>NC_086323.1:148393865-149113865 GCF_036172605.1 Pelobates fuscus | reverse complement strand
GTGAAGCTAATAGAAGCTGTGCAGTGACTTCAAATAGTTCCATAAATTAGTAAGATGCCAGCCAACCAATGGAAAACAATGAGAGCTCTAGGATTGGCTGAGAAATATCAGTAATGTCCTGGTTATAACTTATGTCAAAATAATTAACTTCACTGAGTTCATACCGTGGTCATGAGACATTCCTGGCTGGGAAACACTCATTTCAGTAGTATGCTTTGTAATATAAGCACCTTACTCATATGCTGCTAAGCTGAAATCATTTACTTTGACAAGTCTGTATATGGGCATATAATCAATAAACTGTTCTTGGATATATCCATCTAATCAAATGTCATCATTGAATATGTCAATGTAATTATATGTCATCATTGAATATGTCAATGTAATTATATGTCATCATTGAATATGTCAATGTAATCATATGTCATTCTTAGCCATATATATATAATCATATGTCAGTCTAGTCTTGGATGGAGTTTTGTTGTTATCAAAGTTGATGCAAAGCTAATCCAGCAAACTAGGCATTGTTTGGATAGATATACCCCAGTTGTGTATCCCTGTGGTCTTTCAGCCTGCTGACTTGAGTAGACTGTTTCAAAAAGCAAAACTACCAAATTAAAGTAATTTTATTAATTATGCTTAGATAAATCCCGATACAATTTGCATGCTGTGTGTGTTTAGTTTGTTTCGCTTTTGACCCTGTGGCCATCCTTCTCACGTCGAATCACAGACAACCTAAGCCGTAGATTTCTAGCAAAGGGATTTTTTTTTTATCTTTTTTCATTTATTTTGTTATTATTTTCTTATATACTGATTTAGATTTAAAAAATTATCTCCAGAATGGAGTCTACATTTAACCAGTGCAAGCAAAATGGCTGCCGGCGGTTAGAATTTCTATGAATAAAATAACAGTGATTATAATATTATTTCTAAAATACATGTAAGATTAATAGGTCAAAGGTTAAAGTTTTGATGAAGTCTTGCTACTAGTGAAATGGTGATGACGGTGTTGCTATTGTCAGGAGATCCTCTGCCAATCTCATTAGTTCACTTAATTTAACTTTTGAACACAGAGTTTTTACATCCTTGTGTCAGAGCTGGAGGGTACTGAGACCGGCTGGAACAACGATCACAGTCATACTGGGGTTTACAAATTTGATTAAGGGATATAAATCCTCAGTTATTTAAATTATTATGAAGATTTGTGTTTTAGTGTCTCTCCTTTATCTTTCAACTGTGTTGGAATTTCAAATAAATTCAATTTAAATAACAAAGATTTTATATTTATTTAAGGGTGGCAGGGCCACTTTAAGTGATTTTTTTTTCACTTTTTAAAAAAATATTTTTACTATAGACAGATTACATTACATAAAAATAAGTACATACAATATGTTTGTGATACAAAATGCACTGCACATAGCAATATGGTTTTGCAGACAAAGGGTATGACATAGGTTCCAGGTTACATAGAAACATAGAAATATAGAATGTGACGGCAGATAAGAAGCATTCGGCCCATCTAATCTGTCTAATAATATTTCAAGCTTGAGAGCATGGTAAAATAAGCTGGCATACGAACTACATAAGAAAAAGAACAAATAGAAATAGAGCAAAACTGTTAACAGATGCGCTGGTAGTGCATCTAAAATTTGCAATATTTTTTATAGATATATACATATGTGATATATTTTTCATATTTTCATATGTTGAAAATAATCATTTTAAAATGTGCAAAAATGTGAAATTATTTGGAAAGCGTATCCAACAATATTAAATCAAGGCCTAAATACGTTTAAAAAATATTTTGTTTATATACAGCTGTCACTGTATCTATTTTTATTAAATGAGGCGGCACACAAAAAATAGACGATAACGGGTTAATTAAGCTAGGTCAAGCCATAGCGCGCAAAGGGTTAAGCCACTCCATTGCATGTCAGCTATTCATTTGTGATGTGATGCTGAATACTATATTGCTCTCGTGCTTGTCAAATCTCGTATAGTTTTAAAATATTTGCACTTCAGAACTGAATTGGAGTTTACACTTGGGAGCTTGATCCTTTGTTCTTCCAATACACTGAAAAGAGTAAACTTTGCATTTCCTTCAGCAAACTGAGATTCCCCATTCATCTTTTGGGGGACTTTTTTTTTCTATATTTCCTCAGGGTGACCTTAACATTTTGCCTTGCAAAATAAAATGGAAAAAATGGTTACTATTCAACTTCGGTTTAAATATGCACAATTTCCAACAAGAAAGAGCTTTTGTATTTCTCAAACTGAGAGACCCTAAATGGGCAACTGTTTATATTATGTTATTGTCTTACTCTATCCCTCGATAATGAAGGAAGATGTATATGTAATGAAAATCTGAGATTTATGGGTTCTAGTTGGTGTGTACAATCAGCAGCAAAAACTCTAGGTAATATAGTTATTCATTGTGTTATTATAGTGAAAACTGTAATGGATGTATGTAGGGCCAGCCAATAGAAAGATGGTTAGAGACAGACAGATAAACAGTAGTATGTGTCATTGTTTGTTCACATAGTTAAGTTTAATTATTATAGATGGATGGATGGATGGATGGATGGGACCAGTCAATAGAAAAATGGTTAGAGACAGACAGATAAACAGAAGTATGTGTCATTGTTTGTTCACATAGTTAAGTTTAATTATTATAGATGGATGGATGGGACCAGCCAATAGAAAAATGGTTAGAGACAGACAGATAAACAGAAGTATGTGTCATTGTTTGTTCACTAGTTAAATTGAATTCTGATAGATAGATAGATAGATAGATAGATAGATAGATAGATAGATAGATAGATCAAGAAAAAAGCATGCTTGTTGGTGAATAACCAAAAAAAAAAAAAGGTCATTCGGCAAAATTCAACAAATCCCATTCCTTGGAAAAACACTTTAAAGTTATAAAAAGAATACAGTCTAATATAAGACCTCAGAAATTGACCAGGGAAAAAACAAGTAAAGACTAGAGTGCATGAACATGTGATGACTTAAATTAAAAAATTTAAAAACTCATTTTATTTATCAAAGCAATAAAAATAATACAATTGCTTTAATAATTTCGAAGGTACAATAGTCCCACACAATGTAATTTTTTTTTTTTTTTTTTATAAATTCTTTATTTGTGATGTGCAAAAGTGTTTTGGTTTTACAGGTCATAATTGGGCCTCTGGCAATGAGCATTTTTCTACAGGCAAGAGAAGTAAAGATAAACTCCCCTGGCTCCATGCGTAATCTTTCATAATTACATAGTTACCAAGGATGAAAAAAGTAAGTTCAACACTTCCTACATCCCAATGTCTTTTGCTGATCCAAAAATAAGACATAATTGCCCATTTTGGAGTGAACCAGCATGTTTCTAGTTATTTCACCCCTTCTCAGCAGATGACGACCAATATTAAAGGTTTAGACACATTCATTGTTGCCCAAGAAGGCTTGGGAATGAGATCCCATGGCCATTCCTCCAGTACCATGTATTTATACCTTGTAATAATAATACTTTTTAAAAAATATTAGCAACTTACAACACAATCCAATTCAATCCTGGCAAAGGTAGTTTATCTTACAAAGTTATCTTACATTGGAAGAGGAGATATAGAAACGTTGTTTCAATTTCTTCTCTTCTCACTATGATGATGGACAGGTACAAAGGTTCTAATGTTTAGTTGTATAAAAGGGCAGAGCTTATATGAATGATTTACAGGGAGCCAAGATGGAAGCACTCAGTACCAGAATAAAACTTAACAAAAAAGTGTGATTTTTTTTTTTACATTGAATTTTTCTTTTTCTGGCCACACTAGCACATATTTCTTAAGTAAAGCAGATAAAAAAAAATAACATTCAAATATTCTGGAACAGTGACAGTGCCCCTTTAAGGTGAGCAAAAAGCAGTACCTGTAAAGTTATCTTTTTTTTCAGGCTGATGCTACCATAAATCTCTCATCACTCTCAGCCAGACCAACAGAAAGGCCGCTAATCTTTAAGATCCAAATATATTCAGATAAATGATTTATGCCAACATTGCCACTCATTGAAATGCCATGACAAGCACTATCAGAGATTAATGAAAAGCTCCGTAAATGCAGTTCTGCATTTAAACCTGGAAATACCCAATTTAAGTGCAAATCCACAAGGTCACCAAGAAAATTATGTAGATAGAGAGCTCCTGATAACATGCATTTCTAATATGATTCAAAGGAAAACAATGACCTTTCAAATACCACTATAGCTATATCTATTACAATAACCAACACCTAGAGGTGGATTTTTAATATTTTACCATTGCTCCTCCAACAAATGTTTCTATATTATTATAAAAATGTTTACAAAGTCATAAGATGTAAGGTTCTACTGTGCATATAACCAAAAGTGACTAAATACATAAATTGCATTAGAATATTTACAGTTAGATAGAAATGATTAATATATATGTCGATTTTGACTAAAAAAAAAATGCCAGTTTTAGAGAATTCATCTATCCGTCTGTCTGACTGTTGGGGGGGGGGGGGGGGGAGGGGAAACAGCATTTTAAATCATTGGACTATGCATTTCTTTGTATTTCCAAGCCCCTCGACCACTGTTAAATAATGTAATTATTTTAATTGTATCTGTCTATTATATTTTGCATATATTAATTATATATCTGTTGTAACTATAATCTGTAGCTTATTTAACATATAAAATACAAATAGAATCTTATATAAAATAATAATTAATACTTCATTTTCATTTAGAGATACATTATTCAACTGGTACGGTGGACTATGTACACCAGAAATGTTTCCTTATTTTAAGAGTGAAAATTTCCATCATATTGTGTTTATATGTTTTTTTTTGTTTTTTTTTTGTTATTTTATAAACACACACCAAATTTGATAACAGACAGGTATTTTTTGTAACAAGTTCAACAGGGTGTCCACAATGCTCGTGTTTTGCTTTTCAGAAACATATTTTATTCCAGACTTTTCATAAAAGTTACAAAAACAAGGGTTATTCACTAAACTGGGCATTATTAGGAATCAACCAAATAATCTAAAGTTTTAGGACAGCAAAGCTACATACTAGTAGAGTTCTCCTGCTAAGTTCAATTCCGAGCTGCCTTTTCAGAGAATTACCCTGGAAGAGAATAATGCCCCTTTTAAATGACAAATACATACGCTTTCTTGTCTGTAACCGAACCTTTAAGGCTCCAATAAAATGTATTGCAATGAAACACATAATATAATAATTATATTTTGGATAGACTTTAATGGTATTTTATAAGATCCAAGCGCCAGGCATTGAGTATGGAGTCAATCCTTCAAGCAGATTGACTCTGACCATATCCTGGAGGGGGTATTACGCGTCCAGCCACTCATGGCTGTTGACGTATCTTCAGTTCGCACTTTTATTTCTAAGAGTTTATGGTGACCAGGGTGCATTATTGTTTTTCTTCAATAAAAGGTATATTTGACAGTGTAAAATAATAAGTAACTCTCTGTCTCCAGCAGAGAATGTCAGGAAGAATTATTGCCAACATTACAGTCAAGGGCAGGCTGGAAGCTTTCTGACTGTTGGAAAATAATTCTTACTGACCCAGATATAAGGTCATCAGTAGCCTTGATATATCTTCTCTATGTATAGGGCGGTCTGAAGAAAACATCACCAATCTAGCTGTAAAATAGGCTTAGCTGTCCTATTCTAGAACAGACCCTCAAAACTTAATAGGGGTTATTTGCTAAACTTGAAACTGCAGACAATTACAATCCAAATGTAAAATTTTAGACTAAAATAGCTGATCTGGAAGAATCTCGAAGAATTCTCTAACTTAAGTACAGTCACAGCTTGACTGCTTTAGACTTAATTTTTTTTCATTCTGAATTCAATTTGCTACAATTGAATAAACCCTAATGTGTTTTTTTTTAGTTTTTTTTACTAAGATAAGAATTGTGGAGAATTGAGATTGCTAAATTGTAGGCCACAATAGATGTAACATAGCGGAGGTAATCCAGCTATTACCACTTGGAATTTGCCATCTTCATCATCTCATCCCATTTTTCCAATTTAATAAATAAACACCACTGGCTCTTCTATTTGCTTGAGATCTTGCCAAATCTGCCATTTATATGTAATTTGGTTTATGCAGAAATAAATAATGTCAACTTCGATAGCTCCATAAATGCTAGTTATTTAAATACACAAATGGCCAGTTTCTGTCGAGCTCCTTAGGTCCAGTGCAGAGGACATGCTTCAAAGACGAAGAATTCCATTACGTCTCAAGAGGCTCATTAAAATATGGACATACACTAAGCAGGCAACACGTTCGATCACAACGAATGTTTACACCGAAATGTGATGTCCTTGGAGAAAATAGTTTATATTTTGTTAGGAAAGAACAAACAAATATCTTGCTACCATTTACGGATCTCCCCCTCCCCTACCTTTCCAATTTGCCTCTATAGTTTATGGTCTCTAATTATCCCCATAATATAAATGGAAGCCAATTATCTCTAATGAATGTGGTGTCTTTCCTGCCTAATGTATACAGCTGTGAGTGTCTGATATATTTTAACTAAATTAGCAGGGTTAATATTAACTAAACAGTGAATTGTGGTAGAATAAAATAAGACCAAAGTAGCCGAGTTAAAAAACTTTTGCAACTTAAATTTTATTTAACTTGCCTATATTTGCTTATAGTTTGCAATTTGCACTATATAAAGGTGCTGTTTTACCAGTAAACCTCTCGTAATGTTGATATTTCTTAAAATGTTTGGCATATGCACTAAATAGTCAACTGAACACAAAATAGCAAAATGTGGCTAAAGTAGCCAAGCTGTGTCTATAGCCAAGTTAGATTTGTTTTTTTCAAATCTGCTACTTAAGCCTAAGTACAGTAATATATTACAATGAACTGTGTTAGTGACTAACACCTACAGAATTCTTTTATTCTTAAATATTTCTTGAAGAAATATAACTGAAGTTTAGTAAATACTAAAGAGAATTGAGTAAAAATGTAACTTTTAGCTGAAGAAAGTATAGTCTAGGTAACAGAAAAAGGGGAAGTCGAGCAAAAGTCTAGCAAAATCATATATTGCTAAAAATAATATTGTGAGGAGAGCTTGAGCTATTATACTGCTGAGTAAGTGTGAGTAATAGATTGTACACACAACTGTGTTATACTGCATGTATGGCTCTTTAAGAGTTAGTTAAAAAAACTAAATTTTTTTATTAATACTGAAATAAAGATAATTTGTTGTACAGCCTTGTGTATTGTTTTGTAATGAATTAATACAGTAAAAGTTAGTAACTATAAACTTGATCTGTGGGAGCAGCCATTTTATTTGGAAGAGCCCCATAGAACCACATAGCTTCAAGGCCATACCCAATTCGAAGGTCTGAATCTGCCTCGGAGTACACAGCACTTGAACGCAACGTCAGTATTCATGACTGCATACAAGCTCCTCATTACATTTTTGGAGGATAAGTTTTGCCTCCAAACAAAGTGGACTTAAAGATGGCCATTTGCTTACTTACTTTTAATACTTTAATACGTGTAATCTTTTATTTTCAATAATGAAACCATTTTCCTTTACAAAATGTATGGAAGCTGGTGTGAGTATACATTATTATTATTATTTATAAAGCACCAACAGATTCCACAGCGCTGTACAATGAGTTGAAACCAGACAAGATGGACGCACAGTGGCTTTGAAGGCCCTGCTCAATGAGCTTACATGCTAGAGGTAGTGGGGTATAGTGACACAAATGGTTAGGATAGTTTAAGGAATGTAAACTATAGGAGTTGTGGAGAGCTAGAGAGGAGGTATGGCTCAGGGCGTGTGTGTGTAATAAGAGATGTGGAGAGCGGGAGTGAGCATATTATTTGCAGGAAAAACTAGAATAAACATACTGATCAAAAACTTTGTATTATAAGACAATTGAAAAGAAAGGGTTCAGATGGTGTTGAGCATATGTTGAGAAGGACCATTCTACCCAGCTAATATGGTTTATAGAAAGTATACTGAGCTAGAACAAGCATGCTACATTTGATTATAATAGATGCAGACACCTGAAAAGAACATAGTGTTAAGGCACGAGAGCCGGGGAGAACATATGGCTCCATTTGTGGATGTTATAGGAGATATGGAACGTTGGTGTAAACATCCTTGTATATAGCAGGTGCACAGATCTAAGAATAAGAACACTGCATAGGTAATGCGAATTATACTAACTATGCAAAACTCTAGCGAGTCATCCACCCCAATCACTGCTAAGGAGTTAAATTCTTTGGAAAGCTTGTTATATTGAAATATGAATACAACGACAAGATAATCATGCAAACTCAATTCATTAGCACTGGAACAAACATAATTAGTTAGATTACAATTGAATGTAAAAGCCCCTTTAATCTGCAATGCTGGAAGATTAAAAAAAGAAAAAGAGCGAGAAAAAGATAAATGAGCTGGAAAATTATCCCTCCCTCCAAAATGATATTTATTTATGGATAAAGGGACTCTGTACATTAAACAGAAAGATTGTTTCATCCAAGCGGAAGACAAATTAAAGATTTGAATAACTTAACGTCTTGATCGTAATGCAGTTTTAGCTCGTATCGGTGACGTGAAATGTAATCACAGTAATGAATGGTCAATTGTTAATTCCAATTTGTAATGAAGATGTGAAGTTGCTATCAATAGTTGAATCAGGCTTGAGAGTGCTTTTCAATATTAAAGGAACAGCAGCTCATCTCGGTACAAATCTGCTGAGATAAAAAAAAAAAAAAGAATCCAAACCCTTGAAGATAATAGCCTACTTGGTAAACACTGCGGTAACCCTACTTTAACAAATCCTAACCTCACATCTGATATTTATCAACATGTCAATGGTTGATGATGAGCCATTAATGATGTTCAAGTGACCACAATCCAACTATTGTGATCATCTTTACATTACTTTTCTCTAATGTATAATTTTTATGGGGTATTTACATTTTTTTGCAAAGTCGACTCTGTGGAACATATCAACTCATACATTTAACTGTTTGTGGTTTGTTCAGGTGTACAAAAAAGGTAAAGGCTTGAAAATAACCGAAAAGAAGATTGTATAGAGAGAGGGATGGTATATTTACCATCACCATGCATTACCTTAACCATTTATCAGAATGGTGGAAAAAAGCCCTATACCATCCATTAAGCTCAAAAGCCTCAGTGATTGCAACCTTGCTAAACGGGAGTTAGCAACAATTTAACCATTATAAAAAACATTAAAAAAAACAACATATAAGCAATACCCTAAAATATTTCAGCTCAGAACAAACATCACAAACATCTCCTCTGACTTGATGAAATGTACAAAAAAACATAAGTAATGATTCTTAATTAATCAATTATGTCAAATACACATGTGCAACGGAAAAGACTGTTTGAGCACCTTAATGAAAAACACACACTTCCACTGCAATGCACTTTTGGAACATAATGAGTTAATTACACACTTTTACCCTATTAGCATCATCAAGGCACTTAGAGGTCCAAAACCTTCACCCTGTTATGTAATTGAAAACTCCTTGAGAAAATTTTTTTCATTAACCTCATGAAATCAGCCTAACAAGCTCAACATCACAAGATTAACAATGGGTTCATGGTTTAGGCAAGGTTTGAAGATGATAACCTTTTGATTTGAATCTTGTAGCATGACCAGAAGAAAATAGGTTTGTGAAATTGACATTATGAATAGTGTGGATTGTAATGCGGGATTTAGTCTACTTTATTAGGCTAAAGTCTGTAGCTCTATCGTGTATAGTTCTAGTGTACTAGACTAGCTCTAATTTAAGAGTCTAGACCAAGGGTAGGCAACCTTCGGCACTCCAGATGTTGTGGACTACACCTCCCATAATATTATTTCAGCCATAATGCCGGCAATGCATCAGGGGAGATGTAGTCCACAACATCTGGAGTGCAGACTATTGCCTATCCATGGTGTAGAATAATGATCATCTGAGACATCACTAGACTTAGTGAGGTCAAAAAGGTTTTGACTCTAGAAAATTCTTTCCATCAAACTGTAATCCAGGAGAACCTGGCTATGTTCTATTGAGTTGTATTAATGAAACATCTACATCCAATATAATTCTCAAGGTGCTGCCTTCTTGTGGGAAAAGCTAGGATGAAAAATGCCAAACTTGGAATTGCCCTAACACATCAAGTGGTGGTGGGAGTAGTAATTTGATTGTGAATTAAAAGGACAATAAACCTAATTTTGTTTTCCTGAGAACAAAGCATGACATCACTGCTTTCAGGGTCACAAAATGTTTTTCTTCTAGAAACATTGACAAAGCATTAACCACATAGCTTACTCGGGAATAAAAATGTAACTTTTTGTTAATGAGGTGTTAGTCTTTACAAAACGCAAAGTGATCATTTTATCAGTAAGGAGATGCATGTCTGTGTAAGTCTATGTTTGACAATGTTACTACAGTGCTGAAATGCACTCAATATAGTATGCAAGAGCATAAGCCTATCAATAACTGACCATTTCTCAAACTGGCAGAAGGGTGTCAGAGGTGCCAGAAACCCAACTTTGGAGGTAAACTGTTGCCGAATGGTTAAACCCTTGAAGGTAAAAGAGGGCCCAGATACTCCGTCAGCATAACAACTTAATATGCTTAAATTCTTATGGGATGTGAATCGTCTTTTAAAGATAAACCATGGTGTAATAATGACAGTGTATTTTATATGCTTTATTAAAACAATACATTATGAATATTTTAAGCCTGTATGCACATTTACATTTATTCAAAAAGAATAAAAAATATTTTTGGGGTGTGTGGCTTGTCGGTGAATGGAGTGAGACGCATCTTCCCGGAGCTCCGCGACCTCGACCCACAAAGCCATAAATAAATGCCAACCAACACACTAAAAATGTGGAAAACCAGATGCCAGGGCACCCCAGGGCCATCAGGCAACAGCCCGACGAGAAAACATGCCGGCCCGATGGATGATTTTCTTTCTACCCCGGATGGCTTTAGCCACGAGGCCCCCAGCCAAGATAGCGGCCGCATCTCCAGGAGCAGAAAGTGCCGCGGACTCAGAGTCAAGCTCAGTCAGAGGAGAGGCTCTAACACAAATCACCGCAGAACTGGCGGCCATATCAGCCAATATGTTTACTAAGCATGATAAAACCGCCATGGTGGCGGAGCTGAGGGCGGAGATCCGAGAGGAGATATTGGAGGTACGCAGGGACCTCACAGCCCTTGAAGAGCGGGTCACAGAGCTAGAGAGCAAAAATCTGCAGGCCATTCAACATTCCCAAGCTGCCGACCACGCCACTGCCAGACAAGGCTCAGTGCTTCTAGAGCTCCGCAGGCAGGTGGAGGATTTAGACAACAGGGGGAGGCGTAATAACATTAGAGTCAGAGGCCTGCCTGAGGCCGACAACGAAGACCTTGGTGAAACCCTCACACAGCTCTTTACCCAAATCCTGGGCGAAGAAGCCCCAGACGAGTACCACATAGAGCGCGCCCATAGGGCCCTGTGTCCCCCGAGGAGACACGGCCCCCCCCCGCGACGTGATCTGCTGCCTCCTTTACTTCCAGCTTAAGGAGGCCATCATGAGAGCTGCATGCACACAGAATATCTCCTTCCACGAAGCACCGATCTCACTATATCAAGACCTGTCCTCCCTCACTCTGGATGCCCGGAGGGCACTGCGACCGTTAACGTGCATCCTCCAGGAGAAACACATACCCTACAAGTGGGGTTTTCACTTCTGCCTCCAGGCCAAAAAAGATAACGCATGGCGCACCATGAGATGGCGCAATGATCTACCCAGTTTCCTGAGAGCCCTAGACCTGCCACCGGTCACCATCCGCAACTGGATCCTGGATCAGCCTCCACCGCGCCCAAACCACCCCGAGGTACCCGAGCCTTTACGCAATCAGGCACAGAGAGAAGAGCAGCCCACGCGCTGGGAGGGCCCTTATGGCCCGGAAGAGTAACTGCATGTTTCCTAGCCCGAGCCCAGAAGACGCCGACCCCCCTGGACTGACATCACCCTAAGGGGGGCTCCCCGGGCGAAAACATCTAGATAAGTAACCACACTAACACACGCACGGGTACCCCTATCACACTGGCTGGGAGGGAACAGGGGTGTACAGCCAGACAGGGCCTCACAAAGCCCCCGAGACTACATGGGCATCAATGGTTTGAGACAGCCCACTTTGAGACTTTTGCCGATTTTGGGAGGGGAATGGGAGGGGAATGGGTGCACAGCATAACTGCGGTAGCACGGGACTAATGTGAAACTGTGGATCCAAGCCCTGACACGCACGATAGCAGAACTAGAGACACGACACAAACAGGACCAAACAGACAACACCTATCGCCTCCTCACTGACCAGCGCAGACAGCACCCTGCAACAGAGACAGAGGCAACACCACATTCACAAGATTGCGGGGAGGGACGGGACAATGAAAAGGGCCCCATCAGACATCCTCCAGGCTTTTAGGCTCTTTTACTCAGAGCTATATAATATCGATGCTACCGCACGACGCGCGGAGTCCCCTTAACGCACACATAGGATCAATGCCTTCCTCTCGGAATATGTGGGACGTAAACTCCCAGAGGAACTGGCCAAAGAAATGGAACAACCTATTACCAAAGAGGAACTCGCCGCCGCCCTTAAACGGTCTAAATCCAACAAGGCCCCGGGCCCCGACGGTTTACCGGTCTCATACCTGCGCAAATTCAAAGACACACTGCTACCACACATGCTACAGGGCTTTAACTCCCTATTGGAGGGCGGTAGGTTCCCAGCAGATTCCTTACACGCGACCGTGACAGTCATACCGAAAGAGGGAAAAGACCCCACCAACTGCGGGAGTTATGGACCGATATCGTTCCTCAATTCGGATCTCAAGCTGTTTGCCAAGACCATGGCCATGAGACTCTCCCATGTGCTCCCCGCGCTGGTCCACCCGGATCAGGTGGGGTTTTTCCCAGGAAGAGAGGCGCGGGACAATACCATACAAGCCCTTAACATGATCCACTCTGCCCGGTCGCCAAACAAAGACCTAGTTCTGGTCTCCAGAGATGCAGAGAAGGCCTTCGAACGGGTAGACTGGAAGTATCTCGAGGCCACCCTTCGTCAGTTTGGACCCCATATGCGCTCCTGGATACTGGCTTTATACTCTAACCCGACGGCTCGCATTCGGATCAATGGCGTGCTTTCAGCCCCGTTCTCCATCCGCAACGGGACCAGACAAGGCTGCCCCCTATCCCCCCTCCTGTTTGCCCTCACTCTAGAACCCTTCCTGGAGGCGGTCAGATGGGACGGGGGTATTACGGGGTGCAGAATGCACCACACGGAACATAAGGTGGCCGCATACGCGGATGACATGCTATTCTTCCTCGATAGCCCCACGATCTCACTTCCCAACCTCCTTCGAGCTTTTCGGGCCTTTGGCGACATCTCTAACCTCGAGCTGAATATGAGCAAATCGGAAGCCCTACCGATATCACTCACAGCGGAGAAAGTCGCGCACCTACGATCGCAGTTCCATTTCTCATGGTGCGAAACCAAATTAAAGTACCTAGGGGTTTGGCTGCCTACCGACCTGAATCTCCTCTACCAGTTGAACTTCCTTACCATACTCTCGGTCTTGCAGTCTGACCTGCATCGATGGAGGAGCCTCTATGTTTCCTGGTTTGGCCGAATTAATGCCGTTAAAATGAATGTGCTACCGCGCCTGCTGTTTGTGTTTCAGACTATCCCCATCTCCATACCTAGAACCTTCTTCCAATCGATATCCACGGCGGTCTGGCAGTTCGTGTGGAACGGGAAAGCGAGCAGGGCAAGCAAGACCCATCCTTCCTGGGATACTATCACGCAGCCCACTTACTCAGGGCGGTGGACTGGCATGCACGGCCAACCACCAAATTGTGGGTTCCCATGGAACTTGCACAGACGAGTGGCACGCTATCCTCTCACCTATGGCTTAGTTCCCTAACGCTGGGATCACTACGAACGGGCAACCCAATGAATGACACAATGCTGCGGATTTGGTGCAAACTGCGATACTCGCACCAACTCACTACTACAGACTGCCCACTCACACCCATTACACATAACCCTGACGTCGGAGGGGGACTAACGCCCGCAGACCTGCACTCATACAGTGACACCAACTGGCTCAGTTTCCACCAGCTATCACAGGGGAACAGACTTAAACCTTTGACGGATATCCTCGGAGACAAATCACCTACGGGCCTAGACAACTTCCACTATCTTCAAATACGAGCATACTATGTGTCCTTTCCGAACAAACAATGCCTACACAGAACCCTCACGCAGTTCGAAATGCTCTGCACAACACGGGCCCACCCCTATAGGGGAATCTCCATGCTCTATGCACTTCTCCTTGACGTAGAAAACTTGACACACCCAAGATACATAACTAGATGGGAGAGGGAGACAGGGACCACGCTCACAGAACAGGAATGGGACAAGATTTTTATACTGACACATAAATGCTCCAACAGCTCCAAACTTCAGGAGACGGGCTTTAAGATCCTTACACACTGGTACAGAACCCCGGATATCCTGCATCGTATGGACGCAGAGATACCCGGAGACTGCTGGAGATGCGGCGCCACTGACGGCTCCTTTCTCCACATCTGGTGGAACTGCCCCGGTATCGCCCCCCTACTGGACTACAATTAGAGAGACCATCCAACAAATCACAGACATTACCCTGCCACTCCAACCCCTCTCCATGCTCCTACACCACACGGACATGTCCCTCTCAGCATACAAAAAGTCCCTAATAAAACACCTACTGACAACAGCCATTTCATTAGTCCCCACTAGATGGAAACAAAGGGATGTGCCCACACTCCGGCAGTGGATGGACAGGGTGGGAGAAATATACAACATGGAATCTCTTACGGCAGCACTACATGACAGACAGGAGAAATGTACTCGCACCTGGACGCCCTGGCTGTGGTACCTCTCGGCTGGCGGGGCGGGGAACCAGGGGCCTCTGGCTCCCCCCCTCTCACCCTCCCCCCCCTGACTTTGTGCATTGTGCAAAGACTCTAGTGTTTTTATCTCTCGAATTGCCCAACATCCTCCTGTGATCATGTGGCAGTATGGTATGTTCCTTTTTCTGCTACAGCCACCTCTTTCTCTGTGCCAAGGGCATACCAAGACCAAGCTTCTGCTTAATAGTAAAAAGATAACTAGAGGAATAGACAAGTGAGCCCTGAGGTGAGAGGTTTCAATGTTTATAATTAGTAGACTTCCAGGTTAATTTAGTTCATTTCAGATTGGGTGATTCGTCGAATTCCCAAGCTCCGAGCTGAAATGTACCAGAATCTGAAACCAACCAAAATGCACAATGTCCGAGCATGTTCATTTCGAGTCATGATTCTAAATTCATGTAATGGCATACAATGGTATGGGTTTATTTGTGGCCTTCAACACATACAATTTTGACTAAATTCTCAAGGTTTGTAGAGAAAGAATGGAAGCAACAAGAAACCTCCAGTAAATGTCCCTAAAACAAATGCCTGTAATTATCTTGGTAAAGATCCAGATGTCATTTTCATGTGGCATGTGGATCAAATAAAGTATCTTTACTAATGTTACTTAATTGACTGAGGCAAAAATGAAAAAAGCAAATACTCCTCAAAATGAGAAAGCAATAGGATTTAAGTGTTACTCTGTGCGTTGATCCAGTTTGTTTGATGAACACGTTTTACACTGGTGGCTTATTGACAAATCAGAAAAAATATCGACAACTGCTTGAAAGATTCAGCGTGTTACAGCTGTTTATCAATTAATGGAGTCTATTCACTAAACAACTGCTTGTGGTGGTTTGAGAATGGACTTCAGAATCTGCTGGGTGGCTATATTTTCCTAAATCAGCTATTTTGTCCTACACATTTTTTAAGTCCATTCTTAAGTTACCACTCACATGGTGACTAAAGCCCACTATTAAGCTAAGTATTTCGATCGGTTTATTTGTTTTTTGTTTCGTTTTTTTTAGGAGGGGTGGTGGAAGAGATTTAAAGAAACATTTAACCATCTTAGGCGCTTACCCTAAGCTAATTGGAACACTATGTTCAAGTCATATTTTCATTGACCCAGCTTTGTGTACATCTCTTTTTAGCTGGACACAGATCTTAGGGTGCTACCTTGTGGTAGGGTGCTCTATGTTAAATTAAAGTGGAGAAATATTATCATGTCATGTTCCCGAATTCTAAATTCATATTCACCTGAGTTGGAATATTGCTATAGGTCAGTATTACGTGAAAATTCAAGCACATGTAACCTCCTGGGACAAAGCCCCATTGTCAAGCCATTATGGTAGACAATCTAGAGATAATTTGCAATGCATCAATTACAGGAGCAGATGCATTTCGTACAAATCGTTTTAAGAATTCTACCTATCCTGTGTTTGTGTCTACTTTATACTATTGTCTTCTCTTTCATCTTCTCTTTCAAACCCTCCCTCTCTTTTTACAGAATTGCTTTACTGAAGCCAAATGCTTCTATAAATATAAACTAATGGGCATGGGTCCATTACCCTAACTAGATGTCAAACTTACTATTATATGTAAACGTTAAGTAGTGCAAAACCTCAAATAAATCTCCAGTTACATTTTCTAAAGATTAATGGATACTCAGTTACACAGGCATTCAAAGCATTGCTGTATCATTCACCTTTTTCTGTGTAATCTGCTTATATAGAGTTATGCAAGGTTTTTTTTCCGCTATCACAGCTTCTTGACCCTACCACCCACTACACCTAGTAATCTCTGGCAGTTTAATGGCAAGAAGAGGGATACACTTTTTTAATGGTCGTCCTAAATCTTGTCTTTGCCATAAATCATGACTTACATAAGTCTTTCAAAGAGAGAAAATCATTTATCAACACAAATTTATACAGACACTTATGATATAAAGGTACCGTATATTATGAAGGGCTCTGTGATATATATGTGTTTTATTGCAGTAGAGTTTTATGTAAGACTGCATTAGTGCTGTGAGTTTTATTATTGTGGAGCTCTGTGACACACTCAAGCACTCTTCGCGTAAATAAGACAAATACTTGCAAAGGGCAGAAAAATGACAAACCTGGAGAGACAGAAGGAAAGGACAAATGAGTCAGTAAGTGAAAACGGAGCTAGACAGGGAAGGTGCTTATGGACAGAAAGACATGGACACAATAGAGGTTGACATAGGAGACACTATATAAAGACAATATACAGACCAACTAGAAAGGTGATGAAAAAATAAAAGACCGAGTAGATTTAGAAATATGAAATACACAAAAGATCACTGAATTAAAGATTTCCATATGGTTATAAGTAATAACCAAGACACGTTCCAATGCTAAATAGCCCTACTGATGAGGACGGTGGATATATGTTGAGCATGGAAAGGGAATTCTATTGTATGAAATGTTGTTTTCAATGCCATCAGCGGGCAGCAAAAATGAGAGGTCAATAATCAACCGTAGAAAGGAATGTTCTAACAATGATATGGTCCATTGAAGTGGGAGCATTCATACATTAATATATTATAAAGATATACATCGTGTTTATACTACTTCATTCTGACTTGTGAAATTTATTTCCAAGAAGTTATTACAACATTTGGTTAATGTTCAATTGTAAAAGTGAATGGAAAAAAAAAAGTTGCTTAAAGCAACTAAACGCCAGAGTCAACCATAACAAACAAAACAAACAATTGGAGGCATGGAAACTAATTAGAAGTTTTGATCCACCATCCAAAAACAATAATCCCCAACAGAGAGAATTTTATCATACATGTAAAGATTGGACTTCGGAGAAACCTACAATTAACAAACCTATGTTCAGGTGACCAGTGGGAACAAAGGAGATAGAAGGAGAAATGACTTCTCCAGGTCATCTTCCTGACTATTTGTTCCAAGATTGTACCTGTCATCAAAGAGGAGCAGAAAGGTGGCATAACTGAGAACCTCGGTATAATAATAAAAGAAGCTCACAATCAAATAATACAAATTTTATGTCATCCAATCTTGGCAAAAAAAACATAAATCGGAAAAACAAAAGCCAGCCAGTTGATCTTGAGAAAATTAATTGCAAAATTGCCAGTCTTGCCTAAATCCTGCAAATTGTTCAGTATATAACCTTAGTGTTAGTTATATAACATTGATTGAATACGTTCTAAAAGAAACCATAGTGTAAGTCATGTAACATACCTGTTATCCTACTGTGTTATGAAATAATCACTAGGCTGCTCTGTTTGTCAATGGACATTTTTACATTATCTGTATGGAAGGGAACATTTTCCTGGCATTTAAAAACATACACTCATTAGTAACATAATCCTACCTTGCCTGGAGGCCAACAATTAGATCCATGGCATCTAATCATATAAATACCAATTTCAAGTCTAATACTATTTTACATTGTAATGGCTCAGAATCTTGCATTACTTGAGAAAATTGAAAAAAAAAAAGGGAATTGCTTTCTATTTTCTCAGATTAATTTACATAAATATTGATGTGAGACTCATCACGTTTCTGGGTTTTAATACTTTGGGATCTATTTACTTATTGCTTTATTATAGTGAAGTGAAAATAAAATTTAAAAAATTCAGGCAAAAAGAGCCAAGCCAGCTATAGTTAGTCATTTTATTCTAAATGTAGCAATTCATTTTTTTTGTTCACTGTCACTCATAGTATAGTAAATAAACTATTGCATGCTGTTATAAAAATACTGTTTGTTTGTTTTTAATGACCATTTTAATGACCATAACCACTACCATTTAACCCCTTAAGGACCAAACATCTGGAATAAAAGGGAATCATGACGTGTCAGACACGTCATGTGTCCTTAAGGGGTTAAGTGTATGGGTAACAGCCACGTATTTTGGAGTGGGTGCTAGGGATTAACCCTAGCACCTATAGCCTATGCAGTATCAGTAAAATTATACTTCTGCATAATCAAGTGCAAATCTAATCAACTATGAATGATCATAGGGGCCCAGCACAATCAGCCTATCATTGCTGTCCAAGGTTGGATTGATTTGCATCTGACAATAACAGTGCAACTACAGAGGAGCCTATAGGTGTCTAGGGTAACCCATTTTTAGTAAAAATGCACCAAAATGTTTAGACAAACAAAACGAAGGATGGTGCCCTTCGACCACCATGACCTGTAGGATTATGGCAAATTGAGTGAACTTTAACTTTTTTTTTTTTTTTATTCAGCGATAGTAGTAATTCCCAAAGCATATAGTGAGTGGTATTGTGCACTGATATATGCTGTAATGCAATTACATACATTACATTTCATTGTGAAGGTTAAAACTCAAATTGATACATTAAATGGAATGATCATTTTAGCTTTTTAATATTGCACACAATATTGCGCCCTGTCTCCCTTCCCTCCTTTTTCTGTTTATATGTCTATGAGGAATATCCTATTCGTGGATCCATAGGGTGTGTGCCACCTCAAGTGCACAACGGCGCAAGTGATTACAGCCAGTCCATAATAGGCTCTAGACCACGTGTGTGCTTCCAATTGAAGTATATACTTCCACTCTAAGTTTAATAGTGTCACACTATATATATCCTTCTTTTTTTCTGCAGTCATCTTCATAATTCCCACATCCCTATATAATTTTGGGAGTAAGTAATTCGCCTTCAGCGCTACACACTATTACTAATTTGACACTTGTTTGTTAAATAGTGTTTTCTTTTGTACCATATTGTAATAGGATTAGAGAGTTCCTATTTTTGTGTGAAAGCTGCTGCATCAAAGAGCACCTCTATCTTTATTTAAACACCTTATATCACAGAACACCTTGTATATTTATACACGGCATGTCACTGCAGGGGTAAAAAAAAAAAAAAAAAAACCCTTGTGCGCTGGGCCTAAGTTAAGATGGCGCCTGCCGCATTTCGGTGTGCCACGGCCCACACACCTACCTGGCCTTCCTCCTTGCGATCCACTTCTGAATGCTATGGCAAGGAGGAAGAGGTCTCTATATGCGTGGAAACTGCAGCAGACATTAGCACTTACCACCAACGGCAGCCATATTAAGGTTTGCTCCACTTCAGGTAGGTCTTGCTTTCCGACTTATACTTATGGGGGAGGAAATGTAGATCAGTGAGCAGATGGAATGCTACTGTGATGCCCTTAACAACCTACTTTATTGTGAAAGCTGTAGTCTCCCAGCATGCACTATAGAGCCATTACCTCCACAAAGTACTGTAGCACAGGGGAGGGGTTAGAATCAGAAGTGTGTTGATATCCTCAGAAGTCACCTCTAAAATATCAAAGTTGTTTTATTTGATGTTCAAAATATTGGTTTCTTAATTTTAGGGGTCGTCTTATACATGGGGGCGTCTTATACACGTAAAAATAACTATCGTTTTGACTTGGTCACGTGTTCCCTAACTGTGTGGTTCGGTTTGGACTGAGTGGCTGGACCAGGAAGAGAGCGGGCAAAAATATCCATCACATGGACAACTGTCTCATACAGTGTAATTCACTCAAATGAGAATATCAAATTTAAATCCAAAATAGCCAAATGGAATGTATAGCTGTCCTGGAGAGTCACTATTGATATATTTATATTAATATATTATTGGCCTTGCTTTGCATTTACTGGGAGAGAAACTTGTAATTTTCACGCTAAACAATATAGTTACTGGACAGCTAGTACAACTTAAAGGTTTACTTCATGCACCATCACTCCTCTTCTGCTGGAGGTGTGATTTCTCCTACGGTAACGTCATTGCGGCGTCATTAGCCAGGACAGAAGAAGAGTTCCAGCTGATTTATGTTCATTTTCTGGATGTTTGGTGTCCATTGTCAGCACACACAGTATGCTGGTGACAGACAGCCAATGGAAGAATACTTCCTCCTCTGTGTCTTCCTCTTAGCTCACCCTCCAAGATGTCTCAACCCCTAAAGCGAGGAGGAAGTTCTTTGCTTTGATAATAACATGTAAATATAAATGTGTAAATTCAAGTAAGCTGAAACAGTTAAAAAAATATTTAAAGTTCTGGGGGAATGGCCGACCGCGGAGCTGAATGTCAGTGCACTAATTCAGCTCTTACAGTCTCAAGAGGCCCATCCACATTAATCGGAGACAATCTGCAAAAATGAGGAATCCCAAGAAGCAATATACTCCCCACAACAACTCGGTAAAGACCCAAGCAGAAAAATCTGTCTCTTTAGCAAAGTTTTTTAAAGACTCCTTGGACCGCAAGACTGAGACCGTCAAGTCCAAGATGGCGCCGATGGCTACACATCCGAACTGCAATCCCCCAAGCCCGCCGTCTTCTGAGTGTTCAATAGCTTCCCCGGACCCAGACATCAGGGACCTGTTAAGGAACCTTCCATCAAAGGCCGACCCAGCCTAAATGCTAGGAAAAGCTAGAATCGTCATTCCAAACCAAAATGGATGCCCTGGGGTCTGAGCTCAAACAACTAGGCCACAGAGTGACAGAGCTGGAGGAGGACTGGGAGACAGCACAGGTACAGAACCAATTTGTAACACAACACTATAAGCACATGCAACATAAATGACATACCTGGAGCACTCCCTCAAAGACCTTGATAACAGAGGTCGACTAAATAATCTTAGGATAAGGGGCCTCCCGAAGGCAACGGAGGAAGACTTGCTGGCACTGCTGAAAGACCTCTTTAATTTGATACTGGGTAACCCCAGCAACAACCACATCGAAATAGACAGAGCCCACAGATCACTGTGACCCAGGGGCCCAGCCTCTGAAGCACCCCAGGACGTCATATGCCCTGTTTACTATTTTGCAGTCAAAAACAGCATACTGAGGGCACTGAGACAAAACACTGCCTGAGCAACTCAATCGCCTCTATGAACTCAATTTCTCCCCACTCATAGACTTGATATCCAGGGACCTGAAATCCTGGCATAGACCTCAGTATAGTTGGTTCTGTAGACTTAACATTCTTAAGATGAATGTACTATCAAAAGTATTGTATGTGCTACAGGCCCTACCGATTTCGATACCCACACATTTCTTTACCAACGATTAAAAAGATGATCACGGCCTTCCTATGGTCCCACCGACAACCATGCCTCGCATACTCCTTCTTATGCAGGCACTGTTCAGAGGGTGCATTGGGACTCCCAAACATAGACTTTTACTGCAGACCAGTACATCTAACCAGGTTATATGAGTGGACAAATGCTCACCAGTGGATCAAAATTGAAGCCTCATTCTTTACACTCCCCCTACACACAATCTCGTGGCATGACTCCTACCAACTGGTATTAAAATATAGGGACCACCCGACCATTGCCACCACTCTACAAATCTGGTAACGCAAGAGACAAACAGAGAACATATGTCCTACACCCTCCCCCCTCTACCCTGTCACACACAATCCCAGGTTCGAGGAAGGGAAATCAGGTAGAGCCATCCGGGCATACCACTCCAATACATCTCTGCTCGACTCACCCCTGAAGAAGAAACTACTCTCCACAATGCACACCCTCATACAGCTGACACAGGATCAGATACTCCCACCTTGCATGTCCAAATGGGTGATGGAGATGCTGATCTCTCTTTCACTAGAGCAAAGCAAAAAACAAATTCTTCAAGCGCATAAATCCTCTGCGAACCTAAGTACGCAAAAGAGAGCAACTACAAACGAATAACATGCTGGCACTATACACCTGCAAAAATACGCAAATGTTATCCTCAATCAGATGACAAGTGTTGGCACTGCCACCGGCCTGACGCTCACACCTCACATATATGGTGGCATGTTGTTCCTTGTTTTGCCTTCATCAGTTCCAAAGAGTAAATTGCCCCTGGTTATATACCTGCTCACAGCAGCATACCTGCTAATCCCAGCCAATGAAAACAAGTAGACGCACCTTCTACAAGGGAGTGGATCGGAAAGGTATAATCCATAAGTGTGATGGAAGAAATTACATATGCAGTCTCCAAAATATACACCAGATATACTGATACTTGGGGTTCCTGGTTATCCTTTATCCGCTCCAACAATACTGCAAATCCATCTAATGTCCAATCCTACCACCTTTCTCTCCATCCCCCACCCCCCACACCACAGCAAATAACTTTCCCTAGGACAAGTATGGGTTGACTGAAGGCCACCGTCACTAGACACACCAAAGACATGATGTTGTAGACATCAAGCCACTAACACAAGATGACAATCATACTATTCAGACCCTATGATGTTTTGCTGAAATCTAGGACTGTGTTAATGTGCATGTAACCTCAGACACCGGAGTACTATCCGGATCACTACTGCCTATATATAGCTATTGCACTGATGATATAGACAATTATTGCAATGATGTACCTTTTATTACTGTACTATATTACAACTGTTCATATGGTATGTACTTTTACTGACAATGTACCATTGCTTGTTATTGCAAACCAATGTCAAATAAAAATAAAAAAGATTTAAAAGGTTTGTGTGATCACACAGAAGAAACAAAAAATGACTTAGTACATTTTCTATGCAAATATGTTTCATGAAACCATGTACCACCAATATAAAAAGGGACAATGTAGGCACCAGAACCATTACAGCTTTATCTAGTGTTCTGGGGTAGAGAGATTGTCTGTGTAGGGTAAACACTCTGAGAAAAGGCGATGTTTACATTGCTGCCCAATGCCACCTCCAGTGGTTGTCACTCAGATAGTCACTAGAAGGGGAACCTGGATGAGGTCATGCAAAGATTTCTGAACAGATGTTCAGGGTCTCCATGATCTGCATGGAGATGCTGACCTCTACCCATAGAGATGCATTGTTTCAATGCATCTCTATGAGTAGATTCTGATTGGTGCAGAGTGGTGATTGCAGCACATGCGCACCAGATTCCCAATACTTCCCTATGGGGAAGTTTTGGATTGTCTGAGATAATCTGCAATCATGATCTTAGCCAGTGGAGGAGTGGTGGACATGATGAGACTGGTGGACTGTGGTAAGTAAAGAAAGTAAATAGCTTTATTTTATAAATTGTGGGGGGCTGAATCTATCTAGTTATCATAGAACTCTAGCGTTAGGAATACATATTTTAATAGACTATTCTTAAGGCTAGATTATTCCTTCAAAAGGAAGACATATACTCCAAAATCGATGAAAAGTCTGATATATTTTGCATTAGGATGTATGTGTAATAGTCAGTAAATTAAATTAGACTCTCAATGGAGACAGAATGTCACCATTCAGCCAGAAGGTTTAACTTCTGATAACTTTTTAAAAGAAAATCCAAAAACATTTTGTGAACAGACATTGCAACTGAAGTACGTTGGCCATCTCTAACCTAAATACATTAAGTCCTTCAGAAAAAGGACTGCAGGCAAAGCTGATAGCAAAAACTCAGAAGGCATCCAGTTATGGTGTAACTGATTCATTTGGGTCACTTTGCATTCCATTTAACGTGAAACATTATCTAAACATGTATTTTCTCTTATACTGTAATCCAGAAATAATACATGGATTACTATGTGAGAACAATTGACATTTTATCCCATTTTCAAATATGTGTTTATATAATGAAGAGAGTCATTTGGATTATGCCAAAGTTCATTCCTCTTAGTTGCTCTTAATTATTGCTCTTAATGTTGATTTCCAAGAAAGTACAAAAATAAAATCAGGACGGTTTTCTCTAGTAAAAGGTAATAGCACTATACAAGCATGGAGTCCTATTATCAAGTACATTATATTTTTAATGATTTGCATTACAATAATTTAAAGGGTGCGACCTTGGATTGGTAAAAAATCTAAGAATTTAGCAGTAAGACTAAAGGGCACGATCTATACAGCAAAACAACTGCATTAAGCCAAAGTTGTTTTAGTGCTTAGAGTGGCAACATAATGTGCGTATTTTGCAACATATAAGCAAAATATTCCAGGAAATATTGTGTAACTGTGCTCTGTGTAACTTAAAATACAATATAATCATATATGATAGTTTAACAGCAAAAAGTAAAAATTGCCACTGCACTGTCTTACAGACCCTAGGCACCATGGGCACTTCAAATCACTGAAATGGTTAAGGTGCTTGGAGTAACAGATAATTAATGGAGATAATGAGAAGATAGTGTGATATAAATTAGTCATTTTTATTTCATAAATTACAGAAAATATGTACTAATATAACAATACACTCTGGAAGATGTATTAAGGTGTTAAAATAAGTGCTTTTTTTTTTGGTATCTAATCTGTTCATTATTAAATTGTTCTAAAATGTAATTAAAACGTGCTCTCTTTTCTCTGTTTAAATTTCTTAAATTTTGCAGAAATATCTGTTTTTCAAAACTGCCAAATTGAGAATTGCAGAAAAAAGAAAAGAAAAATTAAACAGAATTATTTTTTGTGGCATTAGTGAAAAATGACATACATTTAAAATAATTTAATTAAAAATAGAAAGCTATATAAGTAAAAAAAAAACAAAAAAAAAAACAGGTTTTATAAATTGGCCAAAAAAAAGGTATAACACTGTCTGTGACCTTTTGATAGATTTGTGAATCCAAAAGTGCAATATTCTATCCACATTGAGTGATTAAAGCACTTTGTTAGACCACTTCTACTGGGTAAAATATACTCATCCTTAGGGAAAAGCCTCAAAAAGATGCGTGAAAAATTGAACATGATGGGTTTGAGTATTTTTTTTTTAACCTAGATTGGTATGTAACTATGGAACCATGTTTTGTAATCAAAACACTTGTATATAGAATAAAAATATTTTATGCAGTTTGAACAAAGTGTTTTATTCTATTTGTTTTATGTTTTTCTGCTAGTTCTCTAGGATAGTTCACTGGTGTCTATTCTCAAGAAAGAATCTTAAGGGGGTTTGATTCACATTGTCTTTTAATATATATATACATATATATATATATATATATATACACATATATATATATATATATATATATATATATATATATATATATATATATATATATATACAATAAACAATACACAAGATCCAGCGCACTCTCCTATCTACTAAACAGCAACTTCAAAATTGACAGATTTTATTAGTTTGTAAAAGTTTTTTTTAAAAAACACCTAATCTAGGCAAAAAAATAATGGGGATGTAGTTACATTATATGATCATACATTGCATAAGCCTGCCACAACGTCAATGTACCCCATCTTTGGCAGGTCCTACTCTCACAGTCTAATGTCTGCTCTTATGAGATTAACCACTTACTTGGGAAAAAATTCCATCTGAGGCTCTCTGCAGTACAAGACTAAATAGGGACCTGAGATGAGGCACCTGTAACAGGGAGGGGTGCAAAACCAAGGAGTTGGCTAGACTCCCAAATATATATAGGAAACATGGGTGGATGGTTGCACTCACCTAAACATGCTTAAATGGGGTGCTGCTGGGGGCCATAATATACAATAAACAATACACAATTGCACCCCATTTAAGCATGTTTAGGTGAGTGCAACCATCCCACCATGTTTCCTATATATATATATATATATATATATATATATATCGCTTTTCTATTGTTTTTATAGATATTTAATTTGTCTATTAGTCATGTTTTTTGTTTTGTTGTTATTTTAGATACCCTCAGTGGGTTATCTGGCACAGGTATGTATATATTGGTAGGTATTCCCACTCTTAGTAAATAAAGTTGCTTTCAGTGAGCTTCTCTGACATATTGGTTTTCATCTGCATTTTTTTTGACTGGCATATACCTCCAAAAACGGGAAGCATAATATAAGAGTTTTACTCAAAAATAAAAATACGCCATCAAAAATATCAGCCGGTTTAGTGTCTCATTTGAAAGATGCATTACATGCGATAAATGTATCATCAGTTGGAAAAAAAATATGTAGGAACACTGAAAGATTATGACAGGATCATTTGAATGATATGTTTGAATATTAAAAGATTTTACAATGTACAAATAAAATTGTATACCCGGACTTGTGATTGCTATTTATTAAACCTATATTTTGAAATCTATAAGTCATTCTTATGTACATCAGTTTTTAATATTGTGAAAACTTTAGTATGGAATAAGTAGCTTTAGAGATAAATTAAATGAAGATTTTAAACAGGTTCATTTCAAAATGGTGGTACTTTTCTTGGATATAAATTAAATGGACACTCTAGGCAATAAGTCCAATTTATCGCTTTGGAGTGATTATCGTACCTGGAGTCCCCTGATGCCATCCCACCACTCAGAGTTAAACCATTTTGAAATAGTTTAATGCTGAATGATAATCTCAAGCTACATGCAGTAATACTCTACCTTAGCCATACCAACTCATACCAGCAATGGAAAGCATTGATAGGCTGAAAACACTCAGCTGACAC
The DNA here is from genome assembly GCF_036172605.1 of Pelobates fuscus. Lineage (NCBI taxonomy): Eukaryota > Metazoa > Chordata > Amphibia > Anura > Pelobatidae > Pelobates > Pelobates fuscus. The sequence goes on along the minus strand of NC_086323.1, from coordinate 149,086,492 downwards.
TCAGCCAATCGCTGCTTACCAGCTAATGCAAAAGCTTTGGCTCAAGCAGAAGAGGCAGGGTCCAGCCGCAGAGAGAGTAATCTCCAGACCCATAACCACTTCAATGAGACAAAGCAAATATGATGCGTACAATAAAACATACAAATTAAAGCAGTGCTTGAGGGATTAAAAACTGCATTTTAAAACAGTTCCATAACTAAAATAAGATTGCTGTATAAAGGGGATAAGTTAAAGTTAAAAGGTAGGTTTTAAACCCTCAAGTGTGGCCAGACTTTGTGTTTTTGAAAATCAGGGGAGTTGTTTTTAATGGTACAGCAGCTTTGTTTTTGGTCCTATTTATAATATTGGGACTTTCATTTATTTAGTTATTTATCTGTATTGTGCTTTTTTTTATTTGGATTTTATAATGCATAGAATGTCTCTTTAATGATTTTAAAGTCACTGGCTAATGAAAATGAGTAAGGCACTTAATTGTATTGTTCCTACATTTTTACCTTTCTTTTTGCTATTCAATTTGTTTAGTCAAAACAGACAATAGCTTTCATTAAAAATTTAATGAATACAAAAGTAAAAAGAAGTGTGCTTTGGCATACAACTGTGTGCTTTCTACTTATCTTCAACAAGTATCTAACAGAGGTACAATCAAATAAAGAATGGGGAAATGGGGAGGGGGAATGGGGAGTAAAAGAGAAAGCATGAAAGGAGGGGGGCTGAGGAAAAGCATCAGAACCTTAAAGGACCACTCTAGGCACCCAGACCACTTCAGCTTAATGAGGTGGTCTGGGTGCCAGTTCCAGCTAGGATTAACCCTTTTTATTTATAAACATAGCAGTTTCAGAGAAACTGCTATGTTTATACTAAGGGTTAATCCAGCCTCCAAATCCTCTAGTGGCTGTCTCATTGACAGCCGCTAGAGGCGCTTGCGTGCTTAGGAAGCGTCCATAGGAAAGCATTGTAAATGCTTTCCTATGCGACCGGCTGAATGCGAGCGCGGCTCCTGCCGCGCATGCGCATTCAGCCGATGACGTCGCAAGGAAGAAGCAGAAGAGGAGGAAAGCTCCCCGCCCGGCGCTGGAGAAAGAGGTAAGTTTATCCCCTTCCTCCCCCCAGAGCCCGGCGGGAGTGGGTCCCTGAGGGTGGGGGCACCCTCAGGGCACTCTAGTGCCAGGAAAACGAGTATGTTTTCCTGGCACTAGAGTGGTCCTTTAAGTAGGCCCAAAGATCAAAGGATCTCCCTGGCTGGTCCCTCCAGGACCAAAGCTACTTGATTGCATACCCACAGAGGGAGCTGCGTGGCTGGTGGGGAAATCAAAGATCTCCTTCACCAGCCAGTTCCAATATAATAAACAATATCAGAACATTGCATTGTATTATCACAACAATACTCTGATACCCAAGAGTGCGCAGGAGGGAGCAGAGCAGGTGTCTAAAGTAAGCTAAAGGTATGGGTTTAATAATTGTTATTTATGTATAAGTTTACTAATTCTAGCATATTCAAGATTTCTCGAGGGCTGCACCGTTCCTGTGGAACTCGCTCCTCCGTTAGATGCTCACCCAGTCTCCACTCCTTCAGAAAATCGTTGAAAACTCACTTCTTCATAAAAGCGTATCAATTAAACTGTTAATAGCTCCCAACTGATTCCTCTTCTGCAACTGTCACTAGTCTAATACTATTCTTACCTTTTGTGTCATTTTACCCCTCTCCCTCTAGCATGTAAGCTCATTGAGCAAGGCCCTCAACCCCTCTGTTCCTGTGTGTCCAACTTGTCTGGTTACAACTACATGTCTGTTCGTCCACCCATTGTAAAGCGCTGCGGAATTTGACGGCGCTATATAAATATCATAATAATAATAATAATAATAATAGCAATGATTATTAATTATTTTTTAATACCTTCTGCCACTATAACCCCAATATTACAGATACTACCCCACACACACAGTACAGCCACCATCCCCAACCCCAACAGCATAGCCACTATCCCCACACAGTGCATCCTTTTCGCCCCTAAATTACCCCTAGTACAGCCTGTACCACAACATAGTACAGTCACTATCCCCCTCCATACATAGTATAGCTCTATCCTCCCACATTACACACTCTAATCCCCTTACACAAGCAGTCCCTTTGCTACTCTCCATCACACACACACACACACACACAGTACAGCCCATAACACCACCATACACTGAAATCTCTATACAGAAACACTACAGTCCCTATTCACAAACACACTACAGCCCCTACACCCAGAGTGCAGTGCACTCCATGAACCTATCTTGGTATGCCCCTCATTTGCTAGATAGCTAAAAAATAATTTCCATACCCAATCAGATCCTCCAATCCTTGATTGTCAAGCAATGATAGAGCAGTGACTCCAGATTTCCTTTCACATCTGTTTGTAGTAGCAATAAGCAAAAATAGCAGAATTTGGTACACTTTCCCAGAAATACCCAGCACTACCTAACGCCTCACCAGAGAATCAAAGCAGGATAAGCAGTATGAAGTGATCGGATAAAGATCTATCTTTCCACTACATCCCAAGACAGTATGGAAGGAAGCCTGTTGAATAGCCTGGTATTTTAGAACTCTAAACAGAATACCAATTGTACTATTATTGTAAAGTCCCAGTTTGCTGCTAGTTATTATATCATTTTCCACTAGGAGGCATCAAGAATCCTCTAAAGATACAGTGAACTTGAGAGAGAGAGATTAATGTTATATATGTATTGTTAAAAATCATGTACTATGGACCTCATCGGAACGTTTTATCATCTAGAGATGAAACTTGAATTAACGTTGAAGAAAGACAACTGATGTCTAATTACGACATTAGATTTCAACCAGATGATTTGAAAAAGTAAAAGAAGGCAAATTATATAAATGCATTTTTTTCTGATGATAACAGTTTGCCTTGTTGTCAAGGTTTGTGGAAAAACTGAAATTCTGAAACTGAAGTTTTCTAGGTCAGAAAAGTAAAAATAAAGATACTGATCCTAATCCATCATTTTATTTTAATTCAAGATTAAAATACAACATGCAATAGGAAAATTACAATTTATTTTTTCTATATTTGTGATTATTTGTAAATGTTCCAGTTTTTAGCATCACAGCTGAATTCAAAGCATTAAGGTAAATTCACGTAACCAGAAATTGCAGAGAGCTCACTTAAGAATTAAAATTTTTAGGCAAAAGTAAATGAACTGACAATATTTTTCACTCCAGATAGTTTAACTCCTCGGATCTCTTGGTTCACCATTGGTAAATTCTTTATAAATTATTTAAAATGTTCAACTTTTGCAAATAAACCTCATTCTTTTGAAATGAGATTCTCTCTGCTACGTACCAAAATTTGGGAGCAGGGCATGTTAGGATTTATGTTCTTTTAAGGTATGTTCATTTTTTTTTATTTCATCAATACTATTGATTTCTGAATTGAAACCAAAGATCTGAGCAATTTTCTGTAGGTAGTTTAAACATTTGGGGGAATGTACTATTTAAACATCTGCATTACCAAGGTTAGACATCACTGCACAGCATCGCGATCTTACAAGACTACAAAAATATAAACGTATAGACAGATTCCCTAGAACTTGACTTGACAATGTACATTCTCCTGGGGATGTATTTAAACATTCCACAAGCAGCTTTTGTGGATTCAGTTTAAAAAAAAAAAAAAAAAAAGCTTAATAATACAGATATCTGAACAGGCTGCTACTGTGTATTAGAAATCAGATTTTCAATGCAAGAGTGATGTTGAGTGTGAGACGAGTGACACGAGATGTGGCAGTCACAATCAGGCCAGCTGTCACACTGTGCTGAAAACAGGGGCATTGACTTCTGGGTAACCTTGTCACTGAAAAACAGAGAGAGTTTAACCCATTCTCCTCCCAAACGGATTATAATTATGAGTTACATTTACCTCTAGGTGAAAAACAAACGGTTAGTTGTACTGGACATGGACTTCTGAGAAGTAACAGATTTTCAGCATTTCCTTGAAATGAATAAGCATTTGCTTTGCAATATTCATCAGAACAATTTAATGGTTAAAAACCACAGGGTTCATGTCTATGTGCTTGAAAAAACATGAGACAAAAAATTAAGGAGCTATATACGGTAAGTTTGACTATATTAGCAAAGAATATAGAAGTATATGAACATATAAACACTGACCTTTTTTAAGTCAAGGCCATTCTTTAAGTCGGGAAATGTGGAATATTGTCATTTAACAAAATGTGGAATATTGTCATTTTATATTGGTATTTTACACCAAAATAGTGGACCCCAAAACAATGTTTCCACAGGTCTGAAGAAAACTTATATTCTTTTGTTGGCTCTCATTACCTGTCTGTGGTATAGAATTCATAGTTTTCTATTACATGTTCTAAGGCTCAGAGCCCGATATCTAGTGTAAAGCCTGGTTATGTGAAATGTCCTACTAGTCCTTAGTACTTTGCTTCAGCTTTGCCAAAAAAACAGAGCATCCTTGACTTACCTGTATGTGACACATATCACCTTGGTAATAACAAAGACTAGACCATATATTATACAGGGTTGGTTGATGAGCTAGAGAACACTAAGATTTTAGATGGGAACTAAACCCCTTAAGGACACCATAACAGTCTGTGCCTTAAAAAACATGGTTTCATGAGCACCAGTACACTCTTGTTTAGCTCCTGATACTAAGTATACAAGCATGATGACATCTAATGGAGGTGATTCTTAAGAGGTAAACCATTGAGATGTAAGTTGAGGAGACTCCTGTCATGCTACATTTTCCTAAAGGTTACTCCAACCATAAAACAGTATCTTAATAAAGCACCGTTTATGGTTAGAGTAACTCTTACTGGCATGGTCTCCCACGCCTAAAAATTAAAACAATATAGAAATAATGTACAGCTTATTTGTGATCCCTGCAGCCTGATGCTCCTCCAATGATGTAATTTCTCCTGACTGCAGGTGAGGGACGTCTTGGGGATGGTCAGAGGAGAGGACTTGGGCAGCACAGAGGAGGAGCCGTGCTGCTATTGGTCATCTGTGGCCAACATGATATGCATGCTGATGACAGGTGGCAAATATGCACAGCATTAAATTATCCAGCCAAGAAGCCTCATTCTAGGCTGGATAATGACGCTGCTGCAGGTGGAGTTACACCTCAGTTAGCACTGGACTATATCTCTGTATATGCAATGTTTCAAACTGAAATGCTGCACACACAGACTCAGAGTACCATAACCACTTCTAAACAGTGAAATGGTCAAGGTGCTTGAAGTAACCCTTTAAAACATATTTGCACAAAACTAACAAACATTATCTAGGTGTATTGTTTTTATTTAACAAAGTGAAATATATTTTGTATTTCTTCAGGATTACAGCACATACCTGCCATTATCCATAGCACATCCATAACCCACCTAAACATAAATTGGCCATGTTATTATTATTATTATATTATTTATAGAGCGCCGTCAAATTCCGCAGCGCTTTACAATGGGTGGACGAACAGACATGTAGTTGTAACCAGACAAGTTGGACACACAGGAACAGAGAGGTTGAGGGCCCTGCTCAATGAGCTTACATGCTAGAGGGAGTGGGGTAAAATGACACAAAAGGTAAGGATAGTATTAGACTAGTGACAGTTGCAGAAGAGGAATCAGTTGGGAGCTATTTAGAGTTTAATTGATACGCTTTTATGAAGAAGTGGGTTTTTAATGATTTTTTGAAGGAGTGGAGACTGGGTGAGCATCTAACGGAGGAGGGAAGCGAGTTCCACAGAAACGGTGCAGCCCTCGAGAAGTCTTGAAGACGAGCATCAGAGGTGGGAGTACGGACAGAAGATAGACGTAAGTCTTCAGCAGATCGTAAGGGCCTAGACGGGACATACTTGTGTATAAGGGAGGATAGATAGGTGGGAGCAGCCTTATGTAGACATTTGAAAGCAAGAACCAGAATTTTAAATTGAGCTCTATATTTTATAGGAAGCCAATGTAGGGACTGACAGAAGGGTGAGGCATGGGAGGTGCGGGCGGACAGGAAGATGAGCCTCGCCGCCGCATTCATTATGGACTGTAACGGCGCAAGTTGGGAGCACGTAAGACCACTGAGAAGTGGATTACAGTAGACAAGGCGAGAAAGTACAGTGGAATGGACCAACACCTTAGTCGCATCTGGCGTTAAGTAGGGGCGGATGCGCGCAATGTTTTTGAGATGGAAATGACAGGATTTGGCGATAGAGTGAACATGAGGCTTGAAGGAGAGGTCGGAGTCAAAGAGAACACCTAGGCAACGAGCCTGTGTGGTGGAGCTGATGGTAGCACCATTGACTTGAAGGGAGACAGACACAGGAGTAACAACATTTGAGGGAGGAAAGACCAGAATTTCAGTTTTGGTCAAGTTTAGTTTAAGGAGGTGGGCAGCCATCCAGTTAGAAGCAGCAGAGAGGCAGCCAGAGACACTAGTCAAGAGGGACGGGGAGAGATCAGGAGAGGACAGGTAGATTTGCGTGTCATCTGCATAGGAATGATGTTGCCAATAGTTACTCTGAGTACAATTTTCACAGTGGAATACATAGTGTCATCTAAGGTAATTTTATTTGTAATCACGTTTTAAAGAGTGCCATTAAGTTCTATGGTTTTATACAATATAGTTTATAGAATTTCTGAATCTAGGGTCTTTCACTCCTATTATAGAAATAGTTTTTAAAGCTCATTGTCGGAACCAACCAACAGGTCAAAATTTAAGGACTAGTCTACAAGTGAACATGAACTACAATAAAAATGACCAAGCTATTGATTAAAGGACCACTCTAGGCACCCAGACCACTTCAGCTTAATGAAGTGGTCTGGGTGCCAGGTCCTTCTAGGGTTAACCCATTTTTTCATAAACATAGCAGTTTCAGAGAAACTGCTATGTTTATGAATGGGTTAAGCCTTCCCCCTATGTCCTCTAGTGGCTGTCTCATTGACAGCCGCTAGAGGCGCTTGCGTGCGTCTCACTGTGATTTTCACAGTGAGAGCACGCCAGCGTCCATAGGAAAGCATTATGAATGCTTTCCTATGTGACCGGCTGAATGCGCGCGCAGCTCTTGACGCGCGTGCGCATTCAGCCGACGGGGAGGAGAAGAGGAGGATCGGAGGAGGAGAGCAGGAGGAGATCTCTCCGCCCAGCGCTGGAAAAAGGTAAGATTTAACCCCTTTCCAGAGCCGGGCGGGAGGGGGTCCCTGAGGGTGGGGGCACCCTCAGGGCACTCTAGTGCCAGGAAAACGAGTATGCTTTCCTGGCACTAGAGTGGTCCTTTAACTCCATGTGCCAAAGCTGGAATATAATTAATTTATTAGCTTATGGGTGAGTCTTTTTAACTCACATTTTTAGCCATATCCCTGTTTTTGTTTATACAACACCTTTTTATGTAACTTTTCATCCAAGTGTTTTGTAGTCACAATTAAAAACTAGATCCCTCTGCTCATGAAGCAGTCTTCATCTGCCAGAGAAAAAAGATTCACTCAAACATTGGAGGTTTAAAGCTTAATTTTGACAGCAAGTGAGGGGGAAGGAGGGTCTTAAAGCACATTGTAAGACATATCTGCAGGCTGCTCTGTCCCTGATTGAAAAGAGGTCAGGTTTTATCCGAACAAGTGTATTTAGTACATGTGGGCATTGTTCCAATTCACAAACATTCTTTTTAATGGTAGATTTTTGGGAGATGAATTTCCTAAAAATGCCATCTGACATTTAACAAATACTCTTAAACAAGGCATTTGGCCATTTTTACTAATGTTGTCACACCTACTGAATGTGACACTCTATACATACATATATAATAATTATGACTCAAACTATCATATCCAAAGCTACTAGCCAGATCTAAAAGTCACTAGTCACTGCAAACCATCTTCTTTAAATGTGATTGCATGGAATGGACAGGGACAAGTAGTGGCACACACAGCTACCCTGCCCCTAAACTCTTATAGCATGTGGACATACATTAGGAGCTGCAAAATACCTTGCACGTCTGCCCACGGAGTCCATATTTGCAGGTTTTACCCTTATACCGATGACATTGCATGAAAATTTTAAGAACATAGGTTTTTAGCTGCACATTCACAAGCAATTTTGCTAGCACAATGTACAGATATATTTTTAATTTTATACTACACCGTTTAAAACCTAAAAACCTATATAATTTATTTATTGGCACCTAGCTACATATACATTCCATATGATATATTATATATTGTATATATGTGTAGCTAGGTACCAATATACGTATATTCACACACATATAGCATATGTACTCTAAAGCTTTTATCTCTCTAATGAATTTCTGTGAGATGTACAAATAACTGTGTAACGGAACCGCTGGCACCCCGACCGGGTACCTTCCGCTGACGGATGCTCCTAGTGCTTTCCGAGGACTCCAAGCACTCTGCCCGACACCATAACCACTGCACACCCCACGAACCGCCGCAGCTTGGTTGGGGTCTCGCCGTCTCCACCCACTCAGGACCCAATACCATGGTCCAGCTTCCAGTAGGTCGACCTCTCCGAATTCCAGAGAGCAGGAACAGGAACAAGCTCTTAGCAGAGCTTAGTGATTATACCCTGGGGAGTATAGTGATTATAGCAATCCCCAGAGTGTAGTTCTCCGAAACCCCAAACATGAGCCGAAACTTCATGAAGGTACAAGATGATCTGACTCCAATGAGCGTTTATTACTCCTTATATACAAGGTTTCAGGCAATAGGCACACCCCCTGGACCTGGTGGTAAACTGTGACAAAAGGGACACAAACCAATGGGAACACTAATTAACATAATAACACTCCCACATACACAATGAAATCCCTCCTCTCCATCCTGGAGATAATTGGCTTAACCCCTTAAGGACACACGACGTGTGTGACATGTCATGATTCCCTTTTATTCCAGAAGCTTGGTCCTTAAGGGGTTAAGGCACTGCAGTAAACTCAATTATCTCCAGGTACAGAAAATATCTACATTTTACACTAACAGCAAAAATACATAAAAGTAAATAAAAATACATAATTCTTATTATATTACACAAAACCCCCACATTTAACCTATCCCCAGATAGCTCGGATCTGAGCGCCCAATCTAGGTGAACAGCGCTCAGATCCCATGAACAGAGTAAATTTGCCATGGGGTAAAGCATAGCAAGGGCTGTTGAGAAACCAAGGAGGGACAAAAGCAGTCAGTTCCAACTGGTTTGGCAGTGTGCCTGGGACAACGCCCTGCTGGAGAACAATAGACAGAAAACGGGGGAGGGGTAGAAACACATCTTCCCATGGGCAGAAACAGTCTTTAGAAGCCAATAAGCCCCAAATAGTCTTTTTAAATGGCAATACACCCCAGGACCATAGTCATGAGGAAGGAGGCTAGCAATCAGGCTCCTCCAACAGCCGGGGGCAAAGGGCAGCTTGTCACCTAACAGTCCAGTGACAAAAGGCATTTCGTCACAAATTGATATATATATGAATTCACGTACATTTTATTTTTAGGTATCCCTCAACAGCAATTTATACACAAAATTACTGTTTTGTTTTAAGTGTATGTGCTAGCATTTATACCAAGTTTTAACAATTGTTACACTATTCCTTGTTTTAGCTTAAGCTTGATATAGGCTCCATCTTGAGTCAAAACACTGCTGTTTTTTTACCCTTTTTTATTAAATCATCCCGCATGACTTTACATCCTGTGTGCCCAGTCATATTTTTCTACCATGATTGTGACCTGGCAACTAAGACTGTGGCACACCAGACCTTGCATAATGGGCTAAAGTGTGTGCCAATCCGACACCTTATCATGCACATTCTGAATAACTCTGCAGAGAAGAAATATAGGTAACCACAATAGGTGTAATTCTTTAAAATACTTATGTACAGAGACATTTATTCAAATTGTTCTAGTTTTACCTTTTCATATTATTACAAGAAAAAAGACATTGCAGACAATTGCGTAAAACCCCCCAGATGTTTTCACTTTGTTTTCTTGCAAAATTTCAGAGGTCATTCTGCTGAATATAATTTCAAGCAAGATGTTGTTTATTTATCAGTAGAAGCATAGGCAGTGCCAACAGATAAGATCCACTTGGCTCATCTACTCTACCCATTATGAAAACCTCATATTGATTTTTACCAGGATAGCCTTATACACGTGCCAGGTATTATTGAATGTTTACTGTCTGTTAACTGCCCTTATTAGACATTGAAGTGATTGCTAGTGAAATATTAAGCAAAAGACTGAAGAGGAAGACTGACACACGTATAACCTACAGGTATAGCAGCTGGTTTGTCCTTTTTTATTGCATTTTATAGACCAAAAAGTATCAGAAGTGGCCAGTGGGTTGCCAAGATGTGACAGAATTACAACAACAACGATGCGTAGTCAGCCTTAATACTGGCAAATAATTTTGGCAGTTGCAGTTCTATTGCCATCTACAGATTTAATATTTGGTCATCCCTGCTCCATATAGATACAGCACAGGACAGAAAACCCAAGTACTTATAGGACCAAATATTTAATTAATCATTGCTCACTATATAGAGTGGGAATAATTTCCTATACTTCAGTATATTTCATTATTGTCAATGCTCCTCAGGGGAGGAGTCAAAATAACTGACTCATCATTGCTCAAAAGTTGTTTCTTGATAAGCTCTGCTGCATATAGAACAAATACACTACAACATTATTTTCTCTTTAATAAGCTAAAATAAAACAAAAACTCTGAACTACAGAATATTTAAATGTATTGAAATGTAATACATTTCAGAAATAAAATGTTTCTGCTGAGCATGAACGATATAAAACATTGAACAAACTCAGTTTATAAAATCAGTACTTAGAAACAGAACGTAAATGTAGTAGTAGGTCTGGTAGTGATAGAAGCTCTCGTGGCTTCAGCAGATTCCAGGTAGAATATTTTACATCTCTGTCCATCAGCAGATTCCAAATGGAACATTTGACCTCTGTCCAGAAGAGTGCAGTTCTAGGAAGAGCTAAGATACTGTGCAGAACCCTCAAACTCCCAGGTCTATGATAGTGGACCACACAGCTGCTTCTTGTGGCTTTCAGAGGTGAAATTAAAGCCTGAGGGTAAGACAATTGCATGCATTATGAATAGGTAAGTAGTTCCAAACCCTTGACTCCCATCTCCTTTTTATTCTTCTGTTATGGTGACCATGACAGTTCCTTTTTTCCCTTGTTGCTGAGAGTGAATAGTGTTTGCTGACCGCGAAACATTGTATATGGGATAGGTAAGAGAGCAGGGCGCCAGCAGTTAAAGCTCTGCAGTCCCCTTGTGAAAATCTGTCCATTAGCCACCAACCCTTACCCAACAAAGGCTCCGTAGAGGGAACACTTTAAAGATCACCACAAACTGCATGTTTAATTTTGTGTACTACTGCCCTGTCTTTCCCCAGAGATCATGCTACAAAGCAAGGTTCAATGTGGCAATCAACTTTAGAGCCTGGCTAGTAGCTTTGACCTAGAAAATATGAGCCATAATTTGCCTTACATTATAAATATATAATGTTATGCACAAACTTCAAGTAATGTTACAACCTGCAATTGTGTGTTTAATATTGTCACATCCCTTGACCCAATTCCTAAACTGCAGCTCATATACATGCAATTAATCAGTGATAATTAAAAGTAAAAGGTAGGTTGATCCGTTCGATTGAGCACATTTAATTTGAACTACAGACCGCTCTCCAAGAATATGCAAGAATAGCATAAACACATTAAAAAAATGCTGCAGTCCAATCAACATTAATTCTTCTCAACATAAATTAAAATTACCCTTACGCTTAGTTTATTCACTTCATTAACTGAATCGATATAACAATAAACCCATGGAGCAAATATGGATAAGTCCTTATTTAATTTGTATATTTAATTACCATGCTGGTTGTCCAAGTATTTTATCATGCTGTTATCTAACATATACAAAAATATTTGATTATCCATTCTAGATAACAGGGATGTAATTGAAAATAATGGATTATTGATAATGCTATTGCTATTCATTTGCACACATTGTTTAACATTGTTAAATATACAATTAAAAATACAGCAAAAACATAATCAATTATATAGTTATTCTACCCAAACTGAATATTCGTTTTTTGTTTTTTATACTTGTTTATGTTTATTATTATGATTTTTTTTGTTTTTTTTTTAATAGCAGACTTTAATTAAAAAAAAAAATATTGGGAGTCATAAAATATAATACCCTTTTTTCTGAAAAGTTATATGCTGGCTTTATATGGTCTTTGTGTTGGTAGAAATTTAAATTCTTATTTGAAAATCATCAGGGGTTTATTTACTAAACGGGAACCATGCACAATTGACCGGAGAATTGTACATTTTCGGCAAATGTTGCTGAACTGGAAAAAAGGATGAGCTATAGATGCTTTTGTTTCTCAAGTGGGCTTAAAATTTGCAATTCCCTTGTCAATTCTTTGCAAGGTCCAGTTTAATGTATAGACCCACATGTGAATTTTTATACACATGTTTAATGTATAGACCCACATGTGTGTATTTATTTTTTTGTAACTACATTTCAAGGGCATTAACATAAGATATATGCTGTGCATTAAGGTTGCATGCCATATGCTTTAGAATGTAGTGTTTAGTTCCTATTCTACAAGGTATAACCTTGACGTTTGTATTTTTTTTTTTTTTTATAGAAATCAGGGGACAAAACATCCTGGCAGCATGTGCAACCGTAAATAGAACCTTTAGATGTTTATTCATTAAACACTCAGTTGCTGTAAATAGATAGACATCGTGCAAATTAAAGTAGTTAGAATGTAGTTAAAAATAGCTATGTCCGAAAAGAAAAAAGTTTTCTGAACTGGGTATTTATCTATCTTACCCTTAATTCAACTCACTGTTTAATAACTGAACTTCTAAAAAGAACATTAAAAAAGGGGGGGAAAAAACTAACACACAACTCCTATCAGCCTCAGTACGCAATAGAGCTATGATCTAGTCTAAAGCACCTATAGACACCAAGGATACTTATCTCTGCCATTCACTTTAAAGGGTTAATGGTCAAAACAACATTTTCTATCATGATGTACCTATTACTCATAATAGGTAAAAATGCATTTAACCTTTGTTTAACCTTCTGGCTTTCTAAAGGTTAAATAATAACAAACAAACGTAAGGAAACAGCTGGCCAAGTGCAGCGATGTACAGAATCAATTAATATTTTTATATTATTTTTCAGCTGAACTGGTCAAGGAAAATGTAATGCATTTAAATACAATCAAATGTAAAGTAAATCATGTGATTTTCAAACATTCCTAAAAAAAAATCATTGCTTTACACGTGGAAAAATGTTCATTGTTTGTTTTGAAATTACTCTGCAACTCAGTTTGTAAAATGTTATTTTTGAGATTAACATAATATAGTGTTTTACAAATTGATGTGTGCATGCATACCGTTGTATATCTATCTATCTATCTATCCATCCATTTATCTATCCATTTATCCATCCATTTATCCATCCATCCATCCACTTATGTGCAACTTCATATATCATGCGAAAAAATGTGCAACTATGCAGCAGCTCTGAATAATTGTGTATCCACAACACACTACCAGAATGCTATGCAAGACATGCAAATTAGCACATAGAGCATTGTCATTCCTTGCATTTCTTGCTTAATGTTTTTTTCATTGCATGTTATTACTGAAAATACCTATAGAAAGACGGGAAGAAAATCTAAATCATAGCAATCATTGGTGCACTTATTCACACATTCAGCATGGCATTCTGGGAATATTGTAAAAATACAGTCTCTTGCAATTTTAACTTGAATGTTGCCTTATCATATGCAATTGTATGCTTCCAAATAAATATTTATAGATTTATATAAATCAAACAGGAAAAATTTAACATTCAAACCAAAAGGTAGTGATAACAAATGGGTATATATCACCACCAGTGGCTCTCTGTCATCATAATTCTGCAAAGAAACCCATTTACTCTGTAGATCTTTCACACACTGAATAACAAAAGTATATGAGATGACAATTATACCTCTAAACATATCTACCACTAATTAATTATTAATTCCCTGGGGCAATGTTTCAGACATTTGTCAATATGTGGTGGGATTATACAGCCATTATTAGTAAGTTAATAAAGCCATTTTATTAAATGGTCTGTATAGCTATACAGTGCAGTATGAATAAGATGGAGCTTAGTACTTTCACTATATGGAGGTTCCAAACTAGGGTAGCCCTTGAAGGACATAAGTCCTCATGAGCAACAACTATGGATCCTCAATGCAATATTATTATACATCAGGTTCTAAAATATATTTAGTTACATAGTTACATAGGCTGAAAAGAGACTGGTGTCCATCAAGTTCTGACTTTCTCACATCTGTTTTTGCTGTTGATCCAAACAAAGGTAAAAAAAAAATCCAGTTTCAAGCGCTTTCCAATTTAGACAAAAACTAGGACGAAATTCCTTCTTGACCCCAGAATGGCAGTCAGATCTCTCCTTGGATCAAGAAGCTTTAAACATGGAAATGCACGATCATTAATGGCTCTTGTGATGTATAGATTGTTCTATGATGGAATATGGTTTTAAAGGCAAGATTGTGCTGAGGGCCGTGAAGAGAATATGCACATTGCTGAGTCACACGTATCAGTTAATTGGTTGATTATATATTTATTAAAACAATCTAAAATGCACATTGATATTATGATTAACTGCTGTGTTTCTAAAGTTTTGATTAGATCCTCAACAAAGCATCAACATTGTTGAGACAAGAAGAAAACAAAATGTGTCAAGATGGTCTTAAATAAGCCTTTGAAGACCAGAGATATGATTTTGGGTATTACACAATGTTAATCACGTGTCACTTGGAGGAAACCTAATATCTAGGATCAGATTGCATTCTTCAAGGGATCAGTTATCTAAAGGACACATCGAATAGCTATAGAGTATTGACTACACACATTCTGTTCCATAGACATTGGTAAGCTATTCGGGGGTTGGCTAAGGTGAAATGCGAAATACCTTACCAGAAGTTATTTTTGCACTTTAAGATTACAGTTTGCATGCTCCTGTTTGACTACACTTCCCATACATTAGTCAAGGTCTAAGAGATACAATTTAATTTTCGTATTTTTTGTTTTAGAAACCTTGTGTACTATAGATGTATTGCTGGCGGATTTCATAATGGAATTACTTTTGTTCACATAATCGTTACTATAAATAATAAGACACAATAATAAGTCCTGATCCAATGCGTGCTGCAGTCTGAGTTTCCATAACCGCGAACAAGCCAAAAGGGAATATCACGCACTTGAAAGTGGAACTACAGGTCATGTTAACTCTTTGAAACATCTGGAACTGAACAACGTAATATCATTCATACTTCAATCTATTTTCATCAAACATAAAAATAGTATCTCTCACGGTACATTATCAATTCATCAAGTCACAGTTGGGAGATTAACTAGGACTATTAAGATACACAATGGGAAAGCTTATCAAGACATATACATATATATATATATATATATATATATATATATATACATATATATATATATATATATATATATATATATATATATATATATATATATATATATATATATATATATATATATATATGAAGGGTCTTCCACCACAGCAATTTAACTTGCATTTTTTAATTTTCCTTGGTAACTAGGGACCATTGTAGTAAGATTTTCTCTAAATATTCCAACAGCATTTACTGCAAAAATTGTAATAGAGCTATCCAGGTGTTTGAATCTCTTCTGACAAAAACAGTACAAAGTTTTAAAATCTAATCTACAATATTCAGCCAATAAGAATCAGATAATCTGCAATGACATATTACCGAAATGATACTAGTAGAATAAGCCTCTTCTAAATTTATTTCCTAGATTTGGTCTTGGCCATTGAGCCAAACGTTGGATATGTCATGAAAATAAGTATTCTGACAGCAAAATAAAAAGTTCTCTCCATGACCCATACAAGTCAGAACATAAAAGAACACAATTGGAAAAAAAAACTTTCAAAACAATTATATTAAATACCAAAATAGCTTCAGGCCATGTTTTACTGGTGGAATGTTAAGATATGAATTTGATAAACATGAAAAATGATATTGCTACTACGATACTAGATGGTATGGAAGTCAACATATTCTCATTTTTGTCTCCATCATACCAAGGGTAATATACCCTTGAAGGAAGCAAATAGGAATACTGCTTCATTTTTCAGATGATTCTACATCTTCATCCATGCTCGCTATTTCCTTAAACCACTGGCCCAGTGACTTGAAATTCAAGGACAATGCAATAGCTCTTATTGGTTCTTCTAATCAAAGAGTTGGACCACATCAATCAAGCAGCGACTTATTTTTTCCCCCAGAAGGAAATAAAACACATTTCTAAGAGAATAGGATTCTATATGTAAATTGCCCAACATCTGCAAAATGATTGTCTTTCAAAACAGAGCCAAGGTAAATAAGAATATGAATGCTTGCTGACCTTTAAAATGGTATTGCTACTATTATACTCAACAACAATACGAGCATTTTCTATGTAACAGTCACTTAGCAGCAACCAAGCAAACACTCAAGGACTTGGTGTATCTGAATTTCTATGAACATAGCAATGATTACAGGTATCAGAGAGTTGAGTTGGATGATATTAGGGTTATCGGTTTTAACTTCTTCAGGGTCAAAAAAGTGGACGAATGCTCAAATGTCTGAATTGATCTGAAATAGCATGAATTTTATTTTTACTTTTTTTTTTTTTAGACGAACAATATTGATGGAAAATACAAATCACCTCAATGTGTAAAAAAAAATATATATATATATATATTATAAACCCAAATTTATGGATCCAAATTTTCTGCGTCAGGCAACTTTGATAACCCAGAAACTGACTCATCTGTTCACAAGTAGACCAAAAAATATTATTAATTATATGTAATCAGCCTGCTAATTGCAGTCATTAATCTATTATTACGCTGATCTGATTCAATTATTAATTGTAGCAAGCTAAATTGTATGCTTATGATACAATTTGTCATGATCAGCATTAGTCCTTAGGTAAACTCCATGTGTGTATTACATATAGCTATCCCTGGGAGGCAGTTACTAGACGATTATTTATCTGAAGATAGTACTTTCTCATCTAAAGGCTTTCTCTGCTACTTAAATGAGATGTGAATCGGGTATTATAAACATAATTTTCAAACTTAATTATTTATTTGGTGGCATGCATAAACCTTTTCTATCCTTCTACGTTTTTTATTTTTTTTATACTCTATAAAGATTTATTTATTTTTAATCACTTTGTGCAATTTATACCAAGATTTCTGAATTACATTTTACTGAAAGATTACTCCTGTTCTATTATCACTTGGATAGATCATGGTAATGGCCTACAATGCAGTTTTGGTGGGGGGGGGGGGTGGATATTTAGGAGCCATTCTTAGTAAATTGATCTTTTGAATTTGTGCTGGTATAGTTGATATAGCTATAAGGAGATGTAGTGTAGATGCCTTTCTGTAACTCTCATATTGCTCAGCAAGCCTTCCCATAGTATGGTGTCTCACTGGTATTCTTGTATTTGGAGACTCAATAAAATCAAGTATGGGCATTGTCTGATAGTTCACTAAGTATGGACTGCAATTCTCATAATGCTCAGCAAGCCTTTCTCTAAAATGTCTACTGATCATACGATAATCTTTATTTACTAAGTGAGCAGGATTTAAGCAGCGTCTAACAGTTCCTCAACTATGGACTACAAATCTTATCAGGCTAGGCCAGCCACTGTCCAAAATCTGTCGTGCCAATTTGTTGGGCAAGCAGATGTGAAGCCTTGCTTCTTAGCAAAACTATGAGAATGTTGCACAGCGGAATGAAGAAAGTTTCTAGATAAATGATTGTGTGTAAGACTAGGCAGGAGAATTGGATTTCAGCACTGGACAGCGACCAGCTTCAGTTACTACACCAGCCAGCTCAATGCAGCAACATACAGCCCCAAACAGCACAGAGGACAAACATGGACACCCCTGGAGTGTCTGGACTACATTTCCCATCATGCTCAGCCAAACTTAAGACTGGCTGAGCATAATTATGGTTGACGGACATATGGGTGCAGAAGTTAATGAATTTTTTTTACCAAGTATTGTGAATGTGAATGGTTACAGAGAAAGCTTTTCAGAGAGCTTTTTTTATATTATCTTTGAACAAGCAGCCCTGTGTGTGGTAAAGGAAAAACACATGCCTCACATATTGGCATTTTGAGTTGTTATAAACAAACTTTACTGAGGTTGAGTAGAGGGGGTTGAATACACAGTGTGGGAAGGGTGTCCATCTCTGAGTATTGTTCGGAAGAACAGAAGATTGCCAAATGACAGGTGACAAAATATAATATTACGTGTGTGTATGAGTGTTTATGTGTAAGGGATGTTATGTGTATATATGTGGTATCCTTGAGTATTTGTGCATTTGTATAGGTGTATGAGTATGTATGTATGTCTGTGTCTGTGTGTTTGGTTTTATGTATGTGTGTGTGCTTTTGTGCGTGCCTCAATCAGCTACAATTATGCTGTTAAAAAAATATAAATAAAGCAAAGCAGCCCCTAATAACACAATGCGAATTAGGCAGCATGCTCATTACATGCATGGTGGAAGATGGGACCTGGCAGGGCTCTGTAACAGGCAGGGTGCACTTCTAATGAGCGCAGGGTCCAGGCACAGAGCCTGACAGCTATCGAACAGTCTATATGCCTGGGTCTGGAGGGTACGTAATGCCAATTTACTGGCAGACGAAGAGAGGGGAGCATGCTGAGTGGGAAAGGGGCATCAATTCTAAAATCTAATCCTTAATTTCCACAACCCTGCTAGAAATGCAGAATATATTTACACATAATGCTTTTTCAAACTCCAATTAACGAGTAACTATGCAGAGAGACAATGAGAGCAATGGTGGGGGGGGGGGGGGGGGGGGGGGGAGGAGGGAGGGATGAAATAGAGATAGAGAGAGCTTCCTATATAATAAAACAAAATAAGTATACACATTAATAAATGCACATGAAAGCAGGTAACCAATAAACCTTGTATGTGTATGGCTACAGGTTAATATAGAATGCATATACTCATGGCATTGGATTTTATTGCTCATAGCAGTATTCAATGCATTGTCTTCTTGGTGTTAAAGGGTTAAAAGTTTTTGTTAAGTGACACAATTCCCTGAATGCACACGAGTTTGTATGATTTCTTTCTTTTTTTTTTTTTAACTCAGTTACTCACAGATAAGACGGGTCACTGATGATTCCTCTGCAACAAAGGGAAGGATTTGAGAGTCTTGCCATTATGATAAAATCCTTTTAGTCAGATAGCGAGACTTTCACATTAATGAAAAAACGCATTCAGTTAAAAGCACTGGAAATATCTGAAGCCCGATAGAACAGATACAATCATAGTGTGGATGTAATCAAGAAGTTTCACGCATCCTCAGAGATCGGGAGATGGAATTTTCTAAGCCATAAAAATATATATTTTCAACTAAGTAGCCAGGGAGGAAGTGATTGTTCCATCTGATACAATGTGTCCCTAGATTACACAGAGCTAGGCACCTGCAGACATCATTGGACCAAGTGGGAAGATCTGGAGTACTTTGATGATCAGTCCTGGTTAAGCAGGAGGTATCCCTGAGCTCTAGTGATGCTTACTGTTGTATAAGCTGCTCAATCTCTGAACGATCTTTATTCATGTGAACCTTTGCTCCTGGAGCAGAGATGTCAGTAAGCAGCACAGTGAGCCCCAGACAGATGCTTTGCTTTGATTCCAGAGTGACACTAACAAGGGCTGGTGTGTTCATACAACTGATTGGATGAGACAAAGATCAGTCTGATGCACAGGCCACTCCTATTCAGATTTCGAACCTCCCCCTTATCACTGTGTCATGCACTCCTGCTCACTATTACAGGTTTATCCTGTACCTCCAGCAGCACTACATCATTCCCCTCCATTGCTTCTATCCACTGTATTCATAGGGAGAATGAGAGAACCTGATATCCTGAGCTTCACTTCTCACTGTGGCATGATGAGACTTGTAGTCCATGCTTATGTTTGGTCAATTTGCTGAATTTTATGTGAGTGGATTAGCAGAGCTTACTTTGTGCCTGATGGCTTGTTGGAGCTTTTGGTTGGTTGAGCATGATGGGAATTGCAGTCCTCAGCAGCATGAGAGCTAGGAGAGTGTTGTAAGAACTGTAGTCTACAATGACCATAGTTGTCTGTCTCCAGTGGCTGGTTATTGTTGGTTAATGGGAGTTTCAGTGCTTAGCATCTGCAGTTGGAAGGTCTGAGGTTGCCCGTGCCTAAAAAAATATTTATGTTTGTTTTTTAGCACTTCTAGAGATTTCTGGCTAATCAAGTATGATGAGCATTTGTGAAAAATGGCTGATGGATGGCCATAGGTTAGCACTGCTTGTCTCACTTATTGAGTAATAGACTTGTAACATCATACTGCAGGACTACTAGGGATAAGAGGATGCTGTCAGTCATTATTTGAAGACATTTCTCTCCAGACCTACAAACAAAAAAATATTGGCAGTTCTCATTGCAAAGATGTTCTACAGCGACTAGATAGAGCCATGGTCAATAAACAAATACACTACACCTTAAAATATTGCACTTACATTACAAACTAGTCAGATCCAGTTCTCGTATGTCTGTGTATGTATGCATTTTTTTTATTATTTTTTTGTTAACGTTATGTCTATAGAGTATTTCACATAGATTAGTAGTAACAAAATCAATACAAGTTACATTGATAATGCAATCACAGGGTTTGCAAGCCAGGGAGACATTATACAAAGTACATCACATAAAATGTTAGGATCTTAAGAACTGGATTGATCTAACAATGCAGTTATTAGCAAGCAGAATGAATATCAAATCATTAATTGTGCATTTAGCAAAACAATATACAACATTCATCATAGGACACGTGAAAGGGGTAAGAAGTCACGGTGACAAACCGCCATTAACTGTACATTTTAAGCTACCCCTAAGTCTGTCCTCCTCTTTTTGGCAAGTATCCACCCCTCTGGCTGCATTGCCTCCAACTTCAGCCTTTACAAAGCACGCTTGCCACAGTCTTTAAAGAAGTAGTTTGGGCTCTCAGGCCCCTTCTTAAAGGGAGCAGTGCAGCCATAAAGCAGGTCCTAAAGCTCTGCTACTAGAATCCCTGAAAAAATAGACAGGACATACCGTTCCTACTACACCTACCCAGGGCCGGTGCTTGGATTTTTAGGTACATAGGCGAAGATGCATTTTTCCGCCCCCCCCTAAAAAAAAACATCTTCACCTATGGGCCTCTTAACCAGCCCCTCCCTGGTCCCTTCCCTGTCCCTTAGTGTTCTTCTCCCCTCCCCCCTCTTTTCCCTGTCTCTTGGTGTTTCTCTCCCATTCCCTCCCTGTCCCTTGGTGCACCCCACACCCCTTTAGTGGTCACACTCCCCTTCCTGGTGTGTCAATGTGTACAGAGTGTAGCGGAGCGGAGCGCGGTACAGGAGCTTCAGTTTTCTGTACCCGGCCGAACTGACAGGGAGTGCTCTCTCTGTGAGCACCTCCTGTCAGTCTGGCCAGGTACAGGAAACAGAAGCTCCTGTACCGCGCTCCGCTCCGCTACACTCTGTACACACTGACAGTCACACACTCAATGACAAACACACAGATGTCACTGACAGACACAGACTCATTGAGAGACACACTGATAGTCACACACAGACTCAATGACAAACACACTCATCATACACTGACAAACACACTCATCATACACTGACAAACACACTCATCATACACTGACAAACACACTCATCATACACTGACAAACACACTCATCATACACTGACAAACACACTCATCATACACTGACAAACACACTCATCATACACTGACAAACACACTCATCATACACTGACAAACACACTCATCATACACTGACAAACACACTCATCATACACTGACAAACACACTCATCATACACTGACAAACACACTCATCATACACTGACAAACACACTCATCATACACTGACAAACACACTCATCATACACTCATCATACACTCACATGCACACACACAGACGCACTCACACACGCACGCTGTCACTCGCAGACGCACGCGCCGTCACTCGCAGACGCACGCGCCGTCACTCGCAGACGCACGCGCCGTCACTCGCAGACGCACGCGCCGTCACTCGCAGACGCACGCGCCGTCACTCGCAGACGCACGCGCCGTCACTCGCAGACGCACGCGCCGTCACTCGCAGACGCACGCGCCGTCACTCGCAGACGCACGCGCCGTCACTCGCAGACGCACGCGACGTCACTCGCAGACGCACGCGCCGTCACTCGCAGACGCACACACAGACACATACACTCACACACAGACACATACACTCACACACAGACACACAGACACACAGACACACAGACACACAGACACACAGACACACAGACACAGACACACACACATACACTCACACACAGACACACAGACACACAGACACACAGACACAGACACACACACATACACTCACACACAGACACATACACATACACATACACTCTCACACACAGACACATACACATACACATACACTCTCACACACAGACACATACACATACACTCTCACACACAGACACATACACATACACTCTCACACACACACACACACACACAGACACATACACTCACTAATTATTTTACAAATAAATATTTTCCACCCAGCCTCCCTACCTGGAGAGCTGGTGTGGATGATGCATCCTTCCCTGGGGTCCAGTGGGGCTGCTGGGCGGCGTGCGGCTGTGCTGTAATCAGACGCGGCGAGGGAGCTCTAACCTCTCTACTCTGCTCCCTCGCTCGCTGCCTGTCTGCTGATACCGCGGGATCCGGAATATGACGTCATATTCCGGCTCCCGCGGTATCAGCAGACAGGCAGCGCGCGCGCGAGGGAGCAGAGCAGAGCAGAGAGGTTAGAGCTCCCTCGCCGCGTCTGATTACAGCACAGCCGCACGCCGCACCGGGGGCCGAGATGGTGGCCCGGCAGGAGGGAGAGCTTCCCTCCTGCTGGTCACTGAAATCTTGCGCCCCCAGAGCCCGTGCGCCCTAAGGCGGCCGCCTGTGCCGCCTTATGGACGCGCCGGCCCTGCACCTACCACACAGTAGTTTATTTGGATCAAGAACTAACTAACATTTAGGGACGTGTCCTTAAACATGTGGTGAAAAGCATTCATGTACAAACATACACAATACTGAAGAACAAGCAGTAATAATTAACACATCAAATATAATACTGCAACTGCTGTACGTGGAACTGATTTTTTTGGTGCGTTAATATGCATTCCAGCATTACCAGGGTTGTTCACTAAATTGAGAATTCAAAGTGAATTAAACGTGAATTACAAATTTAAGATCAGAGCTGAATTGAAAGCATAGGTGACTTTGAAAAATGTTCAGTTTTCAGCTATTTTCCCCTTAAATTTGAAATTCACTTTGCATTCACCTTGAATTGTCCCTTTAGTGAATAATAACCCTGTAAATTGACATATTTCCATTAGACAATAGAGGGCACTACAGAGTCATGATTTACTCCTCCATAAAAGAAGAGGTCAGACTGGGGTGGTTATGACCAGACACCACAGTTTCTGACCTCCATCTCCTTCATCCAGGTGACCAAGCAATGGGAGGTTCTATCCTAACCAGCTACTAAATAAATACCATACTGCGGTGAAGAGGTTTTTACAGTGACTGACAAACTCATTCTGTTGTAGAGGAGTGGTACCAACTGCACTAATGCTCAAAGTCACTTCTGGGCACTGAGATAAATTGACAACTACAACAACTCTCTTGACCTGGCTGAAAAACCTCAATACAGAGAACATACTGACTTACCATCACTCCTAGGTCATTCCATAACAAAACATTAGCAGATCACTGTCCATGAAGCCTACTGTGACATTTCCTCTTCCCGATCCCCAGTCCATGTAGGTACGAGCTGTAGACATGACTTGGTAGGCTCCTCTTACTGATACAATAGTCACCCTTTTTAGCAACACCTGGCAGTGTGGGACACGTGTGGACTGGACCAAAGTCATGGTAGCCCCTGAGTCTTTGGTTGCAGTTATTTGCATACTGACATTATGTAAATTGACACATATCCATTGGTCAGCAGAGGGCGCTGCAGAGTCCCCACAGTCCCAATCAGCCAGGAGTTATTTTTCATAAAGTCGTAGGATAATTTCTCCATACTTCAGCAAGCCTATATATCATTACATATCCTTTCCCTGTATATCCTCTTGTCAGACACTTTTTCAAACCTTTACATAACATATTGGTCTCCATTTCCTTACCTACCCACTTCCTCCTTTCATTGATATCCATTTACCAGCACATGTCAATCTTTTCAACACTATGTAGTGTTTGTTAATTGCTTATGACCTCTTTACTGTGGTCAGCCCCTAGCCATCCATCATAATGGATATGTCTTCTAATGCATTCGTTTAGGTGTTATATTTCCAGCCATTCCAGTCTAGGACTGTCCTGACATGAGTAGAAATGTCTGTTTCATTAAACAGAGCAGACAACATTCTACTATGAAAATTCCTTTTTTGTAAAGTCCTCAAAGTGACCCAGCCAAGCATAGCACAGCACAATCCCATTTAAACAGTAATGTTTTAATTAGAGGTGTATCATGTAAACAACAAATTGGGGTGAACTAAAAACTGAATTGCAAAATATAGGCAGCAAAAGCTGATTTGCAAAATTATCCACCTCATCTATGTCGTAGCATGGTTCTTTTGCCGAAATACGGCAATTTGGTTTTAAATGTACTACAATGCAATGCTTAGTAATTAAACACCATTGGTTTTAATTATACATCTAACAAGCAATAATCAGAGATATTTTCCGCTAAACTGGTAGCGGAACTGGTGTTCCCTGATGCACCTGACAGGGCATTCTACATGCAGTCCGTCTCTGAATGTTTTACATATAGGACATTTTGCAAAGCATGTCTGATCTCATACACATACAGATAAATACTGCCAGACACAGGTACATACGGACGTGCATACACAGATTTCTAGAAACAAACATGTAAAGTGAGATATACACATATATACTGTCAGATACACACAGGTTGGCTGAGTTATATTCTACACATGTTGTGCTATCCAGCTTTTTTCCTATCTTTTTTTTTTTGTCTCAGGAAAGTGGCATCCCTGGGGTCTAGTAATGATGGTCCCTGGCCATCTGCAGCTCTGTCCACACTAGATGTATGGCTAAGGCAGAGATTACACTCTTAATTCCATTTATGTCAATTCATGCCAGCAATACGGTGCTGTGATAGGTTGAAAGAGGTCAACCAATCATAGCCACCCATTAGCCCATGCTGCACAGGGGGGATAGGCTGTTGAGGACTCTCATTTAGCATTAAAACATTAAACCTGCTTTAATACTAAATGGTAGGAAACTCTAGACACCATAACCACTTCAATTAGATGAACCAGTTACAGTGCCTACAGTGTCCCTTTAAATCTTTAGTACCCTCCCATGTCATAAAACACAGCCTAGAGGTAACAGATGGGGCAACTGACAGCCTCTTCTCAGCATCAATAATTTCTCTAGTACTACACAGGGGGTACACAGCTGAGGGTACTCTCTGAGTCTCTCCCTCTGGATATGGGGGTCAAGACAACAGCTGTTTATTTTGATCACTGGTTTATTTTTATCACTGGTGACCAAAATTGGTACAAGAATGTTTAACAATGCCATTTCTAATGTGACTAATGAACTTTCATACATTATATACTACAAGCCCCACCAGCCAAAATACATGTTTTTTTTTTATTCATTATTTCATGCCATGCACATATGAATCCATCATAAAATTATGAAGCTAATTAGCATAGCTGTTTCTGATTAATATTGCATGAATTATTGTATTGTTCTCCACTGTGATGCCTCAGTTCAAATGGACCATTATTCAGTCTGTTGCTAAATATTTCAATATAGATTTGCTTACAGTCTTGGGAATCAAAATATTGACACGGCGCACTACTAAATGCTATCACACCCCACAAAAGGTCTCTATCAATTAAAATGAGAACATTCTAAATCAGGGGATATTGGCAAGTAAATTACTGAGTATTTTCTGATGTTTATTTCTCTAGAAATGTATTCTCAGAAATGTTGAAGGATTTAAAGTCACACACAGAGACATAGTCAATGGCTTTGACTTTATTTTGTTTTGTTTTTTGCTATTTTCCAATATTATTATATTAATTTTTCTACAAGGCATTTAATGCGCTAACAAGAGGCATAATTATGCCTCGTTTCCACTCAGCGGATCAGTTCGGGTCGGTACAGTTTGGAAGGTTTAGAATGGTCCAGCCCATTCTGGTGAGCGTTTCCACTGCAAGTCAGACCTTCAGGGGCCATGCTCTTCCTGTCCACCAATCAATGGATTGTAGAGTAGCTCCGCCCTAACCAAACCGTTCAATTTCCTATGGCCCTACATCTGAAGCAGGACCCTGAATGGTGCGGTACGGTTCGGTTGTATGGGCCACTTTCATAATGGAAACACTCAAAATAGCGAACCGTACCGAACCGAACCAATCCGCTCAGTGGAAACGAGGCATTAGTGGGTTGCTAATTTCAGTGTGTGTTGAAAGTTGTCACATGTTAGTAGTTTTGTTCTCCTGTTGCTGGTTGTGATATGTGCTAAAAAGAGTGTACAAAACAACATCAAGGGGAACATAATTTGATTATTATTAATTCAGCGACATTCCCACAGGGTTAAAAGCTGTACGTGGACATATTTTTTCTCCCATGAAACCATGTGGGAGAGGGTTCTCAATGATCCATATTATGTCTTCACCTAGTATTGTGGCCGTTACAGACAACCCATATGAAGGTACACTCTAACATTGTATGGGTAATACTTTAAAATTTAAGCAATCGCTATCAATCCAAAACAATAAAAGCTAAAAATATAATTTTATGGTCCTCAATTTTGTGCATATACCCACATGTTGAACCTTGGCAACTCCAGGAAGTAGCTGGGCCAATCAGAGAACTCACCTTCTGATATATGGAATATTAACCAGGACTGCATGTGGAGACGGGCTGCTTAGTAGAAAATAAAGCTGTCTTTACAGACACTCACTGCTGCTAGGAACAGGGGCTGTTAACTGAACTACTGCTCCCATAAAGCTTTGCTGTTATTTCTGATGAAATTTACAACTATGTTATTGTACTCTGCAGGAAGGGGGAAGGAGGTGAAATAAACAGATAGTGGAACCAGCAGGAATTAAAGGAACACTATAGTGTTAGGATTACAATGCTGTATTCCTAACAATATGGTGTCCCCCTGCTTCCCCCTTTAAAACACTTACCCGAATCCAGCGTCAAAGTCCCTTGGCACTGACCCTGTCCCTGCCTTCTCCTACGTCAGTGCCAAGGGAGAACCTAATGTGCCCCCCTAAATATAGTAGAATCTTACTTTTGCTCAGGTCTGCAGCTGCTGGCTCTGCCCATAATCTGCCTGCTTGGCTGACATCATCAGAAGTGACTCTGTAAACCAATAACAATGCTTTCACATAGGATTGGCTGAGACTGTCAAGGAGGCAGATTAGGGTCTGTGCCAGCACAAGCCAAACACAGCCCTGGCCAGTGGTGTCTCAAGGATTCATATATTTAGGGGGGCACATGAGGGGGTGTAAATAAAAACAGATAACATTCGTATTTTGTAATACCTTTTTTATTGGACTAATACGGCTATAATCTCTACTTGAACACTATATATACATATACATATATTTATATACATACACACACACATACATACACAAGGCTTGACAAATCCCAGGCGCCAGATCGCCATGGCGACTAGACATTTCACCCTGGTGCCTGGGATTTGTCAGCCCTTTGCTAAACCGTGCAGGATACATTAAACCCACACGGTCTCTACAGACAAGCTCAATAATACACACAAGCTCACTACAGACAAGCTCACTGATACACAAACATGCTCACTTCAGACAAGCTCACTGACACACACAAGCTCACTACAGACAAGATCACTGACAAACACACACAAGCTCACTACAGGCAAGCTCACTGATACACACACAAGCTTACTAATACACACACAAGTTCACTACAGACAAGCTCACTGACACACATGCTCAATAAAGGCAAAGTTCACTATAAACAAGCTCCCTGATATACACACACACACACACACACACACACACACACACACACACACACACATGCTTACTACAGACTAGCTCACTGACACATACACAAGCTCACTCACTAGCAGGCACATACACATACAAGATCACTCTGTCATGCTAAGTATTGGAAGCTTACCTGGCACTGTAGGCTGTGGCTGTGGGAGAACTGGGAGGCCATTTTTAGGGCCCTTTCTGCAGCAAGATCCTCTGCTAGAGAGTGGGTGTGGAACTTGCATACGGGGAGACAATCTTCCATGAGATTTGTGTGAAATGGGGTGAAGTGTGTATGTATGTGTGTGTGGAGGTGAATGTATGTGGGGAGGAAGTGTGCATGTGGGTGAAGAGATGATTTGTGGGATGAAGTCTGTGAAGGGTGCAGTGTGTGTATGCAAAGGTGTACTCTGTGTGGGTGGGAGTGTACTGTGTACTGTACTGCCCCCCCCCCCCCACCTTATTGATGCCCCTGGCCCTGGCATCTCTATGAGGAAAGGTCAGTGTCTCCATGCAGAGGGTGGAAACACTGAATGGCAGTGCCCCAGGAAGCACCTCTAGTAGCCATCTGAGGAGAGGTCAGTGGAGTTATCCCGAGGCTGCCATGTAAACACTGCCTTTTCTCTGAAAAGTAAGACAGTTTTTACTGCAAAACACCTTAAGTGAATAATGCTACTCACCAGAACAAATATAATAAGCTGTAGTTGTTCTGGTGACGATAGTGTCCCTTTAACTTGTTCATTCATGGTGTTAACAAAAGAAAAACATATTTCTCAGCTCCTACACTAACAGAAAATACAAAAGCACATACAAATATACTATATATATATATTTTGTTTTATTTTTATTTTTTTTTAAAAGCATAAAAACACAGATTCAAGTATCACAAGAGAAACCATAATGGGTTCCCATAGAAAATAAATGAATGAGAAACTCCTAAAGAATGACCTTACTGGGGAAAAAAAAAATAATGAAATAGGGTTCCAATAGCTTTCTATTCATGGACTAGCTTAACAAATGCTCCCCTTTCCTTTATGTGTGTTGTAATGAAGGGTAATCAAAACTGACCAGGGACATGGCCATTCATACCTAACCATAGGCGTGCGCAGCCTATTGCATTAGGGTGTGCACCCTAAAGCACAAACACACGCCGCATGTATATATATATATATATATATATATATATATACACACACACACACACATATATACATACACTGCTGTGTGTGTGTGTGTGTGTGTGTGTGCTGTTAGTGTGCTGTGTGAGGGTGGTGTGTGTAAGGGTGCTGCTGTGTGTGTGTATGTGTGAGGGTGCTGGTAGTGTGCTATGTGGGTGAGGGTGTTTGTGTGTGTGTGTGTGTGTGAGGGTGCTGTTTGTGTGTGAGGGTGTCTGTGTGTGTGTGTGTTAGGGTCCTGTTAGTGTGCTGTGTGAGGGTGCTGTGTGTGTGAGGGTGCTGTTTGTGTGATGTGTGTGTGATGGTGCTGTGTGTGTGAGGGTGCTGTTTGTGTGATGTGTGTGGGTGTCATGTATTTCTGAGGGTGCTGTTTGTGTGTGTGTGTGTTTGCGAGGGTGTTTTTAGTGTGCTGTGTGTGAGGGTGTTGTGTGTTTGTAAAGGTGCTGTGTGTGTTTGTGAGGGTGCGGTTAGTGTACTGTGTGTGTGAGGGTGCTGTATGTGTACTGTATGTGTGTGGGTGCTGTTTGGGTGCTGTGTGTGTGAGGGTGCTGTGTGTGTGCTGTTTGTGTGAGAGTGCTGTATGTCTGTAGGTGCTTTTTGTGCGTGGGTGCTGTATGTGTGTGTGTGTGCTGTATGTTTGGACAGATTGTGGAGGTGGGGGCAGATTAGTAAATATCCCCCCTCCCTTCTTACCTTATGTAGGGAGGGGGGATCCTTGCTTCCATGTGCCATCCCTGGTGGTCCAGTGGAGAGTGAACTTTAGCCTGCGGGGCTAGAGTTAACTCTCGTGAGATCTCAGCGTTGCCGCGGCAACGCTCCGATCTCGCCAGAGGAACCTGGTGGAGCTGCTGTCTAGAGCTCCCCGGGTCCTCTCCTGCCTCCCTTCATGCTGCTGTGGGCCGGTGAGGTAGATCTTTGATCTCCCCGCCGGCCCATGGAGGCTTAAAGCAGAGCCGACATTCAGCGCCGGTTCTGCGTGAGCCGACAGGGGAGAATAAAGTCCTGGGGAATAAAGTGTGGGAACCAAGATTCCCACCCCCCCAAAAAAATAATATACACTCCAGTGTGTGTATGTATATGTGTGTGTGTGTGTGTGTGTATATATATATATATATATATATATATAACACACACACATACACTCACAGACACACACCGACTCATACATTCATAGACACACACATTCACAGACACACATATTCACATACACTGCCACACATTCACAGACACACATTCACAGATACACATTCACAGATACACATACACACATACACTCACACACTCACACACATACACTCACACACTCACACACACACATTCACACACACACACACACATTCACATACACACACACATTCACACACACACACACACATTCACACACACACACACATTCACACACACATTCACAGACACATTCACAGACACATTCACAGACACACACACACATTCACATACACACACACACACACACACACACACAAACAGACATACACACAAACACAGTCACAGACACACACACACACACACATTCACACACACACAAATTATTATTTTTTTAATTAAAAAAATGTCCACCCAGCCTCCCTACCTGGAGTGCTGGCGTGGACTTGTCCCTGGGGTCCAGTGGGTCGGGCGGCTCTCTCAATATCAGCCGCGGCGAGGGAGCTGTGAGCTCTCTGCTCCCTCTCGCCGCGCGGGCTGTCTGCTGTAGCTGGGAGCCGGAATATGACGTCATATTCCGGCTCCCAGCATCAGCAAGCAGGGCGCAGCGAGAGGGAGCAGAGAGCTCACAGCTCCCTCGCCGCGGCTGATATTGAGAGAGCCGCCCGGGGGGGGGGTCCATAACCTCTTGCCCCCCCCCCCATCCATGACAGGGGGGACATGGGGGGAGGAAGGGTGGCGCTGAGTGCCTGTAGGAGCAGCGTTCCTGCACAAAAAAAGTGCAGGATCTCCGTTCCTGCAGGACTCAATCCATAGGCGTGCCGCGGGGATTAGGGTGTGCCCAGGCACACCCGGCACACCCCGTGCACACGCCTATGTACCTAACCCAACCTCCATCCCAAAACCTGTGGGGTGGAGACTACTGCAGAACAAGCCATAGGGTCCAAAAGCTGTCTGGACCTAATAAGAAAACACTCCCTCCTCCCCACCACCTCTAACCTAATAGGGAACCATTGGATGCACAGATTTTTTAAATTGAATTTAAATTATGAGGATGCCATAGCAAGAACTCATGAGAAAAGTAAGATATCATGCAGTATTTTTAACTTTTTCATTGCACATGGTCAACTTTTTGATAGTTAAGGAGTTATTTGACTGGGCAAAAATGGAGAATTAGCATCCAGCATCTCTAAAGAAAGTATTGGTTTTTTTTTCTTACCAAAAAAAGTCAATCACAAGTGAGAATCCAAAGACAATTCAAAGTGAATTGCCCCTCAACACACATTCCCAGACATACGCACATATATTCACAGATGTTCAGTCACAAATACACACAGATACACACTGCTACATATACTGCCACACACTACTACATCTGAAGACAACATAATCACACTGTGACACACTACCCCCTTCCCTCGTTTACTGCTTTACTATAAAATACCCTTTTAGGTTCTTCTGTCTTCTCCCCACACTTTCCAAGCCTCTAAGTTTTACTAATCTTTCCTATACCCCAGTCCACTGTCCTCACACTCCTCAAATACATCACATGTCCAGAACATGAAAACAAGCAGTACACACCATCCTACAGTCTATCTTTCTGAAGACTCACCTTCTTAAAGTCTGGTAGGCATAGCCTGCCTTAGAGGAGAGGAGGCAAATTGTTTGAGAATCACTGGACCGGAGAAGGCCCAACATGTCAGGGACTCCTACAGTCACCTAAGGAAGCTGTTAAAGGGACACTCAATTAAGTGGTATGGGTGCCATGTCCCCCTAGTTTTAACCCTCTAACTGAAAACATAGAGGCACTCCCAACAAAATAGCTGAGTGAAGCTCAGCTATTTCAATCAGATGGTCTCTATGAGACCATCTGATTGGTACAGCATGGCCTTTTGTCATGCATGCACACTAACCTCCCTTTGCTTTCTTATGGAAAAGTATTGGACTGGCTGAGATCATCCATGAGAGGTGTGCCAGCAGGATGGAGATCAGTGCAGCTTGTAAAACTCACCCTCCGAGTCCTTACACTACATTAGCAAAGTTTAATTAAAAAAACGATAGCGTTCCAAACTTGTTTGTATTCCTCATGCTGTAGTGTTCTTTTAAGGCACTTGTATTGGTTAAGAGGTCTATCACTAGGCCCTCGTTGCAGCCACAGTTCTCTACATTGGTGCTTGAGGCCCCTTAACACATTTCCGCCTGTCACTCTATGATGGCGACCCTGGTCTGATATTTTCAGTCTGACAATTTTGATCTAATGGAAAAAATAAACCTGCAAGTGTTAAATCTACTCCTTTGACGTGTTTGTTATATATTAAAGCTCTTGATCATCATACAAAACAACAACAGAACAAAAACACATTTGTAATTTACAAGCAAACGTTATAGTCCTTGACTGACAATTGGTTCACTTGACTCTGTCTCATAAACCTCTGCCCTCCAATTTAAAATAGAAATCAGTAACTGACCTCTCAATTATGTGCAATCCAGGCAGACGTGGTATCTCATTTATTGAGAAACAAAAATCTATATAAATTGCATGTGTAAGGGAATGGATGGCTGTGGTGGGTTCTATTCACTTCTGTAATTATATTTCACTGATATGTTTCAATAAACGAGTCGTCATTTACGGCTGCATTGCACATTTCCCAGTGGCAATTCAGGTGTTGAAAAATTAGTGAGCATGAAAGTCTTTGATGGCATACCGTCATGTGGGCATCTTGATTAAAGGTAAGAAAGACTGGCATTTGCTGAGAGATTCAGAAAGTTCCTTGTTTGAGAGAAAGAATATCAGCTTCCTGGTAAAATAAAAGCAAACTAAAATCATTCAAATGAAAGTGTATTTATTTTATTTATTATTGTGTTTGGTAATTTAATAAAATGCACACTTGATCTATATAATGCACTGGAACATGGGCAGTAACGCCACACTGTAGTGCCCTTTTAGGGTCATGCATGGTACATATAATAGATTTTATAAAAGAGATTAAAGGCTAAAATCAGTTTGTATGACAAAAATAACCTATTTGCTGGTACGTTTAGCCACATCCATTTCACGTCTGCTCTCGCAGTATCCTTACAAAAAGTCACTGTCTCTTTTTAACCATTCATTTCTCAGATCCCCGGAGAAGGCATTAGAAAAACTGCTGACTTAAATTCATTTACCCATAAAGTATATTAGAATATAAATCACCATTTCATTTTTTTCTTTTACATTATGTCTAAATTTTCATATAGATGATAGATGAAGAAAACACAAACATTGAAATATACTAGAAGAATGCCACGGAAATTAATATTAAACAATGTCCGTGTTGAGACTGATTTACGAACCAGTCTGGGATTAATTTGCAAGTCTTAAATCTCAATGGATAAAAGTAAGAGCAGAATCTTATTTCATTCCTCTAAATTTTTTTACATCAATATTTAATTCTGTATTGTAAGGTATGGCTAACACCATAAAATCAATGTATTTTTTTATCTTCTTATACACACCATATTATTTTTGATTTAGAATTTCCAGCTTGCTTTGACTATTTGTAAGCAGAGGTACATTAATATCTGAGATTTATAAGATGAATTATATTATCGGACTGTGACACTATATGTGAGGGAACTCATCTAATAAAATTATAAGATTATTCCCTAAAGTGATATTTCCAAGTGAATTCAAGGCGAAATTTTAGGCAAAGTAGCCAAAGTGAAAGCATAGCTGAGGATTTTTCCAATTCGGCTATTTTGGCTTTAAATTCACCTGGAATTCACTTGAAATTCTCACTTTAGTTTATAACCCGCTATGTGATCTTCAAATGTCACTTTGATGGGATTGATTTATATTGTTAGAGAAGATATTGTCTAGACAGTTTATTATTGAGAAGAATATATTGAGGTGTCTTCAGTTTTCAGGATTTTTTCCTGGATAGCATAAAACTTACAAAACAGTTAAAACAGGAAATAATGTAAAAATCTTGATTAGGACCATAATTTTAATCTGTATAATCAATCTCTAAGCAAATGTGACATTTGGTCAATACGGATGTAATGATAGGAGCTGCCTCTTAGATGTGGCTCACTAAGCACACCAGTGCACACCAACAATTTTTGGACACTGACACAAGTTTTATTTCTGCTGTTTACAAAAATAAATTAAAGGTACAGTTAAATACTAAATATGTTCCTAAAGTGCAGTCTCTCAGTTTTAATTTGAGGGTATTTGCAACCACATTGGTTGAAGGGTTTAGGAATTACAGCTCTTTAATGTGTAACCCCCTCTTTTTCAGGGTACCAAAAGTAATTGGACAATTGACTCAAAAGCAGTTTCATGGACAGGTGTGGGCTATTCATTAGTTATTATTTGCTCATCAATTAGGTAGGTAAAATGTCTGGAGTTGATTCCAGGTGTGGCATTTGCATTTGGAAGCTATTGCTGTGAACCCACGACATGCGATCCAGCGGGCTCACCACAAGGTGCAATCCCTTCATAAACCTTAAGTATAAAAAAAAAATCTAAAAAAGCCAGCCCAGTTCTGGAACAGCATTCTTTGGACAGATTAAACTAAGATCAACCTGTACCAGAATTATGAAAAGACAAATGTATGGAGAAAGCATGGAACGGCTCATGATTTGAAGCATACCATATCATCTGTAAAACATGGCATGGGCATGCATGGCTTCTAATGACACTTGGTCACTAGTGTTTATTGATTATGTGGCAGAAGACAGATTCAGCCAAATTCAGTGAAGTTGATTGGACAGCGCCTCATTGTACAGATGGGCAATGACCCAAAACATACTGCAGAAGCAAGCCAGGAGTTTTTTTTAAGGCAAAGAAGTGGAATATTCTGCAATGGCCGAGTCAACCACCTGATCTCAACCTGATCGAGCATGCTTTTCACTTGCTAAAGAGGAAACTTAAGACAGAAAAGCCCATGAACAAACAACTGATGACAGCTGTAGTAAAGACTGTCAAAGCATCACAAAGGAGGAAACCGGTGATGTCCGTGCATTCCAGATTCTTGACAAAGTATTAAAAATTTGCATTTTATTTATGATTGTGTTAATTTGTCCAATTACATTTGAGCCCCTGAAATACATAGGCTGTGTATAAAAATGATTGCATTTCCTAAACGTTTCATTCAATATTTTTGTTCAATCCCTTGAATTAAAGTTGAAATTCTGGAGGCGGAGCTTGACTGCCAAGACAAGCGGTCGCACAAACAGAGGGCCCTGTGACAAAAAACGAGGAAAAACGATAAAAAGCCTTGGTTGAGCACCCCCAAAGCACAGCAAATATACACTACACTCCCCTGTGGGCCATGGGACGAAAAACAAAAAAATCACCTAAGGAAAAAAACACCCAGGGACTTACAATTGGCGATATGTGGAGACAGGCCCGCGAGGCAAACGAGACCAACGAGCTCCACGGCGGCTGCTCCGACTTCTCCGATGACCTCTCCGGAAAGGAGTATCTGCTAGCCCCCAAGCTGGGAAAGCCGACACAGCTAACTAACACTAACCCAGACACCGCTCCAGTGACTATATCGGTCCTCACGCGGCTACTTGCAGACCATCATAAAGATCTGCATAACGATATTACGGCACTAAGGGGCCACCTGAAGGGACTGACAACTCGTTTAAACACACTGGAAAGCACAACCGAACCACTACTCGAGACATTGGGGAACTTAGACAAACCGTACAAGATCTCCAACGGCAACAAAAGCTACATGAACACCGTATGGCGGAGCAAGAAGACGCCGGGAGATGGGATAATTTGAAAGTCAGAGGGATCTCTGAAACGATCCCCGACACAGATCTACCACAGGTTGTCAAGCGCGTCCTTACAGCTATATTGCCACCCACACAGGCTAACAAGATTGCCCTTGCCAACATATTCAGGATCCCAAAACCGCCAAGGGCGCCAACCGAAGCCACGCGAGACATTATACTTACCTTCCAAACCAGAATGGACAAAACAGGAGTCCAAGCCGCCCTGAGGGGAAAGACACCATACCAATTTGACGGGATGGCAGTGAGCTTCTTTGCCGACCTCTCGAGAGACACCCTGGCTTGGCAGCGATCCCTCCAGCCACTTACCACGCTTCTCCACCAACGAGACCTTAAATACCGATGACAGATGACCCAAACAAATCAGGGAACTGACCAATGCAGCCCCGCTCTTACAGGCACTGGGCCAACCACCGTACTCCCTAATTTAGGCAGGCCAGGAGAGAGCAACTCCCCAACAACCCTTGTGGGACCCGGAGAGATCCATCCCGTTCATGCGACAGGTCGCACACCCGACCCGTACGTGGCACTCACTACTTAAACGAATACATGGTCTAGCAAAGAGACGAACAGCCGACCTGAAAAGCTGCATTCCAAAGCAAAAATACTTTCATGTGAGGGACATTGAACCTAGAGACTTTGGTATCAGAGACTTTGACAGGTATCCTAAAGGGACTCAACCCATGAACCAAACCCCCACTCTCTCAGCATATATATTTTGGCCGACATGCACACCTAGCCATGGCCTCAATCCCTCCCAGCACAGGGACACACGACCCCATTCACACACAACACACCAAGCTATATACTCACTCACTCTCTTTTAC
The DNA here is from genome assembly GCF_036172605.1 of Pelobates fuscus. Lineage (NCBI taxonomy): Eukaryota > Metazoa > Chordata > Amphibia > Anura > Pelobatidae > Pelobates > Pelobates fuscus. The sequence goes on along the minus strand of NC_086323.1, from coordinate 149,049,219 downwards.
CCAGCGAAGAATACATAACACTCATGGCACAGATCAGACCCACCATATTACACACATAACACGGTGCAATCAGACGTGAAGATGGGAGTGAATAGGCCTGATGTGCCATGCAATGCTTTGACCTGTCTGTTCACCCATTGTAGCCCTGAAATACCGAGATGTCATGGTCATACATAACAGTGCTTGCGTACTTATTTGCAGCCTCTGGTTTTAAACCTACCTATCAAATTTGTGATCATGACTATCAGTAGATTCCTTTTCCCTACCCAAAAATGCATCATTCTCCAGACAGGAGCCGTTACTCTCAGGAAAAACCTTACTTTCCCGCCTTACTCACCAAAGACACACAACACCGCTTCGCCACAACGAAGTAACCCACTTCACCCACATTACCCAACAACAGCAGTTTGAATAACTCTTGTCTCCTACACAATATGATTGCTAAGCTTATGTTTCACTATTACTATGCTTAATTATTCCAGCATGTTACACCATATATGCAAGGTTTTATTAGCCTGTTATTTTCCTGTTTAAAAACAAAAATGTGCAAAAATGTGCAAGTTATCTAGCATGTTATATGCTACATTAAAAATGTGCAAGTTGTCTAAAAGTGTTGTAAAACCAAAATCCTTTAGTACATCAGATAAAAAAGTTAAATATCCATAACGCATTTCGTCAACAGACTATCAAATGGATAAAAAAAAAAAAAAAGTTAAGCAGACATAGCTAGGAGATAACCTCTTGTATTCTACTACTTAATCCGATATCTTGTATGTACGTAGTGGGGAATCGCGATGCAGCCTAGAACAAAAACTAACCCCATTCAACCCCCCAATAATGACAGACCACTTAGTATGGCTGAACAGGCCACAGCATTTATTATCACAAACTAAATTACTGCATAACACATCCATAACTTTATTTATTAAATCTCTTTTTTCTATAACCAAAAACGTTAGACATAAACAAGCATAAATTAACATATATACATATATAACTCCACACATAGTGTTATACAGTGACCCAACCGTCCTTGCCAATAAACATACAGTGGTTCCTAATCACCACTTCCTCTCACCTCCCCCCTCGTCATAAAATCATATCTTTCCAATGCCCGCCATCAGCCGACCTTATCCACGCTCGATGGGCACGAGACCTCAGGCAACCTAATGTTAAACCTTTGAAGCAGGGGAGGTTGAGACCTTAAAAACTTGTTCATCTCATTCCATATACTTAAACATAACCCCTCAAACTCAATTGGCAAGGACATACCCACGCCACAACCCCGCTGTTTTACACCTAAAATCAGCGGGGGACCCCACCACAGCCAGCCATGGCCTGTTCCACCACTTCTAGCAGTGCTAGATTAACATAGAATAAATACTGCACCAGTAAATGAAATGACAATACGTGATCAATCTAAAAACACAAATAACACATCATAATGCAAAATGTGTATATATATATATATATATATATATATAATGATAGACTCCTCATGTAGAGGAAAACTCACAGGATTTAAAGCCATCCCAGGCTCTGTATAATATGCAGGAGGGTGCCTAAAAAGGCTAAAACGATATCCTTGAGGAGAGCAGCACAGGATACAAAGTGCAGAATCCAAAATTTATTGAACAAATAAACAATTAAAACAGGGACAATACGCAGTGTATAAATAGTAAAATATACTAAGCACAAAGCCTAAATAAAACACTGCAGAGTAAATAAGAAAAAGTCCCAGATACAATACTTTGGTCTAGCAGCAACCGCGTTTCAACTCCAGCCGGAGTCCTCCTCAGTGCACCATTAACATAGGCCTCATCTGACCTCCAGCAAGCGCCCCCATCCCCTCTAGATAACAAGGCCACATCCGGCCAAACCCCAAGGTGAACTGGAATCCCCCAAGCCCCCAAGACAAAACTAGAAACCCATCTCGTCCGATTCCCGACGGCAGCGCGCCAGGGCACTCACATTGCTGAGCGCACTGCCAACAGGAACGGGCGATAGCCTCAGCCCGGCCCCTGAGAACCTCTGGTAAGAAACAGAATGAGTAACATGTCCAGATTTAAGAGTACCCAAATCCCAAACAGCCACCGAACCCAGGTCATTCCACCCAGACAGATGATAAAAACCCCCGGTACCCCTAGGAGGCGGGACAGCTAACCCAGGATGAGGAGGAGCCACACCTCCCTCATGTATCTGGTGCCAGACCACCGAACCTCCACTCCCGAAGGCGTAAGATCCAACCACTCGCCCCCCGCCTCTTGTCCCAAATGACATTGTCAGGATCGGGACAGGGATCCAACACGCAGAGTACAAACAGTAGCCAGATACGTATACCGGACCTTAGAATGGCCGGACTAACGTAAGTAGTACAGTATAGAATGGTCAAAGACAAGCCGAGGTCGAGGGTAACAGAAGACAGGTAAGCGAGAGACAAGCCGAATCAAGGGTAACAGAGATAAGCAGAGTAAGGTAAACAAGCCGGGTCAAAACCAAAAGGGATAATAGAATACACAAGCACTGAGTGACTAGAACAAGCTAGAACCACGACAGGGCAATGAGCTAATGAAAGAAGCTCTGTTAAATACCCTGTTCAGAGCAGTAACCACGCCTCCAAGGCGTCCTGATTGGTCCTGCAGCAATTGAGTGACAGGTCGTTCCGGAGGAGTGTCCTGATGACAACTTCCTGCCTAGATGCTGTAAAAGGCAGTCACTCCCTCGCGGCCGGCCTTGCATGACCGGATAGACCGTGGGGAAGGGAGCCATCAGGCCGTCTGGATGGAGGAACAGCTAAGTCTCTACCTCTTTCGGAGGTAGAGACCACAGGTACCCTGACAGTACCCCCCCTCTCAGATTCGCCCACCGGGCGGAATACACCAGGGCGAGAAGGGAATCTAGAGTGAAACGCCCTGCGGAGACGGGGAGCATGCACCTCCTCCTGAGGTACCCAACTTCTCTCCTCAGGACCATAACCCTTCCAATCGACCAGGTATTGCAGTCTCCCCCGGGAGATTCGAGAATCAACGATGGAATTGACCTCATACTCCTCCTGACCCTCCACCTGAACTGAGCGGGGAGGGGCGATCGTGGAGGAGAACCTGTTACATATTAATGGTTTTAGCAAGGAAACATGAAATGAATTAGGAATGCGTAAGGCATTAGGCAACGCTAAACGATACGCAACTGGGTTAATTTGAGACAGTACCCTGTAAGGTCCAATATATCGAGGAGCAAACTTCATAGACGGCACTTTTAACCGAATGTTTCTAGTACTTAACCATACTCTATCGCCTGGAACAAACACCGGTGCTGCCCTTCTACGTTTGTCAGCGTGTCTTTTAACCAGCGTAGAATTGTGCAGAAGGATTTGTCGAGTTTGATCCCACAACTCTCTTAAATTGGCAACATGAACATCCACCGACGGTATCCCTTGAGAAGAAGACTCCGAAGGAAGGATGGAAGGATGAAAGCCATAATTCAAGAAAAAAGGGCTAGAATGCGTAGAATCACAAATGAGATTGTTATGTGCAAACTCCGCCCAAGGAATCAAACCGACCCAATCGTCCTGGTGTTCTGAAACGAAACAACGTAAATATTGTTCAATTTTTTGGTTAGTGCGTTCAGCAGCTCCATTGGACTGAGGATGATAGGCAGAGGAGAAATTCAATTTGATGCCTAGTTGGGAGCAGAATGATCTCCAAAAACGGGAAACAAATTGGGAGCCTCTGTCAGAGACAATTTGGGAAGGTATCCCATGCAAACGGAAAATCTCCCTGGCGAATATCTCCGCTAATTCAGGCGAAGAGGGGAGTTTAGGTAAGGGAATGAAGTGAGCCATTTTAGTAAATCTGTCTACCACAGTGAGGATGACAGTCTGCTTTTTAGAAATAGGCAAATCAACAATGAAGTCCATTGCCAGGCAGGACCAAGGCTTTTCAGGAACCTCTAAAGGGTGCAGAAATCCGCATGGAAGCGAATGGGGTAGCTTGGTCTTGGTACAAACTTCACATGCCCCGATGAATTCTTTAATATCCTTGCGTAAGTCAGGCCACCAAAAATCTTTAGAGACCAGCGCATAAGTCTTGCGGATGCCAGGATGCCCAGCCACCTTGCTGTTATGGAGACAGCGTAGCACCTCCAGTTGGAGAGCGGCAGGAACGAAGTGTCGATCCCCAGGAGTCTGTTTGGGTGCCAAATGCTGAAACTTCATGATCTCAGAAAGCAATGGAGAGTGAATCCTGAGATTCGTGTTCGCGATGATATTCCCCTTAGGAACTATGGAGGACAGAAGTGGTTCAGTTATAGTGGATGGTTCATATTGACGAGACAAAGCATCGGCTTTAGAGTTCTTAGAACCAGGTCTATACGTAAGAACATAATTAAAGTGAGTGAGGAACAAAGCCCAGCGAGCCTGCCTGGCAGACAAGCGCTTAGCCTCCCCAATATAAGACAAGTTCTTATGATCCGTTAGAATAGTAACAGGGTGTAGTGTCCCTTCCAGTAAATGTCTCCACTCCTTTAAAGCCTTAATGACCGCTAACAGTTCCCTCTCCCCGATGTCATATCTGCTCTCAGGCCCAGAAAATTTTTTAGAGAAGAAACCACAAGGGTGTAACGGTTTATCCACCCCTAACCTTTGAGACAGAACAGCCCCAACTCCTGTCTCAGAAGCATCGACCTCGAGCAAGAAAGGCAGAGTCGTATCAGGATGAACTAGAATGGGAGCTGAGGCAAAAAGTTCCTTGAGAGTCTTAAAAGCAACAAGAGCTTCCTCAGACCAGAACTTAGTGTCAGCCCCTTGTTTGGTCATATTGGTAATAGGCGCAATGATAGAGGAGTAACCCTTAATGAAGCGCCTATAGTAGTTGGAAAAAACAATAAACCTTTGGATAGCCTTGAGTCCTTTGGGCAAAGGCCAGTCTAAAATAGATTGGAGTTTACCAGGATCCATTTTAAAACCTTCCCCAGAAATCACGTACCCAAGAAAGTCTACCTGAGATTGATCAAAACTGCACTTCTCCAATTTGCAGTATAGACCATGTTGCAGAAGTTTGTGTAACACCTTTCTGACCTGTCTATGGTGAGTCTCAATCTCCTTAGAGTGTATTAGTATGTCGTCCAGGTAAACAATAACACAATCATGCTGAAACTCCCTAAGTACCTCATTAATCAACTCTTGAAATACTGCAGGAGCATTGCATAGTCCAAATGGCATAACAGTGTATTCGTAATGGCCATACCGGGTATTGAATGCCGTCATCCACTCGTGACCTTGCTGGATTCTCACCAAATTGTAAGCCCCTCTGAGATCTAACTTGGTGAAGATTTTGGAGCCCTTAAGACGATCAAATAACTCGGTAATCAGTGGGATAGGATAGGCATTTCTGACAGTTATTTTATTCAAGCCTCGGTAATCGATACACGGTCTCAGCGTACCATCCTTCTTCTTAATGAAAAAGAACCCCGGCCGGAGAAGAAGACCTCCTGATGAATCCCTTTTCTAAATTCTCCTCAAGATACTCCTCTAGAACCGAGTTTTCCTGAACAGACAAAGGATATACATGGCCCCTCGGAGGCATAGTCCCGGGTAGAAGCTTAATTTTACAGTCAAATGACCTGTGTGGCGGCAAAGAATCGGCATTCTTCTTGTCAAACACTGCCCTTAAGTCTAGGTAAAGGTCTGGTATTTGTCTTTCTGTGGCCTGAGTAGGGTTCTCCTGTATGTTAATATTAGCTAATGGAGAAACCTTGCACAAACACCGATCCTGGCAGCCCTGGCCCCACGAGAGTATCTCCCCTAATTCCCAATCGATAATAGGGTTATGTTCTTTCAACCATGGGTACCCCAGAACTATGGGAACGGAAGGAGACGAAATGAGCAGAAGAGATAAATTCTCCACGTGTAGGATACCAACATTTAACTCAATGGGTATGGTCTCACGAAAGATAACAGGGTCTAGTAGTGGTCTACCATCTATGGCCTCAACGGCCAAGGGTGTCTCCCTTAGCTGGGATGGGAAATTGTTTTTACTAGCAAAGGCTTGGTCGATAAAATTCTCAGCAGCACCAGAATCTATCAAAGCCATAGCCCTTACTACTTCCCCCCCGCAAGTTAAGGAAACTGGTAGCAGAAGCCTGTGATCTTTATAATTAGGAGTAGAGGACAAAATAGAAACACCCAAGGCCTGTCCTCTAGAGAGACTTAGGTGCGAGCGTTTCCCGGGCGGTTAGAACAGTTCGAGAGTAAATGACCCTTAACTCCACAATACATACACAAACCCTCTCTTCTCCTGTACTGTTTTTCCTCCTCAGAGAGGCGGATATACCCTATCTGCATAGGTTCAGGAAGCAAAGATACCGTGGAGTCAGGACTTGGAAAAGCGGGAGCTAACCTAAAAGAAGGTCTCCGGTTCCTCTCTCGAGTGTTCTGTCTCCTCTCTTAAACGTTCATCTATACGAGAGATGAACGAAATTAAATCCTCTAAATTCTCAGGGAGTTCTCTGGTAGCAACCTCATCAAGGATTACTTCAGATAAGCCATTCAAAAATACATCCCTATACGCCTGCTCATTCCACTTGACCTCTGATGCCAGAGACCTGAACTCTAGTGCATAATCCACCAGTGTTTGGTTCTCCTGTCTCAGACGCAACAGTAATCTGGCTGCATTAACCTTTCTACCTGGAGGGTCAAATGTTCTTCTAAAAGCAGCTACAAAGGCGTTATAGTTATAAACTAATGGGTTATCGTTCTCCCATAATGGGTTGGCCCATCTCAGAGCTTTCTCAATAAGTAGGGTGATAATAAATCCTACCTTTGCCCTATCTGTAGGATAAGAGCGAGGTTGCAATTCAAAGTGGATACTAATTTGGTTTAAGAAACCACGACACTTCTCAGGAGACCCACCATAGCGTACTGGGGGGGTAATGCGAGAAGAAGCACCCACTGTGGCTACCTCTAGACCTGAACCGACAGGAGAAACAGGGGTATTACGTATCTCCTCTGGTGGGTTATTGGCACGAGATAATAGAGCCTGTAGCGCAAGCGCCATCTGATCCATTCTGTGATCCATGGCTTCAAACCTAGGATCAGGAGAAGCCAGCTGACTGTTTGTACTTGCAGGATCCATTGGCCCTGTCGTAATGTCAGGATCGGGACAGGGATCCAACACGCAGAGTACAAACAGTAGCCAGATACGTATACCGGACCTTAGAATGGCCGGACTAACGTAAGTAGTACAGTATAGAATGGTCAAAGACAAGCCGAGGTCGAGGGTAACAGAAGACAGGTAAGCGAGAGACAAGCCGAATCAAGGGTAACAGAGATAAGCAGAGTAAGGTAAACAAGCCGGGTCAAAACCAAAAGGGATAATAGAATACACAAGCACTGAGTGACTAGAACAAGCTAGAACCACGACAGGGCAATGAGCTAATGAAAGAAGCTCTGTTAAATACCCTGTTCAGAGCAGTAACCACGCCTCCAAGGCGTCCTGATTGGTCCTGCAGCAATTGAGTGACAGGTCGTTCCGGAGGAGTGTCCTGATGACAACTTCCTGCCTAGATGCTGTAAAAGGCAGTCACTCCCTCGCGGCCGGCCTTGCATGACCGGATAGACCGTGGGGAAGGGAGCCATCAGGCCGTCTGGATGGAGGAACAGCTAAGTCCACAGGTACCCTGACAGACATATGAGAATCCCACCCTCCTTATTCCGGGGTGGGGGGAAGAGACAGTAACCGCGGAGAGAAATCCATTTGTAGACTGGCAGGGTTAACCCAAGGAACCTACCACCCTGACCCCCACCATTCAAGCCCTGTGAACCAGTGGCACAAGCACGCCCAGCCTTGCGGCGTCTGTAGCCGCCCCCTAACCGGACTTAAATGCCCCCTGAACTCTCCACCATCCTTACCCAGGAATTCAAGCCCCAATTGGAGCACCCCAACGACATGGACGCAGGCGAGAAAACCCGGCTTCGAGAACCAAACAATGGGAGAAGAGGCTAAACAACCCAGGGGCGGAAAAGCCCTCACCGAAGGAAAACAGGACACATGTGGGAACCCGGCACTCCCCCCAATTGGAACGGTATATTTCCAACTATCCTGGGAACCTAGCACATCCTGTTAGGAGCCTAACCGTTACCCTGTGCATTCCATCTACCTCAAGAGAAAGCAGAAAGTTGATGAATCATCCAACCGCTACCAACTTACCTTTCCCAAATACAACAGCGGTCGAGCAGCGAAAGCCTGAAGGAAGTCCTTTCCGATGCTTACTCGATCCACCAAAACCCCTTCCCACCTGCAGATGACCGTAACATGAACGGGAAGCCGCCAAGGAAATGCTCTCATCCGGCCTGATCGGTCAGCGGGCCCCAGAGTGCTAGACCAAGCAACCACGTCTCCACTGCCTTATATTTTGGCCCAGCGGAGCCAAACCCCCGGGAAAAACCCCGCCTGACCAGACACTTCCAGACTCAAGCAGCACCGAGCTAGGCACCGCAACCAGGTTACCACCGGGATAGAGGGTACTGCCACATGATACAGACAGCCTGCACCACCCCAGGATTGTCACAATGGAAGAGATACCCACCAGTCCGGGAGTTGGGTACCCCACGCCTACCATGCCACCAGAATGGGGAAGCTCCAAGACAGCCAGTCTGCAAGAGCCCCGATGCTTGCCAGATCACTGAGCAAGAGTCAGCACACCATGGAAAAAAACCAATTAGGCCCCAAAAAAACCCAAACCCGCTGCAGCGGCAACAGGTGGAAGTCAGTGGAAGGGACTTAGGGGGCCCGATTGCACAAGCCACCGTTAATGGAGGCCCAAAAGGAAAACCCCATAACGCCCCAAGGGCAACACCGACAGGCAAAGCCCAGCTTACCCAGGAGGGCGACATTAAGAGCCACCTGTGCGGGGGCACATAGCCACAGAACACTGACTGCCAGAAATACGGCCCGGAAAACAGATGGAACGACAACCGAGTAAATAAGAAATCATGCGAAATTGACCCTGCCCCTCTACAGACACCATGTCCCAAGGGGGGGGTTCCCGCGGAGCAGACTTCGGGAGCACCCTAAAATTGGTCGGGAGGTAAGCCTACCAAGTTTTCTTGGTAAGCCGCTCCCGCACCACCCAAAGGAAGTCTCATATGGGCCGAAAGGTCCTGCTTGGAGAGCACCCACGCCCCCTATCCCGACAGATCGCCCAAGCACGGGGCCCCCCGCGGCATGAGGGATCATATCACTAAGAAAAACAACCCTCACCACTGCTCCCTAGTATTACGCGACATGCGCAAGTCAAGCAGGCCATACTAGCGCCCCGCAGCAGCGTCGAGAGCCACCCTAACCGCCTGCCTCGTGGGAGGCAACGCCAGCGCTATAAGCTGCGCAGGATGCTGCAGGAAACTGTACTATAACACATGATAAATACTGATAAAAAGGGGGGGGGTTAAATAACCGGAGTGGACTCCCTGGTAAGCGGCGTCCATTTACCGTTTTCCTCTTTCTTTTTCTTTTTCTATTTTTTTTTTTTTTTTTTTTAATCTTTTATTTCTCAGTCAATTCAGGTATTCATTCAGGACTTTTATTTTTTTTATTTCCAAATTTTTACTTAATAATTTTTTTTTATTTTTTTTTGTTATCTCACATTCCATTCATGTATTCATTCATTTATTTTATTTTCTTTATTTTTTTTATCTATAATTTTAATGTATTTATTTATTATTATTATTATTTTATTTATTTTTTTTGTGCGCACTAATACCCCCCCCCCCCCCCCCCCAGCTCTAAAGGGGACCCGATCGGATGCAAGAAGGGACAACATACTCACCAGCCAATGCCCGGTGCACCACCCGTGGCATAACAAGTGTAGAAGGGCATGGAGAGGACGTGCCACTAGGAGGCAGCCGAGGTAAGTAACCAGAGAGAAGAGCAGAAGGCAGAGAGAGAAGAGCAGAATGCAGAGAGAGAAGAGCAGAAGGCAGAGAGAGATGAGCAGAAGGCAGAGAGAGAAGAAGAGCAAAAGGCAGAGAAGACCCAGGAACAGATATGAACAGGGGAAGAGAGGGAAGGGGGGGGGGAGGACATAGAGGAGAGAAACAGAGAGAGTGGAAGGGGGAAGAAAACAGAGAGAGGGGGAAAAAAGAGGGGGGAAAGAAAGAAGGACCGCCAGGAACAGAAAGAAAACAGGGGGACACCAGGGGAGGAGATGAGCCCCCCCCCCCCCCGAAACAGCAACAGGGGGGGGGGGGAGAAACCGAAGACGAGAAGGGGGGGAACTGAAAAAAAGGAGGGGTGCAGGGGAGAGAGACCCCCCCCGGGCCCATCCTCACTGGCAGAGGAGACCCTCAGGAGAGGTCCCCCCCCACCCCCAACGGCAGTAAAGCAGTCCCCTCTCAGCCCCGCAGGGCCCACTCACCGCCGGGGCCCAGTCCCAGGCCCCGCCGTCGCGCCCGCCGTCGCGCCCGCCGTCGCGCCCGCCATGCGGCGGTTCAGGAAGGCTTCTGGCCATCCGCACAAGGCGCGGGATGCACCGCCCACCTCCCACAGCCTCTGGCGCGAATCCCAACGCCGGAGGCGGCAGCCCATGATCCGGCTGCAGGAGGGGGAGGCCGCAAGTCCCGCACGGCGGTATTAGGCCGCGCATCCTCCGTGGCAGAGGAGGCTGCGTGTCAGGAGCCTCAGACATGCGGCCGGGTGAAGCCTCGGGCCAGGGCTCCACCTCCTCAACCGGGCCCGAGGAGCAGCATCAGTGGGGGTAGCGGAGCCGGCGGGCGGGAATGCTGGCCGGCACCATCGTGGCCCCCAGGAGCAGGGGCCACAGAGAAGGCCCCAGATGGATGAAGACCGGCCGCGGGTGGGAAAACCCACACCGGCAGCCACCATGGGAGAGGGGGGCAGGGGCCACAGGGAAGGCCCCAGAGGGACACAAGCCGCAGGGGGGAGCACCCACACCAGCAGCCATCCCCAGGGGAGAGGAGTTAGGCAGCCACAGGGAAGGCCCAGAGGGACTCAGGCCGCGGGGGGGGAGCACCCACACCGGCAGCCACCATGGGAGAGGGGAGCAGGGGCCACAGGGAAGGCCCCAGATGGAGAGGGGAGAGGAGAGCACCTGAATCAGGAGTTGCCAGCCACCATCCATGCTGCAGCAGCCCTGAGGGAAGCCAGAAAGCCTCAACCTCCATCCCTCAAGCTGTGTAAATCTGCAGGCCCAGGCAAACAGGAGCAGGAAGACAGGAAGCTGTTTGCTGGCCCGAATCCCAAGTGGCACTGAGGTAAGACCTCCCCCACACTAACTTACACAGAACATAATCCCACCCACACACTCTTTCCCAGCCAATCCCATGCATCTATCCCCACACTCCTACATGTGCCCTTGTCCACTTAGCTGAGCTATCTCCCCAGGGCCTAGACGACCATCTATACATTGACTGTTGTTGCATAATCTCTATCTAAATAGATTTTTTAAAAAATGGTGCATATTAAACTTACTGCCTTATTGCAGTAAACTATGATCCTGACCCTCTTGTCAATTGCTATTGGGGCATGACAAGCTGTATGTTCTTATCTGCACTACAAAAATAAAGAATTAAAAAAAAAAGTTAAAATTCTGCACTTAAATTGCATCTCGGTTGTTTCATTTCAAATCTATTGTGATGGCGTACAGAGCCAAAATTATGAAAATTGTGTCAATGTCCAAATATTTCCACAATTAACTGTATGTTTGTATTGCAAAACCATGTTACAGTGCTGCCGCCCACCCCATGTGTGCCCTATTAAGGGTTAATAAGTGTATGGAAGTTTGGAAAAATACCACTTTCTGTCTAATGAGAGATTTCCCCTTTTAAGCTCAAAGAAGCAAGGTGAATTGTTATTGTAGGACTGTTCTAGATGTTTTGCCTTGACGTGGCAGGTGAGCTTGCACTTTAATGGGCATTAACGTGATGCAAAAATAATTGAATTATGTAAATGTACATAGGGATTTGGCATAGCGCACAGGTAACTTGTTATATATATTTTTATATATATATATATATATATATATATATATATATATAAAATTCATGTAAAGTCTCTATCCCGCAGACCAGTGGATGACTGAATGAACAGCTGGGCAGGTATGGCTACCTACTTGCTCTCTTATTAAACCCCCTCTTCCATGGCACATCAAGTGAGGGGAAGCGGAAGACCATTGACCACTGAGTTAGAGAAAGTCTTCTGGACATCAATATTTATTAATTAATACATTATTTCATTATTTTCCTCCATACGACTATATTGAGGGAGTGAGAAGAAGCAGGTGGACAGGTGTGGCTTTTTCCATTCTATTAATAATCCTTCAGGTTTTTCCTTTAAGTTGGGAGTGTCATATGGACTGCCCATCTTATTTATTTTAATGCGTCATCCCAGCACCTATGGTCCAACAGTCAATCAGAACAGATGGGGCAGTACTTATAAACAGGTTAAGCTTACATAGATGAGGGCATACTGGGTTGGAAAGCACTGTGTAGATTCTCAATGACACATCATATTGGACATCAGTTGTAAACTGAGTGCTACAGAATAAAAATCTAAAAAGTGGCCTCATGGGTGTGAAGGACCATCTGGCACCCCGACCGAGTACCTCCATCAATCGCTGTTTCCTAGTACTTGTGAGCACCATATGCACCGCACTGGAACACCATGACCATCATAAACCCCACAAGCCGCCGCAGCTTGGTTGGGGTCTCTCTGTCTTCCACCCACCCTGGATCCAAGACTAGGATCCAGCTTCCAGTGGGGTGACCTCTTCTAGTCCAGAGAGTGAAGCCAGCGGCGCTCTGCCCTGTAGCCAGCGTTACAACTGGGTTGTACATTGGGTCGTCCGGTCCCAAACCACATGGGCCGGTAGGGCAGAGGCCAGCTGCGCTCTGCCCTGATGCCAGCTCTTCTGCTGGGATGGCGTCAGTGGGTATAGCCGCCTCCTCCACTACCCCCAGGACCCGGTTTGGGAGCTGCTGCTGAGAGGAGGAATTTTCCCCCTCCTCCGGGTATTCCTCTTGTAGTAGGGAAGAGGGGGCATCTGTCTCCTCTTCCGGTACCTCCGGCTGCCGCTAGGGAGGGAGACCGATTATCCCCTCTCCCTGTATGGTATGCTCCTGCTGAGGAGTAGGACCGACTGCCCTCCCTCCTGATACATCCGGCTGCAGTTGGGGATCTGGGCCGGCTGCCCAGCATCCCTGAAGGTCCTGTGGAGAGACCTCGGTCCGATCTCCACCTGTCAGTTGGGGTTCCCCCAGGACCAGTCTTTGAGGTCCCCTTGTAATTGAGAGGAGGGACCAGCAGTCTTATTTTCCAGTATCTCTGGCTGCCGCTGGGGAGAGAGACTGGTTGTCTCCTCTCACTGTAAGGTAAATTGCCGCTGGGGATGTAAAAACATACACACGATTACATTGGCTCTCAGTTCCAGGACACTCCAATACAAAATAGGTCAATACCTCCCCTATGCCTGGGAGATAATTGACTCCAGGCACAGAAAACATACATTTTTACAAAACCCCCAAAATACCTTAAAACACACAAAATCCCCACAAAAGTCACATCCCCTGATAGAGACGCTCTTACACAGGAAGGGGCATCTCTGGTTACAGGGTCTAACCTGGTGAAGTAATAGGCAACAGGTCATGTGTAAGGACAGCTGTGGCATAGCCAGCTTGCTCTGTGCAAAACAGAGTGAAGGGCTTCCTATAGTCTGGTAGACCCAGTGCCTGGGCTGAGGTGACAAGCAATTTAAGAGTGTAAAAGGCTTCCTATGCTTCAGGAGTTAAATGAAAGGATTCATGGGTGAGGCAATCATACAAGGGCTGCATGTAGATTGCTGCAGAGCAAAGCCAACGGCGATAATAGGAGATTAGACCCAATAATGCATGTAGGTGGGCTTGGCTGCATGGAGGGTTAATTTGTTGACAGTGTCCTAGAAAAGTAACAGTGAGAACACATGCCTGTAGTTTGGCCTCAGTAGCTTTGCACTCTGCTTGTGCCAAAAAATTTAATAACGATAGGGTGTGCTCAGTACATGACTCCTGATCAGGGCAGCACAAAAGCAAATCACCAGCATATTGTAGTAACACGACATCATCTGCCCTTAGCCATGCTTCGAGAATTTGGGCCATTGCCAAACTATACATAGTAGGTAAATTCTGGGCACCTTGTGGCAACACTGTCCAGGTGTATTGTTTGTGCTTGTATGTGAATGCAAAAAGGTACTGACTGTCTGGGTGCAAGGGAACGGAAAATAATGTATTTGCCAAGTCAATGACAGTCAGGTGGAATCTGTGACAACAATGTGTGAGGGTTGGGAACATTGGGGGCAATTAGTTCGGTCACGGCATTAATCGCCCTTAAATCTTATACCATACGATAAACCACAGGTTTTCCTTTCTCCTGTTTCTTTTTAATGGGGACAGGGGGGTATTTCAAATCGATAGAGTAGGGACAATTACTCCTGCCTGCATTAGCTCTTGGACAGATTGGGAGATGGCATCCTCCTGTTCTGGGCTGAGGGGGTACTGTTTCTGGCATGGAGGAGTGGCTCCTGGTAGAAGATTCCCTTTGACTGGGGGAACAGAGAGTCTGCCTGTGTCTGTCATCCCTGTTGCCCATAGGGAGTTAGGGACTGAGGTCAAGTCAATGGCATGTTCTGTCACAGGGTTGGGCACAGTGAGGGTCACTAGTAAATTGGCAAGGGGTATCAGGTGAATGTCCTCTAGGGGCAGAGTCAGTGATACCTCTCCAGATGGACTAAACTGAATGTTGGAATTAATAGCAGACAAAACATCTCTGCCTAGCAGTGGAGACCTCCTTAAGGCATAACTGTCAGGATCGGGTCAGGGATCCAACACGCAGAGTACAAAGAGTAGCTGATACGTATACCGGTCCTTAGAATGGCCGGACTAACGTATAACTACAATAGAATGGTCAGGGACAAGCCGAGGTCGAGGATAACAGAGGACAGGTAAGCGAGAGACAAGCCGGGTCAAGGATAACAGAAAGGCAGGAGAGTAAACAACAAAGCCGGGTCAGAACCAAAAGACAAGTGAATAATAAAGCACTGTGTGACTAGGCGGACTAGAACCACGACAGGGCAATGAGTGAATGAGAGAACCACCGTTAAGTATCCTGGCTAGGGAGAGGAGACACGCCTCCGGCGAGTCCTGATTCGTCTCCCGAGATTTGAGTGGCAGGATGTTTCGGGTTAGCGTCATGACGTCTACCTCCGGTCCTTCTGTTATAAAAGGAAGTGACTCCCTCGCGGCCGGCGTTAGCAAGACCGAGTGAACCGCGGGAGACCGAGGAGACATGGCGTCCGGACGGATAACCTTCTAAGTCTCTACCTCTCTCAAAGGTAGAGACTCCAGGTACCCTGACAGTACCCCCCCCCTCAGATACGCCCACCGGGCGGAAGGAGCCGGGGCGAGATGGAAAGCGGGAGTGAAATGCCCTGCGAAGACGAGGAGCATGAACATCCTCTTGTGGTACCCAACTCCTCTCCTCAGGACCATATCCCTTCCAGTCAACTAAATATTGTACTCGTCCCCGGGAGACACGAGAATCAATAATGGAGTTAACCTCATACTCCTCCTGACCCTCCACCTGAACAGGGCGCGGAGGGGCGATTGTGGAGGAGAATCTGTTACAGATTAGAGGTTTCAACAATGACACGTGAAAGGAGTTCGGGATGCGTAAAGTAGCTGGAAGAGCTAGACGATATGCCACTGGGTTAATTCGAGTCAAGATCCTGTAAGGACCAATATAACGAGGAGCGAATTTCATGGAAGGAACTTTAAGACGAATATTCCTAGTGCTCAACCACACTCTATCGCCTGGAACAAAATTCGGAGCCGCCCTTCTACGTTTGTCAGCATGTTTCTTTACCAGTACAGAATTGTGTAGAAGAATCTGTCGAGTCTGATCCCACAACTTCCTCAAGTTGGCCACATGGACATCAACCGACGGCACTCCTTGGGAAGGAGAAACCGGGGGAAGAATAGATGGATGAAAGCCATAGTTCATGAAGAAGGGACTTGAATGCGTGGAGTCACAAACAAGATTGTTGTGCGCAAACTCTGCCCAAGGAATCAAACCGACCCAATCGTCCTGGTGTTCGGAAACAAAACAACGTAAGTATTGCTCAATCTTCTGGTTAGTTCGTTCAGCAGCTCCGTTAGACTGAGGATGATAGGCGGACGAAAAATTCAATTTGATGCCTAATTGAGAACAGAACGACCTCCAAAAACGTGAAACAAATTGGGAGCCTCTATCAGAAGTGATCTCAGAAGGAATCCCATGTAAACGAAAAATCTCTTTAGCAAAGACCTCTGCCAATTCAGGAGAAGTCGGGAGTTTAGGCAAAGGTACGAAATGTGCCATCTTGGTAAACCTATCGACTACGGTGAGGATAACAGTGTGTTTTTTAGAAACCGGCAGATCCACAATAAAGTCCATTGCCACACAGGACCAAGGTTTGTCAGGAATCTCCAGCGGTTGTAGAAGGCCACAAGGAAGCGTATGCGGTAGTTTGGTTTTAGTACAGACCACACAAACCCCGATAAAATCCTTAATATCCTTCCGTAACGACGGCCACCAGAAATCCTTGGAGATCAAAGAATACGTCTTGCGGACACCCGGATGACCAGCCACCTTACTCTCGTGAAGACACTGTAAGAGCTCCAATTGAAGTTCAGGGGGAACGAAAAGTCTGGAAACCGGAGTCAGTCTAGGTGCCAGATGCTGCAAGTTCCTTATCTGATCAAGTAGCGGGGAATGAACTTTGAGAGTAGTGTTAGCGATAATGTTACACTTGGGTACTATAGAGGACAAAACCGGCTCAGATACGGCAGCAGGTTCATATTGGCGAGATAAGGCGTCGGCTTTAGAATTCTTAGAACCTGGCCTATATGTGAGTACGTAGTTGAAGTGAGTGAGAAATATGGACCAACGAACCTGTCTAGATGAAAGTCGTTTAGCCTCCCCAATATAGGATAAGTTCTTATGATCCGTCAAAATAGTAACAGGATGCAAAGTACCCTCCAATAGATGTCTCCACTCCTTCAAGGCCATTATAACCGCTAGTAGTTCCCTGTCACCAATGTCATATCTGCTTTCAGTACCGGACAATTTTTTGGAAAAGTATCCACAAGGATGTAGTGGTTTATCTACACCCAACCTTTGGGACAGAACAGCACCTATACCTGTCTCAGAAGCGTCTACTTCGAGTAGGAAAGGTAGAGTAGTATCAGGGTGAACTAAAATTGGTGCGGAAGCAAACAGCTCTTTGAGTGTCTCAAAAGCCCGAAGAGCTTCAGTAGACCAATTCTTAGTCTCAGCCCCTTGTTTGGTCATGTTAGTGATGGGAGCAATGATAGAGGAGTATCCCTTAATGAAACGTCTGTAGTAATTAGAGAAACCAATGAATCTCTGGATAGCCTTGAGACCCTGAGGTAAAGGCCAGTCTAGTATGGATTGGAGCTTCTCCGGATCCATTTCAAACCCTTCCCCAGAAATCACATAACCAAGAAACGTAGTTTGGGATTGGTCAAAGCTGCATTTCTCTAGTTTGCAGTACAAGCCATGCTGAAGAAGTTTGTGTAAAACCCTCCTGACTTGCCTGTGGTGAGTCTCAATATCCCTGGAATGTATAAGAATATCATCCAGGTATACAATTACACAGTCATCTTGAAACTCCCTAAGAACCTCATTAATAAGGTCCTGAAATACTGCCGGAGCATTGCAGAGACCAAAAGGCATTACAGTATACTCATAGTGCCCATATCGAGTATTGAATGCAGTTTTCCACTCGTCACCGTCGTGGATTCTCACTAAATTATAAGCACCTCTAAGGTCTAACTTAGTGAAAATTTTAGAACTTTTTAATCGGTCAAAAAGCTCGGTGATCAAGGGAATCGGATAAACATTTCTGATGGTTATCTTGTTAAGACCTCGGTAGTCAATGCAAGGTCTTAAAGAGCCATCCTTCTTTTTAACAAAAAAGAATCCAGCCCCAGCAGGAGAGGAGGATCTTCTAATGAACCCCTTGTCTAGGTTTTCACGAATATACTCTTCTAGAACTAAGTTTTCATTCGTGGACAAAGGATATACATGACCCCTGGGGGGCATGGTACCAGAAAGTAAATTAATTTTGCAATCAAAAGGCCTATGTGGTGGTAAGGTATCAGCCTTTCTTTTGTCAAATACTGCCTTTAAATCTTGATACAAGGACGGTATCTGTACTTTGGTAGAGTCAGTAGCGTTATTAAGTGGGTTGACACTACAAAGAGGTGACACTTTCTTTAAACAACTCTCTTGACAATTCTGGCCCCAAGAAACTATTTCCCCTGATCTCCAATCTATAACGGGGTTATGTTTCTTAAGCCAGGAGTATCCCAGGACTATGGGAACAGAAGGGGATGAAATGAGTAGTAGGGATATTTCCTCCTTGTGTAGAATACCAATAGTTAAGTAAAGAGGTGTGGTCTCCCGGGAAATCACAGGCTCAACTAAAGGTCTACCATCAATGGCTTCAACAGCCAAGGGTGTCTTCCTTAACTGGGATGGGATAGTGTGTTTGGTGAGAAACTTTTGGTCGATAAAACTCTCAGCAGCGCCGGAGTCTATCAATGCCATAGTTTCTAAAGTTCCCTTCTCCCAAGTTAAAGAGACCGGTAATAGGAGTCTATGTTCTTTGTAGTTATGAGTAGAGGACAAAATCGAAACACCCAAGGTCTGTCCTCTAGAGAAACTTAGGTGCGAGCGTTTCCCGGACGGCTGGGACAGCTCAAACGTACATGACCTCTGAACCCACAATACATACACAGTCCCTCTCTTCTCCTGTACTGTCTCTCCTCCTCTGAGAGACGAGTAAGGCCTAACTGCATAGGTTCTGAAACCTGTGGATCTTTGGTTTCAGCAACTTGAAATGATGGTACTAGTCTAGAGAAAGATTTAGCGGTTCTATCTCGAGTATTCTGTCTCTCCCTTAGGCGTTCGTCAATACGGGAGATAAAGGAAATTAAGTCCTCCAGATTCTCGGGAAGTTCTCTAGTAGCTACCTCATCAAGTATTACATCAGATAATCCATTTAAGAATACGTCTATATAGGCCTGTTCATTCCATTTTACCTCTGCCGCCAAAGACCTGAACTCTAGTGCATAATCCACAAGTGTTTGGTTGTCTTGTCTAAGGCGCAACAGTAATCTGGCTGCATTGGCCTTCCTGCCAGGAGGGTCAAAAGTTCTTTTAAAAGCAGCTACAAAGGAATTATAGTTATAGACTAATGGATTATCATTCTCCCACAACGGATTCGCCCATCTCAGAGCTTTCTCAATGAGTAAGGTAATAATAAATCCCACCTTTGCCCTATCAGTAGGGTATGAACGGGGCTGTAGCTCGAAATGAATACTGATCTGGTTCAAAAAGCCACGACACCTCTCAGGGGAACCAGCATAACGTACAGGTGGGGTAACTCGGGAAGAAGCACCTACAGTAGCTACCTCTAACCCTGAACCCACAGAAGAAGCAGAAGTGTTACGCCTCTCCTCAGGTGGATTAATAGGGCGAGACAGCAGCGCCTGTAGTGCCAGAGCCATCTGATCCATCCTATGATCCATGGCGTCAAACCTAGGATCAGGAGAACCAAGCTGACAATTTGTACCTGCAGGATCCATGGCCCTGTCGTAATGTCAGGATCGGGTCAGGGATCCAACACGCAGAGTACAAAGAGTAGCTGATACGTATACCGGTCCTTAGAATGGCCGGACTAACGTATAACTACAATAGAATGGTCAGGGACAAGCCGAGGTCGAGGATAACAGAGGACAGGTAAGCGAGAGACAAGCCGGGTCAAGGATAACAGAAAGGCAGGAGAGTAAACAACAAAGCCGGGTCAGAACCAAAAGACAAGTGAATAATAAAGCACTGTGTGACTAGGCGGACTAGAACCACGACAGGGCAATGAGTGAATGAGAGAACCACCGTTAAGTATCCTGGCTAGGGAGAGGAGACACGCCTCCGGCGAGTCCTGATTCGTCTCCCGAGATTTGAGTGGCAGGATGTTTCGGGTTAGCGTCATGACGTCTACCTCCGGTCCTTCTGTTATAAAAGGAAGTGACTCCCTCGCGGCCGGCGTTAGCAAGACCGAGTGAACCGCGGGAGACCGAGGAGACATGGCGTCCGGACGGATAACCTTCTAAGTCTCTACCTCTCTCAAAGGTAGAGACTCCAGGTACCCTGACAATAACCACTCCATCTCATCCTCTGAGGAGGAACTACTGGATGCTCTGGATCCTATACAGGGAGCTTATAACCCAGAGAAACCACTATAGTCTTAAGACAGAAGGGCCCCAGCCACCAAAGGTGACATCATGGACCTGATGGTTCACATGCACACCTTCTTCCATGCTGACCTGGCAGTGATACAGGAAGAACTGTTGGCGGTCACAGACAGGGTAAAAGCGACAGAAGAAGATGTGTTCTCCCTCTCTCAGCACTATGCAGATGCAGTTGAGCAGATTAGACACCTACAGGCCTCACATAAGGCTATACAGGTCCAATTGGGCACTATGGATGATGTGCATCGGTGCAACAACCTCAAAATCAGAGGCATCTCAAAGTCCATCCTTGACGGCGAACTACCCCACTTCCTCCAACATTTCCTCTCACACATCTTACCTTATCGACAAACCAGGAGCCTGCAGATGAAGAGCGCTTACAAGCTCCCTAAATCCACCAGCAGCCCTCTGGGACATCCTACTATTTTTCCAATCATTCAAAGACAAGCGGGCAGTCATGGAGGCAATACATGTCAAGGTCCCCTTCAAGCTTGAAGACCTGCAGCTCACCTTTCTTTTTTTTTTTATTCTTTTTTTTTTGTTGTGCATGGTATAACAGTAGGCTTACTCAGCCACAATAGCAGTCGTAAGCTTATAACAGGCATCGTAAACATAACGTGGTATAGAGTAGTCAGCACAGGTTTTACATTTTGTTGTAGGGAATAGACCGCACAATTTTTTGTTGACAGGCATAACAGCAAGATCATTACGTGTTAGGCAGTGACATTAGAAAAGTACAGGCTTGTATAATGGCATATTAACAGTATATAGACAGGTAAGGTCAAGATGTACTGCACTGATTTTTTTTGGTAACGACATGCTTATTCGCCTGGAGATAGTAGTTGAGAGGTGCAAATAGCAAAGGTTATTGTAGTCATGCAGAGAGATAAGATTGTTAAACATGTGAGTGGACGAATATCATAGAACAATAGTTAGCAAGCTTGGGTTAATCTGATATGGAGCCGCATGAGGCTGCACACAGGTAGTAGAGAGTTAGAAAGATCGGCTTAATTAGGTTGATAAACAGGACATGAGAATTATGCGAAAAATTATGCGTAAAACACGAGTAAAAAGGTGTAATGATAAGATTAGAGACATGATTAGTGATACTTTCCTAGAGCTAAACGGTAATGTCTGTTCTCCTAGTATGCAAATCTTATGTACTCTTAAAAACATTATTACTGTGCCGGCTAACAGAGGTGAGCTCAAACGTGAAACCAAAGAGAAACAAAAGTGTGCAGCATAGCCCGCTGCATCATCATACCGACATGAGGGAAAAACACATCTCAGTTCATGAGGCCAAGGTCTGATATAGCCAACCCCCGATAGTAGTCAGATTGTAGGGCAGCTGGAAAAGTTTGGGGGTGTTGTGGTCTGGTAGCGTGTTGTCAGGCCTTGATCCAAGGTAGTATACTCAGCCCACACCGAGACTTGGAAGCGAGCTAGGGCAGTCCTGAGATGGCGGTGTGCAAGGGTATTGTGAGGCAACCCCGGGGGAGTGATCATAGTTGTCCCGTGGGCCCAGGTCGCATTGGCGGGCAACCCCGCTCGTGCGTTGTGTAGTGATGCTGCGGCCTTTAGTTGGCACTTGAGTTGTGTCTTTCCTGACGTGTACATGGTGACTGCCAGGCTTGGGACATGCGCCGGAATTCCAACCCAGTCGTGGAGATGCGTGGCATTTAGATGTTGGGTCTCCTCTCCTGCCCCGGAGCCTTATGAGAACTGGTGCCCTCCGGCCACGAGCCTGGGAACCATCTTGGTCCAGGGTCGTCCCTTTCGGGACGGTGCGGTGAGCCTTGGTAGTTGAGCTGGGACGTCGTTGTGCTGCTCTCCGCCTGTGTGGCCAGCACCTTTGGGTCTTGTGCCCTGTTGCTCTTGGCCCGGGAAGGCTCGTAATGTGGGGTACTATAGCTTGGGGCTTAGTGGTGCCCTGAAGAGGAGTTCCAAACCTCCTGTCGCTGTCGGTCGCAACCCGCTTGGGTGCTGCGCTGCGAGGTGCTATTGTCTGTAAGCTCGCCATCAGCTTGGCCCAGAAGCGGTCGAAGATTGGTTCCAGGGTGTCCCCTGCATGTCCACTAGTACATGCTGTGTCCCTTTGCTGTTGCCGCTTGTTTTGCATTTCCGCGTGTAGATCCGCCATCTTGGAGGCCCTCGGTTTCACTCTACTCAATGCAGTCGCTGGGCTCGTCTAGCAGCTCACCTTTCTGCAGGACTTAAGCAGAGCAACGCTGGGCTGGAGGCGATCAGTCTGCAAATTAATGCAGATCCTAACAGATGCTGGAATTACTTTAAACACAGGAGGTATCAGACTCTTTCCTAGCTGATATGGGCCTCTCTCAACAGAAGACATCCACCTCCATGGTTGGATGATCCTGGAACGTACAGAACATTGTTCCCTTCGTACCTCGCTCAATGATAGACACTGGCTGATATGGCCCTACATCCCCTTATTTGGGCTCTTTTGGGTTCAAAGTTTCCCTAGCTGAGATGTTCAACCAAGTTTTTTATTTTTTGTTTCCGTTAAATGTTATATCTTCATTTAGAGCGAAATCTAAGCTTCACACACATAATCACAATCATGATCGCTTCCAGCAGCTCTAATGATATTGCAGTGATGCTTCAATGTTGAGGCATTGCTGCAATACCCCCCCCCCACTGCCGGTGGCCCCTGGAGAACACCGGGTGATTGCTCCCCCTTGAAAGCAAGACAGACCCATCAAACCAATCTGGCAAACTGAATTGGGCAAGGCCTATATGGACCCTGTAACATTCCAAAACACCATAAAACCTGTACATGGGGGCGAGTATTGTTATACTCGAAAGACTTCGCTGAACTCAAATATGAGTGTTTACAACAGAAAAACGTTATCACGACGATGAAATCACCAGTAAAAGTGCAGTTTTTGTGTAATAAAATATGCAAAAAGTAATATGAATGCTAACTTTGGCAAGCGTTTGTGGCTAAGTGGCTACTACAAAAGATTGGACATACCCTATTTTGAATAACGTGGGCTGTCTACTTTTACAAATTGCAAGCCATGATGGGGTTCACTTTCATTCATGGGCTGCTGTACGGGCTGCTATACGGTCTCAAAGGCAACATAGGCCCAGCAAACCAATCTGGCAAATTTCAATGTGCAAACATGGAAAAGTGGAAAGCTCTACATTTGACTCCTGTATGTTTGCAAAAATCCATAAGTCAGTAACACATAACAGGAACTGAGAATCCATGCCTAAAGTACAATGTGAGAGAAAAAAAACACAAAATAATTACCACCCAATTGTTTGACAAAGACTGGTGGTAGAATCAGTGCAGGGCAAGTGTTTAAATACCACCATTTGAAATACCCTAGGGTGTCTGCTTTTCAGAAATATATGGTTTGATGGGGGTAAATTACATTGGCCAAAAAGGACATGGGTGCATGATGACCAGCTGTGAAAATTCCAAGTTGCAAAACTGGAATGCACACCCTCCAAATAAGGTATTTTAGCCCCCAGAGAACCCGACACACCTATAAATGTGAGGTGTCACTGTACTCAGGAGATGTTGTTGAACATATACTGGGGTGTTCTTTGGCAGTAACCCTTAACGTTCTCAGTACATGTATTCTTACATTTCTATGTGTGTCAAAAAAATCACCAATTATAATTTTTCTTTTTTATTTGGCATAGATTGGTGGTAAAATGGTTGCATGAAATGAGTCAAAATACCCCAAGTTTATTACCTTAGGTTGTCTTCTTTTAAAAAATATATACATGTGAAGGGTTATTCAGGGATTCCTGACAGATATCAGTGTTACAATGTAACTTGCATTTCATTTTGAAAAAAATTGGTTTGGAAATAGCAAAGTGGTACTTGTACTTATAGCCCTATTACTTTCCAAAAAAGTCTAAGAACATGTTAACATTGGGTATTTCTAAACTCAGGATCAACTGTAGAAACTATTTAGCACAGGTGTTTTTTGGGGGTTGTAGATGCGTAACAGATTTATTTCATCATATTTTATTTATTTTTTTATAGTAAATTATATGATATGATGAAAATAATGGTATCTTTAGAAAGACCATTTAATGGTGAGAAAAATTGTATATAATATGTGTGGGTACAGTAAATGAGTAAGAGGAAAATTACAGCTAAACACAAAAATACCACAGAAATGTAAAAAACAGCCCTGGTCCCAAACGGTAAGAAAATGGAAAAACGTTCTGGTCACTAAGAGGTTAAACAACAAAAAATACAAGATTTTCCCCTTACTTAAATTCAGTAAATAACGCTCTACAAGTCAGGGTCATGTTTAAAACTAATGTGGCTGGTTTTAAAAATTCCTGATGTAATTCCCCTAATAATAGGTAAGGATTTTTTTTTAAAAAAAACAACAGGGTTGCTCACTAAAGTGAGAATTGAAAGTGAATTTAAAGTGAATTAAATTTTAAGGCCAAAGTAGTTGACCTAGATAGGTTTTCCAGTTTGGCTATTTTGACCTGAAATTTACTTTGAATTCTCACTTTTTTTTAAATCTTCATTTCTTTTATTTTTCAATGGAAGAAAGAAATACAAAGTTGTGCCTCCTATACAACATCATAGAGCATTGAAGCGTTAAAAGGCATGGCTGAGTATTATGGCGGACAAGCCCCGCCGATAGCTCTTATATGTTTATATCATCACGTTAGTAACAGGTGCCTTTTCTCACACAATATTTATGCACAGTGGTTTGACACAATGTAAGAACAATATTTTCAGCGGTTCTAGTGCGGCCACTGTGCACCGTGGAATGTGATCAACTTTGCTTCATATAAACAACCTGATTGAGTGGAGAAGGATAGCAAAGTAGGAAAGAGAAAAGAAGAGGAAAGCGGGAGAAGGTAGATGAATAACATCTTTACGTATGCTAGCTTAAAAAACCCGGAAGTTCTTACCCTGTAGTGAAGTCTGGAAGGGATTTTGGGGTTTTGGGGTATCGGGGCTCTTGCCCTTATCCTAGCTGTGTCTGAGAGCCTCATATGAGGATCATGCAATTTTCTCAAAGAACATCTGTAGGTTAATTCTAGCTGGGCCTCTTAGCGGTGTGTATTTTGCAACCTGGGACTTGTGTGGATGGTTTGGCTTATTCACAGCTGACACCTTATCTTCTGGATGGCCTATGTATGAACTTGAGAGGAAAAGAAAATTATTTTTTAATTTTTTTTTTTCATTTTTCCCTCTCTCCTCATGGTGACCGGGGAGGTCAAACTTGTCCCTCATTTAGGATCTGTAGGTTCTCAGAGAAAAAAATTATTAAGAGGATAAACCCTATAATCAGTGAGTGGAGCGCTGAATAGTAGACAAGCAGATAATAGCTTACCCCTCTGTATGGTTATATAAATCTCGATGTGGAGTTATATATAAAATAGAAAAAAACATAGAACAAATCTACTGCAGATGGTATTTGCAATATACTAGATGCAAAATAAATAAAGGTAGACACACTCACAATCTTCAGAGCCTGAGGATAAGGCTCTATAATAACGCAGCCGTGCTGTTATCGGTAGCGCCCCACCTTCTTGGATAAACAGGGATATCAAGGCAAGCAAAACATAGGAGATTATGGGGCAATATGTCTGTGTCTATAATAAACTAAAATCACTTTATTAAAGAGGACTCTCACCTTAATAAGAGCCCATATGTGCCTTGGCACTAAGGTGTAAATGCCTAGTGTCAATTTGTGAGGTGACACTCCCCAGTCTGGAACCTGGAATCGGACAAACTACTAAATAGTACTAAAACCCACTATTTATTAATGTAAACTCAGAGGTGAATAAAAATACCTAAAAGCAAATAAAAAGGGACTTATCAGTCTATGGTAGTACAGTCCTTGTATGCCAAAACGCGTCTCACTGTGAAAGCTTCTTCAGTTGGTTGGGATGTCTTCCAGGTCCAGGATTCCATTTAAATATCTGTGCTCAATTAGTCTATTCTGGTCATGTGATAAATGTCCTCCAATCATTGTGCTCTATGTGCAAATTGCCCTTACTGTTTTGTATGGAGTGATTATTCTGAATTCCGCCAGAAGTGAGGTCACTTTCTGGTGGTTTTTCATGATGTCAGTCTTCGGCTGAGTCTACCGGAAGTGAGGTGATGTGGCCTGCGGCGCGTCAGTTCCAGTTTTGTCAGCTCATTAATAAGCAATATTCAAAGTTCCCTGTATGGATCATCTCTCCCCCAGAGAGGTACAAAACGTCCATTTTGGAAAAGGGAGAGAGAAGTGAAAGGGAAAAATAAGTGTATGGGTAAAATATCAGGCTAAGTTGTTAATAGTGGCAAGTGTAGATAGTAATTCATATTCATGTATGCACATAAATTGAATAAATATTTATACAACTATAAAATCATGTTTTAAAAAAAAATTATAAAATGGAATTAAAAAAACAGTATTTGTTTCATAAAAAATGGTATAACTCGAAGTCTGCATTGAGACCCGTTGGTTGTAGTGAGTTTAAATTAAAAATCCGTTCCATTTCGGCCCTGCCTAGTTTTCTTGCCACATCTTCTCCTCTCCAATTGCCAGTAATTCTCTGAATGCCCATGAATCGTAAGCCACTTGTGTCACAGTTGTGGTGTGTTTTAAAATGTGTAGATATGCTGTGTCCATCATATGCTTTTTTAATGTTCCTAGTATGTTCTTCCACTCTGATGTGGAGAACTCTCTTTGTACGGCCCACAAGTCTGCATGGGCATATTAATAAATATATGACATTTTTGATATGGCATGTAATTAAATATTTACTCTTGTAGTTAATGTGACTTCTTTGTGAGGGATTTTTAAAGTGTCTTCTTGTGTTATTGGTGTTCTTACACGTTAGGTAGGTTCCACACCTGTACTGTTATTTAAATAGTCTTGCAAGGTTTCTTTTTAGTATGATTATTTATTATTTTTTGTCTTAAACTTAGGGCTCCCCTAAAGATCATTTTTGGTTTCTCTGGTAAGATATAATGTAATGTAGGATCCTGTCTTAATATTGGCCAAAGATGACTTTTTTGATTAAAATCACTTAAAATTGTCACTCCTTCATTTTCCTTAGTTATATCTTTATTCTTATATTTTAGAAGGTCCTTTCGTTCCATACTTAAAACCTGACTAAAACTGCATTTGATGCTTGCCTCATTGCATCCCTTATCATTAAAGTCTCTCTGTAGTTTGGATGCCTGTTCTATAAGGTGCTCCTCTTTTGTGCAATTTCTTTTTACCCTGAGGAATTGAGACCGAGGAATGCTATTTGATAATGGCAGCTTGAGGATTGGATAAAACTATTTAGGTCTACAGGCTTAAAATTTGTTTTTGTACATATCTGATTGTTATCTATAAATATATTGAGGTCCAGAAAATCAACCAATGTTTGGTTAAAATTAGCTGTGAGGGTTATACCCTAATCATTATGATTTAAATAACTTAAAAAATCTCTGAGCTGTTCTTCTGGGCCATTCCAAATAAAAAACAGATCATCTATGTAACGGCAATAAGTGACCAGGTTACCCACCCAGTCATGCCCTTGGTGAACGAATCTACGTTCCCAATCTGCCATAAATATATTGGCATAACTGGGTACGAACCGGGTCCCCATCGCCGTGCCACAGATTTGGAGATAAAATTCCTCATTAAACCTGAGATAGTTATTTGTTAAGATCAATAAAATGCCCTCAATGATAAAATCTATCTGCTCTTGTTTAAATAATGTAGATTTGGTTAAAAAATATTTAGTTGCCTTACAGCCTTTTTCGTGGGCTATAATAGTATATAGCGAACTTACGTCCGCTGTAGCTAAAAAAACATTGTTCCTACCATTGAATCTCCTTTCAAATTTGTAAAATGCTTAATGTGTCATTAAGATAACTATCACTTTTTTGAACTATAGGTTGGAGGCATCTATCTGTATTCTGACACTTTGCTTGATATTGAGTTTATGCCAGATACTATTGGCCTACCTGGGGGATGTGCTGTGTTTTTGTGAATTTTAAAGAGGTAATAAAATACAGGAATTCTAGGAAATTCTATATTCAAATACTCATATTCTTTGTCACTTAAAATACCTTGTTCTTTCCCTTTTTTCAAATATTGCACAAATTTTTCTTTAATGTCTGTCGTAGGCTCGTTACTTAATTTTTTATATGTTGATTCGTTGTTCACTAATCTTAAAGATTCTTGTATATAGTCGGCCATATTGAGGACTATACCTCCACCCTTATCAGCGGGTTTGATGACTAGAGTTTCATCATTTTGAAATTCCTTTAGAGCTTTAATTTCCTCCATTGTTAGGTTATTTTGATATTTACTATTCTTTTTGATCTTTTCTACATATTTCATCACCATTTTCTCAAATGTAATCATTTCACTCAAGATTAAGTGGTGCGGAAAAAATTAAGACTTGAAGTTAGCGTGTACAAAGGTATTATCCTCCTGTGCAGTTACCTGCCTGATTGGTCCTTTACTAAAATACTTTTTCAAGCAAAGATTCTGTTTGAATCTGTTAAGGTCGATATAAGTATTGAATTTATTTAGGTTATTCGAGGGAGCAAAGTTGAGGCCTTTCTCTAGTAGTTTATTTAATTAATTAATGTCCTGTTAGTAAGATTAAAAATACCTCTTTCTCTTTCTGTGGATGTTATTGGGAGCGTCAACCTCTTATTTTGCCTCTGAGTTGTGCATTCGCCCCTATTTCCTCTGTTTCAAGGGTTCTCCTCCTTTTTACTGCCCCATATTGGTCTATTCATTTGTATTTTTCTTTTGTTTTGTTGTTCTAAAAATCCTGTTCCTGATTAATGTTGGATAAAACTTAAAAATCATTTTGCCGTCTTATCCAAACGTCAGGGTCATTTTGCCGTGTTGGTTTCTTACCCTGGATTCTATCCGTAGATCTTTTGGTCCCTATTCTTTAAGTGTTCTCAGGTACTAATGTTACTACTTGATCTCTTCTTTTAAGTGGATGACGTTCCATTACCCTTTCTGGGGATTCATTCCTGTTAGGGATATTGTTTTTATGTGTTCCATTTGTAAAGCCTGGTGCAGTAATTTTGGTGTTGTGTGTGTGTAGTAATTTTGGTGTTGTGCACTATGTTTTTATTTCTGTGTGTGTGTTGTCTTGTTTCGGGCACATTTCTTATGATTTTGTTGCATTGAATGTTCTTAAAAAATGATCTTACTTCATATTTGGCATAATCTGTTTTATCTCTTATGTATTTCTTTTTCTTAATTTGGATTGTGTCTTGTTTTAGTTTGTCTAGACTTTTTTGAATATCTTTTGTAATCTTTTCATATTCATTTGCATCTGTATGGTTTGATAAGTAATTCTGTTCTTTATTTATCTCAATGTCTAAATGTTTTAAAGTTTTAAAGGAGATGTCCTGGTATGTATGTGTGTGTGTTTGTGTGTCATTATGTGTGTGTCTGCGTGTTTGTATGTATGTGTGTGTCTGTATGTGTGTGTGTGTGTGTCTACATGTCTGTATGTATGGGTCTCTGTGTGTATGTATGTGTGTGTATGTGTGTCTGTATGTATGTGTGTGTTTGTGTGTCTGTGTATATGTGTTTCTGTATGCATGTGTGTATATATGTGTGTGTCTGTATGCATGTTTGTATCTACATGTGTGTGCCTGTATGTGTCTGTTTGTGTGTCTATGTGTGTGTCTGTGTGTGTATCGGTTTGTCTGCATGTGTGACGGGTGCCGGGACAGGGACACATTGGGGGGCAGGGACATATGGAGGGGTAAACGATGGGGGGGCCCAGGGCAATTTTCGCACCGGGCCCTGTGGTTTCTAGTTATTCCTCTGCAACCTGTCCATCCAGAGCTCTGCTTCCCTCCCTTTGAATTCTCACTTTAGTAAATAACGCTGCATATGTTCCTGGAAAGATACCAGTGAAGAAGGGCCCTAAAGATTAATAAACTAAATTGTATAGCTGCAGCATGTTAATTCTGTATACAAAGTGTAACGGCACCCCCAGGCATAAAGGGGTTAAACCGCCGTTTAGAAGATCTTCCCCTTCCAGATATACAGGCACAGCTACTGCAGAACACCAAACTCCCGAACTGGATACAAAATAGAACGCCACCTCCCAAACTGGAACCTCACAAATAGCTGCTAGCAGACAAACAGGAAAAGCAGACAATCAGCTTACACTCCTGGCAATCAGTCTCTAACAGCATACAGTAAATCCCTCCAAGAACGAGACAAGGCTCCGTGTTGAGGGTCAAGCAGAGGTCTGTTTTAATTAACACTCACAGACTTTTATGCAAGTCCCCATGCAAGGGGACATCCCACAGGGAGGGACAACATGTAACCAATCCCGTACAGTAAAACATAAAACACACCCAGCACAAAACATTAAATCCTCCCCTCTGCCTGTGATATAATTACTGAACACAATGGGTTAATGTAATTTATCACAGGCAGGAAAAATGCACTTTTTTCTACATATACTATAACTTTAAAAATATGCATCATATTCACATAAAACATACATATTGGGAATCAGCATACTTTAAATACAGACATAACCAAAAATCAGACAAATCCCCCCAGTAGATAAAAAGATAGCCGGAAGTCCTTTATGACCGACCGCAAGCACATTTTCCTGCCCAAAACAGTTCCATAGATTTGGGCTGTGCGGTCGGTCAATTTCCTGTAGAAAAACGGCTAAGTCCCATTTGAAGACGCGAACAGGTCCGTTCGTGCAAATAGCACATTAAAACAGTATGTTCGAATTGTCGAACGTACTTCGACTTTTACCGAAGTGTCGAAGTGGAGGCGACGGTAAGGGTCAGCGGTGTTCGTGTATTTGCATAGCCGATTTTAGTTCCACAGATTCTTTAGCATACACCGCTCACCACGTTCGACTAAATTAAAATGGCCGCCGCCACGTGTTCCTTTGTCGAATGGCGGCCACTTCGACGACTTCGACAACTTCGGCACTTCGGCACTTCGGGTGCCATATAAAAAGTGCCAAACCTTCCCCAACAGTATTTAAAGGGCCAGAATGAGTGACATACACTCTGGTATGGCCGAATACTGTTTTTAAAGGGCCCAATCTCCTAGGGCCATAGTCCAGAGGCAACAGCCGGGCAACCAGGCTCCT
This sequence comes from Pelobates fuscus, assembly GCF_036172605.1. NCBI lineage: Eukaryota > Metazoa > Chordata > Amphibia > Anura > Pelobatidae > Pelobates > Pelobates fuscus. The sequence continues at coordinate 149,017,757 of NC_086323.1, read as the reverse complement.
ACAATGCAATGTGGCTATATTGGTCTTGTCACACTAAGCAGCTCTTTACATTAAGCATCTGTTGGAATAAGGTGGAAGTAAGTCTTGTTGGAACTAGAAAACCCCAAAAATTGTTGACACCAAGACTTTACATTTGTTTCCACAACCATTCTAGCTTTATCTAAAGTAAATCAGGTAAATTAGGGCCTTGCTGGGTATCTGTGTTTAAAATTTATAGTGACATTTAGAATTGAGATCAGTCGCTCTAACTCCACCTGTTATACAGACAGACTTTACAAAGCAGTGAATTAATTAAAAGATGATATAACCGATTAGGCTGTTTCTGAGTCCGAGAGATTAGAGGCGCATGCATTGGACATAAAAGGAGAAGATTAAATGCATGTAATATTACAATTACCTTAAAGAAATATAGGACGTGCAATGTGATACTCAGTTGCCTGCAGTTGCAGAATAAGAAGGATGTGTTTGCAGTCCCTGATGAGTTTTGAAAGCTTATGTCATGCAATTTCTATCCCCAAATAAGCAGATTTATTGTATTTGAAGAATCAGGGCAGATGACACTGGTTCTTTAAGAATATGCTTGAAAGCACTCTGTATTAAAGCGAGTTATTTGACCTCGCTTTTCAAACACAGGGAGTTCAATATAAATATGTTTTTTTATGTATAAAAGGAGATTCATTTTCTTTTCATGTTCTTCAAAAAACAGCCGCTGTGCCTCTCACCCCTCCCTGCCAAGTTATACAAGCCTGGCCGGCCCGATAGAGTAGGGAATAATCAAATTCCATCTGTTACCTCTTCATTTCTTTCTATGTTAACTAAGGATTAGGAGATTGTGCCTCTAAGATCTCATTTTGTGCACAGCGTATTTGGTCCCTAAACTGGGTGATTACATCTGATTAAAAAGAGGTACTAATCACTCTAATGAAAGCAATGAGTCAGATTGATTCCAGGTATCATTAATAAATAGATATTAATGTTTACCCAAAGTGATGCTGTAATTTAGAGCGGAATAAACAATGGGCCATATGTGCATGACATCATACTTGTATTATTATTTTGAGCACCTACTGCATCAATTATTTATTATTCATAAACTATTTCATCGCTGGAATATACATTTTATTGTAGGATATTAAGCAAGATTTATCTTTAGCTGTAGCTTCTTTAGAAATATATGGCTCTAGTTGCTAAAGCAATTTATTTATCTTGGTTTACATTTTGCAAGCCAGCTCTCCAGTCAACAGAACTCACAGTCTAGTGAATAGAGTATGTGTGTGTCTGTGTGTATTTGCAAGTGTGTGTATCTGTGTGTCAGTGTATCTATCAGTGTGTATCTGAGTGTGTGTATATGTGCCAGTGTGTGTATTTGCCCGTGTGTATATCTGTGTACGTACCTGCCAGTGTGTGTATTTGTGTGTGTACCTGCCAGTGTACATATCTGTGTGTTAGTGTATCTATTATTTATTTATAAAATATTTTATTTATTTATAAAATATTTTACCAGGATCTATCAGTGTGTATATGTGCCAGTGTGTACCTGCCAGTGTGTGTATCTGTGTGTGTGTATCTGTGTGTTAGTGTACCTATCAGTGTGTATATGAGTGACGCTCCAGGGCATGTAAGCTACAATAATGCAATGAGCTGGCCAGATGCATTCCCTGGCAAAAACTTTAGCATTATATTACTCACTCCCTTTTCTTCCAATTAGAAGAGGAAGAGAGAGACACAAGCTGAAAAATGTACAACTAGTTAAATACGTCTTAGAAAACCATACATAATGAAAGTCTTTGACTTCTTACCGTGGTCTGTCAGGCGCTGCTCCCCACCTCCTTTTAGCGGTCAGGAGAAAAAGAAGCTCCTGCTTAGGATCTTAGGACCATTAGTTCTAAATATCTCAGCCAATTAGCTGGCCCCAGACTACTGAGCTTATCTCAGTAGTCAAAAAAAATTCTAGGTTGTATACATGTACAGCGCTGCGGCATATACTGGGCCCCTGTAAAAATCCAGGTACAATAACCGCTACAGCACACTGTAGTGGTTATGGTGCCAGGAGTGCCATGGGTCCCTCCCAGGGTAAGTAGTCAAGCTGTTTAAGAGCAGTTTGATGACTTAACTGTGGTCTGCCAGGATAGGGACTTTAGTAGGGATAGAGGCATTAGTGTGTGTGTGTGTGTGTGTGTGTGTGTGTGTGTGTGTGTGTGGGGTGAAATGTGTGTGGGGTTAAGTGTGTGTGAGGGGTGCAGTGTGTGTATGTTTAAAGGATGCAGTGTGTGTGAGAGATACAGTGTGTGTGTGAGGGATACAGTGTGTGCGTGAGGGGTATAGTGTGTGCGTGAGGGGTATAGTGTGTGTGTGATGGGGCAGTGTGTGTGATGGGTCAGTGTATGTGAATTGACAGGTACAGTGTGTGTACAGGGGTGCATTGTGTTTGTGAAGGATGTAGTGTGTGTGTGTGAGGGGTGCATTGTGTCTGTGTGTTTGAATGATGCAGTGTGTGTGAGGGATACAGTGTGTGTGTGAGGGATACAGTGTGTGCGTGAGGGATATAGCATGTGCGTGAGGGGTATAGTGTGTGTGCATGATGGGGCAGTGTGTGTGTGATGGGTCAGTGTATGTGTATTGATGGGTACAGTGTGTGTGGGGGGCAGAGTGTGTTTAAGGGGACAGAGTGTGTTGGAGGGCGGCAGTGTTTATGAGGGGGCAGTGCGTGTGAGGGGGCAGTGCATGTGTATGGGGGCAGTGTGTGGTATTGGGGCGGTGTGTGCATATGGGGAAGCAGTGTGTGTGTATGGGGCACAGTGTGTATGGGGGGCAGTGTGTTTGTGTGTGTATGGGGGACAGTGTGTGTGTAAGGGGGGCAGTGTGTGTATGGGGGGCAGTGTGTGTGTGGGGGGCAGTGTGTGTTTGCGTGTGTGTGTCACGGCCCCTGGCTCGCGGCTGCATGTCGTTGCACCCGATTGGCTTTACATATAGTTCTCGTGTATTTCTGGCTTCCGGCTTTCCCTTGACCATTCTCTGGCCATTCTAAGGACCAGTTTACGTAGTGTCCTTTTGCCTTACTGTCTATGTAGATGTTACATAGTTCTGCGTGTTGGACCACAATAGCAGTCGTGACAGTGTGTGTGTGTGTGTGTGTGTATAAGGGCAGTGTGTGTGTGTGTACAGGGGGAAGTGTGTTTGTATTGGGGAAAGTGTGTAGGTATAGGGGAGAATTATTGTGGGTCTTTGGGGTTGGAAGGTAGATTAATAAATATATATATATATATATTTTAATTTTTAAAAATGGTAATTTTGATATACCCCTTCCCTGCTTACCTTTGCCTGGGAGGGGGGACAGTACAAGGCAATCCCTGGTGGTCCGGTGGGGGAGCCTTGGTGGTCCAGGTAGTGAGAGTGAACTCTTGCAGCCTCAGGAGCTGCTAGAGTTCACTCTCGCGAGATTCTGAGAGTTGCCTTGGTAACCGCAGCAACGCTCCAAGCTCACAAGAGGAGAACCCGGCGGAGCTGCAGGTTAGAGCTCCCCGGGTCCTCTCTCCCTCCCTCCCTTGCCGGGTGCCAGCATTACACTGCTAACGGGCTGGAGAGGGAGATCTCTCTATCATCATAGCACCGGGAAAATATCTTGTGGTGCCCCTATGTTTCCGTCGCACCAGGGCGCCGTGGCACACAATTTGGGAACATCTGGATTAGCCAATAAGCTTAGCTCGAAGCTGAGAGCTTCCAGATGTGAGGAGGCAGGTAGCAACATTTGATAAACCCCAGGCAAGACTTCAAGCCATTACTAAACAGTTTGACTACTTACATTCGGTTGGCACCAGGACACTGTAGTGAGTGTGATGCTTAAAGTGTTACTGCCACATCTGTTTTGATTTCAGATAATAAATTAACTAAAGCTTTTTCGCATAAATAGGAGATGTTGGCCTACATTCTGTTTCCCCACTCTTTACAAAATGCCACTTACATTTCCCATGATCCCTCCTTCTAATTAGAATTGCTTGCACCATAACTCCTTACTCCTTTAATTGCTCATGGACTAATGGGAAAATAAGGAAAGTTGTACAGCTGTACATTTTCAACAAACCCATTTCCAATTATTTATTATAGAAATCAGTGACAAATATGAAAGAAAAAACATGCTAAAAGAACTTGTGCAAATGATTTGACCCCAATGCTTCCATTCAATTCTCATACATATTGATTAATTAATCTAATAAAATTAATAGCAAAAGTGTGCATCCTGTTATGCATGTACATTAAATGACATCATACATACTTGCATGCATGAACACTATAGAGTCAATAGTTACATCAATCATAACTAGAAAAGCTACAATTTCTGGGGAAATTGTGGGAAGTGTTCTTGCCTCCACCAGTAGTCTACAAGTAACTGTTATTATTTATTTATATAGCACATTTAATATCAATGTTGTTGCCCAAAGTGCTTCACAGTTACATTAAAACATACAGTTATAAAAAAATGAGCAGGTGTAAAATGCTTTGTCTATGACATCACTTGCTGCTGCAGCCTGGCACAGGTCAGAGTATTTTTGCGGTTGCCATCTTCAAACGGTCATATTTCTAAAACTATAAATCCTACAGTGAAGAGCTTTATATTGTGAGAATCACAAGACCCAGACCTACATTTTGATGTATAGTATGTCTCTGAGATATTAACAATGAAGGCACAGTCGCAGTTTAGAAAATGCCCTTCAAATGTGAGCTTTGCAGAGTAGAGTTTCAATGAATGTCAATGGAAGGCGTGAGTTGCAAACAAATGGTCATATTGTGAAAACTATCAGGACTATGGCTTAGCCGTGGACATTTCTAGTGGCAGCAGGGATAGCTGAACGTTTTGATATAAGATTTGTGTAGGTGGGCCTGAAAATGAGGGAGTGGTGGCAGTTTAGAAATCATGTCCTGATTTTTCAGCTTTTGCCAGCTCCCACTCTAGCTTTGCCATTCATTCCTATGGGACAAATTTCGCCACAAGAACGACGATATTCCGTGAACCATTCGGCGAAACGTTCCACAAAGTAATAGCAATCCGATCGGGAACAATCTGCACGTTTTGGTATATTTTTGTCTATGTAGTGTAAAAACTGTGGGAGGAGTTAGGGTGGCAAATTTGGCTATAATAAGAATAATAAGAATAATAATAATAATATATATGTGAGATAACATTAAGTGGTCTTGCTATGCAAGAACACTTAAATATATGAAAAATGAGAACACATTTTAAGTCTGCTTATAATATTGTATTGTACTGGATGCAAAAATGTTCTTATCCTAAATAAGACATATCCTCTTAACGTTTTCAATTTAGCTGTCAACCAACATTAACTCGTTTTAAGTCATTAGCAAACCCTGTAATCACTTAAACATTTGCCATGCTAGTTAAATGTGTACTGAATATTACATATGTTTATTGTTTGTTTTGCATGCTTTCATGCTTGTTATTTTTTTTAAATTAAACCTTACTGAATAGTATACAATGTGGGGCGTGTACACAAAACTGGAAATGACAAAAGTTTAGATTATTGTCCAAAGTAGCAGAATTGGAAAGTTAAAGGCTTACTCCCAGCATCATAACCTTTACAGCTCACTTTAGTGCAGGCTTCCCCAAACTCCGTCCCTCCAGATGTTGCTAAACTACAACTCCCATGATTCTCAGCCTATCTATTTCATTCATAGAATCATGGGAGTTGTAGTTCAGCAACATCTGGAGGGCCGGTGTTTGGGGAAGCCTGCTTTAGTGGTTATGATTCCAGAATATCCTGGCCCTCTTTCCCAGTAATAGTACAAACAATTTAGTGATCTTTTGCTCTTACGTGGGTCCTCGCCAGGCTCTGATGATCTCTGGTGGTTCGGTGACGTTTTGCAGAGCTGCAGAGGGCAGAACCCTGGCCATCATCATTCATTGGCTGAGAGTGTCAGCTGACCATTCTCAGTACTTGACTGACTGCCTGTGCAACAAACATTGCACAGAATTAACATTAGCCAGCCGCGAACTCCAGTTCCAGGCTGGCTGATGACAACCAAATGGCCAAACCAAACAACCAAATGGCACTGCCAGAGATGGATTTACACCTCCAGCAGCTAAGTGGTTAATCTCAGTTTACAAAGCAAAATGCTGCACATACAGACTCCAGGCACCATGATTACTTCAAATCAATTAGGTGGTGATGGCGCTTGGACAAACTCTTTAACTGCATAGACCTATCATTTGCAGTTCCTTTATTGACCGTCAACAATGCGTGGTTTAATGACCATAGTCTTCAGTGAGGGTTAATCTGTTAATCCGTTAAAGTGTAAATTGTAAGGAATTCAAATGGAATTTAATATGTTTCATATTTTTCATATTTTGACCTAAATTGTTAAACTCTCTATGAATTCCTAACCATCCATAGTTGCCTAAATAGCCTTGCATATCTTTTGAATTTGTTTTTTTTAAGAAAACCCCCTTTTTCTCATTAATATAAATACACCTTGTTTGGATTTTTTTTTTTAGAATTGCAGACTAGCAGAGACAGTGGCTAATTTGTCAAGAGGTCTTTAGTAACAAGGCATTTACTCTAATTAAAGCACGTTGCATCCATTATTGTCAAAGGGACATATGATGAAACATGAAAAATACAAAGGTCATTTGTTGACAGGGTTCGTTTTAACATGATAAATTAGAGATCCAATGATAAAAGAATATGAGTTGTAAAGAGACAGATTTCAGGGAGATTTGGAACTCTGAATCTCTGTGGGTGGTCTGCACAGAAAAACATTGAGAGGTAGAGGTGATAATTGCGAAATGCATTCAATGTGACCTTTAACGTAGTACTGTAATTAACAAGTGCACCTTACCTATGTACATTCTGATTTCTCCATTTCCTAATTTGTTCTCTCCCTCCCTTTAGTAGATGTCTCTTTTAACAAAAAAAAAACCTGCTTTCTGGAAATGTATACAACAATCCAGAGAAGTAAATGATTTAAAGGAACAATTGAGTCATCAGCGTACTTTTTGTACATTTTGTATCCGCGGGCCTACATAAATTACTGTATTTTTGAATGTTCAATTTGTATCGATTTTGCACACAAAAAAAGACTTAATGTTTTGAAGCATTCTGCATCTTAACCCTAATTCCTCTCCTATTATTCCAATTTAAAACACTGCCTTCTTGCTGTTTACTGGAACATTATATTGTTTTCACGGCTCACTTTCTGTCTTTCTTTCCATAAACTTTGTCTAATAACACCGAGGTAATTATGTATAACTGTAGCAATGTAGGTCTATATACACAGCAAAGGTTTCTGGGAGTTGTAGTTCAGCTAAAAGTTTTCATGAGTAGAAAGCCCTGCTCTGAGCAGACCTGCCTCTGTGCACAGAGATATTTGAAATCTGCTACACAATACCACCTTCCGACACAGTATGAAGATAGCCCCACACGATATGAACGATTTATAAGGTACGGTAATAAAGTTTGTTCGGAGCTGCCATAATATTCTGTAAAGATGAAGAGTAGTCTGGAGCCCATGTGAAACAGATACAGTTTTGTGTTATAAATGGTTACGTGTGCTAGCCGACGTCCAAGTTATAGGAGCATGTAGGAAACCATATGGAATATGGAGAAGAGTGAGTGGAGATGTAAGGCTATGATAAAAGCTATTTTCACCAAAACATGGGATTTCTTGAAAAGTGTTGAAGTTGCTTAAAGGACCACTATAGTGCCAGGAAAACAAACTTGGCCAGGAAGCTCACCCTCAGGGTCCCACTTCCGCTGGGCTGAAGGGGGCTGAAGGGATTAAACACTTACCTCTGCCGACTTCAGAGCCGAATGCGAATGCGCGGCAAGAGCCACACGCGCATTCAAACAGTCCATAGGAAAGCATTTCTCAATGCTTTCCTATGGACGTCAGCATCTTCTCACTGTGATTTTCACAGCGAGAAGCGGGGAAGTGCCTCTAGCGGCTGTCAGTGAGACAGCCACTAGAGGCTGGATTAACCCTCAGTGAAACATAGCAGTGGACATAGATGGACCTGGCACCCAGACCACTTCATTGAGCTGAAGTGGTCTGGGTGCCTATAGTGGTCCTTTAATGAGTAATCTGTCAGCAGTCACACAAATCTGCCCTGTTGGTATTATCCTAATTATATGATGCAACAGGCCTAGAGATGACACATACAATTTAAAGAGAATCTATAGTGTTAGGAATATAAATTTTTATTCCTAACACTATAGTGCCCTCTGGTCCTGTCCCCATCACATCCCCCTCACCCGATTCCAGAGCAGGGTCACACTCCACCTCCTCTAATGTCATCTAACAGGTGGACCTAATACCCATGCGCAGAGAGCACCGCAAGCACATTAGGCTCTCCCCATAGGAAAGCATTACTTCAATGCTTTTCTATGGGGATTTCACTGACGCTGGATGTCTCCATGCAGAGCGTGATGACGTCCAGCGTCATTTAGGGGATCTAGAGTCCAATAAGCTCCCGGAAGCACCTCTAGTGGCTTTCTGGTAGACAACCACTCAAAGCTGTCTTAGTACTGCAATATAAATATTAAGGTTTCTCTAAAACTGCAATGTTTAACATTGCTGGAATAAGTGGGACATGGACATTGCACCCAGACCATTTCAATGAACTGAAGGGGTCAGGGTGCTTGCAGGGTCCATTTAAGCAAGCCCTCTGATTTTAGTGCATTACATTTGATTTAAAGCTATATAAAGGAATACCTGTCTTCTGTCTGTTATCATCAAACTTTGAGTACATTAAAGGGTTTGTATCCAACCATGCAGAACTGTAACCATTTAAAAACTCGGAAAATTACACTGCAACTGAGAGAGAAATAGTGTGTAGGCATATGCCATTAATTCACTTGCTATTTTCTTTATTCTTCTCTTGTAAACACTCAAAGTAAGAGACTTTGGTCTAGTACTTCACACAATTTATCAGTCAATAAAAATGTTCTAAAATATTTTAAAAATGCATGAATGAAAATGTGGAGCACCATATGATCCAGGATTTCCTTTGTATGTATTGACTTTCTCAAGGCACATAGGTAGGTGTGGCACTCAGGACTGTGTGAAGGTCACCCAGGCCAGAGCGCAGTGGGAGGGATCTGTGCAGGGCCAGTGCAAGGCTAATTTGTTCATTAGGCAAGACAAGCTACTCGCAACCCCGTCAAAAAATACTAAAATTGCCCATTTTGTATGTCTCTTTCTTCCCTCAGCCCCTTTGTTTGTCTCTTTCTCCCACAACTCCTTTGTGTGTCTCTTTTTCTCCTTTCTCAGCCACTTTGTGTTTCTCTTTCCACACAGCACTTTAGTGTGCCTCATTCTCCCCCCAACTCCTCTGCGTGTCTCTTCCCCAGTTTCTCTTTGTGTCTCTTTCTCTTCCCAGCCCCTCTGTATGTCTCTTTGATCTCTTCAGCCCCTCTGTGTGTCTTTGTTCTCCACAGCCCCTGTGTCTCTTTGTGCCTCCCAGCCTATCTGTGTCTCTTTGTCCCTCCCCAGCCTTACTGTTGCCTCTCCCCCAGCCATCTGTGTGCCTCTTGCCCCCAGCCATCTGTGTGCCTCCCCCCTCACAGGCCTTTGTGTGCCTTTTTTTCCCCAAGCCCTCTGTGTGCCTCTCCTCCCCCCATGCCAGCTCACCCACCTCCTCCATGTAGAGCGGCCAAGCCACAGACCGCAGTAGAGGAGCTCCTGTTTCCTCAAACAGGTTTGACAGGAAGCTGTTCGGTGCTCACTGCATGCACTTCCTGCCAGACCGGGTAGAAGAAACTGAAGCTCCTCTATGTCTAAACTCTTTATTTAGACTACATACCTCCAGCCAGATTTAAAGGGTCACCTCTTATTGGTCCAAGTAGAAAAAAATAATTCAAATCATATCATAAAATGCATTACTCTGTGGAATGTTATGTTGCGCATCAATCAGATCTTCATCTATCTTTGCCTTTCAGTTCAAAGGAGACAGCATTGTCCCAGGATTGTTGATGTTATGTTTACTTATCCCCTCTATTTAACAAACAAAGTATTTTTAAAGTGTAAAAAAACAAGTCCTTCTTATCCTGCATCTGAACGCCTCCATCTCATTACAAGCTCTGTCCTTTGCACCGGGCACTCAGCATAGAGAAAATACAGAGAAGAGAAGAAATTAATCAATGTTTCTTCCCCCCCCCCCCCCTACTCATTTGCATGTGCACCCTGGCTGTGCCTGAACTGAACTGGATTGTAATCTGCTACATGTTTGCTATAAGATTAAAAGAAAATAGAGCATCACATGAAATAAAAGGTTAACGCAAGTTGTACGTTGTTTTCAATGTTTTATTCAATCGTGTCATTTCCATAGAAGTGACAGTTCTCTTTTCTCTTATAATGTGAAAGCGCTCTTGTATTTGCACAATAGTGACATTAGAAGTGTGGAAACAAATACTATTACATGAATAAATCATAATTAGAATGCCATACAGTTTGTTTGTTTTTATTTATTTTTTGTAAATTCTAGTTTCTAGAATTCTGGGATTTTTATAGTTTAACATGAGAAATCAGAGTAATACATGGTCAGTGCAAGAAATAGACTAGCATGTTTCAGTTGCCACTATAGGGCAATGCAATCGCACAAACAAACACAAACAAACAAAAAATAGTTAAACTTAAAGGAACACCTTAGGATCAGGAACACAAACATATATTCATGACCCTATAGTGTTAAAACTACCATGTAGTCCCCCCCCCCCCACACACACACACCTTCATGCCTCCCTAAATATATTAAAATCTTACTTGTATTCAAGTCTGCAGCTGCTGCCTCTGTCTCTGATCTGCCTGCTTGGCTGACATAATCAGAAGTAATTATCTGAGCCAATCACAATATTTTCCCATAAAATTGGCTGCGACTGTCAAGGAGGCAGATCAGGGGCAGAGCCAGCACAAGTTAAACACAGCCCTGGCCAATCAGCATCTCCTCATCAATGCATTTCTATGAGGAAAGTTTAGTGTTTACATGTAGAGGGTGGACAAACTGAATGGCAGTGCTGCACACTGTGCAGCACAGCCCCAGGAAGTACCTCTAGTAGACATCTTATGAGTGGACATAGGAGTTATGACTAGGCTGTAATGTAAACAATGCATTTTCTCTGAAAAGACAGTGTTTACTACAAAAAGCCTGAAGGGAATGATTCTACTCACCAGAACAAATACAATAAGCTGTAGTTGTTCTGGTGACTATGGTGTACCTTTAAAGTTCTGGATAGAAGTGGAATATGACCATATATGTTATATGAAATGCGTAGATAAGTTTATATTTATACTAAGAGGGGTTTTCCCTTAATCTTCTTTAGGTTTTTTTCTTTTAAAATAAAATCCATTTTGCTGCTTATACCCACCATATCTTCACTCTCTCCCAATCTCCACTGTTTTCATTTTGAAGAGCAAAAGTACTGCGGTACACAAAGTCATTACAGTTATAGTTAAAACATTAGGTTTTTAATGTAAGAACTCATAAGTGAACTATAATTCCCCAAAACCCTTGCCATGAAACCATTGCTTATGGTACCAGTGTCACTTTCTGATTTAGCAAGAGCTCACTGCAGATCATGCACAACCTGGACATTTACAGAAAATGCAAGAACTGAAAAGGGCACTATAGTCATCAAAGCAACGTTAACCTAACAAAGCAGTTATTGTGAATAGATCATGCCTCTGAAGTCTCAAAGTTCAATTATCTGTCATTTAGGAGTTAAATCACATTTGTTTCTGTGTGTGCAGTCCTCGCCACACCTCCTCTGGCTGTGACTGACACAGTCTGCATGAAAAAAAATGGTTTAATTTTCTATCAAATGCTACTTACTTTAACAGGTTTTTTTTATCTCCTGCTCTGTAAATTGATCTTTAATCACACACAGGAGGCTCCAGTAGGGTCTGGCAAGCCAATAACAGAGCAGGAGCTAATAACTTCTAAATCAGAATTTGCAATAAAGGAAGTGTAAACATTAGATGACTGTTTGCAGGAAGTGTTTAGGAAGACTGTAAGTGTCACCTGCAGAAAGGTTTGACTAGGGCTGCATAAACAAAGTGATTTAACTCCTAAATAGCAGAGAATTGAGCAGTGATACTGCAGGGACATGATCTATACACCAAAATTGATTCATTAAGCTAGTGAGTTGTTTTGGTGACTTTAGTGTCCTATTTTTTTGTAATACTTGCATATTTTTAAAGCATTGTCTATTTTAGACATTATACATAATGTGTCACTGCTAGCCTACAGTATCTCTTTATAGAAAAAAGAAGAAAAATGAAGTAGGTCATAGGCAGAAGGGGAAATGGGAGAGTATAAATAAATGAGGTGATAAGGGATTAAAAAGGAGGTAACAATGAGAAGATGGGGAGGTGGAAGAAAGGGACATATCCTTGTATTTTAATCAAGAATTTTAGAATTTCAATATGTGATGTACAAAAATTAGAGATCTGCTTTAAGGGCTTTAATGGATTAAGTGACTGCTTTATTTTTATGTAAGTGCTCATCAATGGCTGTGTCTGCAGAGGAGAAAGCAATCCAATAATCTTTATCTTTAGTGAAACTACCCGGCGTGCCATTCCTATTGTATCTGAGTGGATGTGAGATACAGAGACATTCCCACAAGGGCCTTTCGATGATTGGGTACATTGCACACAGTAAATCAAGAAAGCAAATTAGAAATCACCCATTTTGTAAACATGGTAGCATTTAGGAGATTGGCAGTATATGGACAGCTATACTCGGCACTGCATTTTCATTACTAATACAAAATCCCTTTCCTGGGACTTAAGCAGTTTTAAAGAGCATGCATTATTAAAACGCCTAACCTTTGTTCCTTCAATCTTAATCAAAGCATTTGTTTTTTTTCCCTGATCAGCTTAAAGAGATGTGATTCCCTTGCAGCAGGACATATGGCGTAGAAAGATTGAAGAAGGTATTTCCTCTTGGGGCTGACCACAAATAGCTGGGTCTGTGGGGATTGGCCGGAGGAGGCTTTAAATCCATCATGGAGTACTGCAAGGGTTTTTTTGTTTTTTTTTGCACAGAATCAACTTCTTCGTTAACCCTTTTAATGCCCAATCTGAAATGCACTGATTTCTCTCTCTGGAAGTCAAATGCTTAAAATGCTATTTTATGTGTGTATATACATATTTTATTTATTTTTATTTTATTTTTATTTATTTTTTAAAACTACGAAGGATGTTTAATTTAGAATGTAGATGTTGTATTCATATCATTAGTCATGTGTATACAATACAAGTGAGGGAAAATACTAGCCTTTTACTGCCCGTGACCTTCTCCTGTCCGCTGCTTGCAGGACTTCTTGCGGGTGGCTCCCTTCCTATGGAATAGCCTGCCTACCACCATCAGACTCGCCCCTATTCTTTAATCGTTTAAGAAGTGCTTTAAAACCCATCTCTTTAGGAAAGCTTATGGCCTCCCAGAGTAACCTCTACCTTACATACCTGTCTCTTGCTCTCTCCTAAAGGGCAGCACTTTACTCTCTCCTCCAGCTCTGCTTCACTCCCACCTTATTTGATTGCTATTTCCTGTCCTAATGTGTTTTTACCCCACCTCCTATAGACTATAAGTTTGTTTGAGCAGGGTCCTCTTCAACCTATCGTTCCTGTAAGTTTTCTTGTAATAGTCCTATTTACAGTTAAATCCGACCCCTCATAATATTTTAAAGCGCTGCAAAATCTGTTGGCGCTATATAAATGACTATAATAATAATAATAATAATAATAATACAGAAGAAGATAAAGTACATCACCATTAAACTCATGTACTTTTAGTCACCTGATATTGGAACATGCCAGACCAAAGGATCAAAAGTGCATTTAACCATTACACTGCTGTCTATGTCCAGTAAGATGAAGCTGTTGTTCGTGCCAACTCATTACAGCCTCAGCTACCTAAATTTATTGTTTAGGGACTGTGTCTAGAGTATAGAGTAGGGGTCCTCAAACTCCGGCCCCCCAGATGTTGCTGAACTACAACTCCCATGATTCTCTGGCTATCTATGTAATTCAAAGAATCATGGGAGTTGTAGTTCAGCAACATCTGGAGGGCCACAGTTTGAGGACCACTGGTATAGAGTCATAGTCATGCTTCCCAACTTCCGGGTGTAGAACCAATAATGGGAGCACGTCATATTGGGGGCATGTCAGCCTGGGTCATATGTATTCCAACAAGGAACAGAGGCGTCTGGCTCCTGGCTTCCTTTTTCGCTGCAAAGTAGTACGAGGAATGGTTAGCCACTGATAGGCTGAGGGCAGTGTGCACCCATTGAGAGAAATGGGGTTTGCCAATCAGTCATAATAACTTAAACACCTGTTCATTTAACTCTTTAGACACAACCCCCTATTTGGGGCACTCAAGCATGTAAGTTTTAGCATTTTCTATTGTGTTTCCTTGTTTCCCATAGACGTAGAATATTGGAACGCTCAGGCTGGGCACCGCGTTCCATGTGATCTAAGATAGAAGAAATAATCGTATAAGGATATGCAAAATGATAAATTCTGGGTCAAAATACCAAAAATGTTACAATCACTTTAGACAGCAGTGGAATGCATCTGCTATTTGCTTTACATTCCAGACTCCCCAATAAGCCTAAAAGCAGATAAGAACCAACAGGCCTGTAATTCATTTCGCAACTATTAGTCTTTCTTTGTTACTTTAACTGAAATGCTATTCCTGGTATCAACACTCCTTCCTTTCTCACTACATTTTTTTTTTCACACTCCCATTTTTATATCCGGCAAATCACAACATTGCTTCTTGTCTTAGCATGTAGTTTTGCCAGGATTTCCGAATGCTAAGCTCTGATCTCAATGCTTTTAAAGCGTTTGGTAAAGTAAGATGAGACATTTTGCCATTAAGCCAAAAAGAGTGAGCAAGTCTAGGGCAACATTCTAAACGGGGAAAGAACATTCCATTGGTTTCCATGGCGATTAATCCTCTTCTAGAAGTTTGGACCATAGCTTTTCTGTTTGCATCCAGCTAGGTTTATCCAAGTTTTGAGTCTTCCTATTGACAATCTTGCAATTCCTGTGAGTCTGAAGCAAACAAACATTTCCAGATGAGATTTCTCAAACATTTTGACTTTCAAGTCAGTTTTGCATAAGGAAACATCTGGCCTCAATTGAATTGATGACTCTAATGACCCCCTAACACTGCATTTATTTATCTGGTTATTTATTCACTCATCGGAATTATTTTTGCTTTATGTTTTTTTTTTTTTTATTTGCATGTATTTGTTTATTGCAGTAATGTAGGTCTTTGATCTGAAAATATATTTTTTTTAAAAATCTATAAAAATTACATTTATTTTAATAGTTTTTTTTATTCATTTTAAGCATTTGCTGTCTCAATTTGTTTATATTTTCTTTAAGAGCTCAGCGGCTAGATTTGACTAGAGTTAGGAAATTTGACAGATTCACAATAAATGAAAATCTAATCGAAAATACACACTCAGAACTATTCACTAAAAATAAGAATTGTTGAAAATGCAAAGTGAATTTCAATTATTTTAGGCCAAGTAGCCAAATTAGAAGCATAGCTTACTTGGAGAACTTCTCCGGTTTGGACTTCTATCTGAAATTAATTTTGAATTAAATTTGAATTCTCACTTTAGTGAGTAACCTTATTTGTATTATTTAATGTTTCTCATGCACGTGACTGAGAGAGAATCTACATTATTGAAGCCTGTTCAGAGCCAGGCTGGAGTGCCACGTATTTCCAGAACGGATTGGTTTGTCACAACTATGTAAAGTGGACATTGCAATTGATCTGGCTGGCTCCCTGATATAGGGGGGTTAATTTAACCCCTTCCTGACCGCGGATGCACCAGGTAGGTCTGACAAAAAATGGTTGTTAACGACCTCGGACATACCTGGTAATCGATGCATTTACCTGATCACTGGCGATCCCCACGCCAGCGATTGCGATGTGGGGACTTGCCTGGCATCCGGCCCCCACCCCTGGGCCATGTGATCGCGGGGTCCTCGCGATCACATGGGCAGTATAGCCGGCTTGTGTAGTGCCTGCAGGGGTCCTACCTGAGCTCTCAGGTAGTCTTCCTAGTGCCTGAAATTTTTTTTTTTTTTAAAGTTAGTTAAAGTTAAATAAAAGTTTATAAAGTAAATAAAAAGTACTTAGATCTCATATATATATATATATATATATATATATATATATATAGATAGATAGATAGATAGATATTATATATATATCTATATATATATATGTACTTTTACATGCACATAAACACACATACAACATTATTAAAAGTGTATTTTTATACTAATTATATAGCTATATATTAATTTTAAAATACACTTAGAATAGCGTTAAATATATATAATAATTATATATATATATATACACACACACACATATATATATATGCATATATATAATAAAAATAATAAATACATTTAAAAAAATTAAATTTAAAATAAATAATAAAATATATATTTTTTTAATTATATACCAGTTTAAATTTGTTCTAACTGTATTTTGATATTAATATAAATATATATTTAAGTTAGAATGATGTTAAAATACATTTAAAAGATGATTTATTTTTTTGTAAGTTGGATTTTCTGTGTGCATTTTAATAATATTCAAGTCAATGTTTTCTGCACCTGTAGTAAGGTTTATTATCATATACTTTTTATTTCCCCATGCTCCTTTTTACTCTTTCTTTTTCTAATTACCTTATTTCAGTTTTAGTTATTTAGTAAAATGAAATTGTAATAGTGTAGAGTGATACAAATAAAATCTATTCCATCTGAGAAAATGATCACTTCTCCATAAAAATAATTAGGCATATAAGACCTACAGTGATAATGAATACTGCAGTTACAGATACTACCATGACAGTATCAGACCATTGATCAGTCTCTGCATGGAATGCGTACTAAAGATAACAAAGCAATACCAATCTATAGAGAGGATGTGGGGGAGGTATTATGGGAGAAGACTGTCTTGGGGATGGCCAAGCATATACGTTATATATAGTGAAAGGTAGAATAACCTTCAATGGCAATGGGATCAACAGGGGAAGTGGATTATTGTGCAGGAATCTATATGCATTTTTTATTTAATTATAATATAATTATATGTTAAAGTAAAAGTATTGTATTGTATTGTGTTTAATTTTGTAACATAACCAATAGTACCTATATCTTTAAAAACAAATACATCAAAAAATGTATATTACAGAATATGTATCCCCCATGTACCCCACTATTTCATGTTTTTACATTTTGTGCTGCATAGATGGTGATGACATCCATGCAGTTATTCCCTATAATGCAATGGGTAATACTGCATGGATGATCTATATGCATTCTGGGGGCATTCATCTCCGACAGAACTGGACTACCTGAGATTAGTGTGTATTATACTCCCAAGCAGCAGCTATTGTTATCTTAATGACAGCGCCTGAAATAGCTGTCGCCTGGATTGTAACTCCCACTAATTTCAGGCAGTACTGGCAGGGCGTAACTGGAAAATGCAGGGCCCTGGAACAAGAATCCCCCTTGTCCCCCTTGCCTGATATGTGGAGTTGGCTGTGTGTTTGCTTATGTGTGGCACTAGCTGTGTGTGATTGTGTGGTGGTTGGCCAAGAGTGGTAGTTTGGCCAAATCGCATTGTTTGTGGTTGGCTAAGTGTGATTGGGGTTGACTGAAAGTGATTGTTTAAGGGTTGTCTGAGTGTGATTATTTGGGGCTTGTCTGAGAGTGTGCATATGTGATTGGTTGAGTGTGATAGAGTGTGGGACAGTGTGATTAAAATTAAAGTATGCTGACATTTATACACGGAGGGAGATATAATCCATGGTGGCTCAACAAGTGCTATCTAGATCGCTGGTGGTGTAGTGGGTGCTGCTGGCAAGATCCCTGATGGACCCATGGAGGATTATGTGGTCTGCACCTCCGGCAGATGCAGACCACAATAATTACTCTCTCTGGTCACTGTTCATTCAATGAATCAGAGTATTACCATAGAAATATTGCAGCAGTGGTCTGACTCATTGAATGAGACCACAATGGAGATCTGAAAGGAACACTCCAGGCAATAAAATAACTTCATCTAAATAAAGTTGGTATGGCGATAGAAGGCCCCTGGCATCTGGCTTCTAAAATTTCCCGGCAAGTGGTTGTCTGAGAGCGCGCTCAAGCAATCAGTGACTCCCCATGCACAAAACTGGCTTGGAAAAAAAACGTATCTTTTCCAACCCAGTTTTGTGAATGGAAAGTCACTGATTGGCTGAGAGTGTCAACTGACCGCTCTCAGTCAATCAGCAGCACCTGTGCCCAGTGGAACTCCGCACATCCTGAAAGTGAAATTTCATAAGCCAGATGCTGCCTGAGGGGGAAGCTGAAATCACATTGGAGGCAACTTTGGTGTTAAACCATTCGAAAATGGTTTAACCCCTTACGGTAAGACTAAGTCCTGGGGCCTCCTAACACCTTAATGAACCATAACAACGTAATTTAGATTAAGTTGTTATGGTGCCTAAACTATCGCTTTAACACAGTCTGCACCCGCCAGAATTACAAACCAAGCCTCCATCCCAAGCTTCAGTAGTTATATCAACAATTTTGCAAGTGGTGTCCCAGACCGGCCCGGACTCTACCTTGACAGAGGGGACTGGTTTGCGACCTTGATAGTTCTGTGCTTCCATTCAGTGAAAACCTTCCATTAACCCCTACACAACCGTAACACACTACACTAAACATAAACTCTTAATCTTACACTACATTATGCTACAGTGAGGGAAAAAAAGTATTTGATCCCCTGCTGGTTTTGAAAGTTTGCCCACTGACAAAGAAATGATCAGTCGATTATTTTAATGGTAGGTGTATTTTAACAGTGAGAGACAGAATAATAAAAAAAAATCCAGAAAAACGTATGTCAAAAAAGGTATAAATTAATTTGCATGTAAATGAGTAAAATAGGTATTTGACCCCTTTGACTTAGTACTTGGTGGCAAACACTTGTTAATAATCACAGAGGTCAGATGTTTCTTGCAGTTGGCCACCAGGTTTGCACACATCTCAGGAGGGATTTTGTCCCACTCCTCTTTGCAGATCCTCTCCAAGTCATTAAGGTTTCGAGGCTGACGTTTGGCAACTCTAACCTTCAACTCCCTCCACAGATTTTCTATGGGATTAAGGTCTGAAGACTGGCTAAGCCACTCCAGGATCTTAATGTGCTTCTTCTTGAACCATTCCTTTGTTGCCTTGACTGTGTGTTTTGGGTCATTGTCATGCTGGAATACCCATCCACGACCCATTTTCAATGCCCTGGCTGAGGAAAGGAGGTTCTCACCCACGTTTGACGGTGCATGGCCCCGTCCATCATCCCTTTGGTGCGGTGCAGTTATCCTGTCCCCTTAGCAGAAAAACACCCCTAAAGCATAATGTTTCCAACTCCATGTTTGACAGTGGGGATGGTGTTTTTGGGGTAACATTCCTCCTCCTCCAAACACAGCGAGTTGAGTTGATGCCAAAGAGCTCGATTTTGGTCTCATCTGACCAAAACACTTTCACCCAGTTCTCCTCTGAATTATTCAGATGTTCATTGACAAACTTCAGACGGGCCTGTACATGTGCTTTCTTCAGCATGGGAACCTTGCAGGTGCTGCAGGATTTCAGTCCTTCACGGTGTAGTGTGTTACCAATTGCTTTGGTAACTATGGTCCCAGCTGCCTTGAGATCAATAACAAGATCCTCCCATGTAGTTCTGGGCTGATTCCTCACCGTTCTCATGGTCATTAAAACTCCACGAGGTGAGATCTTGCATGGAGCACCAGACCAAGGGAGACTGACAGTTATTTTGTGTTTCTTCCATTTGTGAATAATCGCACCAACTGTTGTCACCTTCTCACCAAGCTGCTTGGCGATGGTCTTGTAGCCCATTCCAGCCTTGTGTAGATCTACAATCTTGTCCCTGACATCCTTGGATAGCTCTTTATTCTTGGCCATGGTGGAGAGTTTGGAATCTGATTGATTGATTGCTTCTGTGGACAGGTGTCTTTTATACAGGTAACGAGTTGAGATTAGGAGCACTCCCTTTAAGAGCCAGAAATCTTCCTGATTGATAGGGCATCAAATACTTTTTTCACTCATTGACATGCAAATAAATGTATAACTTTTTTTGACATGCGTTTCTCTGGATTTTTTATTTTTTTTTTGTTATTCTGTCTCTCACTGTTAAAATACACCTTCCATTAGAATTATAGACTGATCATTTCTTTGTCAGTGGACACACATTCAAAATACTTCAAATACTTCTTTCCCTCACTGTAAATATTAACCCCCTATACTATGCTAACACTAAATATTGACGTCCTTGTGACTGTAGTCACCATCACTGTGAGCATAAGACAGACACTTCATATAGGTTCCCGAATGACTCTTATATTTAAATTACACTGTGTCTGTTATAGATCTGGCTGGCCCCTGACATGGGTCTGTTATAGGATGTGTATTATTGTTCTGCTTTTCTGTCCTGCTGATGCACTCTACCAACCAGCAGGATTTGGCTGCAGAGCCTGTATAGTGCAATCTGTTGGTTGCCAAGTTATTGCAACAGTTATGTGCAACACCACCTGTTGCTTGTAACTGTTATGTGCCGGAATACCGGAATAGCAAGACTGGGTAATTTGCATATTATGGTTTCTGCAGTCAGGGGAGATATTTCTTGTTAGCTATTGTCTTCCCCACCACTTGATCAATATTTTATTGTATTATTATGAGTGTCTGGGTTTTTACCCATAGGATTTGGTTATATGCATTTGATATATTGTGTCGCCATAAGTGTAATGTAATGCGGATAGTGGCTAGTACTGAGTGAAAATAAATTATTCTGTGTTAGTTCTATTGGGATCTGTGTGTCCTGTGTGGTTTGTTCAGGGATCCCAGTAACAGAGTTGTCAGACTTGTTGGTTGACTGCACTGGCCTCTGATCCTCGGGACAAGTTAAGAGAGAGCAAGGTTTAAGAGCCACAAGTGCCTTTGTAAAGGCAGTAGATTGAGGCAGTATAGGCAGAGGGGTCAATTTCAGCCTGGTAGAGGAACAGAAGAGGCAAAGGCAGAGGGAATGATACCTGTCTGGAAGGAGAGAGCTGCAGACTGTTTTGGTAAAAAAGGTCCTCAGAGTCAAGCTTCTGTGACTGGGTCTGAAGTGCTCCAGAGTCCCTGGTAGCAGAGAAGAAGCTGACCTGGTGGAGGTACTCAGTCATGGTACAGGAACTCCGTCACAACACTACAGTAGCCTATCAATCATTAACTCTTACACTACCTTAACACTTATAGTAACACTAACCCTAACTTAAAAATATAAAAGATACATAATGACAAAACATGCATAAGGGGAATATAATGCCAGCTTAGGGTTCTGAAGACATTTATAAACTCTTTAACTTTCATTCTTAGGGTTTATTATGATGTCTCCAGAACCCTGAGATGGCATTATTTTCCAATAATACATAGTTTACTGTTATGTATTCTATCTCTCGCGCTGCGCTCACCTAAACATGCATACATTATAAGGGTACTGGTAGGCCTGTGCAATGTATGCTCCCACACTGTAACTAAATCCCCACAATTTTTGCCTAAGTCAGGTGTTTTAAAAAACGATTACATTTTGTGATGTTTTAAGTGAGTGACTGTGCTAGGTTCTGTATGCTGTATATCTATATATAAACACACCCAGACTTGTACATCAGGGGCTGGATGTAGCAGGCAAGGTAATCCTCTGTAATAGTTTTGAAGCCGTCAATCTTCACACATTAAATCCCGCAAAACATTTTGTTTATAACATTAACTCATCCCAGGGCTCATTCTGTAGACTTCAAACTATTAAAATATTCATTACATTGGCTGAGGCACTTACACCGCGTAGCAGCCCGAACACAATCTGAATCCATTAGACAAACACGAAAGGGAGAACATAGAGAGATTTTCACCAGAAGAACAAAATCAGGACAGGTTTAAAATGTAAGAATTATCAGCAGTACAAAAGTCAGTATAGTGTTTATCCAAGTACAATAGAAGAACCTATTGTGGTTGATTCAGAATTTATGATGTGCGGGTGGGAAGGGCGGATACATTTAACCTTTCATCAGTACTATGTCATATGTCCTTAAACTTAATTAATGAGGAATTATCACTTCCACTAATATTTTACAAGGTAATAACTAACTTGCTTGGTCATTCTAAAGCAGGGGTCCTTCATTTTGAATTCCAGAGAGTTCATAATAATAATATTAATAATATAATAATCTTTTGTTGACTATTAGTTAGCTTGTTTGGTATATATACAATTTTTTAAAGGGATATTCTGAACCTCAAAATAATTTTAGTTTAATAAAGTGGTTTTGATCTATAGATCATGCCACTGCAGCTTGATCTATGCATAAAAACTGCTTCTTTCATTTAACGTTGTTATGGTGCTTAGAGTTTCCTATTATATAGGGGTTTTTTTTCCCCACTGACAATTACATGTAGACTTACCTAAAGCTAAGTTTGTCATCTTTGCATTTTGTGAACTGCGGGTTCACTTTAAATACAATAAGAATGATCAATATACATGCGCCAAAGTATTTTTTGTGAGATCTTTAAATGGAGCACATTTAATGTTAGCGTTTAACAACTTATGCAGCATCAAACTATATTGATGATTCGAATGACATGTCACGGTACATTTGTGAGTATTGATGAGCCTGGTTAAGTTAACATTAATCTAACCATGCCAATATCAGCAGTTATTATATGAAACTAGCCATTGGCGTGTGGGCTGACTTGATTTATGGTTGCACTTTAAAATTATTGCTGCACTGGGTGCTAGATATTCTAGCCTGATTGTTTAATGATCAATATTCATTATTTAGTAAACAATTGTCTTATTTTTAGCTCAGAAAGAAAAGCAGATTGTATTCAGGTCAGGTGTCTTTTACAAGCAGCAAATACACCAGTGAATATCTGCATGAGTTAGATTGTAAGCTCACAAGCCATCATGGAATGCTCTAGATATCAAAGTGCTGTAAATGTTAGATTCTAATTCTCTGATGGGTTTGTCTGTTCCTAATGTAATTGTGCTGCACTGCTTAATTGGTTGATGCTTTATAAATACTAACAGGGTTAATTACTAAAGTGAGAATTCAAAGTGAATTTCAAATGTAAAGTCCAAATAGCCGAACTGGAAAGATTCTCTGCAGCTATGCTTTCAGTTCAGCTACTCTAACCTTAAATTTGAAATCCACGTTGAATTTTCATTTTAGTGATTAAATCTGTATATAACAAAAAATGTTGCAATGTCTCTAAATCAGTTTATAGACTGTTGGCAGAGGCGTGGAGAAGAAGGAATGCTATCTCTATAGTTTCCTTAAAGGGTTACTCTTGGGACCATGACCACTGCAGAGTTTTGCTATGAAACGCTGTGTGTACAGAGTTTAAGTCCACTGGTGCAGGAGATGTAACTCCACCTCTAAAAGTAATATAGGAGAGTCATTAGCAACATGGCTGATGTTATCGCTGGGTATATTGGCATAGGCGTTCACATGGGGTGTGCCGGGTGTGCCTGGGCACACTCTAATCCCCGCAGCACGCCTATGGATTGAGACCGGCAGGGGAGATCTCAGGATCTCCCCTGTCGGCACATGCAGAGCCGGCGCTATCCGAACACTGGCTGTGCTCTAAGCCTCCATGGGCCGGTGGGGAGATCAAAGATCTACCTCACCGGCCCACAGCAGCATGGAGGGAGGCAGGAAAGGACCCGGGGAGCTTTAGCCAGCAGCTCCGCTGGGTTCCTCTCGCGAGATCTGAGCACGGTCCCACCTCCCTACATAGGGTAAGAAGGGAGGGGGGATATTAACTAATCTGCCCCCACCCCCCACAATCACCCAAACATACAGCCGAAAAAAACAGTACACACACACAGCACCCACACACATAAAGCACACACACAGCACCAACACACATACAGCACCCTCACACACACAGCACCTACACACATACAGCACCTACACACATACAGCACCCTCACACACACAGCACCCACACACATTCAGCACACAAACAGCACCCACACACACACAGCACCTACACACATACAGCACCCTCACACACACAGTACACTAACGGCACTCTTACAAACACACAGCACCCTCACACACAGCACACTAACAGCACCCTCACAAACACACACACACAGCACCCTCACACACACAGCACACAAAGAGCACACTCACACACAGCACACTAACAGCACCCTCACACACAGCACACTAACAGGACTCTAACAAACACACACACAGCACACTACCAGCACCCTCACACACAGCACACACAAACACCCTCACCCACATAGCACACTACCAGCACCCTCACACACACATCACACTAACAGCACCCTCACATACAGCACCCTTACACACACAGCACCCTCACACCAACCTCACACAGCACCCTCACACCACCCTCACACAGCACACACACACACACACACAGCAAGGTATGTATGTGTGTGTGCATATATATGTGTGTGTGTGTGCATATATATATATATATATATATATATATATATATACATACCTACATACATACATAAACACCCGACGTGTGTTTGTGATTTAGGGTGCACACCCTAATGGAATAGGCTGCGCACGCCTATGTATATTGGCCATCTGACTGCAGCATGAACAACATGCTGGCTACAGATATCCCACCACCATGACTGCCAAAGGCATGCCTAAAACAAAAATCACCACCACCCCAACCCCCTTTCCCACTAAATAAACACAAGACTGCTTAGATAAGGGGAAAGGGTTTGGCCACAGCTTTATTTTAAACCAGCCATAACATAAACAATATATACAGTAACCACTGCCAGTCCCTCTGTCTTGTCATCGGCTACCTGGACACCAAAGAGGTCCATGATCTCTCAGAACTTCGACAATAAATCTGCAAAGGCAGAACTGCCCGCACGACCAATGAACAAAAAAGCATCCAAATAATGGAGCAGTGGGCAACTGCCCACCTCCTCACCAACTAGAAAGATGAGATATTTCAAAAAGGTGACAAGAAATAGGAAACAGTCAGGGTGGATTAGCAGTAGATGAAAATCTAACCCAATGTCAGATTTGGCTAATGAAGAGCCCCTACCCTCCAAAATAGGTGCAATGCATCTTATATATACCTCTAGTATGCCGTCATGAACTGATCAGAAAGTCTTCAACAGAGAGTTCACAGACAGTTCCAATATAAAAATATACCAACGGTTCATCGTTAGAATCCCATTAGGAAAATTCTTAAACCTCGTTTAGGAAGTGTCATGACACCTTGCATCTTCAACCTTCCTGAAAAAGGGACATGTTTATATTATTATAAAAATATGACAACATATACAGTGACCAGTTTATCGCAGTGACTTACACTGATCAGTAAAAAGATTAAAACCACCTGCCTATTGTCGTGTAGGTCCCCCTCGGATTTGTTGTTCCAGCACATCCTACAGATGCTTAATAGGACTGAGATCTGGGCAGTTTGGAAGCCAAGGCAGCACCTTGAACTCTTTATCATGTTTCTCATACATTTAGTGAAGATTTTTTGTAGTGTGGCAGGGTACATGTCAAACTAACATTCATGAATGCCAGGACCCAAGATTTTCCAGCAGAACATTTCCCAGAGCATAACATTGCCACTGCTGGCCTACCTTCTTCCCATAGTGCATCCTGCTGCCATCTCTTCCCAAGGTTAATGACACGCGCACCTGGCTAAAATAAAACGTTATTCATCAGACCAGGCAAACTTCTTCCATTTCTCCATTTAAATTTCTCTTGTTCATCAGACTAGGCAAATTTCTTCCATTCCTCCATTTAAATGTCTCTTGTTCATCAGACCAGGCAAACTTCTTCCATTCCTCCATTTAAATTTTTCTTGTTTAGCCCTGCTACGAGCAAGCAGCAAGGCTGACCCAGGGCCTGTAAGCCTGCAATTTGAAGCTTCATCGGGTGCAAAGCATTGTAATCACTCCCTCACAGCCTGGCATACACTAATGAGCACTGCAATGTGAGGGAGTGTTTAGTGAGGTTTATACCCAAGTTGTATCGGTTAAGGTGTTCATTTAGTACAAATTGAGTATCAGTTGTGAAAGTTACAGTACACCCAAGCATAAATACTGCTGTTTTTCAGTCAAAATGGTATCCTACATGGAACCAAATGTAACTAATAATGTAGTGTATACGAGCTATGAATCCCTATAAGCATCAAATAACTAGTTGTTTATTCCTCCTACAGAACAACAAAAACAAACTGCAATGACTTATAAGAGAGAACATTTCTACATTGGGCTGCAGTGAGCTTTTGAAGAGTGAAGATTCTAATTTCCTGTCATTCATCTTAATTTGTGAGAATGTCATTTCAAGTGTCAGTGTCACACGTGTAAACAGAAAATAATGGGATGACAGGAATAAAATCACTAATATTTATTTTCATATCAAGAGAGTGCAGGCTTTCAAGTTATCAACAACCCTAATTTATTAATTAAATATGTGGTAGTATTGGACAGAAATATCCAGTGTATTACAGGCTGTGTATTAGGGTTATAAGCTACGATATATAAAGTTTAACGTATTGTATTTTCTTCTCTATTAAGAATACCTCTTTCTTCAAATTTTCATTGAAAGAAGTGTTATTAATAACATGTTAGTATTTATTTCTAAATTATATTTTAGTGGGCTGTCAACAACCTAAATTATACATGCAGATTTTGTTTTGTTCACCAATAACATCGCAGGTCAGTAACACAAATTCCATCACTGAGAATCAAGCAGACCATGCAGAGGGGGGTGTTTCAGTGCTTTCTGCATGGTCCTTGTGCACTGGAGTGTAGCTTGAGCGTGTCCAATGATGCACCCGCACCATGATTCTTGGGACAGGTCCCTGGTCAGGAGGGCCGGACATGGTCCTAATATAACAACTGTCCCGTTAAAATCTGGATGGTTTGAAAATGCAAATAACCACCTTTATTTGAGGTAGTACATAGCCGTGTTTACTAAGCAGATAATAAGACATTATCTAAGAGTGGCCAGTGAGCAGGAAATTAGGTAGTATGTAGGAGGGATCAAGCAGGAGGAAAAGAGACATACGTAGGAGTGATCAGTAAGCAAGAAATTAGATAGTTTATAGAAATGGTCAGCTGATGTAGAAAATTTATGAACACCTAAGAATTTTAGCTTGCTAAAAAGTGCTTTACAAAAATTGCAGATTGAAACATTTATATATTAATTTGGTTACACCCCCGTGGCTTTCTAACAGACAAACAGTACTATTACTTCCTGGTTTGGTTAGCTCAGTGGAGCAATTGGGAAGTCTGTGATTGGACAGCGACAGCTGGGGTGCATTTAGAAGGAGAGGGCTTTGAAAGTCAGCAGGCACGATCTGCAGCTTTTATGTGCTGTTTTTAGGTATAACCCCAATGGAAAATCCATATGTAAATGCATGCAAGTTATCATTGGGAGTATATCTGCTAAACAGTTTTGTTTTGTTTTTATTTTATTTTATTTTAACCAGTGAAGTGTCCCTTTAAGTAAAGCTATAAAACATTGTGTAATCCCTAAATCCTGGACTGGCAGGAGGGGAGGGCATGAGGACCGGTTTCAGAACCACAGGTCTAAGCCTTCATATCACTATATTCTATAAGAATAGGTATAGAGCAGAAAAAGCTAAATGTGTGTAACAAACATTGTATTTTGGCATGGGATACACAGGGACAGGATTGTGATGACAGCATAGCATAGTACTTGGTCCTTAAAGGGTTAATATTTTAATTTAGAATTATATAGTAAGCCGTGTGTGTAATATGTGACCATACTACAGAGATAAGAGATATGCCTTCATTAAAATATATATACAATATATTTAGCAACCAATGATACACATATAAGGAATCATTTTGGTCTGCTTATATTTGTATCGTTATAAGAGCCAATAGACATGTTGTCTGGATGGAAGCTGAGTCAGTGGAATTGGAGCAAAACTCCAATATCTAAATAAGTGCTTTCATGGATATATCAGACTTTTCCAAATCTGAGAGGTTTTGTATTCCAAAAGAAAATGTATCATTTTAAATGGTTGTTGCCACTGATCATAGACAATCAATAAAACACACTACATAGGTATATTGGCCTAAATGCTTTGGCGCATTTATAACAGATATTGAATAGGGACAGACTTGCATCTTTCATCTTATGAGAGCAGTCCCAAGAGGCTATCCTAATGCATTGTATGTACAATATACATTCCATGACCACAAATGCACACTTTATAAATGCCTTACCTGTTGGTATGTGTCACGTTTGTTTAGAATATAGGATTTTGTATGAGGATGTTAGGAGGCAATTGCTATACACACTACTGAGCCAAAAGAAGATTGTCATAGACCTCACAGTCCATCACTTTAAAACTAAATATTGGCTACAATCTGTTGGTATATCTAACCATGTGGTATAATCAAAAGAACAAACAGAATAGGATTGTCAAAATTTTTGAAATCAAGTTACCCAAGAGGAGAAGGATTGTCTGGAGGAAAGTTCAACTTATAGCAGCATTTCACTATCTCTTACTTCAGAAGACACACAACACTGTTTGAGTTTGTTAAGTCAATTTTGATAGAAGTATAACGGGACTGGACACAGTAATTATGACCTGGCTGTAAGTCCCAGTGTTCCAGTTAGCTGTGAATCCTTTCCTGCTCTATCTAAGTAAGTAAGAATGGCGCGAGATATGGAGCTGAAGGAGGATTGCCAATTGTGGAAAATGATGGTGTACCTGAGGAAGATGGTGTACCTGAGGAAGATGGGAATGTTGAAATGCTTTGTGCACTCATGCTTGTGGGACTGACATTGTGGCAAAATACTTACTATCAGTTAAGACTTTTTAAAAATACATATTTTAGTATCTTATTCTAATCGTTGGTGCCTTCTTTCCTTATTCTGGAGGGTCTACTGGAGGAATGCCTGCTGTGGATCCAATATTTACATCCATGGTGAAATACTTGAGCCAGCATATTTAGGGTCAGGAAAATGTGAGTTTACGGTATGTTTTTTGTGGGGTTTTTTAAGTGTTTTTAACACCTATTTGTTCATCTGCGTACAAACTGTATTGCACTATGCTGGTTATAATTTTATTTTCAGCCATATTTAAAGAGTATCCCACGAGGATCAAATAATGACTTATTATTGTGTTTGCTTTTGTATTATTTGGTGAAATTTAGTGATAGATTTTAAGGTGTTACTAGCTGCATTTGGATAAATCTGGGTTATTTCTACATTTAATTCTATATAAAAAACTTAGTTTGCAGCATCAGACACATTGTACGTTTATTTGTTTAGTTGTCCATTACAACTTACAGCCTGACACAATGGTACCACTGTGATTGGATAAAATCATATATCATACTCGCCATTTTGTACTCTGCATTCATTTTCTATGTTTAACGGCTCAAAGCTGCTTAAATAATCATTTGTATAAAGACAGTATTAAAATATATCTTATTACTAACTTTTTTGCAGAAATAACCTTGTAGTGGATGTTCAGTAAATATTTTAGAGAACAAACAAACAAAACCGCAACTCGGTGAAGCTGATCCTCATATTTAAAAACGTGTTTCCTTCTTACTAATGCCAAGTTAAAGGTAATGTCTGTCTGGTAACAATGAGTAACTTTTTGTTGATTCTGTTTTATTTGCTGCTTCTGTATAATGTAATGTAGTGTTTTAAGATAACTATATAATCTGACATGTTGTACCAATACGCTCAGAATTGATTTGCAACTTCACTACTTCGCTGTTTGTGTGTTTCTTCCCTTCTCCGAGCTCGTCGGTGTGATGTGCTGTTTGGACTGCCAAGTACTAACTGCAGTCGCTAAGATTTCCCGGTTAAGGAATTAGCCAAAACACACTGTGACTCCTGAAGCTATGTGTATCAGGGATGTATTTACCACAAGGCAAACAAGGCATTTGCCCAGGGCGGCACTTTCAGGGGGGGCGCCAAAAACGCCACCCCAAGCTCCCAGACAAATGCCTTGTTTGCCTTGTGTTCTGGGGCTGTCCAGCTTACTGTGAGTGAGTGAGTGAGTGTAGCTGTCAGTGAGTGAAAACGTGTGTCTTTCAGTGAGAATGGGTGTGCCTGTGAGTGTGTGTCAGTGTGTGTATGTCATTTTATGTGTATCTGAGAGTGTGTGCCTGTCAGTGTGTGTCTGTCAGTGAAAGTGTGTGCCAATGAGTGTGTTGGTTAAACAGTGTGTGCCAATGACTGTATGTATGTGCCAATGACTGTGTATCTGTCAGTGAGTGTATATCAGTGCATGTATCAATGAGGGCATGTGTCTGTCAGTCAAAAAAGTGGCCTTGACACGAATTGGGGGGGGCAAATTTAGATTTTGGGGCTGCCCAAATGTAGTTGTGCCTAGGGCAGCACAAATCCAAAATACACCACTGATGTGTATAGATGCTGTATACACAGAAAACACACAAAAGATGTAAGCCCAATAAGCTATTGATCAGTAATAAACGACCATAGTAACCCAGATGTTCATTTATTACCTATGGCTATTTGGACATCATGAGAAATATAGTTCACAAACAACACTGATAGCACCTATCTCACAAGAATAAAATAAGATAAATACATAGTTTTGCACCTAAGCCTGTCACTGTGTCATTGTACTGTAATGATAGTGAGACCTATCTAATATATAAAGCTTGCATAAGAGAACAACACTATAAACTGGGGACTAGTTAGATGGGACCAGCATTTCACCTGCAGTTAATGGAATATTTGGACATCATTAGTTAGGTGTAGTGTTTGTCTCGGTGTCTGCAAAAATAGCTCTCTGTGTGTCTGTGCTTGTCTAAAAAAAACAAAAAAAACTTTTGCTTAATGATTTAGATCATCATGTTTAGATCATACACCGGCTTTCTCATTGATCAATTCACTGCCATTTAGGAGCTAAATCCCTTTTGTTTCTGTATATGCTGCCTTAGCAACACTTCCCCTGGCTGTGACTCACACAGCCTCCATGAAAATATAGTTTCATTCTCAGTCAGATCTTAAGGTAGAGTGTGTTTATTTTAGAAGTTATTACCTCCTACTCTGTGTTTACTTTATTGTTTTTATTATATGCGTGCCTTTGAGATTCATATATTTGTGAAGTCACTTGCACTGAAGATATTATATGTTGGTCTCTATGTAAATGACACCTAACACACTTATCTCACTTAAGACTATAGTTTATTACTATATATGACTCTCTGCAGCGTAGCTCTCTGTGAGCTGGGAAGAAGTAAACTGTTATCATCTGGGTTTTTTTCTGGTACACGAGCCCAATATGGGTCTGTCCTGGTGAAAACAGGACAGTTGGTAACTTTAATTGGGAAAATTTACTAAATCTTGTGATCAGAAAATTCAGATCACTGCCATGGCTGCAGCTCAGAAGTAAATCTCGACAGCTGTGTTTGAATGTTTGTGTGTTCCTGTAACACTATGTGTATTGTTGTCTGTGAAAGGTAAAAATCAAATAAATAAATAAATAACCAACAGAATATGAAAGATACATAATGCTGAAATGTATACCATGATCAAACAATTCGATCTTTGGTCTCTGGAGACATATAATAATTTCCTGTAATAATGTATAGCTTATCACTGTCTGAGAGCCCTAATCTCAGACACAACTGGATATACATATGCCAGTCCATCTGGGATTAGTGCCAATTACACTCTAGAGTGGTAGCTTGTGCCATTTTAATGCTCGGGACTTAAACTCTCACTAATCTCAGGCTCCATTGGTATGTCCCAGCGATGCCCTTACAGTGATTTCCTGGAGAAAGAGAAAGAAAGAAATTGATTCTTGCACATGGAATGTTTGTTCACGTTCGGCACCCACAGAGATGTGAAGAATATTTAAGCAGGTTGTACATTCTACAAGTAAGGTCAAAAGACTGAATACATATGTACTGCTCGCCGACTTGTCATCCTCAAGCCATTCTGTCTGATCACTGTCAAACAATATCCAGTTGAATGCCTTACAAGAAAAACAGGAAGAAATTCTATGTTTTTATTTATGATGCATTTGAGCCGATACAGCGAGGCACTCATCTCATTTTTAAATGCATCTATGAGAGAGAACAGTAGGAGGGAATTGAATTCACAAGCTCTTATGTAGAGACCAAAAATCTGATCGGTCACAACAATATATCTCTAAGGCCAGCAGCAAGTATTACCAAACCACATGAGATGATTCGCATCATAAAATGTTCAATAACTTCAAGACAATCTTTGTAGAACAATTAAAAGGAATTCTTTATACCGTATTTTTTTATCTAGAAATAAAAATCAAATGTGCACAGGATAAAAAATATGTTTTTGCAGACCAATCCTCATTTCAGGAGGCATGGGCACCAAAGATCAGTGGTGTTTATATCCAAAATCCAAAGACTAAATGGTATTATTCATCCTAAACTGCCTTCGAGAGGACACTAAGGTGGATCCCGAGGGGTAACAGATTGCAGTTTAAGAGTTATCCTTTGAAATTTATCAATTTGTCAATTATTAATTTAAAAACTAAATGTAGTTTGTTTTAATATCCATTTGCAGCAATCCAGAGATGTTCAAGTGGAACTGTTACTTATCTGGAATGGGCAGTTTGGTTCCTCCACCCCAATATACCTAGTTAAACATTTAGCGAGGTGTCTACTACAGTGGCAACACATTAAAATCAAAATCTATGCCACTTGTCCGAGTCTAGAATGATATCACCCCTCCATTATGCCCAACAATAGCTCACGGGCGCTCAGGAATATGTAGAAGAACAAAGTGAACTATGGATTTCCTTCCTGCCATGAGCACACATTCTCCATCTTGCCAGGGTAAATTGACAGCTGGATACTCTGATTGTGCCATGACAAACAAGGAAAATGGAAAAAAAAAAAGGCACACATTTCGGAAATGCGACAGTGCCGGTTTAGTCTAGTAAGTCTACTACATTCCCAAACAGAAAAATAAAGCACTTACTGCAACATTCCCTCAGAATCAACACACATAAACCCAACACAATAGTACAAACATAATTTATAGGTGGACTAAGGAATTACCAGTTATTAAATAACTAACTACATATAAGGTACATAAACACTTGTACTTACAAATTCTGAAAGCTAACCTGCTTACCTTACTAAAGGATGACTTTTGACCCACAGCTAAAATCAGAGAAAAGGGAAGCTCCTCCAAATTTAGTCTCTTAACAACTAAATAATTTGTCACCATACCTTGCAAGATGTACTGTGATCTCTGAACAAAACCAACCTGACTCCATTCTAAATTCATAAGTCTGAAAGTAAATCTACCCAAAATAGGCAAAAATATACAATGTAGCCAGATAAATTAGTTTTTTGCACACTCAATCTAGAGCTTTAAGTTGTCACAGAATCATTTTACCCACTGAACCATTTGCTTCAAAATCATGAAAATATTTTTTTAAAATGTTTTAGCAAATGACCAGATATGATACAACCAACATCATTTCCACAAACATAAAAATCAAGAATTCCAGAGTCGGACAAATGCGTTCCTTACTACATGTAGATGCAAGACTATCACTGTTTTCATAAAAATGGTGACATCTTTTAGCTTGGAATATAAAACCTGCTTTGTGCTCGCTTCATTGCCCGTTTTAGAAATAAATGACCCAAAACCCAAGTTATCTACATTGACTGCACAAAGAATACAACATTAATAATCAGAACACAAACTATGACGAATGAGAGTGTACATTACTATTAAATAAATGGGATTTATTTCCCATCTATCAATTTTCTTAATAACATCTTCTTCCAAACTAAACCGAGCTGCTTCAGTAACTGCCCCGATATGAAAACAATATATAGAAAAGCACAAATGTCCCATGCACAGCTGATCTAACCTCATACATCTTTGAAACAAATCTAGAAAATGGTGTACCTGATTCAAGAACCCACAAAGTACCAGCGCATGCTGGCCTAACTGCCAAATAAACAATTGTAAAAACAACTAAACACATCAATGCACTCTTAATACAGCACAATGTAAACCACTTGTCCTTATTTGAGTGATCTGTTTTAACCTGATAATCATTCAAGGAAAACATCAAACATTTGTCTGCCCATCTTTTGAAACCTGTTAAATGAAACCATTGACATCACTAAGTAAAAAAAATGCCAAAGAAAAAGCTGCTTTGAGCAAAATCTCATCATATTTTGAAAAACATACCTCCTCTAACCTAACCTATCTGTACAACAATGTATAAGACATAGGTACAATCTGTCTTACATTTATTTCTATAGTAACCTTTTATCAGCCAATTTATCAAGAGCTCATATCTTCTTGAAATTACAGACATGCTATATGGAAAACCCCAATTCAAATATCCACCAATCGGATATTCCTGACTAGTACAATAATAAACAAACAAGCCATTGCATGCTGCATACAAGTACTCCATTTGCCATGCGCTAGAGGTCTCGTTAAAATTGGACCAGTTTGTGCCAAATGAATTGCTTTAGGCAACTTGGCAACTCCTCACTGTAATCTTCGGCATCTGGGAACACTATCTTGAATTTGCTTGACTGAAAACGAGAAGGAGCATCCGCTATATTGTTTTCAAAGCCAGCAACATGAACCGATCTTAACAGGATATCCTGCCTCAAGCATAAAAAGTGTATTCTGAACCGAATTCATCACAGAATTACATGCTGAATGCATTGAATTTATGACCTTCTCAATAGCCATGTTATAACAATGAAAAGGGATTCTCTTTGCAAATCCTGTCCCCAAACTACAAGTGCTATTACAAAAAGAATAACTACAAAACATTAATGCTTTTGTCAAACCTCCTTTGGTTATTTAAATGCAACCCATTTTGTGTCCCAAAAATGCCAAAACCAAGAGATCCTGTTGTAATCATGTACACATATAAACCCTTTTTTTCTTCTTTTTTTTTTTTTTTTTAAATCACTGGAATTAATTATATCAGAACTTTTAGATAAACAAACAGCTCTTTTTTAATGCCAGAAGAAGCTCTGATATGGCTTTTTTCCAGAAAAGTCCAAAGTCAAGAAATTAACTAAACATCCTCCCAAGAGGCATAATCCATCATGTGAAGGTCAAGAACCTAACAACTGGAATTGCTCATTGTAGAAGCTTTAACTGAATGCATATTCTCAATCTACATCTGCATCTTTTTAACCAGCAACCTGCTTTCCATTCTTGCAGAATCAGTATCAAAACTGGGTAGAGGTCTTTGGCTAAACTGTTTTGTTCATGAGCCAGTGGAATACCATAACATTCAGTGAAAATATGCTCATTAGCTTCCAACACTCACTCCCACCAACAGGGCCAACCAATAAACCCTCATCAAGATAAGGTGCAATTGATTTAAAATTCCTCCTTTTTAAAATCCCATTCTGAAAAGGTCAAAAGAAATTCTCAAAATAAAATCTGAAATCTCGCAACCTGTTAGAAGAGATTTGTCAAAATAAAACTTACCTTGAAAAGAAAAAAGCTAAATAATTAAAATTGTCTTGGTGCTCTAGTAAAAGCCCAACAGCGGATTCTACATCCATTTTTGATACCACACCACAACATCAAAACAAATTTAACTTCATCAATTAATGAATAGGAAACAGTACCTCTTTACAAATTCATCATTCAAAGACACACCTACTGGGAATGACAAGTTATGATGGATCAAAAAAAATGACCTCAAATTTCTGACCAGGAGAAAAGCCAAAACCCTTGAAACCCGTTAATTATAAAGTCTACCATTTACATACATTCTGTTCCCCAGACATTGGCCTGTCCTCTGGACATCGGCCTGTCCTGTACTATCCTGTATTAACGTTAAATCTGGCCTTTCTTAGGTCCAGTAATACATTTTATGGTTTCTTTGATTTCTGCGTGTTGGGTCTTAGACAGTCCTGGAGGGCATCAAAAATGTATACATCTCAAAAATATCCTTAAAATTATTAAATAAACCATTACATTTATGTAGCTGCTTTTTGGTCACCTCTACCCAACCTCTGTACTGAGTAAGCGGTGGCAGACAATCTTCTGTGGACTCTTCCTAACGTACTGTGCTTAAAATTTGCAAGTCTTATCTTCAATTTAACTCCTACTCATTACCCTACATTTGCCCTCAATTTCCAGCTTCATGTTGCCTGTTGCACATGCGCTCACTGCCTAGATGATGTCACTGTGCCTCTACCATTGTCTGTCATTGGTCACTGTTACAATTCTGCACTCACTCGTCTTCTCACATGCTCTCATTTCTGGGTCATCAATCATTATTATTAGCATTTTTATAGTGCAAGTATATTCCATAGGACTTTACAATTATAGAATGGAGATATTTAGAGGTGAAGAAGGCCAAAAAACACTCTATAAGGATTTGAATTAGGCAGATGTATATTGTTAGGTGTCTTTCCCAAGGACACTTACCAGGTAGGGATTTGACCTTGGGTTTTCCAGGTAGGTAATGAAGCTCCTGCCAAGCAGCAATACTCTTCTCCCCAGGCATCTTCACTCACTTAACAAGCTATAAGACGGAAATACTGCAACTTCATCATATGTTGCCACAGAGTATATTGCCTGTGGCATTACATTTTTACTAGAAAAATAAAACGTAAAGTTGTTTCAGATTTTCATGTTGCCTGTTAGAAATTGACTTCAAGAAATATTGTTATATGATAATCTTTCTTTCCACCATAAAATGTTTCTTCAATAAACAGTTTTTGCTTCTCTTTATTGTCATTAAAAACAACAAAACAATTTCAGTAACAGAAAGAAGAGTCCAAGCCATGCTATACGTCTGGAATGGCACTCAGATACACACACATTGTGATGTCCCGAACGGTTCGCTGGCGAATAGTTCCTGGCGAACATAGCATGTTTGCGTTCGCCACCGCGTGCAAACACATGCGATGTTCGGTCTGCCCCCTATTCTTTATCATTGAGTAAACTTTGACCCTGTACCTCACAGTCAGCAGACACATTCCAGCCAATCAGCAGCACACCCTCCCTAGCAGACCCTCCCACCTACTGGACAGCATCCATTTTAGATTCATTTGGAAGCTGCAACCATTTTTTTTTCCAATTTATTATTATTATTTTTTTTTGTGTGCATATAAATGTTACAAGCAGATACTCCCCCCAGACACCCTGTATTACTACTCCCCCCAGACACTCTGTGTTACTGCAGATACTCCCTCCAGACACTCTGTGTTACTGCAGATACTCCCTCCAGACACCCTCTGTTACTGCAGATACTCCCTCCAGACACTCTGTATTACTGCAGATACTCCCTCCAGACACTCTGTGTTACTGCAGATACTCCCCCCCAGACACTCTGTGTTACTGCAGATACTCCCTCCAGACACCCTCTGTTACTGCAGATACTCCCTCCAGACACTCTGTATTACTGCAGATACTCCCTCCAGACACTCTGTGTTACTGCAGATACTCCCCCCCAGACACTCTGTGTTACTGTAGATACTCCCTCCAGACACTCTGTGTTACTGCAGATACTCCCCCCAGACACTCTGAGTTACTGCAGATACTCCCTCCAGACACTCTGTGTTACTGCAGATACTCCCTCCAGACACCCTGTGTTACTGCAGATACTCCCTCCAGACACTATGTGTTACTGCAGATACTCTCTCCAGACACCCTGTGTTACTGCAGATACTCCCTCCAGACACCCTGTGTTACTGCAGATACTCCCTCCAGACACCCTGTGTTACTGCAGATACTCCCTCCAGACACTCTGTGATACTGCAGATACTCCCTCCAGACACTCTGTGTTACTGCAGATACTCCCCCCAGACACTCTGTGTTACTGCAGATACTCCCTCCAGACACTCTATGTTACTGCAGATACTCCCCCCAGACACTCTGTGTTACTGCAGATACTCCCTCCAGACACTCTGTGTTACTGCAGATACTCCCTCCAGACACCCTCTGTTACTGCAGATACTCCCTCCAGACACTCTGTGTTACTGCAGATACTCCCTCCAGACACCCTCTGCTACTGCAGATACTCCCTCCAGACACTCTGTGTTACTGCAGATACTCCATCCAGACACTCTGTGTTACTGCAGATACTCCCCCCCAGACACTCTGTGTTACTGCAGATATTCCCTCCAGACACTCTGTGTTACTGCAGATACTCCCCCCAGACACTCTGTGTTACTGCAGATACTCCCTCCAGACACTTTGTGTTACTGCAGATACTCCCTCCAGACACCCTGTGTTACTGCAGATACTCCATCCAGACACTATGTGTTACTGCAGATACTCCCTCCAGACACTCTGTGTTACTGCAGATACTCCCTCCAGACACCCTGTGTTACTGCAGATACTCCCTCCAGACACTCTGTGTTACTGCAGATACTCCCTCCAGACACCCTGTGTTACTGCAGATACTCCCTCCAGACACTCTGTGTTACTGCAGATACTCCCTCCAGACACTCTGTGTTACTGCAGATACTCCCCCCAGACACTCTGTGTTACTGCAGATACTTCCTCCAGACACTCTGTGTTACTGCAGATACTCCCCCCAGACACTCTGTGTTACTGCAGATACTCCCCCCAGACACTCTGTGTTACTGCAGATACTCCCTCCATACACCCTGTGTTACTACAGATACTCCCTCCAGACACTCTGTGTTACTGCAGATACTTCCCCCAGACACTCTGTGTTACTGCAGATACTCCCTCCAGACACTCTGTGTTACTGCAGATACTCCCTCCAGACACTCTGTGTTACTGCAGATACTCTCCCCAGACACTCTGTGTTACTGCAGATACTCCCTCCAGACACTCTGTGTTACTGCAGATACTCCCTCCAGACACTCTGTGTTACTGCAGATACTCCCTCCAGACACTCTGTGTTACTGCAGATACTCTCCCCAGACACTCTGTGTTACTGCAGATACTCCCTCCAGACACTATGTGTTACTGCAGATACTCCCTCCAGACACCCTCTGTTACTGCAGATACTCCCTCCAGACACTCTGTGTTACTGCCGATACTCCCTCCAGACACCCTCTGTTACTGCAGATACTCCCTCCAGACACTCTGTGTTACTGCAGATACTCCCTCCAGACACCCTGTGTTACTGCAGATACTCCCTCCAGACACTCTGTGTTACTGCAGATACTCCCTCCAGACACTCTGTGTTACTGCAGATACTCCCTCCAGACACCCTGTGTTACTGCAGATACTCCCTTTAGACACCCTGTGTTACTGCAGATACTCCCTCCAGACACTCTGTGTTAC
The DNA here is from genome assembly GCF_036172605.1 of Pelobates fuscus. NCBI lineage: Eukaryota > Metazoa > Chordata > Amphibia > Anura > Pelobatidae > Pelobates > Pelobates fuscus. Next base: position 148,978,362 of record NC_086323.1, on the reverse strand, counting down.
TGCAGATACTCCCCCCAGACACTCTGTGTTACTGCAGATACTCCCTCCAGACACTTTGTGTTACTGCAGATACTCCCTCCAGACACCCTGTGTTACTGCAGATACTCCCTCCAGACACTATGTGTTACTGCAGATACTCCCTCCAGACACTCTGTGTTACTGCAGATACTCCCTCCAGACACCCTGTGTTACTGCAGATACTCCCTCCAGACACCCTGTGTTACTGCAGATACTCCCTCCAGACACTCTGTGTTACTGCAGTTACTCCCTCCAGACACCCTGTGTTACTGCAGATACTCCCTCCAGACACTCTGTGTTACTGCAGATACTCCCCCCAGACACTCTGTGTTACTGCAGATACTTCCTCCAGACACTCTGTGTTACTGCAGATACTCCCCCCAGACACTCTGTGTTACTGCAGATACTCCCTCCAGACACTCTGTGTTACTGCAGATACTCCCTCCATACACCCTGTGTTACTACAGATACTCCCTCCAGACACTCTGTGTTACTGCAGATTCTCCCTCCAGACACTCTGCGTTACTGCAGATACTCCCTCCAGATGCAGATACTCCCTCCAGACACTGTGTTACTGCAGATACTCTCCCCAGACACTCTGTTTTACTGCAGATACTCCCTCCAGACACTCTGTGTTACTGCAGATACTCCCTCCAGACACTCTGTGTTACTGCAGATACTCCCTCCAGACACCCTGTGTTACTGCAGATACTCCCTCCAGACACCCTGTGTTACTGCAGATACTCCCTCCAGACACCCTGTGTTACTGCAGATACTCCCTCCAGACACCCTGTGTTACTGCAGATACTCCCTCCAGACACTCTGTGTTACTGCAGATACTCCCTCCAGACACTCTGTGTTACTGCAGATACTCCCCCCAGACACTCTGTGTTCCTGCAGATACTCCCTCCAGACACTCTGTGTTACTGCAGATACTACCCCCAGACACTCTGTGTTACTGCAGATACTCCCTCCAGACACTCTGTGTTCCTGCAGATACTCCCTCCAGACACCCTGTGTTACTGCAGCTACTCCCTCCAGACACTCTGTGTTACTGCAGGAGGCCTACTGTCCTCCCCCCCGGACACAGAGCACTGTGATTTTTGGGCTTGGAATCTAACCAAGCAGAGTGCTCTGTGTCATTTTACACAGCGTGGGAAAGTTCTTTGGAATTTCCCCACGCTGTGTAAAATGACAAAGAGCACTCTGATTGGCTTAAACCAGCCAATCAGAGTGTTCTTAGCCTAATTGCAGGGCGTGGCAAGGCTTTATAAACCTTCCCCCGCCTTGCAGAGCTCATTCTGCGCGGAGCCCTCCATGGGTGAAGATGGATTTTTGTTTTTTGCGCTCGTTTTTTTTTTTTTTAAATTGCGTCGGTTCTAATGGCTTTTTATTTGCCCTTTTTTGGGGCTGAAAAAATATGATTTTAGAAAAAAGAAGACGTCAAATTGTAAGTTGAATTTTTCTTTACAGGTTAGTTATTTTATTCCCCCTTCACTATTTTTTAGGGTGAGGGGGGTAGGTAGGGGGTAACTTTTTTGTGGGTGCGGGGGTGGGTGACTAGGGGCTTGGGGACCCCTAGTCACCTTTGATTGGGGGGGGATTTTATTTAGGGCCCCCACCCACCACTCAGGGGTGGGGACTGGGGGGGGACAGTAGGTCCCCCCATTATTGTTTTTTAGGGCCCCCACCCACCGCTCAGGGGTGGGGGCCAGGGGGGAGGACAGTAGGTCCCCCCTCATTATTTTTATGGCCCCCACCCACTGCGCAGGGGTGGGGGCCGGGTGGGAGGACAGTAGGTCCCCCCCTCATTATTTTTATGGCCCCCACCCACCACGCAGGGGTGGGGGCGGGAGGAGGACAGTAGGTCCCCCCCTCATTATTTTTATGGCCCCCACCCACCGCACAGGGGTGGAGGCTGGGTGGGAGGACAGTAGGTCCTCCCCCATTGTGATTTATGGCCCCCACCCACCACGCAGCGGTGGGGGCCGGGGGGGAGGACAGTAGGACCCCCCTCATTATTTTTATTGCCCCCACCCACCGTGCAGGGGTGGGGGCGGGGGGAGGACAGTAGATCCTCCCCCCATTGTGATTTATGGTCCCCACCCACCGTGCAGGGGTGGGGGCCGGGGGAGGACAGTAGGTCCCCCCCTCATTATTTTTATGGCCCCCGCCCACCACGCAGGGGTCGGGGAGAGGGGAGGACAGTAGATCCTCCCCCCATTGTGATTTATAGCCCCCACTCACCGCGCAGAGGTGGGGGCTGGGGGGAGGACAGTAGGACCCCCCTCATTATTTTTATGGCCCCCACCCACCGTGCAGGGGTGGGGGCGGGGGGAGGACAGTAGATCCTCCCCCCATTGTGATTTATGGCTCCCACCCACCGTGCAGGGGTGGGGGCCGGGGGGAGGACAGTAGGACCCCCCCTCATTATTTTTATGGCCCCCACCCACCACGCAGGGGTCGGGGAGAGGGGAGGACAGTAGATCCTCCCCCCATTGTGATTTATGGCCCCCACCCACCACGCAGGGGTGGGGGCGGGAGGAGGACAGTAGGTCCCCCCCTCATTATTTTTATGGCCCCCACCCACCGCACAGGGGTGGAGGCTGGGTGGGAGGACAGTAGGTCCTCCCCCATTGTGATTTATGGCCCCCACCCACCACGCAGCGGTGGGGGCCGGGGGGGAGGACAGTAGGACCCCCCTCATTATTTTTATTGCCCCCACCCACCGTGCAGGGGTGGGGGCGGGGGGAGGACAGTAGATCCTCCCCCCATTGTGATTTATGGTCCCCACCCACCGTGCAGGGGTGGGGGCCGGGGGGAGGACAGTAGGTCCCCCCCTCATTATTTTTATGGCCCCCGCCCACCACGCAGGGGTCGGGGAGAGGGGAGGACAGTAGATCCTCCCCCCATTGTGATTTATAGCCCCCACCCACCGCGCAGAGGTGGGGGCTGGGGGGAGGACAGTAGGACCCCCCCTCATTATTTTTATGGCCCCCACCCACCACGCAGGGGTCGGGGAGAGGGGAGGACAGTAGATCCTCCCCCCATTGTGATTTATGGCCCCCACCCACCACGCAGGGGTGGGGGCAGGGGGAGGACAGTAGGTCCCCCCAAGTGTGTATCAGGGTCCCTGAGGACAGGTGTCAATCCATATCTGCCAAGTGACCCTATGTAGGGGGAACAGTCCCTATTCTTCTCTGTGTCAGTGTGTATCAGGGATCCTTAGGATAGGTGTCAATCCATATCTGCCAAGTGACCCTATGTAGAGGGAACAGTCCCTATTCTGCTCTGTGTCAGTGTGTATCATGGTCTCTGAGGATAGGTGTCAATCCATATCTGCCAAGTGACCCTATGTAGGGGGAACAGTCCCTATTCTGCTCTGTGTCAGTGTGTATCAGGGATCCTTAGGATAGGTGTCAATCCATATCTACCAAGTGACCCTATGTAGGGGGAACAGTCCCTATTCTGCTCTGTGTCAGTGTGTATCAGGGATCCTTAGGATAGGTGTCAATCCCTATCTGCCAAGTGACCCTATGAAGGGGGAACAGTCCCTATTCTGCTCTGTGTCAGTGTGTATCAGGGATCCTTAGGATAGGTGTCAATCCATATGTCAAGGTGTCAATATGTCATATGTCAGGTGTCAATCCATATCCATTGTGATTTAGGAAAGTTATTTGATTTATGCCCTTTATGGATTAAAACCAGACTCTGCATCAACTGTGTAATTTTCCATGGGAGTTTTGCCATGGATCCCCCTCCGGCATGCCACAGCCCAGGTGTTAGTCCCCTTGAAACAACTTTTCCATCACTATTGTGGCCAGAAAGAGTCCCTGTGGGTTTTAAAATTTGCCTGCCCATTGAAGTCTATGGCGGTTTGCCCGGTTCGCGAACATTTGCGGAAGTTCGCGTTCGCCATTCGTGAAAATTTTGTGTTCGCGACATCACTACTCACACATAATGGTTTCTCGAAAGGTTTAAGAGGCTAACTCAAAATTGAACATTTTACCAATAATAAGTAAATAAATAAATAAAAACTGTGCTAACCCTATGAGCAAGTTTCACACCATACAGATGAGGTCCACTGCAAATTACATAATATGGACCTCAGCTGTTGGTGATGTGAACCTGTTTTGTAATTGTTTTTAATAATGTTTTGCAGAGTTGTGTACATTTGTGTGTAATGATGACATTTGAATGCTGTTGTGTGTTTATTTGCCCTGTTGCTATTTGAAAGCAGTGATCTACTTATGTATTGTGTTTGAATGTGTTTGTATGTAGAGTTGGCGCTTTATTGCTGGGATGTATGTACATATGCACATACATTGCTCCGCACATAAACACACACAGATGTACACATACACATTGGCTGACAAGTACACACACAGATACACATATACACACAGTTGCACACATATATACACACTGACACATACACACATGTACGCACACTGACACACATATATACACACTGACACTAATATAAACATGTATACACGCACACAGATACACACATATACACACACTGATACAGACACATGTACACACATTGACACAAGCAAATATACACATATACACATATACACACACACTGACAGATACACACATACACACAAATACACACATACACACACACACACAGATACACACATCTACACAGATCACAATTTGCATATTTTTTAGACACCCACTCCTATCTCTTTCCAGCACTAAAATGGGCCCTGTTGCACTATTAAAGAGCCACTGCATCAGGCTGGGCCCCTGATCAAATTGATAGGGCCCCTCAGGTTGTGGTAGTTCTGCATGCCCTGGATTCTTTTAAAATTCTCATCGTTCTTCATGCACACCTTGTACATATAAAAACAAGCACTATACCTGTGTGCAAAAAGCATGGACATCCTACAAATGTTTTAACACAGTTTTCTAAGAGAATACCCCTAAATAGCTTTTTATCTAAAAACATTCACCAAACAGAAAGGAATCAGAAATAAACAGAATGAGTATTATCAAAGAATGTAATGAAACAATTAGCCACACTAACAAATAATAAAGAGTCGAGATCTCCACATTTTTGGACTCAACTGTTATTGTTTCATTTTTTTTTTAAATAACAATTTTATTTCCAGCATTAACTGAAAATGGTGAAAGGCTGAACTTGATGGACTTGAGTCTTTTTCAAGCTATATTTCTATTAAATTATGTTATGTTGCATTACTATGAACATTATGCAAAGCAGGTCTAGGATATAAGGTAAGCATGATGCACTGCTTGGATTAATTTCAGGGTTATTCATGAATTGTCACGCATGGAACATTGCATTTACAAATTCAAGGTTAAATTGCCAAAATGGGAATATCAGCTATGTTATGTTTCCATCTCAGCTATTATCCTAAAATTGGAATTACCCTGCATATATTAATATATGGCAGATGGGACTATCTGCATTACCTTAAAGCCGATGGTTGAACTGGTTTTCATCCAGATCCTTTCAGTAGCCCTTATTTATTGCACAAGCTCTATGTGTCTGTATGGTGGCTATACGCAGACTACAGGATCAAATTCCATGTGCCCTTTTTCAAGCAGTATACATCATTTGCTGTTTTTTCATACCTCCAAACCATGGCGCTCAGATAATCGGGACGAGGTGGGGTGGCATCACCAGTAAAACAATTTGTGTCAGTAGCAAAGCCCATATGGTTCGTCACTAGCAATATCCATTAAGAGCGGGTCCACCCATTGACAATACCATTTGAGAAAGCCTATATTGGTGAAACGCGTTATGGTTATTTTATATTGTGTATTTTAGATCAATAAAAGTCTTTTGGTTACTTTGCTGTGTGAATCCTCTTTTTATTGTATTTTTATGCACTTTTAATATTTTTACTCTTCCTGTCAATTTTTTGTTCCTGTACTTAAAGAAATCCAAGGTGGGGATCATACCACCAACGCTTTATCAATAGAGCAGTGCTTCTGCTCTATGCTTGTGAGTATTATTTTATTTACTTTTACCTATTTTTATCATAATTGAGAGCACTATTGTTGCCTTTTCTATTCCTCTTTGGAGCCTTGAATGACCAGACGGTGCTGATAGACGCACTTTCTTCACATATCCCATAAGCGGGGATTATGCCCTTCACACCAGAGCTGGACATAGCTCTTTTAAATGTGAGTTTTCTACCTCCTACAATTTTTTTTGCACTTTCGATTTTAGACTTATTGCACTATTGGCTGCCTCTGTCTCTCTTTTTTTCCATATAACGAACACCCTGAGACATTGGACCACTGGAGAGTCTACTCATCTACATTTTATCAAGTATTCCTGACTATTTATTGTTGCTCTAGTGAGATTTATTTGGGACTATTTTACGTCATTTTATTTTCTGTTGGCGCAGTCCTACTCCATATTTTCGTATTGCTTTCTCTATTTTTTGAAGGATCTGAGGGGTCTCCTTCGTTTGGGTTGCTGCTCATTTGCATATTGTCTGTTAATTAGTGCTGACTTCCTGTCCCCACCCTCTGACAAGCTGGCTGTCCCCACCCTCTGCAAGCTTGCTGTCCCCACCCTCTGACAAGCTGGCTGTCCCCACCCTCTGACAAGCTGGCTGTCCCCACCCATTGACAAGCTGGCTGGCCCCACCCTCTGACAAACTGGCTGGCCCCGCCCTCTGACAAGCTAGCTGTCCCCACCATCTGACAAGCTGGCTGGCCCCACCCATTGACAAGCTAGCTGTCCCCACCATCTGACAAGCTGGCTGGCCCCACCCATTGACAAGCTGGCTGGCCCCACCCTCTGACAAACTGGCTGCCCCCACCCTCTGACAAGCTGGCTCGCCCCACCCTCTGACAAGCTAGCTGTCCCGACAAGCTGGCTGGCCCCACCCATTGACAAACTGGCTGGCCCCACCCTCTGACATGCTGGCTGTCCCAACCTTCTGACAAGCTAGCTGTCCCCACCCTCTGACAAGCTGGCTGGCCCCACCCTCTGACAAACTAGCTGGCCCCACTCTCTGACAAGCTGGCAGGCCCACCCTCTGACAAGCTAGCTGTCCCCACCATCTGACAAGCTGGCTGGCCCCACCCTCTGACAAGCTGGCTGGCCCCACCCTCTGACAAGCTAGCTGTCCCCACCCTCTGACAAGCTGGCTGGCCCCACCCTCTGACAAGCTAGCTGTCCCCACCATCTGACAAGCTGGCTGGCCACACCCATTGACAAGCTGGCTGGCCCCACCCATTGACAAGCTAGCTGTCCCCACCCTCTGACAAACTGGCTGGTCCCACCCTCTGACAAGCTGGCTGGTCCCACCCATTGACAAGCTAGCTGTCCCCACCATCTGACAAGCTGGCTGTCCCCACCCATTGACAAGCTAGCTGTCCCCACCCTCTGACAAGCTAGCTGTCCCCACCCATTGACAAGCTAGCTGTCCCCAACCTCTGACAAACTGGCTGGCCCCACCCACTGACAAGCTGGCTGGCCCCACCCTCTGACAAGCTAGCTGTCCCCACCCATTGACAAGCTAGCTGTCCCCACCCTCTGACAAGCTAGCTGTCCCCACCCATTGACACGCTAGCTGTCCCCAACCTCTGACAAACTGGCTGGCCCCACCCACTGACAAGCTGGCTGGCCCCACCCACTGACAAGCTGGCTGGCCCCACCCACTGACAAGCTGGCTGGCCCCACCCTCTGACAAGCTAGCTGTCCCCACCCACTGACAAACTGGCTGGCCCCACCCTCTGACAAGCTGGCTGGCCCCACCCATTGACAAGCTAGCTGTCCCCACCCACTGACAAGCTGGCTGTCCCCACCCACTGACAAGCTGGCTGGCCCCACCCTCTGACAAGCTAGCTGTCCCCACCCACTGACAAGCTGGCTGGCCCCACCCTCTGACAAGCTAGCTGTCCCCACCCTCTGACAAGCTGGCTGGCCCCACCCATTGACAAGCTAGCTGTCCCCACCCTCTGACAAGCTGGCTGGCCCCACCCTCTGACAAGCTGGCTGTCCCCACCCATTGACAAGCTGGCTGTCCCCACCCTCTGACAAACTGGCTGTCCCCACCCTCTGACAAGCTGGCTGTCCCCACCATATGACAAGCTGGCTGGCCCCACCCTCTGACAAGCTGGCTGGCCCCACCCATTGACAAGCTAGCTGTCCCCACCCTCTGACAAGCTGGCTGGTCCCACCCATTGACACGCTGGCTGTCCCCACCATCTGACAAGCTGGCTGGCCCAACCCTCTGACAAGCTAGCTGTCCCCACCATCTGACAAGCTGGCTGGCCCCACCCATTGACAAGCTGGCTGGCCCCACCCTCTGACAAACTGGCTGCCCCCACCCTCTGACAAGCTGGCTCACCCCACCCTCTGACAAGCTAGCTGTCCCGACAAGCTGGCTGGCCCCACCCATTGACAAACTGGCTGGCCCCACCCTCTGACATGCTGGCTGTCCCAACCTTCTGACAAGCTAGCTGTCCCCACCCTCTGACAAGCTGGCTGGCCCCACCCTCTGACAAACTAGCTGGCCCCACTCTCTGACAAGCTGGCAGGCCCACCCTCTGACAAGCTAGCTGTCCCCACCATCTGACAAGCTGGCTGGCCCCACCCTCTGACAAGCTGGCTGGCCCCACCCTCTAACAAGCTAGCTGTCCCCACCCTCTGACAAGCTGGCTGGCCCCACCCTCTGACAAGCTAGCTGTCCCCACCATCTGACAAGCTGGCTGGCCACACCCATTGACAAGCTGGCTGTCCCCACCCATTGACAAGCTAGCTGTCCCCACCCTCTGACAAGCTGGCTGGTCCCACCCTCTGACAAGCTGGCTGGTCCCACCCATTGACAAGCTGGCTGTCCCCACCATCTGACAAGCTGGCTGTCCCCACCCATTGACAAGCTAGCTGTCCCCACCCTCTGACAAGCTAGCTGTCCCCACCCATTGACAAGCTAGCTGTCCCCAACCTCTGACAAACTGGCTGGCCCCACCCACTGACAAGCTGGCTGTCCCCACCCTCTGACAAGCTAGCTGTCCCCACCCTCTGACAAGCTAGCTGTCCCCACCCATTGACACGCTAGCTGTCCCCAACCTCTGACAAACTGGCTGGCCCCACCCACTGACAAGCTGGCTGGCCCCACCCACTGACAAGATGGCTGGCCCCACCCACTGACAAGATGGCTGGCCCCACCCTCTGACAAGCTAGCTGTCCCCACCCACTGACAAACTGGCTGGCCCCACCCTCTGACAAGCTGGCTGGCCCCACCCTCTGACAAGCTAGCTGTCCCCACCCACTGACAAGCTGGCTGGCCCCACCCTCTGACAAGCTAGCTGTCCCCACCCTCTGACAAGCTGGCTGGCCCCACCCATTGACAAGCTAGCTGTCCCCACCCTCTGACAAGCTGGCTGGCCCCACCCTCTGACAAGCTGGCTGTCCCCACCCATTGACAAGCTGGCTGTCCCCACCCTCTGACAAACTGGATGTCCCCACCCTCTGACAAGCTGGCTGTCCCCACCATCTGACAAGCTGGCTGGCCCCACCCTCTGACAAGCTGGCTGGCCCCACCCATTGACAAGCTAGCTGTCCCCACCCTCTGACAAGCTGGCTGGTCCCACCCATTGACAAGCTGGCTGTCCCCACCATCTGACAAGCTGGCTGGCCCCACCCTCTGACAAGCTGGCTGGCCCCACCCATTGACAAGCTAGCTGTCCCCACCCTCTGACAAGCTGGCTGGCCCCACCCTCTGACAAGCTGGCTGTCCCCACCCATTGACAAGCTGGCTGTCCCCACCCTCTGACAAACTGGATGTCCCCACCCTCTGACAAGCTGGCTGTCCCCACCATCTGACAAGCTGGCTGGCCCCACCCTCTGACAAGCTGGCTGGCCCCACCCATTGACAAGCTAGCTGTCCCCACCCTCTGACAAGCTGGCTGGTCCCACCCATTGACAAGCTGGCTGTCCCCACCATCTGACAAGCTGGCTGGCCCCACCCTCTGACAAGCTGGCTGGCCCCACCCATTGACAAGCTAGCTGTCCCCACCCTCTGACAAGCTGGCTGGTCCCACCCATTGACAAGCTGGCTGTCCCCACCATCTGACAAGCTGGCTGGCCCCACCCTCTGACAAGCTGGCTGGCCCCACCCATTGACAAGCTAGCTGTCCCCACCCTCTGACAAGCTGGCTGGTCCCACCCTCTGACAAGCTGGCTGGTCCCACCCATTGACAAGCTGGCTGTCCCCACCATCTGACAAGCTGGCTGGCCCCACCCTCTGACAAGCTGGCTGGCCCCACCCATTGACAAGCTAGCTGTCCCCACCCTCTGACAAGCTGGCTGGTCCCACCCATTGACAAGCTGGCTGTCCCCACCATCTGACAAGCTGGCTGGCCCAACCCTCTGACAAGCTGGCTGGCCCCACCACCTGACAAGCTGGCTGTCTTCACCCACTGAAAAATTGTCTGTCCCCCCCCCCCCCCCCCCCCCCCCCCCACACCATGCAGGGAGTGCTTCAGCAGGTCTTTTTTCCTCTGCTCACCACAAGCATATCTAAAAGCAGAACAATTGGGAGTGTTAGTAGGGCACCAAGAAATTAAATAGTAGTATCCACATCTGAGGTTATCTTCCTAAACAATGACTTATAAAACACAAATAAATATATATGTATAAACACACCAACATTTTAATTAATGGAACTGTCTGTAAAATTATTTATTATTAAATAATAAATATAGCCTTTTTTTTTCTCTCACAAGAAATTAAAGGTAAACCTTCTAAGTGTTACTAAACTCTTTCTTTACCCTTTTTAAATTGACTAAGCTTCATTCACGTTATTCCATACACAACCTTAGTTTAGAGGAACGCTCACAGCCCCATAGCCATTAAAGCAAACTTTTATATGGTTTAGTATGTTGTAGCATGCTATGTAGTAGTAAGTTATGTAGTATGGAGCCAGGATTGCCCTAGTACCCTCTTAAAGTAAGTCATCAAGCTGTAATCAAAGAATTCTACAACATACCTGGGTTATGATGACACCTACCACCGCCTCAACTTGTCCTTGAAGTTCTGCCACAGACCTAATCCCAGCTGCATAGGGCTGTATCGTTGATTGAAAACGCTCAGCTGATGCACTCAGCAAACCAGCCATTACAGCACAGAATATATTACCTCAGTGTAAACTCCATGCAAAGTCTTCTGCTACCAAGAAGGCAGTGAGCCATTCCTTGTTGATCCAGGTAAGTTGTCAAGTTACCCTTAAATAGTTTGACTACTTACTCTGGGTGGGTGCCAGGTCACTCCTGGGAACATAACCACTACAGCCCACTGTAGTGCTTGGAGTGTTACTTTACATTTTACCAAGGCTTTTGTTACATCCTGAAATGACCACACTCAATTGTTAAAGGCAGAAGCATTTGTGTGGTTTAAAATGTACTATTCCATCAAGTCCTGGCACTCGCTAAGCATTCCAATCAATGGGAAAAGCACTGAGATCCTTTAAATTGACTGATGTTTGCAGCAGCCCTCCAACCAAATATCATATCACATTTACAAATGAGATGAAAGTGAGAGTGATGGTAATGTAAACACTAGCAACAGCATTTCCTGTATTGATACCTGAATTTGTTTTCTATCACAAAGAAAATGTATTTAACAAATAAACAACCCCCGACAAAGAATCAGATATTAGCCAACCTTTTTCATATAGTTTAAAGAGCACTTCTGCCATTTGTGTCTTTAAAAAATAAAGATACTCTATGTGTGTGGGTCAGTTTAAATGTATTTTTTTTAATTCTTTATTTAAGGTGTGCAGTGTTAAATACAAGCTTTTGTAATGACATAGTGACTTATGACAAGAGGTAGAACCACAATGTTTAGACAGATAAGGTCTAGATATGCTGCACATTTTTTTTTTTTATTTTTATTTTTTTAAAGAAAACAGGCTTATTCTCAGTAAGGCAATGTATGAGCTGTGAAGAAACATAGACATGTAAGTTGCCAAGTGATTAAACTAGAGGTTAAGAAAAGTAAAAGTAAACATGCTGAGCCTATGAGTAACTCAATCTAGTTTTTGTAAAAGTTCCACTGGGTATGAACATAAACGAGGGTAAGATAAGGAAACAGATTCACTGGGAACACTTTATAGTACGGGCACATAACATGAAATAACTAAGATCTGCACTATTAAACAGGATGGTGTGAGGATTTCGGTCAGCATGGGATCATCCAATACCACTAGCAGGTCTCAGGCAGTCCATCTCCCCTCCTACTTTAAGGTCACCTCTTGTTCTCCCAAATGTCCTCGATGATAGCCAGGTTTCATGTAGATGGTCAGAGGGAGGGTTGCATGCTGCCTTCCTCTGTGTCTTGCCTTGAAGGGGACGCAGTGGTGCCCTTTTGCTGTATGAGAGTGAGGTTGTTGTATAGACCCCACGAGTATTCGGTGAGGCTCTGTGTGGCAGGCTCTCCTCCGGCTTTGCTGGACCTGCAGCATTAGGCCACGGACTTTGGTGTCCATTTCTCTTCCCTTCCCTGGGCAGATTGGTTTAGGCAGTGTGCGTCGCGGACGGTGGACTCTCCTTGTCATAGTCAGAGAGGCAGCACTTTGATGGGCTCTCAGCCCAGGCCGGCGTTTAGCAGCATGGGTAAGTGCTCGTGTTTTAGGATCGCTCGGGGGAGGCCCACAGCGCCGCGTCTGCTGGGTCTTTTTTGTTTCCTGCTTCTGTTCCTGGAAACCAGACCTCGTACGTTGTTGCAGCTTTAGCCAAAAGTTTTCAAATATTTTGTCTAGCCATTGCAGGACAGTGTCCGTGTGGCTGCCGTGAGGAGTATGCTGATTCTGTGCGTCTGTCTCAGAGTCTGCCGCCATCTTGAGTGTACGGGAAGCCGCCAGGATTTAGCAAGAGGTGAGTGTGGTAATGGTCGCCGAGGGTCAACCAGTGGGGACCGGGATATCCCCCACCGGTCCAGAGGGGGGGGTAGGAGTGGAGCTTATCCGCAAGGCACCTTTAGAGCGGGGAAATCGGCCGTCTTCCCCCAGCTCTGTTGCCCGCAGGCCGCAATGCTCGTCCGCAGCAACCCGCTCGCCTGAATGCTCGAGTAGGGGGTCTGTGGAATCAGCACTGTACCCCCGACCAGTATGGCATGGTTTTGTTGCTTTCAGGGTGTTAGTTGAGGGGGGATCCCCCAAAGATTATCAAGTCGTGCGGGAGCTCACGCGGTATGCGTCCGCTCAGCTCGAGGTCTTGGCTCCGCCCCCCGGGTCAGTTTATATTGATCAGCGTGGACTACAAGATAATGATGCAGCTAATCTGGTGTTTTTCACAAATGAGGTTATCCCTACTCTTATTGAGCTTTGTATCATGAAGGTGTGGTAAATAGCAGCAGATTTGATCTATTATCTCATTGATGAAATACGTTTCCTAATCAGATTTCGTGCATTTAACATCTGATTCTTCTGATCCGATGGTGGGTTTATTTTCTGTGGAACAGCAAAACTGACTGCTACAGAGGGTTACATACAGCAAATAAATGTATGGGGTGGGTATCAATACAGTGTTACAATGTACATGGAAACAGCATAGAGTTTTATAGACATAATCACCCACCAATAATAATAAAACACAGTGTAAACAAAGGGCTAGACGGTGCAATCCTTCACCATACCCTTCAGATTAAATTGCAAAGACCGGTCGGAACTAATTTATTATTTTAATTGGTTTTATTTGTTTTATTTCTGTCTTAATGATTTGACAATTATTGGAATCTTAAGTTGGGGGAATTGGGGGAATCTGGTGTCCTTCTGGCCTCCACCCATGGGTGACCAGTTGGATCTCCAAAATTGATAAATGGGGAGGACCTAGTGTCAGCACCAGTCACTACCCATGGTTGGTGGGTTGGAGCTCTAATCTTAATAAAGAGGTGAGAGCTATAATGTACTCCAGCTCCCACCTGCCACCATTGGGATATTTAATAATCATTGGGTAGGTGGGCATGCTATTGGCCACCTTCCAACTGTCATTAAGTGTACCTCCCTCATCCTGATAATAGTAAGGGAGAGGACAAAATATCTAATACCTGTAAAAAAAATTATACAGGGGTCCCTTTTTTTCCACACAGTATTATTATTTAATTAGAGACCCACCATTTCTTAATAATAGCCCCACAATAGGGGCATGGGCAGGTGGAAATCCCTCTCTTTAAATTAAAGCCAGTTATGCTTTCAGTTTGGCTACTCTTGAATTCAATTTTAAATCCACATTGCCTTCTCACTTAACAGAGTAAGCCTATTGTCTAAACAGATTACATCAAAACAACAAAATAATACATAAAAGGAAAATTATAGATCATTCATCACTGACAAAATCATAAAAAAAAAAGCTAAATTGTACAGTTTACTTCACTGTGATAAACCACTGTGAAAAAAAATCAGATAGAATCAGTTAATTGCAGACATGGTGTCACTGTGACAGATAGTCAAAAAGTTGCAGAATTAGTTAATTAACAAAGGAAAGGCAGTGGAATGTACAAAGATTATAGGAGATTCCATAAAATATATCACAAGTCTGACCTCTGCTACAAACTCTGGGTATATGTTTAATATGTCTCGAAGAGATTATTGATGACGTATGGCTAAGATGACACACAACAAATGCCCTTTAATTTTAAGTGTTTGATATTTGATCCATTTCAATGGATCTTCAACCCTCATTAGCCCACTACAATTGGAAGCTTATTCTTAGAAGCATCTGTACACTAATAATCACCTTTGCTCTATCTCCAACACTACCTTCAGCTCATCTTATTCCCCTCTTGTCCAGCTATCCATTTCTGTGAGCTGTAGTCCAATTGCTAGGACACTTCTGTAGAAAACAGGTGAACTACAACTATTGGAAAGACATGACATCTGTATAGCGGTGTTTAGGAGGGAAGAACCAAATGGGTTTTTGAATAATGTTACTGTTTGAAAAACTAAATATTAATAAAAAAAATGTATATATATATATATATATATATATATATATATATATACTGCACCCTAACATGCATAGTGGCCTGGAGTATCCTTTGAGTTACAAAAATAACTCAACACCTGGTTGTTTTAAAAACACACACATACAAATTTTAAAACCTTAAGGCAAAACTAGGAATACAAAATTTATCATAGAAAAAATGTACCTTAACAGATATGATATTAATAGCATTTCAAATATTTTATTATACTGTTTATTTAAGGCGTTTTATGTTGTGGATTTGTATATTTATTTCTCAACATGTTTATTTTAAACATGTACGACTATATAATGCTGAAACTGTAAACAGAACACGAATCGGCCGATGCATCTTTCTGCTTGAGATGTTTTTGAAGATTTCATTTGAGGGGTTCTAAATATACCTAACAAAGTCAAGAATGTATATATTTCTGTCGATTTAGAGGCGATGGATCAGAATGTGTCAAAGAAAATCTAAAGAAACTGTAGACATTTATGCATTTATTGTTTCCACCCTTTTATACCATTTCCTACTGACTTGCCTTAATGCTACAATTTAGGAAGCTATGAATTTTAAAACTAGAAGATGATTTATACAGCCACAGGAAGCTCTTTGTAATGCGGAGGTCTCTTACATTACTGGCTGCAATCGTAATAGAAATTGTCAGTATATATTTACGAGGGGAATATTCTAAATGATGAGCTTTTTTTTTTTCTCTAAACAAACAATGTCAATTTTTTTACATTTTCATTTATTTATTTATCTATCTATCTCTCTTTGTATCTAGAGTTGTGGAAAATATATTTCCCATGTTTTTTCAAAATTTCTACATGTTTTTAAATACCAGAAGAAAAGAAAAAAGCAAGCAAAAAAAAAAGAAAATGAAAAAAAATTTAAAAAGGAAACTACAGTTATGAAAAGAAATAAATTGGTGTTTAGGGAGGATGGTGAAAATAGCATGTATTTATAAAGAATAAAGGGATACATTCTTTTATATAGGCAATTTTACGGTAAATTCTTTCTGATAGTAGAAGCTTGATAGGGTCTTGTACCTTATTATGTGTAGAAAATAACACTATTTTTAAAGGTTGCATCTCACACCACTCGTACAGCGTTTACAGTCAAGAATTGGCGTTTCGGGAATTAGGATTGCAAATCTAAAAGAAGAGCAGCTGTATAACCTCACTGGGAAGGTTTCGGTAAATGTCAATATGCTATTAGACACCAATCTTATTTTTAGGATGTGTTTTTCTGTTTTGTGTGGTGAAAAGAAGTGTTTAAATGAAATGGGATAGGCATGTTTTAACTTCACTTGTATAAAAAATAAAAACACATTTTCCGTTCTTCTTCTATTTTCAATGCATCTTGAACAGCTTAGCTGGATTACAATTAACCTCTTAAAGATCCGTGATTGTCTAGGTTGTCAAGTATCATGTTTATGATGGACATCCCAGTCTTTGATAACTCCTGTTCTGCGTATAGCTGCTGTGTTAAATAACCTAAATTTAAGCCAAAATATATAATTTTTCAACTTGGTCATTTTGGCGTTAAATTAGAAATTCTGTTGAATTCACCTTGAATTCCCGGCAATCAGCACTTTAGTGTTTAAAGAACAAACTGTGATGCTGGCAACATGTGTCGTTTGTTATAATTGTATAATTGTAAAAGTATAAATACAACAGTAACTGAAAATGCGACATTGAAGGGACACTCTAAGCACCAAAACATTTTTAGCTTAATGAAGTGGTTTTAGTGTATATTTTGTTGCCCATCAGACTCCAGTAAATTCTCTGCCATTTAGGAGTGAAAGGGTATCCCTTTGATGGAGAAAATGTGGGAAGGACATATGCACTATAGGGGAACAGCTAACTATAAACCACCATAAAAATCATCCATGGGTCCTTTTACCAGTTACTACATGCATTCATGATGGTCAATGATTTATCATTATCACTAAAGGAGAAAGAGCAATAGAAAGTCCCTACATAGTGAACTAATGGGGTTTCACATGTTTTGAGAATCATTGCTCTAAATAAATGGCTTTTTCTAGAGGTGTAACTAATATGCAATTAACAACTGATATTTAGCGAAAATAGAATTTCTTAAAATAATCTTATATGTAGGAATAATAATAATAATAATAATACGTATTATTATTATTATTATTATTATTATTATTATTGTATAAAGGCATCTCAGGGTTGTGGAGATCTCTATTAATCATGATGTCCCTATATCCTCTCATTGGCAATGTTTTCCCCTAATACCTGTTTATGCATGATATACATATGAATTGGTAGACCGATAGATAGATAGATTAAAAAGATGAAAAAATACTTTTTTTTAAAACTGCTATCAGGTCTCTCTTCTCTCTCGCTACCTGTGTATAAACAGCAGTAATGGAACCCAGGACAGATGTAGCTTCTTATAACACATGGGAAGACCCCACAAGCATCCTTAACTTGTAAATTAATACACGTTTCTTGCTTTTATTGCAATGTCACGTCTGCTAAAATGGCTTAAAGGGATTCCACAATTAACTATATTTTGGTGTAAAAATGTGTTACGGTAGTGCTCAGCTTTTATACACTGGAACAAGAGTCTCAGCAATTTCTTGGAAGATTTATTTATTAGGAATCTCTGTTTGTAGGAAAGCTGTTCGGAACATTATTTAATGTCATTTTCAGAACATTCATAAAAGTAGACTTTTCAATAACTTATTGTAGTGGTTATGATACCATAAAGCTGTCCCTGCAAACATATATTTTAAATTCTCGCTTCTCGTGTTACTCATTTTTATGCAGCTACCTATTTCAGGCTCTCTGATACCCATGTCAGGTTTGAATGCCTTCTGTCTGATTCCCCTCCCTTCTGTGCTATCAATCAAGTCACAAACATCATGTCCTCTCAAGCCAATACGTTTATGCTATCCTGCCTTTCATGCCCCCTTTTCCAGCCATCCATGTCACATCTCTTGACACCTGTTTAATGCGTCTCCTCCCCAATCATTCACATCAGCCCCAACTCTCAATTTCCTCATCTCTTTGATCTTCATGCCCTTGTCCATTCTCCAACAATTATTCCCATTCTTTAATGTCCATATCCTTTCTAGATGGTATCTAGGGGCAAGTTTGATCTTTTAATACACACAATAATATATAATGGGATTACACTAACTAGACATGTGCAATTCGTTTCGGTCCGAATTTAAATTCGGACGAATTTCGGCAATTCAGATGCTTCCGAATGTCCGAATTGCCGAATTGTCGAATTTTCGAAGTGCCTAAGTGGCAAATTTCCAAAGTGCCGAACCGAACTGAATTGCCGAAGTCCCAAATTGCCAAAGTGCCGAATTTCGGAAGTTCGGAAGTGCTGAACCATACCAAATTGCAGAAGTGCTGAATTTTGGAAGTGCTTGGTATTCTTAAAAAGTGGCAAAACTGGAGAGGCAGGGAAAATAAAAGGAATGATGACAGGAATCTAACCCTACTCCTAACCCTACCCATAACCCTAACCCTACCCCTACACTTATCGCGTTTCACCTAAATTGTAGGCTTTCTCAAAAGATAATTTTGTAGGGTTTTTTTTTTAAATTAAAGTAAATGTTAATATGTTTTAATAATATGTTTTTAAATAACACACATTCCAACATTATTGGCCAAACATCTATAGAATATGATCTGTGACACATTATGCTTTTTCTATCGTGTCAAATGCATGTTTTTTTATATTTGTATAATGGGAACAAAATAAAAAATACTGAAACAATAGACTCATTTGTAATGAGTGATAGAGAGGTGAGAAAAACAAATCACTGTTTTTTTAGTCAATGATAAGATTCTATATTCCAGTAAAGTGATTGAAGCCATTGCAGCCTACAATATCCCAGTAAAAAGACGATGCAGCATTTCAACATTGACCATATATTCTTTGTCAAACCTTTTTGCTTAGATGTTGTTGGCTTGATAAATCACTCCATTGAAAAATTGGAGTAGAAAGTCTTCCTATTTGATTTTCATATTGGATCTCAGAGACAAGAGCCCTTTGCCTCAACCACGAGGGATTCAAGTAAGTGCCTCTGTATATTGAATTTATTTCGGTTGTACACATAAGCTGTTCACGATGTCTACATACGCAGAGGCTCCAGCAAGACTAGCAGTTACATTTAATAATATCTGCCAATGGCCCCTCTTTAGGAGGGACAGTCCCTATTTTTGCCCAAAATCTTTCTGTCCCTCTTAACTGGTGTGGTGGACTTTATACTATACCATTTGATTGCCCATAGATATTCTGAGACTTCCCAAACATACCTTCATGTAGCAGCCTAGGAACGCTGTATAACACGTATTCATTCTATTTGACTGTTCGTATCCCCTGTTCATGGAGCGAACGGAACATGTGTGGTCCCCCCTTTCATACCCTTTGAACACCGACCAACCCTGGCTCATTAACTTCAAAGGAGCAATTAGTTCAAGTGCTTTTCCCGGGTGGCCATCATTCAAATAACCAAACACACGTGCTCTAGTGATTGGTGGCCATTTTGTCTCCCCAAGAAAGGCAGAGGTACATGGTTGTCCAATGCCTGGAACTCCTTAGCAGCTAGCGATCCCACGAACTCTGGAGAAAATTGTACCACTTCCCGTTCCTCTCCCAGACCAGTTAGGAGACCGCCGTTACTGATAGATAATTGAGTTATCCTTCTTTTGACTTAATTATCTCTCAGACACAGAGACACCTGGGAGGGGTTTGTGTTATGTTCAATGGAAACCCCATGCTGGTGGTCTGTGGATAAAAAGTCGGTTGTGGCTCAATAAATCTCAGTTGACTCCCAGAACTGTGTGTCGTCCAGCTACTGGGGGAATGGGCTATAATCACTAAACAGCGCTCTGTTCCAGCTCGAGATGACTTCAGCTGAGATATTCAGTCTCAGGATTGCAGCTCTGCTACACCTGGTAACTCCGTATTGATTGTGTATCAACAGATCGTCACACCAATAGTACCCAGAGTAATGTGAATTCTTTTCTTTTCTTTTTTTTTAAATCTTTATTTTTGGATATGCGCAAATTAACAAAGAGTCTCGTAATGCCACAATATCATGTACAAGAGTGTCAAATAAAACAAATAAAACACGTTTCTTAATAAGATGTACATTCAAGAATGTTGCGTTATATGACATTTTGGTACTGCACAATTTTGCATTAGGTTAGAGATATCAAGGTAGGTAAACTGTCTGAGTACACATTAGTAGAAAGTAGTTTAGGCTAGGGTTTCAGGCTATTCTGATATGTCTAGCTATTAGATACAATTTTAGTAAATATAATGTTATACAGGTTCGTCATACTTGTCTAATAAGGAGGAAAACAACAAAGACTTCGCTTGATAGGCATTTGTGTGGCTTTGCTGTAAAAAGCAGGAATATTAATATATCGATAGAAGCCTAATCAGAGTGTGTATCCTGACATCATGTAAAATGCCCTTATGTCTAAATACGAGAAAGTATATATGCTTAGGTATTTAAGCGTAGGTACTGCTGTGTCCTCATTCTAAAAGGCGAGGTAGTCAAGCCTAGGCATATAATTAAGTAGATTATAATCATTAGTGTTCCATAAAATTACAAAGGCTGTCTAGTGCCTATAGTGAGAGCCAGAATATATCATACTGAGACCTATAAAACATGATGAACAAAAGAAGCTTAAATGAGAATAAACGATAAAAGACAATATAAAACCACAGAGGTTCATTAGTAAGGGCTACGCAGCCCCCCGGACTCAACTCTTCAAAACCGCTGGCATGGGCACACAGGCAAGCCAAGTGGGTCCTCTGGCTATGGCTTCCTCCCGCTTCCTACTATGGTGTAATGCTTGTGAAGTCCCGACATACAGGCAGGTTTGGTAAGTGCCACTCTGCCAGCCCCAGACACTGCATGAGCCTACCACATGTGCCCCCAGTTCTGGCTCGTTGAGTGGCCAGGAACAGAGATCCTAGCTTGCATGTTGTGCCTAGGTGTGAGGCTGTGGTGTGAGGATTGTCGTCTGTTGACCCAAAGCCCAGGAAGGTAATAGTGGTGACTAGTCCTGCTTACCATGCACGGAAACTGCAAACCGAAATGTTCCTGCTGATCTTTGGTGCATGTGTGGGAGCTCTGGTCAGCAGAAGTTATTGCCGTTAGGGCTGCCTGCGGATAGGCGGTTCGGCCTTGCCCAGTGTGAGCCACGAGGCCATCGTGTTGGCAGCGAGGTGTGGGACCGACTTTGTAGAAGGTAGCGGAGTAGCAGTGCCTGCGGTCGTTGGGTCCCCTGCGACCAGATGCTTGCAAGCAGCCGCTCTTACTTGTCAGCTTATTTTCCCCTCCTCATGTGCCTACGCCATGCGGTCCTGCGGCTATCTTAAAGGGTGAGTCAGCGTGCCCTGGTATAGCAGCTCTGGATCAGCAGCATAGCCGTCTCCTCTGTGGGGACCGGGATGACCCCTGCCTGTCCAAAGGGGGGGTGAACTGGACCAGGAAGGCATTAGATGAGACGTAGAGTAGCTGTAGCAGGGGCGGGTAGCGAGGCAGCGGGCGTCCGCACCACTCCCTTTCCAGGTAGGCCTCAGTCTTCAAGTCCCGGAGTCTCTCACCAGGACCCAGAATCGCCAGATATCAGGCGCTCCAGCTCTACCATGGATTTCCAGGGTGTTACAAGCTGTGTAAAGCAAGTATTTAGCTGGAATTAGCCAGTGACTTACAGCCTGCTAGCATGGCCGCCCGGCCCAGCCCCCCTTGGAATGTGAATTTAAACTACAATAAATGTATTTTTTCAATAAATTATTTAGATATCAGTCTATGTAAATGCGATGTTGTTCTTGCTATATATTGCATTTTAGTTGCAAAAAGAAATGTTATCAGCAAGTCACCGAAACTTTCTTACCCTTAGCAACACCCTATTCCACACCCCTAGAATTATAGTGTCCCTTTTTGTCTATTTGCAAACATTTGGAAGTACCGTATGTTAAATACATTTGGGTAACTCCCTTGTTACTATGAAGACAGTGTCTCAACTGTTCTAAATCATTCCTTATTTTTATTTTTATTCTTTATTTATATTACACATAAAGAGGATGTCAGATGAAACAGAACAAGAGGATAAGTGAGAGAGCTTAATCAATCCTTACTAAGATCCATTTTCTGTATATGTTCTGCGCCTCTTTCAGCTTCTCCAAACACAAAAGATAAGTCAGCGTAAACAGTACTTTTATAGTGTGTGTCAGGGGAGGTGCTTGGGACAAGCAAGCAGGAGACTTATTTATTTAAAGAGATGCTTTTGTTTTATAAACTCCATTAGAAGACACATTCATTTTGAAGTCTATATATATTAAAGGTAGATGTGCTTTTGAACACCATTTCTATTGATGTGATCTCGTCTAAGTCTTTAAAACAACAATGCTAATTAGCAATTAGACATGTAATTAAAATAAATTAGTTATATCAAGGAAAAGTCCTTATAACATCAATTTGTTAAAAAAAAAAAAGGTTCATGTTTAGAATATTTTTTATGTTTTAAATTTGCACTATTTAAGTGTAATAATAACAGTTAAAATGAAGTGACTAATTTACTATAATGAAAAAATGGTTTGTTTTTTTGCAGGGTTAAGACTGCCTCTTGTGGCTGTCTATGGAGTTTAACTCCGTAAAACAATCCTGGATTTTCTCACGTTTTTTGTGAGGACGTCCAGCGTCATTAAATTCTCCATAGGAAAGCAGTGATTCAATGCTTTCCTATGGTGACGGCATATTGCATATTAGGTTCCCCCACGGTGCTGATGTTAAAAGTGTTTCAATGGTTTATTAACCCTTTAACTGCCTCTGCATGGGGGCCACGAGGCAGGGGTGGGTGGAGGGCCCCTATAGTTTTAGGAATACAGTTCTGCATTCCCAACACTATACTGTTCCTTTAAATCACCTTTGTTTGTGTATATGCAACCCTAGGCACACGTAACAGAGCCTCCATGAAAAAAAAGGTTCAATTTTCAATCAGCTCTTACAGCACAGTGTGTTTACTTTAGAAGTTATTATCTTTTGCTCTGTTAATTAAACTTTAATTGCACATAAGGCTCCTTCAGGCAGTTAATAGGCAATTAACATTTCAGTAGAAAATAAATTCTAAATTAAACATACTATGCTATGAAAGAAGCTAAAATCTTTAGACTTTTTCAGGAATTGTGTAGGGAGAATGTGTAAGAACTATATATTGCATTGGAAGAGGAGGTAGCAGTCCCCTTGGGACAGAGCCCGAAGAGGGATTTGGCGCCTGTATGCAGTGGCATTTCTCCTTGTATTCCAGAAGACTGTGTAAGTCACAGCCAGGGAAGACATGGCTAGGTCTGCATAAACAAAGTAAGTTAACTACTAAATGCCTTATATAGCCTAATTACTTGTCTCTAATTGATTTTTTTCTCTGATGTATTGTGCTGCTGTAGGTTTACAGTAAAAAGGGTATAGAAAAATATGAAGCCTCCTGGCTTACCTTAAAATAGATCAGTGAGACTTCATGGCATGATCTATACACCAAAACCATGTCATTAATCTAAAGTTGCATTGGGGCTAAAGTATCCCTTTGAAGAAAAATATCTTATATAGACTTTATTTTATTGAGAGGATCAACAAATGGTATAAGACAGTTCAGGTTGTTGATCCCAAGATTCTGTCCATGAAGGGAGAAGGGGGGGGAGAGTTCAAAAAGAACCCTCTGCATGTATCATAGTGCCGTTCAAAGGTTTCTAGCCAGTCCACATGTAAAACAAATTATGTTGTTTTTTTCTTTAAGCACTGCAATGGATTTAACGTTGGGTAGTTTTTCACACATCGAGAGTAGTTTTGCATTCTACAACTGCTAAGATCTGGGAGCTGTTTTTGTGAGTGTCAGGTGAGAGAATACTAAAAATGCCCTTTTTTGCCATATCAGGGAGTCGAGCAAGAGGAGTTGACAAGTTGATCCAAAAGCAGTGATAAAGATCTGTTTGAGGTTACTAGTATTTCCAGCAAGCAACCATGGTTTATAACAGTTGTTAGGGAGAAAAGTAAGCCAAATGTAGAATTTTGAGACAACTCTTGATAAGCAGAGGCAGGGAAGAATTTAGTAAGGTGCAAATGTGCTTCTAACATTTTATCTATGATGAGATGCAGCACATGGGTGAG
The DNA here is from genome assembly GCF_036172605.1 of Pelobates fuscus. Classification (NCBI taxonomy): domain Eukaryota; kingdom Metazoa; phylum Chordata; class Amphibia; order Anura; family Pelobatidae; genus Pelobates; species Pelobates fuscus. The sequence continues at coordinate 148,954,207 of NC_086323.1, read as the reverse complement.
TGAGTGGAAGGTGGCTGTAGAGGGGTCCTATTTTTACAAGGAAATTGTATATATTTAAGAAATTCAACTTTAGCAAGAGGTAGCAGTTACTATTAGGGTGTTCTGAAAATTTGTCACCAGAACATAATGCAAATCGTGTTAGCCCAGTGTTGACTTTTTACATAGAGGATGGTGCCAGGGAATTTTAGAACCACTACACCACTCTTTTTTTTCCTTTTTTTTTTTCAAAAAATTCAGGGTCATCAATAGGAGAAGATTGTCATCAGTATAATTATTACAAGCGACTCCACATGAAAGGTAAACATAGTATCAGACAACAGATATATAGGTGAACACCAATGAGGTGTATGAGAGGAAGGGGAAGCTTTATCAATGAGCATTGTGATAAGGGCTTGGTCTGCAATAGGAACATTTTCAAATGATATTTTGGCATGATAAGTCTTTGCAAGGCAGGTTCTCTAAACAATTGCCTGTCTCTTGAGTTTAGATTGCTAAAGTGCTTTAGATGTTTGGAGTATTCCTATAACCCCTAAAGCATTTCAGCAAGCCTTTGCGGACTGGAGTGCCCCTTTCACGACACCATTGTCTCTATAGAATTGATTTGGTTAATGGTCAGTGCTTGGTAAGTGGGAGTCTTATAAGATATTTTCTTGCCAAGATGTATGAGTCAAGAAACAGTGATGCCAGGAAGGTCAGCAGGGAAGACGAACAAGAATTAGACAGTAATTTTATTTCTAAGAAAGATAAATGAATCACAATGTCCATTTCAATTAAATTTAGAAAGATAATTATTTAGCTCAAAGCATGTTGATTCATAGCCTGTTTAAAGTATTATGTACAGGAGCTATCTATTATGTTGCAAAGCAATCTAACTTCAATCTACATTTCCAGTTATCACATTGAGGCCAAGAACTTGACTGGGCTTATCCCTGGCAGATTTGAAATAAGTAGGGAATAAAAATGCAGTTTGTGTGTTGTTTGTTTTTGGTTATTTTTTATCTCTACCCGGTGATATGATTTGAACCGGAATCAGATGCAATAGAATTATTATTAGCATTTATATATATCACCAACATATTCCGCAGCGCGTTACAATTTCAAAGGTTCCTAGCTGCTTTTTACAGGCACTTACCATTAACTGCTGTTCTAATACAGTTCCAAAGCTGCTGGCTAGCTATTTTTTTTATTTAGAATACCTGTTGTAACAGTTTTACAAATATGTTTTGGTTCTTAAATTATCACTCATTTAAAAATAGAAATCATGTTTACTCATCCACTATACATGGCTCGTGCATTTGTGAGGAGTGTAAAATAAAATTAAATTGATCCTGTCAATCATTGTTATAAGCTTTGTCCTTTGCACCTGGCAGTCAAGATAGAGAAAGCACACAGAGAAGAGGAGAATATAAACCATGTTGGAGATTTATCAAAGCATGCCTCCCAACTGTCCTGATTTCTGTGGGACAGTCTCGATTTCAGGGTCCTGACTCACCATCACAATTCTGTTCTCTGGTGTCCCGCTTCTGGGAATGCCAGGGAACTATCTTGGGCAGAACAGCAAAAGAGCATCATTAGACGTGCTTGTGCTATGAATGAGCACTAGGACAATGCAGAGAGTGCTTCAGCAGCGCTAATGTGGTGGAATCTCGGTAAAAATAAATTTAGTAGGTCGAGATTACCACGTGGCATGTGTACGTGCATATGCTGACGTATCGATCAGTTGGTTGCACGAGGCAAGATACGATCAGTAGTGTACGGAGCATGTGCAAGAATACAGGATGTAGTATTCCCCCTCCTCCATTGTGCTGGACAAGCCATGCGGTCAAACAGGAAGTTAATTCTTATTTGTGTTGATTGGTTAAGAGAATGTGCGGGTGGAGCTTAATATGGGAGGAGTTATGTGCCTATATAAGGAGCCTGCACTATTGTCCGGGGCTCAGAACTTGCTGTATTTTGGTGACGTTAGTCCCTCTGAGTCCCGATCGGTGATCCAATAAAGAATCTCTTCCTTCCTGAAGAAACCTGTGTCCATCTCTCTGTGCTTGGCTTCCGTCAGTTTCTCCGGTATCATTTGGTGCATTGGCCGGGAAGCTCATCGTTCAACGGTAGCTGAGAGGCAGAGGCGTGAGACGGTCTATCTTTGCCCACGTTCTCTACGGCTGCACCCCTGAACTTCTGCGTGGACCTCCCTTCGTCTCGGCGCCACTGGTCTGTTGTCCAGGAGATCATCATCCTCTACGTGAGAAGTGCTGGGGTGTCCCCGTCGATGAGTGTGAACTCAGGTTCAGGAACGAGGAGGTAAGACAACTGCTGTTTTAGACGGCAGGACCCACTAGGGGTATACCGATTGTGCGGTAGGCCCAAAGGGGTTTTGAATCTGTGTATCTGCCCCCTCTGTCGGAGGGAAGGAGCGAAGGCGCACCGCTCGATCGAACGCTCTTTAGTCAGACCGTTTGATTTTGTTAGTCAGGCGGGGTCCTGGTGTAAATAGCCCTAGCCGGACACCGGTGTCTTGTCTAGACTAGCGTTCTAGGGTGTATATTACGTTCGCTAGGTCGGAGGGACCGGGAGACTAAGCGGCGCCTGTGTAAATTCGGTTCGCTAGCTCTCAACCTATCTGGGCTAAGTGGGAAGGCGTGTAAATTTGGAACCCACTAGACTTTTGATAGTGCGACTAAGAGGCGCCTGTGTAAATTCGGTTCTCTAGCTCGCTATATGTGGTGATTGGGCAGTGTGGCTAACCAAAACGGGTGTATATAGTTTTAGGTAGTCCATCAAGGTACTGGCCAATAGTTTAGTTGGGAATTGTAAATGTGTTAAAGATTGTTTAGTAAAGTGTATATCTTGTTAGATAGCGCGAGCTCAGCCGTCTAGCGAGAGTGTTAATAGTGTGTTGCTGTATTATAGTGCACGGTACCATAACCCTGTATATTTACTGACACTGTATATAAGTACTAATCATTGTCGTCCATTGCATGTTTAACACCATAACCACTAATAATTGTATTGTGACCTTAACTTGTGCTTTGACCTATGCTAACCGTACTGTAACCGCTATTTGTAAAAGACGATGTTACTGGGGTGTGTTATAGACGGGTAATTCGTATATAGAGAATTATAGCGTGGGTGACTGTATAGTTACGCCAAAGGGCATAATATTGATTATATAGTGACTGGTGTAACAGCTGTGTGTGTACGGGAATTCCCTGAGTGTTTATTGTTATTGTGTACGTTTCACTTGGTAACCGTACCACGTGGTGCTGTTGCCAGAGGAAACGGGTGTGACTGTTGAATAGTACGCGTGTATAGTATTCGTTGTCGACGACGTTCCATTGTTAAGTATGGGTGCGTCGCAGTCAACGATCCCGGATCCCTTAGGTTGTATGGTGAAGAATTTTAAAAAGGGATTCAAAACTTGTGATTTTGGGGTTAAAATGTCTCCTGTACGTTTGGTCACTTTGTGTACTAGGGAGTGGCCTACTTTGGTTGCGGCATGGCCGCCACGTGGCAGTTTGGATCCAACTCTGGTACAGCGCTTACACGTGGCTGTATCAGGTAGGCCTGAACTTTACGGCCAGTTTCCTTATGTTGATTGTTGGAGACAGGCCGTAAATGACTCGCCAAAATGGCTCCGGACATGCCACGAGGAGCAATGTCGCCTCATGGTAGCTAGGACTTGTTCGTCCACTAGGACTGGTGTTAGGCCCATTTTGGACACGCCCCCTGAGTCCGAGATCCCTTTGCCGCCCCCTTACTTTCCGTTAAGAGGAAGTGACGCAAACGCAGGAAGTCCTGCAACCCTCCCCTCATTACCCCCATCCACTTCCGCTTCCTCCTCCAGTACAGGATCCACCCCCCCTCGTACTAAATCTCCCCTTCCGGAATCAGAACCAACCCCCATTAAAAACGAATATCCTGATTTGGCGCCACTTCAGACTTCCGGTCAAGCTTCATCTAGCTCGACTCGAAGTGTTCTATTTACAACCTTTTCCCAAAACCAAGCTCCCACATCCCCATACCCTATTTCTCCCCGACTGGAACCTATGACTGACGCCCCTCCACGTAGCCCCATACAGACCCGACAGTTGACCGGTGCCCAACAATTAAGACACTATCAGATGCCTCTTCGTCTGAATCCTGGGCCAGCCTATATCGATGCCGCAGGCCAAATGGCACATGCTGACCCAGTCTTTGTATATGTCCCATTCACGACAACCGATCTTTTAAATTGGAAGACCCACAATTCCTCGTATACTGAGAAACCACAAGCTATGACTGATCTGTTCACCTCAATAGTACAGACACATAACCCGACATGGGCTGATTGCCAGCAGTTATTAATGACTTTATTTAACAATGAGGAAAGGACAAGAATAAATCAAGCAGCCATTAAAGCACTAGAGGATAAAGCCCGTACTTTAAACCAAGCCAATCCATCAGCATGGGCCGCAACACATTATCCCAACACCGATCCCGATTGGAACGTAAATGGTGCTGATATGGCTCAACTCAGAGCCTATAGAGACGCTATAATTGCTGGCATGAAAGCCGGAGGAAAGAAAGCTATTAACATGTCGAAGACAGTTGAGGTGATTCAGAAAAGCGATGAAGCGCCCAGTGTCTTTTATGACCGATTATTGGAGGCATACCGCTTGTATACCCCCTTTAATCCGGAAGACGCAGATAATTCCCGAATGGTGAACTCCGCCTTTGTCAGCCAAGCTTACGGAGATATTAAGCGCAAGCTAAAAAAGTTAGAAGGGTTTGCAGGTATGTCAATCACCCAACTAATGGAGGTAGCGAATATGGTTTATATGAATAGGGAAACAGAAAGCAAGAAGGAGGAAGAGCGCAAGATGCGTAAAAAGGCTGATATGCTAGCGGTAGCGATCGCAGGCGTAGATAGACGGGGCCCAGATAGAGGCGATAGTAGATGGAGTAGGGAGCCTTTGAGTAGGAATCAGTGCGCGTATTGCAAGGAAGAAGGGCATTGGAGGAACGAATGTCCGCAAAGAGAGCAGTACGAGAGAGACCTACCCAGGGCAGGCTACGGAAACTTTAGAGGCAGAGCGAGAGGTAGAGGAGGCCCCGGAGGGAGTAATGGTTATAGAGGGAGTAATGGGAACAGAGGAAGTGTTAGGGAAGACAGGTATATTCCAGCAGCGCAAAGGTCCCGCGATAGAGAAGGCAGGGACTTCGTAGGATTGGCTGACACGGTCATGGAGGACTATTGATACCGACCGGGCTCCATCCCCCTTGGTCGAGCGGAGCCTATGGTCGATGTATCAATAGGGGGGAAAAGGAGTGCGTTCATGATCGACACTGGTGCTGAACATTCAGTGGTGACTAATCTAGTTGCTCCTCCATCTGGAAGGACTATTACTGTGATAGGAGCAACTGGAAGAAGTGCTGAAAAACCGGTTCTTAAAAGTCGACTCTGTACATTGGGAGGCCACGTAGTAAAACATCAATTCCTTTATATGCCTGAATGTCCAGTCCAATTGCTGGGACGTGATATGCTATCAAAATTACAAGCGCAGATTACGTTCCTACCAAATGGAACAACATCTTTAAAGTTTAATGGACCTTCAGGTATCATGACATTATCCGTACCAAAGGAAGAAGAGTGGCGACTTTATACAGTGTTGACTAGTCAAAACCCTAGGAGTGATGAGACATTATTTAATATACCAGGAGTTTGGGCAGAGAACAACCCACCAGGACTGGCCCGCAATATTCCACCTATAAAAATTGAACTAAAACTTGGGGTTTATCCAGTGAGCCTAAGACAATACCACATCCCACAGAAGGCTAAGAAGAACATCCAATCCTATCTGGATAAGTTCATACGGTATGGTATCCTAAAATTCTGTACTTCCCCCTGGAACACCCCATTGCTGCCTGTTCAAAAGCCCGGTACAGATGAGTATCGACCTGTGCAGGACTTGAGAGCAGTCAATGATGCGGTTGTTAGTATACATCCAGTTGTACCCAATCCATATAACCTGCTTGCTTTAATTCCGGGCGGGGCTACCTACTTTACAGTCTTAGACCTCAAAGATGCCTTCTTTTGCCTCCGAATTGCCGCAGAAAGTCAATGTATTTTCGCTTTCCAATGGGAGAACGCTGTAACGGGCTCAAAACGCCAAATGACTTGGACAAGACTGCCCCAAGGGTTTAAAAATTCACCTACCCTATTTGGTTCAGCCCTAAGTCAAGATCTACTGGATTTCGAGTCCATCCCAGGAGAGTGTGTATTGTTACAATATGTAGATGACTTGTTGATAGCAGCAGTTACAAAAGAAATCTGTCAGCAAGCAACGCACGATCTACTACACATTCTCTGGAAGGCAGGATACAAGGTGTCTAGAAAGAAGGCTCAGTTGTGTTTGCCAACTGTCAAATATCTGGGATTCCATATCTCTGAAGGTCAAAGAATTATGGGGCCAGAGAGAAAAGAAGCTGTCTGCCAAATACCAATACCCAAGAATAGAAGACAAGTGCGAGAATTCTTGGGGGCAGCAGGCTTCTGTAGGATATGGATTCCCAGCTATGCGATACTGGCAAAACCTCTGTACGCAGCTATCAAAGGTACAGACCACGACCCCTTCTTATGGACCCAAGAACAGCAAACGGCATTTGAAGATGTGAAGAAGGCTTTGATGAGTGCCCCAGCATTAGGTCTACCTGATCACACACGACCATTCTACTTATATGTACACGAGCAAAGAAGAATGGCTGTGGGAGTATTGACACAGTACTTGGGATCATGGCAAAGACCTGTTGCCTACATGTCTAAGCAATTGGATGCAGTGGCCAGCGGACTTCCACCTTGTCTAAGAGCCGTAGCTGCAGCCGCCCTGCTAGTAGCTGAAGCCGATAAACTCACTCTGGGTCAAGAACTTTATGTACGAGTCCCACATGCAGTACAGACGTTGTTGGATTACAAAGGAAATCATTGGTTTAGTAACAGCCGTATGACTAAGTATCAAGCAATGTTGTGTGAAAACCCAAGAGTGCATTTAGAGACTGTAAACACCTTAAATCCAGCTACCCTTTTGCCACAACCTACTGAAAGTCAACATGATTGTTTGGAAGTAATGGATGAAGTATTCTCAAGTAGACCAGATCTTCGTGATTTTCCCATCCAGAACCCCGATGTTCAATATTACACCGACGGCAGTAGTTATGTGAAAGAAGGGATCCGCTATGCAGGATATGCAGTAACAACAATAGACAAGGTGATAGAAGCTCGGCCACTGGCGAAAGGAACATCAGCACAAAAGGCAGAATTAATAGCACTAACACGAGCGTTACAATTGGCTGAAGGTTTAAGAGTGAATATCTATACGGACTCTAAGTATGCGTTTTTAACCACTCATGCCCACGGAGCTTTGTATAAAGAAAGAGGACTATTGAATTCAGAAGGCAAAGAAATCAAGTACGCAGCTGAAATCCTACAACTATTGGAAGCAGTGTGGGAGCCGAAAGAAGTCGGTATCATACATTGTCGAGCGCATCTGAGAGGAGATGGTGATGTAACCAAGGGAAATCGGATGGCAGATAGTGCAGCCAAGCGTGCTGCTGAATCAGGAAGACAGGAGTATGTGGGGCATATAGCTGCTCTTATACCAACTCCACTGTCCCAATGGACTCCAGTTTATACAGCTCAAGAAGAGGAGTGGTTAAAGACTGAACCGGGAAAGTATTTGGAGAACAAGTGGTATCAGCTAGAAGATGGAAGAATAGTCATACCAGCATCACTAGCGGTAGAAATTGCCCAAAATTATCACAACGGGACACATTCTGGGAGAGACAGTACTGAAGAATCTCTCAGAAAACATTTCTACATACCAAGATTGTCCAACTTGACTCAGGCCATTGTACGAAGATGTGTAACGTGTGCTAAAAATAATGCAAGACAAGGACCAGTAAAGCCACCAGGAGTCCAGTTTATGGGGGGACTCCCCATGTCCGATCTACAAATAGACTTTACAGTGATGCCTAAATCGGGTGGACATCGTTACCTGTTGGTAATTGTGTGCACCTATTCAGGCTGGGTAGAAGCATGTCCTACTCGTACAGAGAAAGCAGGAGAAGTTGTAAGATTCCTGCTACGAGAAATAATACCCCGATATGGACTACCCTGTTCTATAGGATCGGACAATGGTCCAGCTTTTGTTCATCAGTGCCTACAACAACTGACTCATATGCTTGGTATAAAGTGGAGGCTTCATACTGCATATAGACCCCAGAGTTCTGGTAAGGTAGAGAGAATGAATAGAACTATAAAGAACCAGTTGGCTAAAATGTGTCAGGAAACCCAACTTAAGTGGAACGTTCTCTTACCCATAGCTCTATTGCGAATCCGCAGTACCCCTACCAGAAGGATGGGCCTCTCTCCTTTTGAAATTATGTATGGGCGACCACCTCCCGTACTTGGTAACTTAAGGGGGGATTTGAGTCAGTTGGGAGAAGGAATTACCCGGCAGCAGGTTGTAGAGTTGGGTAAGACTATGGAGGAGGTACAGAAATGGGTACAAGATAGATTACCTGTGAATATTTATCCCCCTGTTCATAGTTATCATCCAGGAGATCAAGTGTGGATTAAAGAGTGGAATAATGTACCGTTAGGGCCCAAGTGGAGAGGTCCTTATGTTGTTCTTTTGTCTACCCCTACAGCGATAAAAGTAGCCGAAGTGACTCCGTGGATACATCACTCCAGGGTTAAGCCAGCAGCAGTCGATTCTTGGCAAGTTACAGCAGATCCAGAGAATCCCTGCAAGATCCGGTTAAAACGCACTACTCAGTCGGAGTAACGAGGAACTATTGTGGATTACAAATTTTATTATTTTTGGGATTTGGTGCGTGAGTGAGAAGGCCATAATAAAGCCTGTCCGCTTACCAACACATAGTATATAAGCCAGGAAAGTCTCGAAGGGACACCTGTGAAGACGAGCAGAACTCCATTCCCTGCAGCCCTCACATCCTGGAAGCTGAGGCGCCTTCGCACGGACGAAGACTGAGGATGACGGCGAAAGATGTGCTTTTGATAGTGTTTATTTATATGTGTTTTTATATTCAGGAAGGTAGAGGTACCGACACTCCTAGCTGTGAGGTATGCATTAAGACTACGAGAACAGGTAATCATATTTCCCAAACCCTAATTTGGCATTCACAATACGAGTGTAAAGGAGATGTATCGAGATGTAGATACTTAAATATAGACTATAGTGTGTGCCATTTAGGAGTAGGAGAACCTAAGTGCTTCAGTCCGGAGTATCAACCTCGTACAATTTGGTTGACTCTCAGGAATGGAGATCCTCAGGGGACCCTAATTAATAAGACGGTGTTAGAATCCGTACATTCTTCGGGTGTCCTACTATTTGATGCGTGTAAAGCGATATCGAGTGGTAGAAAGCCGTGGAATGTATGTGGGGATCTTAGATGGGAGAGGACGTATGGGTCTAATGATAAATATATTTGTCCCAGTAGTAAAAATAAATATGTGAGTCCTAGATGCCCAAATAAAGACTATAACTTTTGCCCATATTGGTCTTGTGTGGGGTGGGCGACTTGGGGACAGACAGTAGATAAAGACATGATAGTGACTAAGTTGCCTACTAGCCCATATTGTAAGTCTATGGAATGTAATCCCATCCATATACTTATAAATAACCCCGATAAGTTCTTAGACAAATATGGCAATTTATTTGGGTTTCAGATATACGGGACGGGTTTAGATCCTGGGACATTATTGTTTATAGGGATAGAGACTGATACGGTATCCTCCCAAACTCATCAAGTATACCATTCCTTTTATGAAGAGATGAGTATAGATAATAAGATCCCCCATAATGCTAAAAACCTGTTCATCGATTTAGCCGAAAGTATTGCCGGTAGTCTTAATGTTACCAACTGCTATGTGTGTGGAGGTACTAACATGGGAGACCAATGGCCTTGGGAAGCAAAGGAGGTAATGTCCGGTTCTGAGGCAGTTGACCAACTAATATCTACACAAGCCGATTATCATATGAGTGTTAGAGGTAAATCTGAGTGGAGATTAAAGACCTCCATCATAGGTTATGTTTGCATAGCAAGGAAAGGAATAATGTATAATACTTCTGTAGGAGAATTAACTTGTCTAGGGCAAAAAGCTTATGATGATGATACAAAGAATACAACTTGGTGGTCGGCTTCAAATGTCTCAGAACCATCTAACCCGTTTGCTAGATACGCTAATTTAAAGGATGTGTGGTTTGATTTATCCATCGCATCTACCTGGAGAGCCCCAGCAAATTTGTACTGGATCTGTGGTAAGAAAGCCTATTCGGAGTTGCCACAGGACTGGGAAGGGGCATGTGTGTTGGGTATGCTCAAACCATCCTTCTTCTTGTTACCGATTGAAACAGGTGAGACTTTAGGTGTTAAAGTGTATGATGTGAATCATAGGAAGAAAAGGGGACCCATAGAGATAGGCACCTGGGAAGATAATGAATGGCCTCCCCAGCGTATCATAGATTATTATGGGCCAGCCACGTGGGCTGAGGATGGTACCTTTGGTTACAGAACCCCTATTTATATGCTCAACCGTATTATAAGATTACAGGCGGTGGTTGAGATTATCACTAACGAAACATCACAAGCGCTCAATCTTCTAGCGAAGCATAACACCAGGATGAGGACAGCAGTCTACCAAAATAGATTAGCCTTGGACTACCTTTTGGCAGTAGAGGGAGGTGTATGTGGGAAGTTTAACCTGAGCAATTGCTGTCTTCAAATAGATGATGAAGGGCAAGCAATAGCTGAGCTTACTAGCCATATGGTTAAACTAGCGCATGTGCCTACTCAGGTATGGAAAGGGTACAATCCAAGTAGTTGGTTTGGTAGCTGGTATGAGTGGTTTGGAGGGCTTAAGGCAGTAGTAGGTGGAGTCCTACTAATTTTAATGTTGTGTCTACTCCTGCCGTGTCTTATACCCCTAGTAGTTAAGTCTGTGCAAAGCCTGATAGGAAATATAGCAGAGAGGAAGGCTGCTGCACAGATAATGGCGATTTATAAGTATAAGGCTTTAGATCAGGGAGAACCAATGCAGGAAGATGAGTGTTAAAAGATTCACATCATAAGATAAGTCTGGTCTGGTTCAAAGTAACTTGTGGTGTAAGCAAACCAAGGTTAAGTGATGCCTCAAGTAATTGTAAAATATCAAGAGGCATCAAAGGGGGGAATGTGGTGGAATCTCGGTAAAAATAAATTTAGTAGGCCGAGATTACCACGTGGCATGTGTACGTGCATATGCTGACGTATCGATCAGTTGGTTGCACGAGGCAAGATACGATCAGTAGTGTACGGAGCATGTGCAAGAATACAGGATGTAGTATTCCCCCTCCTCCATTGTGCTGGACAAGCCATGCGGTCAAACAGGAAGTTAATTCTTATTTGTGTTGATTGGTTAAGAGAATGTGCGGGTGGAGCTTAATATGGGAGGAGTTATGTGCCTATATAAGGAGCCTGCACTATTGTCCGGGGCTCAGAACTTGCTGTATTTTGGTGACGTTAGTCCCTCTGAGTCCCGATCGGTGATCCAATAAAGAATCTCTTCCTTCCTGAAGAAACCTGTGTCCATCTCTCTGTGCTTGGCTTCCGTCAGTTTCTCCGGTATCATTATCTGCATGGTTTTAGGTTAAGGGCCTGCAGGATGATACTTCTCTTCAGTGGACGAACCCCTACGGTCTCATTCCTTCCAAGGTTGTGCCGTATCATCAAAGTGTAAAACAGTGGCCATTATTTTGTTTACTCTATTCTGTACTATTACATAGTTAAATAGGCTGAAAAGAGACATGTGTCCATCAAGTTCAGCCTTCCTCACAAATGTTTTTGCTGTTGAGCCAAAAGAAGGCAAAACAAAACAGTCTGAAGCACTTTAAATTTTGCAACAAACTAGGCAAAAAATCCTTCTTGACCCCAAACTGGCAGTCAGATATCTCCTTGGATCAAGCAGCTATTACCCCACTAATTAGAAATTGTATCCCACTATATTGTTCTAAAAATGGTCTAAAAAGCGCCAGCTATTTTCTTTGCTTAAAGAGACACTATAGTCACCTGAACAACTTTAGCTTAATGAAGCAGTTTTGGTGTATAGAACATGCCCCTGCAGCCTCACTGCTCAATCCTCTGCAATTTAGGAGTTAAATCCCTTTGTTTATGAACCCTAGTCACACCTCCCTGCAGGTGACTTGCACAGCCTTCCATAAACACTTCCTGTAAAGAGAGCCCTATTTAGGCTTTCTTTATTGCAAGTTCTGTTTAATTAAGATTTTCTTATCCCCTGCTATGTTAATAGCTTGCTAGACCCTTCAAGAGCCTCCTGTATGTGATTAAAGTTAAATTTAGAGATTGAGATACAATTATTTAAGGTAAATTAAATCTGTTTGAAAGTGAAACCAGTTTTTATTTCCATGCAGGCTCTGTCAATCATAGCCAGGGGAGGTGTGGCTAGGGCTGCATAAACAGAAACAAAGTGATTTAACTCCTAAATGACAGTGAATTGAGCAGTGAAATTGCAGGGGAATGATCTATACACTAAAACTGCTTCATTTAGCTAAAGTAATTTAGGTAACTATAGTGTTCCTTTAAATTCCACCATGTCCAGCAAAACCAGTTTTGGGGGTTTTATTGGACACTTCCTGCTTTAGGTCACCTAACTGATGCTGGACCTCCTAACGTCCTGATGAAGCAATGCTTTCCTGTTAGGAGGGCTTAAGGCGTTTGTGGCACTCTCCATGCATGCGCATTAGCCCCCCTGTTTGAGGATGTCAGAGGAGGCGGAGGGGGACAGTCAGGGGAGGAAAAGAATGCACTATACTTACACTATATACTTTTCAGTCTCATGATGAGACTGAAACATTACACTAAAAGAAAAAGGGGTGTAGGTTAGCGCTAATAATATATTTGGACAGGCAGCGACCTTATAGAGGGTAACCCTCTAACCCTCTATACAAGGAATACAAGGTAGAAAACAGAGAAAGGTTGCGCCAAAGTTAAAAAATAACCAGTAAAAACTATACAACAATAAAAATAATAAAAAATAAGTTCCAATGTGTGTCAGAAGGTCAAATGGTTTTAGTCTCTAATTCCGCTGTGGGGGTGACTTCTCTTGTTGTAATGGTTCACACCGTCTCGTGATATGGAAGACACAAGAAGAGAGGACCAATCGTGCGGAGTGTATTACAGTAAACGTAGTAGTATTAAATCTTATGTATTACACTCACATTTAGATGAGCTATAGCCAGCTCTGGGTTTGTAGGCATATAGCGGAATAATCCCCGCTTACAGGATGTGTTGGTGCTTGTCCTCCAGGGGTTTGGTCCAACTTGCAGGAGAAGAAGATAAAAACAGCAGATAGTGCTCTCTGATGGTATTTATGGGTGATGAATAAAATAAGATAAAATATACTCACAAAAGAAGTGCAGGTCTCACTGCACTTTTTGGATAGCGTTAGTGGTATAATCCCCACTTCAGGATATATAGTATAAAAATGCCAGGAAAGATAGTAAAAATTATAGTTGTGTATAAAAAATGATAATGGTGCATATATCTAACCAAAAAGTCATTTATTATTTAAAACACAATATAAAATAACCATAACGCGTTTCACCGCTGGGGCTTTATCAAAATGGTATATAAATGGTTATACCATTTTGATAAAGCCCCAGCGGTGAAACGCGTTATGGTTATTTTATATTGTGTTTTAAATAATAAATGACTTTTTGGTTAGATATATGCACCATTATCATTTTTTATACACAACTATAATTTTTACTATCTTTCCTGGCATTTTTATACTATATATCCTGAAGTGGGGATTATACCACTAACGCTATCCAAAAAGTGCAGTGAGACCTGCACTTCTTTTGTGAGTATATTTTATCTTATTTTATTCATCACCCATAAATACCATCAGAGAGCACTATCTGCTGTTTTTATCTTCTTCTCCTGCAAGTTGGACCAAACCCCTGGAGGACAAGCACCAACACATCCTGTAAGCGGGGATTATTCCGCTATATGCCTACAAACCCAGAGCTGGCTATAGCTCATCTAAGTGTGAGTGTAATACATAAGATTTAATACTACTACGTTTACTGTAATACACTCCGCACGATTGGTCCTCTCTTCTTGTGTCTTCCATATCACGAGACGGTGTGAACCATTACAACAAGAGAAGTCACCCCCACAGCGGAATTAGAGACTAAAACCATTTGACCTTCTGACACACATTGGAACTTATTTTTTATTATTTTTATTGTTGTATAGTTTTTACTGGTTATTTTTTAACTTTGGCGCAACCTTTCTCTGTTTTCTACCTTGAAACATTACACGCCTTGACAATGGTCTCATTGCAAGACTGGAACTTTATCCATTTATTCCTTGACCCAATAAAACTGCTTAAAAAGCCTTTGTGTGCCCAGACTATTTAAATAGCGATTTATGGTTAAGAGAATCTGCCACCACATGTTTGAGAGCACCAACTGTGGGCTTTCGACTGTGTGAAGTCCCTCTCTACTGCATTAAGCTGTGTTACGTTCACTGTTTTGGCTTAAAATTTTTAATTGACTTATAATTCACTTTGAATTCCCACCAGTTACCAGGTTTATTATTAATGTGATCATTTAAAGTGAATTTCAAATTGAAGGTAAGAAATATACAAACTGGGAAAATAATCTAAGTCAGCTCAGCTTCTAGTTCAGCAATTTGGCCTAAGAGTTGAAATTCAATTGAACTTTCAATTCTCACCTGTTAGTGAATAACCCCCTATATATTTCCATATATTGTTTGAAAATTTGCATTCAAATTTCCAATTATCACAGAACTTTTAAGCTTGATAAATTCATGTAAGGGCACACCCTATAAATTAAAAAATGATATCTTTGTTTGCAATCCAGCACATATAAAAACACCCCAAAAAAGACATAAAATGAATAGTCTTAAATAATATATATACATATATATATATATATATATATATATATATTATATATATAGCAATGATAATGTAATTAATGTTCAGTAGCACAGAGTTACAAAGAAGCTATTTTAAAACACAGTTACAAAATGGATTTTATTGCAACCCATGGAGGCGAATATTGCTTATCCCTTTCTTTACTGTTCACCAATAGCAGCTAAGAATACAAAACATAATGAAAAAATTAATGCATATATAGTAACATAGGCCAGTAACATAGGCCACACCTGTTTTCTATCACTCTCCTTGGTTAATCCTATTGGTTTCCCCTGTTTCCCTCAGTTTTTTGGGGGCTTCCTCTGGTCCCTGACTGTTTTTGCTGCCATTTGGTGCCTTTTTCGCACCGCTGTTCTATTCCTTTTCAGACATTTCCGGCGTTCGACAGTTACCTCGCGCAAACGGCAGAAACACTTGGTTCAAAGCTATGTTCGGTTCGCGAACGCTATTTCTCGTTCACAGAATTATATCCGACCGTTCGGTTGTTTTAATCCATTCGTGTGTCCTGCCTTACTGAACACGTTCGGTCCTACCGTTCGGTAGTTTTTTGGCCGCGTACACAGCGTTTTTACTCCCGCGATTCTCACAAGTCTTTAGGGACTGGGCTTTCCTTACAGTTTTCTCTTCTCCCTCTTTTGTCTTTCCATTTCCTACCTCGTGTAGCTACTGCTGGCCCAGGTGATATCTTTCCTATTTACCCTTCCCTGGATTGATTAGTTTAGGTGATTAACCCTTACTATTCTGTTTTGCTTTGCAGCTATTTAGATGTTAGCTCCTATTCATTCTCTCTGTTCTGCTACATAGTGTGGGTCATTCTATCATGCCTAAACCTAGGGTGCCTACCTGTTCCCCTACCCCTGGGGAGATGGTTACCCCACTTGCCCTGGGGGAGACCCCAGCTACCTCCACCTCCCGCCCCCGTTGGTGGACCTATTCGGCGATGCTGAGGGGGCTCAGGCTTCAGCGCTACAGGGATGACAGATGACGGATGCCATTATGGCTGCTTTTAGTTCCATGTCATCGCCCCTGTCTCAATCTATCTCCATGGCCCTGCTCGCACGTCCCCTGGACACACAATTTGATGGATCCACAATGTGCCATGCGCGTCCTGCTGTGGACCTTTCAGGTGAGGCACCCAGGAAGGCTCAGCATAAGTCCAAACATACCTCCCCCTCTGCCTCCTGAACCCCTGTGACTGGAATTCCTTCAGTCGCCCCAGAAAACGTGTCTCAACCATGCAAGAGAGCCGTTGCGTGCCAGGCAGAATGGGCGATGGAAACGCGTGAGAGTACAACGAGAGAGCGACTCCGACTCAGAAATCGCTGGGCATGTTAATGCCTCCTTGTCCATGGAATGGTGTAAAGCCATTCTTTTTAAGATAAAGCCCAAATTGGCCAATCGTGCCCTCACTGAGGTGGGTAAGGATGCCCAGGACTTATTATTTGGAGATTCATTTATTAAAGATCGAGGACGCTTCATGGGTGTGTCTACTGCCCTTGATAAGGCCCAATCCTCCATGAGGAGGGTGTTCCAGGGGCAGGCCCCTACCAGTGCCAGCAGACCCATGGGCCGTCTGGCCAGCCACAGTTACTTCCAATCCCATGGCTCGGGACGAGCACCACTCCAAATACCAAGAGGCGTGGAAATGCCGGCTCAAAATGCCCATACAGGGAGTTTACATACACCCCGAGTTTTTTCTCATGTTTGTTTAGGGGCAAACTAATTTTTTCCAAGCTTGGTCAGCGATAACCTCAGATACATGGGTACTCAACACGGTTCGAGGTCTTCATATAGAACTCGTGGGACCACCCTGCGATATTCGGTCTCGTTGACCGATCTGCTTCTCCCTCCGAGACGTCAGGTTGATCAACAAGTAATTGTCCGCCCTAATCGGCAAAGAGGCGATCGAACTGGCTCCTCAGGGACCCAAAGGGGTCATAAGCAACATTTTCCTAGTGGAAAAGAAAGGTGGACAGATGCGCCCTGTCATCAACTTACGCCCGCTCAATGCTATGGTACGCTACCGCCCTTTCAAGATGGAGGGCATCCATCTTCTGAGCGACCTTCTCCTACGTGGGGATTGGTTGGCGAAACTATATTTGAAGGACACATATATGACGGTCCCAGTGGCCAAACCCTCTCAAGATCTACTTAGCTTCTGTTGTAAGGACATAATTTGGCGCTTTAATGTCCTTCTTTTGGTCTCTCCTTGGGGCCCTGGTGCTTCACAAAGCTGCTACACTCGGTGATGGCCTGGCTATGCAGTCGGGGTATATTGCAGATAGCTCACCTAAGAGAGGGTGTGTCTTATGCAGACCTGGATACTCTGGATGGCAAAACAAGGGACGAACTGCAATGGTGGATCCTAAATACTGTGACAGAATCAGAATCCCAGCTACACATCAATGCGTTGGAACTCTTGGCAGGTTCCTTTGCAATTCGGAGCTTCACGAGGGACCAGACACATGCGTGCATTCCCTCCACATGGACAACATCTCAGCAGTGAGGTATGTCAACCACATGTGCAGCACCCAGTCAGCGGTCCTAGCCAGGTTAGTGAAGGAATTTGGGGAGTTTTGTTTGGATCGGAACTTGGTGGTCCAGGCGGAATATTTACCGGGTCTGCACATCGTCCAGGCGGATTGGAGTTCACGGTATATCTCGTACAACAGCGACTAGAAATTGGATGCGGAGGGGTTCTCAGCTATGTCGTCTCGTTGGGATCCATTTGTTATTCGCATCACGGCTCAACACCCAACTCCCGTGGTTTTTCAGGTGAAGATCAGACCCGATGGCAGAGGCCATGGACGCTTTCCTGCAGGACTGGCATATGGACCTCCTAAATGCATTCTCCCAATTCTCCACGATTCCCCGTACATTCAGGTTGCCGCCTTCAAGCCGAACTGGTTCTCATAGCTCCCTTTTGGGGGATGCAGTCATGGTTCTCCCAACTTCTGGAGATCTCGGTGGATTGCCCCTGACTGTTACCATGTTTCCCGGGTCTGCTTCACAATCTTCCATGGTTGTCACGCTCTATTGGTGGAAGGATCCCTCCTTCTCATGACGTGGCGGATTTCAAGGGACCCTGGGAGGTCCAGGGAGTTTTATAGACTACTCAACAATTGTTGGCGGATGCATGGACTCCCAGTACTAGACGATCATATGTATCAGCTTGGCGATCTTAGGCTGGCTGGTGCCTGGCTAGGGACATGAATCCCGTTTCAGCCCCTCTGACAGCAATTCTACAATTCCTGACTTCTCTATTTGAAGCTGGCAGGGCTTACCGGACGATCAATCTGTACAGGTAGGCAATATCTTCGTCCCATCAAGGTTTTAATGGTCGTCTCTCTCATCCGCCTAGGCCTCGTTATTCATCTACTTGAGATGTCTTTGTTGTTCTGTCTTTTATCACTGCCTGGCCTTCTAACCCGGGTCTCTCTTTATGCCAGTTGTCAGCTAAATTGGTTTGTCTTTTTTGCTTTATCTCTTGCAAGAGGGGGTCGGATGTCCGTGCTTTGGATTTTGATGCCAGGTCCTACACCCCGGAGGGTGTGACTTTCAATATTTCCAGGCATACTAAGACTTCTTTTAAGCCAGTGTCATATGCAGCATTCCCCTTAACACTGGCTTTACTGCATGTCCAGTGGCTTGCTTACGCGAAAACGAGGATCGTACCAGACCGCATTGCTCAATGGCTACATCCCAACTTTTCTTGTCTTTTCGTCCTCCTTTTGCTCCCGTAGTGAACGCCACATTGTCCCGCTGGTTGAAGTGGATATTGGGCCAGGTTGGTATAGACACTTCTGTTTTTGGCGCCCATTCTGTTAGGGGGGCTTCTGCCTCTTCGATTATGGCATTGCACGTTTGGAGGATTTTATGAGGATGGCCGACTGGTAGCATGAATTAACGTTTCATGAATTTTATTTTAGACCCGTTACTCGTGTGTTTCTATGGTGGTTGGTCAGCTTTAAACTTGCAATACGAGCCTCCGTGTCTTGCAATAAAATTACATGTTTTTGCTATTACATGATGAAAAGTTATAATTTTATTAAAGACAAGGCGGTGAGTATTGTCCCACCCGATATGTACATTTTGTCAGCTTGTATTTCTATGTGTTTTTTTTCCCACCCATGTTGCTCGTTGTATGTGATTGAATTCGATGGTATGGCAAGTGGGGCATTGTGTTTGTGGGGGTTTGGTTTGGTTATACCTGTTTAGCCTTTTTGGGATTTGACTGTTGATCATTTTGGGATGTAGATTAATAGCTATAAGTTATCCGGCCTTGATATTGGTATATTGGACCAATTTAACCCTTGGGCTCCTGTTTTTTATGTTTTCACAGCCTGATTCGTACCTGTTTGATGCTCTTTCATCTGATTTTGAGGAACGTCTTCTTGGTTGGAGCTGTTCCATTGCTGTTCCGAATTTGCTTCCAGTTATTGATTCTATGGTCCTGTGTTAATGGTTATGAACTACATTTCATTTACTGATGGATTACGTCTGCTGGTTTCCTGTTTTGCAGACTTTCTGTTATGATGTGTCGCATCTTCAAGAAAGAGGTATTAGGGAGGTGCCTACTATTATACTGGGACTTGGTCTGGGAGTGCCCTATGTTACTATGTGCATTATTTTTTAATATATGTTTTTTATTCTTTGCTGATATTGGTGGGCAGTAAAAAAAGGGATAAGCAATATTTGCCTCCGTGTCTTTAATAAAATCATTACTTTTCATCGTGTAATTGCAAAATCATGTAATTATATAACAGGTCCACAGAATATAAATTAAAAGAGAGGAGAAACCACTACTAAAGCAAAAAGAAACCCCAACATTTCAGCCAAAGGCAAGGGAGGATCTCTTTCATAGATGACACAATCAGCATAACATGACTCACATTTGCAGCTGCATTCACCAAGTAAGAATTAGTTTATTCATCATTTAACTCATTGTTCATTTGGTGTTCTATTGTTTAGTCCATCCCAGTGTATTACAAAGTCAGCAACATAAAAAAGGGGAGTAATATCCACAAAATATGTGTTGTTTTTTTTTAGAATATTGCTGTATAAACAAGAAAATTATTGTCACCTCACCTGATTCACAATTTTTACAATGTTGCTATTAAAACAGTAACTGGTTGATTCCATGCTTATAGTTATCAGCCTCTATGTCATCTCTTAAAAAATCATGGCTACATCCACCCCAGAAGCCTTATCAAACTGACCTTGTGGTTATCTTGTGTTTTCTATTTTATTCACAAACAGACGTTGCCAACAATGCTTAACTTACATTGCAGCAAAAAGCGCAGATTGTGCAAAAAAGCAATCGATAGTTGAGTTTGCATTTTTTTTTCACAAGAAACCATTTAATGTCTGGGCACTAAATATGCATCTAAAATTGCGACCAAGATTTCTTCCCTGCACATTTTATAGATTTCGCATGGAAACGATGATGCCTCAAAAAAAAAACACGGATGCCCGCCAAGGTATTTTCTCAGGCACAAAAGTTGTTTAGAGAACATCACAAAATCCTACAGCTCAGAGGTATAGAAAAGTAGATGGATCATTGCCAGAATTCCCATTTCTCATTTTATGGCTTGCAAATTATAGCCAAATGTTCAATATCACTGCCTTAAACAATGTTGCCAAGATTGCTTTGTTTGTCACATTACCCACTGTGCCCAGGAAGCCAGAAAGTGTGCCATTAGCCCAGTGTATCCAATGACTCTCTATTATGGTGAGCAAAATTTGCTTTGTATGCAAAGGATGCAGACTTTGCATCACAAATATGCCGTTCAACAGCATAAACTGTAAGTCATACATTGTGTTCTTGAAGATTTTAACTCTTAGTCACATGTAAAGCCTGCAACGCATACATGCAGTCTTAAAAAAAAGCATGGAAGATGAATATTGTGTTATTTTTCCTACAGACTAAATTTGGACATTATTTGTGCATAGAAATGTTTTCTATCTTTTAAGTTGCCAGTCAGGTTCTGTATGTATATGTGTACTTACAGAATTCTTTATAGAGGATTTAATCTGGTTTCGGTGAGAGGCAGAACACCAAAATTACAAATTCAAATAACAGGAGAGGGATACCAAACAAGGACTGTCCTGCCAGATCCAGGACACATGGGAGGTGTGATGATGCACTGCATAAAGGAATTTAGAATTGCAACGTTTGATCTTATTTTAAAGGAATATCCCAAAATTAACAATAAATATATTATTATTCATTTTAGAGTGTTCCATTTTTACTTTAGATTTCTGGCTCACTACTTGTTAAAATATTTTAAAAAAGCTATGAAACTTACCTTAATTCCACTGTCAGGGCAGTTCCCTTGCTGTAGCTGGTACTCCTCCGCTAAAGTCATCAATTCAGATGTCTATTGTCAATTTCACTGGTTCTCAATGAGAAACATTTAATCCAATGATTCTCAATAAGTAGCATTAGCCCCATTTAGTGTTATCATGCAGTGTATGTTGACACAGAACTTGAAGACTTTTGAAAATCAAAGGTTTTAACCCCTTAAGGACCAAACTTCTGGAACAAAAGGGAATCATGACATGTCACACATGGCATGTGTCCTTAAGGGGTTAAAGGAACACGCCATGCACCATAACAACTTAATTGAAATAAAGTTGTTATAATGTCAGGAGGTCCCTGGTCACTTTCTTACCTAAAGGGGTTAAACAATTCTTGAACGGTTTAATCCCAGAGGTTGCTTCCAGCACCGGATCTCCAATTCCACTAGCAGTATCCGGCTTCTATAAATTACTTTTTTTTAAAAACCATATATTTTAAAATAGACTAGTTAGAAAAAAAACACTTCATTTTACATAAGTATTTAACGTAGTGGAATGCATGTCTGATGCATGTCTTCTGGAAGCATTTCTGTTGCACCAAAATTCATGGTCTACAAAGGCATTGCAAAAACTCCATTCCCGGTTTCATTATATAATGCGGCAAAAGGTATAACTTCCTTATTTGGGATGCAAACAGTACCCACTCTTAACATTATGGGTATTTAGGGTGGAGGAAGCAAGACTAATTGATAACATGGGTTCTAGAGACCAGAAGAAACATTATGACTGTATGTAGATCTGGTTCTGTTGGCTGGATTTTTTTCTCCTCCGCAGACTATCCTAACCAAGAACAAATAGCTGCTAACCTTGAAACTGGGCTGAGACATGACACGGGGGTAGTGCAGGTGGTTTATGCCCAGAAGGAGGAGCAGTATGTATCTGCCCTTAATCTTTCCCTGCTATCCCTGTTCTCCTCTTACTAATCTCCCTTCCATACCTCCTTTTTTTTAAAAAAATTTTCACTCTCTTCTTCTTTTATATTTTGTCTACAGGTGCTTTTATATTTTGACTATATGACTCCAACATACATCTATGCCTAAGATTTCTTTAATATAACTTGGCAATATCAGCATGTACAACCTAGCAACTCAGGATAAAGCGTGAATTGTCTCTGTCACTCCCCCCAAAATAAGAGTATTTCATAAAGATAAAACATTTTTAAATACTCACATTAGCTGTGTTTAAAAATAGTGACTATATTGTCTTGTGTATTTTTCATAGGCTTGACAAAGCTTGACAAAAAGGCAGAGCTACCACTGTCAAGCTTTGTCAAGCCCCCGAACATCACTAGTGATGGCTATGGTGAAAAATGCATAGTCTTTCGAGGCTCCCGCTGTCTAACGGGATCTTCCATAGACATCGGCGTTGTACTCTTGCGCATGTGACACGGGCTCCTGGCAGATGAAGCACCAGGAACTGAGGAGGATCCCATGGAAGAAAATGGCGGCAGACAGAGGACATCAGGGGTCTTTGCAAAATGTGCAAAGACTCCAGAAGGTGACAAGGCCACTTTAATCTCACTTTCAGAGCTAAACTATTTCTTGTTTGTGCGTTCTGTTGTAATATTAAAACTTTGTTGATATTACTCATCATGCAATACTTGACCTTTTGTACTTCTGTATAACCGTAGTTTTTTCTCTTGTAATAAACGTTAACTGAACAAAAATGATTTAATTTCAGGTTAGTTTTTTGCTATTTCAAAATAAATTAGTAAGTCGGTTTTCCAATCTTCACTCATTGATTTTATGAACAGATGCTAGAGATGATCTATTTAGAACTCATCTATATCACATATATATAGTTTGCATCAATGTGGTTAGATTGGGATTGAAATACTTTTTCTAATAAGAATGGGGTAGAGATATTTACTAAACAAAACATGAGTTGGAATTTTGAAATTACAGCTATCTTGAGCGATAGCCCACCATTCGCCCAAGTTATTAAGCAATAGCAAGGTATATTGGGAAATAAAGTTAACAGAATTATTTGCTAACGTGAAAATTGAAAGTAAATTTCTGATGAACTGGAAATACATTTCAAGGTCAGTTATGCTTTCAGTTTGAATTCACTTTGTATTCGTATTCAAAATTGTTTTAATATATATGTGCATATAATTAAAGATGATAATTAAACATTTTCTTTATGACAGTGTTTCTTTTGTAACAAAAGTCAGTAATTGTGTTAATTTTAACCTGCACTTGCTACATTAAAGAGTTCATGCAGTAAACAGTGAATTGTAAATTAAAGGATCACTATAGTGTCAGGAACACAAACCCCCTTCATCCAATTACCTTAATCCAGCGCCGGACTCTCATCCCCGCCGACGTCAGCTCCCGAGTGGAGCAGAAAGCGCATGCGCGACAAGAGTCGCGCGCGCGCATTCTAACAGTCCATAGGAAAGCATTTCTCAATGCTTTCCTATGGACGTTCTGCACGCTGGATGCGAATTTCGCATCCAGTGTCGCAGAAGCGCCTCTAGCGGCTATCAGGAAGACAGCCACTAGAGGTTGGATTAACCCTGCAATGTAAACATAGTTTCTCTGAAACTGCTATGTTTACATGTGAAGGGTTAAAACCTGAGGTACATTGCACCCAGACCACTTCATTGAGCTGAAGTTGATTGGGTGACTATAGTGTCCCTTTGAAAACAAATTAGTAGATTTGAGAGTATTTACCAACGAATCTACATTTATATGTTAAAGTGTATTTTTTTTTTTAAATCGTCCCCCGATTGTCCCAAAAGTATTACATTCCTTAAAAGATCAGAGCTAAGATTAGATGACATATGTAGTGTCCTTATAAGGCAGTCAGGCTATGTTTTCCAACATAAGAATCTGATAAATCGACCCCAGGGTTTGCCATAAAATATGATCAGTCATTTGAAGGGTTTTAGCGCCATCTAGTGCATTTATGTTTAAACAGCCCTTTCCTTTGCAAAAAGAAAAAAAAAATCAAATGGTTTTGAGATAAGCGTTATAATTAGTTTCTCACCAGCATCTCAATCAAACTAACAATAATTTAGATTTTCTCATTGCTCCCTACGCAATCCCACTCATACCTTCAGACCGAGGAAGGGGATAGAAACTTTTTGGTGGATTCTGACCTTGAAATGTAATTTGATGAACTAAATATATTTGTCCTACAGGTTTCAAAAGTCCACAGTAAATTTGGAAATATAATTGGAAGAAGCAAACAGTAGAAAGTAATCAGCGAGCACATACGAAGTCAGCATTCTTAACAACATGAAGGGCAAGCGCGTCCGCTTTGAGCGACTGCGGAATTCTGATACTGGCCAAATCACTGTCTACACAAGAGCTATTAATTGCATTTTGCCTAAAAGCCTTATTAGCTGAACTAAACAACTGAAACCATACCAAATAGGATTGCTGTTATTAAGCATTTTTCAGAAGCTTTGCAAACTGTTATGGGCTATCTGCTATCCTCATTATCATAATTGTTTTTTATCGCTTCATAGAAGCAGATTGCAAAAAAAAGGTTGGATCGGCATTTATCATACAATTTTAATTTATTTAACCAAACATTGTAATACGGGCAATTGGCTTAGTCAGCATTTCAAACCCAATTTTTTAGATTTTGAATCGATTGATATTTAAATTTGTGTCACCTGAACGCATAAAAGGAATTTGATAATAATTTATTATTTCTTATCGTGCTGCATTGTCAGTTTTAAAAACCCCAGGAGATTGAGCTGTAATGCCTTTCTAACCATGTTCATAGTTGGTCGATGTACTGATTTCATAATGTTATGGCCACTCATGACTTGTATAAAGCACATTAACCCCTTAAGGACCAAACTTCTGGAATAAAAGGGAATCATGACGTGTCAGACATGTCATGTGTCCTTAAGGGGTTAAGGACTACTGTCACTACTCTGGAATTTATACCATTGATAAAAACATTGAAAATCACCTATAACTTGTGTCACCCTTTTTGTCACAGATTGCTCCGTTCCCTTTTAGATTTAGCAAATGGCACTATGATCCAGTTCTGGCATCGCAAAGTCAGGGCCAGGGTCGTCTTTAACGCGGGGCAAACAGTGCAGCTGCCCCGGGCCCAGTTGATGCTGGGGGACCCCAGAGCAGCTGCCCCGTGGGCCCCGCGATTTGTGCAGCCCCCATGGACCTGGCGGTGCCGCACCAGCCGCACACTAAGGAGGCCCCCGGGTGGCCCATGCACTAAGGGCCACCCGGTGGGCATGTGTCAGCAGGGGCCCGGTCAGGCGCTGTGACGCTTAAACAGCGCGACTGGGCCCCTTCCTGTTCGGCAGTCGGCTGGGAGGAAGTGAGTGCCATGCATCACTTCCTCCCACCGGAGATCAAAGCCGGATGGGAGGTGGAAGGCAGGGAGCAGGGGAGTTCCAGAGGAGATCCCATCTGCCTCAGCCTGCCACTGGACCCCAGGGAAACCACCCTCCAGAAAAAGGTAAGAACCTTGAGCGTGGTTAAATGTATGTATGTGTGTGTTTGTGTGTGTGTCAGTATGTGTGTGTGTGTATGTCTGTGTGTGTCAGTATGTCTGTGTGTGTGTCAGTATGTCTGTGTGTGTTTGTGTCAGTATGTCTGCCTGTGTGTGTGTCAGTATGCCTGTGTGTGTGTGTGTCAGTATGTCTGTCTACGTGTCAGTATGTCTGTGTGTTTGTCAGTATGTCTGCCTGTGTGTGTGTGTGTGTGTCAGTCAGGGCCGCCACCGGAAATTTTGGGGCCCCTAACTCAGCTCAGGGTCTGGGCCCCCTGGGGCCCGCCTCCAAATCCTGCCCACAGGGTCCGCCTCCAAATCCCGCCTACAGGAATACACACACAGACACAAACACACACACTGATACAAAAGGACACAGATACACACACATATACATCCTAACAGACACACATACTGAAGCAGACATACATACATACTGACAGACATACATACATACATACATTCTGACATACATGCATACTGACATCCATACACACATACACAAAGACATACGTTCATAATGACATGCAGACATACATTCATACTGACATACTGACATACATAATGACATACATAGATTTATAATGGCATACAGACATACATACATACATTCATACTGACATACATGCATATATACAGACATACACACATACATTCATTCATACATACTGACATACATGCATACTGACATCCATACACACATACACACAGACATACGTTCATAATGACATGCAGACATACATTCATACTGACATACTGACATACATAATGACATACATACATACATTGATGCTGGCATACATACATATAGACATACATGCATACATTCATAATGACATACAGACATACTGACAGTCATACATACATTTATACATGCATACAGACACTGACATCCATACACACACACACATACATACAAAGACATTCATACATACATTCATACTGACATATATACACACATACATACAGACATACATTCATAATGACATACATACATACATTCATACTGACATCCATACACACATACATACAGACATACGTTCATAATGACATACATACATACAGATACTGACATCCATACACACATACATACAGACATACAGACAGACATACATACAGACATACAGACAGACATACAGACATACATGTATACAGACATACATTGATACTGGCATACATACAGACATACATAATGACATACATATATAAATACATAATGACATATATATATACATACATGACACACGCACAGCTCATTTTCCAGCCACCCTCCTGTTTCTTACCTTTTTTTGCAGGAGAGTGGCTGGGGCTGATGGGAGTCAGCACGGCTCCCTCTTCACTGGCGCACGCTCCTCCCGCGCGCAGTGAGCTGGGAGGAAGTGATCACTTCCTCCCAGCAACACTTGCTGCGCCTGCGTTTTTTTTTTGTTTTTTTTAAAGGGGCCCGGTCGCGCTATTACGTGGCCACAGTGCTGACCGGGCCCCTGAAGATATAGGGCCCATCGGGTGGCCATAAGTGCGTGGGCCACCCGATGGACACCATCAGTGTGCGGGCCCCGGTGCAACTGTACCGGCGGCAGTTCTGCCGCTACACGTGGGGCCCGGGCGTCATGGTTGTCACCCCCTGATGGCGGCCCTGGTGTCAGTATGCCTGTGTGTGTGTCAGCATGTCTGTGTGTGTGTGTGTCAATACGTCTGTCAGTATGTAAAGGAGGGAGTGTATACCGCACTTAAAAGCTTATATATACAAAAATATACATACATATATTTTCAAATGTATCCAGAAAGGCAATGACCTCGAAATAAAATAAACAAAAAAATAATAGTGCAATACAGTAAATAAATCTAGGAAGTGGTGAATATAGCTATACACAGTCCACTCACATTTGAATGAGCTATAACAGAGCTCAGCTGTGATGCGCTTGGACGGTACAATCACCGTCTCAGGATATGTGGTTATGGTTGACCCAGATGTTTCCAAAGTGCAGATGTCCTGCAAGCGTGAGTTGGCAGTACGGGTGCGAGCAGCGGACAGGAGGTCATGGGCAGAGCGGAGAGGCCGAGAAGGGGCATACCTGTGGATCAGTGAAGATATATAGGAGGGGCTAGAATTGTTCAGTGCTTTATAGGTGTGGATTAGTACCTTGAATTGACTCCTATAGGATACGGGAAGCCAATGTAAGGACTGACAGAGGGGAGAGGTATGAGAGGAGCGACAGGAGAGGAAAATCAGTCTAGCTTGAATTCATTACAGACTGTAGCGGGGCAATACGACTTGTGGGAAGACCAATTAGGAGATAGTTACAATAATCCATGTGAGAGGTTACTAGAGCATGGACAAGCTGCTTAGTGTATCATCTTGCGTAAGAAAGGGGTGGATGCGGGCTATGTTTCCTTAAGCAGAACAATGTCATATCCTTTATATTCAGAACAGTCTCATAGCACAGTATTTGTTCGTTTGGTTTCAATTGAATTGCGATTCTTCTTAAATTGGGGTAATTTGCAGTTTTTCGGGATTCCGTAACTCTATATGGACATATCAGGAATTAAACAATGAAAGAACAGGTCTGTTTGCTTCGTGATTCATTTTGTGATTAGGCTTCCGTCCATGGCATCAATAAAGAGATGATTGATGGGAATTAAGATGATTGGTGGTAAGGGGAAAGCTACTAAATGTTGATTTTATTCACAGATGAAATGACAAGTGATCAGTAGAGAGAAAAAATGGAGGAGCGTCAAAAAAATCTATATATTTAATATATACAAAATATTGATATTATGTATATATTTAGAAGCACACTGATTGGCCCATGTCCTGCCCCTTTTAGTTTATCTAAACAGATTGAAATTCCTCCAAACCGAAATGTCACATGCACTAATTTTAGAACGACTGGAAAATATTTTTGGACAAATAGATTCAGCTGAACCAAAATTTTCAACAGTGTACAAGTATATAGGAAAAACTTGAATTGGAAAGTCTTTAATCCCACATTCCAAGTTCTAACAAATCTATGATAATGATACATTACAAATTGGGATAGTACTAGATCCCAAATCCCAGAACAAGATAGACTTAGATCCCCGAATAGATCGGCCAGAACTTCCATATTCTAGAACAGGTTGGTCAGAATATTACAGCAGGTGAACACAAAAAAGGACAGTCTTATTATTATTATTATTATTATGATATTTATAGAGCGCCGTCAAATTCTGCAGCGCTTTACAATGGGTAGACGAACAGACATGTAGTTGTAACCAGACAAGTTGGACACACAGGAACAGAGGGGTTGAGGGCCCTGCTCAATGAGCTTACATGCTAGAGGGAGTGGGGTAAAATGACACAAAAAGGTGAGAATAGTATTAGACTAGTGACAGTTGCAGAAGAGGAATCAGTTGGGAGCTATTAACAGTTTAATTGATACGCTTTTATGAAGAAGTGGGTTTTTAATGATTTTTTGATGGAGTGGAGACTGGGTGAGCATCTAACAGAGGAGGGAAGCGAGTTCCACAGAAACGGTGCAGCCCTCGAGAAATCTTGAAGGCTAGCATCAGAGGTGGGAGTACGGACAGAAGATAGACGTAAGTCTTCAGCAGATCGTGAGGGCCTAGACGGGACATACTTATGTATAAGGGGAGATAGATAGGTGGGAGCAGCATTATGTAGAGATTTGAAAGCAAGAACCAGAATTTTAAATTGAGCTCTATATTTTATAGGAAGCCAATGTAGGGACTGCCATGCTTATCATGCCATGCTAGTGTGTACTCACTTAATGCACACGTTGGGCAGATGTATAATGATTTAGTACCATTAAATTGGGTAATAGTAACAACCCCTGGATGTTGGGCTAAGGTAACATCCCCAGGAACTCTTGAAAACCAGAGTAATCTGAATGTACCTTTTCTGGTTAAATACTTTTATGTTTTTATTATTATGTGGAAAGCAATATCTTTTTTTAAGTAACTCTATTAAAGTATATACTGAAAGGAGACCTACTTGCTCCATAAATTATGCAAGTCATTTTGGGCTTGGATTAACAATTTAGCAATTTGTTACTCTGAATATTTTTTCTTCATTTTATTTGAATCTGCCAACAGTATGTAACAGATTGTAAGCTCTGTTGAGTAGAAGAATCTAATGTCTGTTTACCTAACGTTCTTCATTTTACAGTGCCTGTACACCTACTGCATTTCCTGTGCCTCCTGGACAGAGTACATCTGTTGGCACACAATCAACAAAAATATACACAATTTTATAGCTCCTCTGGCCCTAGCGAGAGGAGTTTGTTTACTAGATTATATATAGAGAGAGTGAATATATATTTATACGTATAGAGAGAAATTTATGGAAAACAGATATGATAGCCCAGAAGGATGACTGTGTAACACATTTTATATGTTAAAATCCTGGCTCTGATATTCACTGATCTCCCACCCTGCCCCGCTAACCAAACTAACCATTGACAATCGCTGTCTTAATATTATTAGTCACAATGAAACTTTGGAAACTTGACCAGGTATATGAGCACATTCTGCGCTGAGGTCAGATCTGCGTATAGCACATTTATATTCACTGTAAACATTTTGATTGCCTGCCAGAAGCAATTTGTGTATTTATAGCCGTTGAGAATACTTTCTATCTTTAGGCACATTAAGGCGAAGAAGCTGAGATACCTGATGTAATCAGATTTCATAACGGGTAGAAATGAAGACAAAATCGTATTCTTTTTTATCAGCCCACGTTACACAGTGATATTTGCCAAATAAATAGGTGTGACAGAACAATTGTGATCACACGGGCTAAAAACATTGAAATGCAAATAGGTTTTTCAATGCAGTTTAGGAGAGAAGGTATATGAAGCACAAAGATATGTAATGATCTTGTAATGGGAATAAGATATATATTTATATAGAGATACAAAATAGAGAGAGACAGACAAACAGACAGACAGACAGAGATAGATAGATAGATAGATAGATAGATAGATAGATAGATAGATATTTAATGATCTTGTAATGGGAATTATATATATATATATTTGTGTGAAGGGCTCATGATGGCAAAGAGAAATAAGACCTAATAAGTGTAGGATGGTATAAAAGTAGCAAGTCGGTTGTGGTGTGCCGAAACCGACGATGAGGTAGGCCTGAAAATAAAGAGGGCCTACCAAGAAGAAATGTAAGAAAAAGGAGTTGATAAAGAGGTGTGGGTGGGAGGGTGATGCAACGCTGACCTCGAAGGTATGGAGCCAGGTAAGGGGTGTCCCTTAAGTAGGGAAGGGGTGTGTCATACGCCCCTCCCACAAACACAGGCCAAAAGGCCTTACTACTTGTGTGAAGGGCTCATGATGGCAAAGAGAAATAAGACCTAATAAGTGTAGGATGGTATAAAAGTAGCAAGTCGGTTGTGGTGTGCCGAAACCGACGATGAGGTAGGCCTGAAAATAAAGAGGGCAAAAATAGAAGTTTCAACATTTTAATACAAACTACCAATATACAACTTAACAAGACATGTTCTGAAAAGCATTCCTTACTTCTTGTACAGGGTTAGGAATGTACCGTGTGTAAGCGGATGATTTCCAGCGCCCCAGTGTCTTGATAACATGAACCGGTATGTTAACACTGGAGGCTGTGGAGGCCGCTCCTATGCGGAAGGAGTGGCCTGAATAGTTAGCTGGCTTGAGTCCCAGCTGTGTTAGTAATGACCTAACGTGGGTCATGAAGTTGGTAGTAGTGAGAACTGAACCTCGTAGAACAAAAAGTGGTTGTGATGGTGGTGCCTTGAGACTCTCTGTATAAGAGTCCAGTATTTGGACGGGGCACCAACTGTTGTGAGTCGGATAGTATTTAACCTCTACGGGTGGAGCGTGTTGACTGTTTTTTGAATGAGGTAGTGTCAGGATATAATAGTCCATGTGTTTGGTTAAGTGCGAATGAAGCAGTAGGTGAGTGGATTGTGTTGTATTGATGGCGGTAAACTCTCTAGGTCTCAGAAACCCATAAAAAGCCACATAAATAGCTGTTTTGATGACTAGTGTTGTGTTGAAGGAGAAGGGTTTTAGATCTAGTAGTTGTGATAATTTCTTAAGGATATGAAAATCTATAGGAAGCCTCTGTGCTGTATGCGGGGGTTCGGATCTTTGTATACCCCTAAGGATGTTCTTGATTTGGTATGATGACATGAAACTTGAGTTGTTGGGTTGTAAGGTCAGCATGTGATGTTGGATGCCTGTAAGATATAGTTTGATTGTGTTGTAAGAAAGTTTGAGTTTGAGGTGGCAAAAAGAGGCAAAACCTAAAAAAGATGTCATGATGAATGGTTGTAATATGTTGTGTTCCAACAGGAATCTTTTGAATAAACTGAAAGCTCTGTTGTAGGTTTTCCTGGTATTTGTAGATAGAGCTAGTTGGGACAAAGTTCTGCAATGTTGCATGATAACGTCTAGTCCATTGTTAGCTGATGGAACAGTGGAGTGGCCGTGGCTGTGAGCGCGGCTGATGGGAGAAGTTGATGAAAGGCCTGGAATTTAAAACGAGACAAATTATCAGCTGCCTCGTTACAAATACCTGGAATATGAACACAGTGCAAGAAAAAATTATGACATGCTGCCAACCAAGTGAGTTTCCTCAAAAATCTCATGATAGTAAGGGAGTTGGAGCGACCTTTGTTGATAATGGAACAGGTTGCTTGGTTGTCTGAGTAACACCTGACTGATGAACCTGTCCATAGATGTCCCCATGCCACGGCAGCCGCCACGATGGGATATATCTCGAAAAGAGCTGAGGTAGAGAAAAAACACTCCAGGTCCTGCACCTCTGAAGGCCAGCTACCCCAAAGCCATTCGTTCCCAAAAATTGCTGCAAAACCTGTGGTAGACGCCGCGTCTGTCCAAACAGTAGGAGAAGTGTCAGACAATTGAGGGAGGAACATGCTTTTCCCGTTCCAGGAGTTTAAAAAGTTTCTCCACATGAGAAGGTCTGCCGTGGCTTGGGTATCTAGGGTCAATCTGTGTGCATCATGTAGAAACCGTGGGAACATGCTGAGGAGACGTGATATGAAAGCACGGCCTTGAGGTATAATACGCATGGCAAAATTGAGTGACCCCAGTAAAGATTGTAATTCTTTGCGATTGCAAGTGCGTAGTTGTATATAGAGGTTGATGTTTGTCAGAATGTTTTCTACCTTGGTGCGTGGTAGGCTAGCTTGCATGTTGGCTGAGTCTAGCATGATGCCCAGGAAAGTGATGATGGTATCTGGGCCTTCGGTCTTGGTAGGGGAGACTGGGACCCCCAACTGGTTGAATAGGCTGACAGTCTCTTTCAGGCTAGTGGGAGGGGAAGAATTCTCCTCGACCATTAAGAAATCGTCCAGATAATGTATGACTGTAGGGCATCTGGATATATTGAGTAGTAACCAGCATAGGATTTCGGCAAATGTGTCAAATATGGCTGGACTACTTTTAGAACCAAAAGTTAGTCGTGAGAAAAAGTAGTAGTTCCCTTCCCACTTGATGCCATGTAGGTGCCACAGTGTGGGGTGGATTGGTAGTAGTTTGAATGCATTTGTTATGTCGGTCTTACTGAGCCATGCACCGACTCCTGCCTGTAAGATAGCCGTAATGGCGTGGTCTATAGTGGAATATTGCAGGGAGAATTCCTCCGATGGTATTAAGGAGTTGAGGCTGGGAGTGGTAGAGGTGTGTGGTGCCGACAAATCGATAATAAGTCTCTGCTTGTTGGAAGATTTTCCTGTGACAACCCCGATAGGGTTTGTCCTCCATGTAGTGAAAGGAGGGGATTGAAAAGGTCCCAATAAAAAACCTTCTGACACTTCTTTAGCTATGAGTGTGTCAACTGCTGTAGGGTTGTGTTGGGCGGATTGTAGATTTGGACATTCCAGGATTCCTGAAGGCATATGTATGATACCTGTGTGGAATCCTTCTGATAGACCAGAGATTATGAAATCTACTAAATGTGTAGATGGATGCTGTGACAGAAATGTCGCAAGTAGGGATATGTTGATAGACGTTAGGTACTGTTTGGGATACATTTTATTGGGACACATGATTTTTGCATGTGCCCTGAAACATTTTGAGCATATATGCAACAAACGACAACCGCTGTAATTACATGTACCAACATTAAAGTTATTACATATCTGGGATTTGCCCAGAAACTTGATAGGTCTACCCAGTTTGTCTTTAGCTATTTTCTCCGTAGGACCAGCGGAGCTAGGTCCTTGCACGTGGGTATGCTCGTTAGCAGTGGTGGGACAAAAATTTGCCGAATGAGACATGGAGGAGCAGTATGCACAAGCCGGTGTCCTTAGCCCTGCAAAGTGTCTGCAGAAAATCACTGTGTCTATCTTACTCCAGTTGGACCTTGTCCCGTACTGTGAGAAGGCGCCTGACACTTTTGCAGAAAAAGATCTATGGTAATCGTAGAATGCCGATCCACCATATTTATTGCCCAGGTCCACCAGCTTGTGCATATACATGTCAAATTCCTCACGCCTGTGTGGGTAAACGGCACATATGACATCCCGGTAGATGCCAAAAGCCAACACAAATTCCGGGATGGTGAGTTTCCTGTTTAGGCGTGCATCCCTGGACTTTACCACCACAGAAATATCCTCATACGCATAAGTTTTATGCTCCACCACATCCTGGGAGGCAATTAGTAGTGCAGCTAAGTTGACATCTTTACCTTCCAGGATGTCTTTCTTAAGGTGCTCAGGTATCATATGGGCAGGGTTAACCTCCTGCTCGTCAGAGGTGGTGGCTGGAGAAACTAGTGGCAACTCGACCAGTGGCGGAGGGGTCACAGTGACTGACCCAGCCAAGGTAAGGGCTGTGGTGACCGATTCCAGTTTCTCCAGCCTGGAGTTTACCTTGCCCATGGATGACATGAGGGATGTAAGCATGCCATGTATATCTGTCGGGTTAGACTGGCTAGTCCCTTCCCCTGCATCAGAGTTATCAGTTGAGGTGTGCAACAGTTTGTATAGTTCCGCTTTCCTGGCAGTCGCGGGGAAAGGAATGTGTCGCCTCCTGAGTTCGTTAGTTATGCGAGGGATTGTCCAGGACCTGAATGATGCAGGACTAGCCATGTCTTCTTCCGGTGGTGGGGAGTTTGGTCTAGCCGGAGTGCTCGGGATGGAGAAATCCTCTACCCCTTCTTGAGACATACTAGATGAGAAAATATACCGTTAGTGTTGAAACCCAGGGGATGTACTGGCGGGCTAATTATGCCGTGTGAGGCGAAAAAATTAATCTTGTCCTTTGGTGACAGGTGAGGCCCTGCTATTTGCCAAGTGGCTATGAGAGGCTCTATCTATGCGTTGGCGCGAGGGAATATTGAGGCCACCCATGTAGTGGCAGGAATTCGTAGGCCTCTCGGTGACAATAAAAGAAAAACAGGGGAAGGGAGTGACAGGTGACGCCCTCTCTAAACTTTGCGAGGCGGCTAACTAACGTGTGGCTCGAGGGGTGTATGCCTCCGAAACGTTTGAGGCGGGGTGTTGGCCTCGCGGACCTCTAAACTATAGGCGGTATGCCAAGAGGGGAGATACCTATTTGGGCCTATACCCCTAACTGCCAGTACTCTACGTCCTATTTAGGGAGAACGTATGTGACACGTGAGCAGGCTTACGTACCTGCTAGTATGTATACGTATATGGTGCGTAAGGTATAGAAAACCTGGATAAACCTAAAAGGGTAGAAATAGATATGATAGTATGAGAAATGGATCCTGTGATACTAACGTAGACTAGATATGCTGTGGTTGATTTTATTAACCGTATGTGTTGAAGGGGAACAATTAGAGTAAGGAAGTACCCC
This sequence comes from Pelobates fuscus, assembly GCF_036172605.1. NCBI lineage: Eukaryota > Metazoa > Chordata > Amphibia > Anura > Pelobatidae > Pelobates > Pelobates fuscus. The sequence continues at coordinate 148,918,516 of NC_086323.1, read as the reverse complement.
GCCTGATTTATTATGGAGAAAAACCGTAACGCAGGATTAGCTTGTAGTGTCTACATATAATGTGTATACCTGGTGACCAAATTTAAAATATATATATGGCCGTGCTACTGTAATAATCGTAGTGCAGGGAGTATGAGTTTAAACTATGAAAATTGACCATATGCAGAAAGGTAGACGTATGAGAGGTTAAACCAAAAGTGTGATTCAAACCTGAAAGTGTGAGATGTTGGGACCGTGTTCTGTATACACGATATATCGTTTGAGTATATGCAGAAAGGTCAGGAAATGTAGGTGCCATGTAAACGGGTGTACATGGTAGTGACAACGTAATATACACAATTAATTTAGAGAAAACTTTATCACATATATATACACATTATACCTATTCCTGATTAATTATCTGAGTTTCTAGTGTATGTAATTTGAGTACATAAAGAAAAGTCAGCATATGACAAGTGCCATGTAATGAAAAGTGTACATGGTGTGTTTAAACAGGGAGGAGAGAGAGGAAAAAAAAAAAAACGTTTGTTTAAAACAAATTCCTAAGTGTAAATGGAAGGTACACAAAAAGTAAAGTGTTCAAGCAAAACTATGTATATGTATACCAGGATAATATCATGAACTAATAATACATGAGCCCTAACCTAGGTATAATTAATGTGACAGCATAAATTATGAAATACATGCTAAAATCGTTATATGTATATAAAACAGACTGGTATTTAATAAACTATAATCTGTATGAAAATGAATAATCCTACTATCAGGTACTAAAACTTACAAAATAGAAACAAACTGAAATAAAGGAGGGAAAAATAAAGCATAGGAATGCTACATACTTATTACTTGGTTTCCGGAAACCGGAGGGTTAATTTGCCTGAGACTTTGGCCGTAAAGCGTGTGGCCGTAAAGTGAGGCTGAAAATTATTGCGACGCCGTGGGAAGTGATCCGGGCGACGGACTTACGTTTTAGAAGTCCAGAGGACTCGATCAGCGAAGAAGACCGGGTTTTTTGTGCGTGGCTGGCCGTGGAGAGACCTGTAAGGAGTTTCCTGGACACAGCTGACACCGAAGAAAAACGCGGGTTTCTGAAAGCAAGATGGCGCCGTCCGTGAACCGGAAGTGGATTCAGGATGCAACGCTGACCTCGAAGGTATGGAGCCAGGTAAGGGGTGTCCCTTAAGTAGGGAAGGGGTGTGTCATACGCCCCTCCCACAAACACAGGCCAAAAGGCCTTACTACATATATATATATATATATACATATATATATATATATATGTATACACACAAAATAGAGACAGACAGACAGACCGACAGACAAAAATAGATAATTACATAGTTATATAGATAGACACAAAAGCACACAAACACATTTCTATATTTTGCTTTTTCATGCACAACCTTTAATTTATTTTGAACATGACCAAAGAACGAAGGTTTGCATGTCCAATAACCATTATTTCCCACTTTTTGTTTCAATTGTTTCAGTAAAATACAAGGTATCATATATATAGCTCATGGGGTATACACAGTACAATTATTAAGTGTTCTTGCATAGCAAGACCACTTAATGTTATCTCACATATATATTATTATTTAGTGTTCTTGCATAGCAAGACCACTTACTGTTATCTCACATATATATTATTAAGTGTTCCTGCATAGCAAGACCACTTGCTGTTATCTCACATATATATTATTATTATTATTCTTATTATAGCCAAATTTGCCACCCTAACTCCTCCCACAGTTTTTACACTACATAGACAAAAATATACCAAAACGTGCAGATTGATCCCGATCATCGTTCTTGTGGCGAAATTTGTCCCATAGGAATGAATGGCAAAGCTAGAGTGGGAGCTGGCAAAAGCTGAAAAATCAGGACATGATTTCTAAACTGCCACCACTCCCTCATTTTCAGGACCACCTACACAAATCTTATATCAAAACGTTCAGCTATCCCTGCTGCCACTAGAAATGTCCACAGCTAAGCCATAGTCCTGATAGTTTTCACAATATGACCATTTGTTTGCAACTCACGCAGTCCATTGACATTCATTGAAACTCCACTCTGCAAAGCTCACATTTGAAGGGCAATTTCTAAACTGCGACTGTGCCTTCATTGTTAATATCTCAGAGACATACTATACATCAAAATGTAGGTCTGGGTCTTGTGATTCTCACAATATAAAGCTCTTCACTGTAGGATTTATTGTTTTTAAAATACGACCGTTTGAAGATGGCAACCGCAAAAATACTCTGACCTGTGCAAGGCTGCAGCAGCACGTGATGTCATAGACAGGGACTTTTGCACCTGCTAATGTTTTTATAACTGTATGTTTTAATGTAACTGTGAAGCACTTTGGGCAACAACGTTGCAATTAAATGTGCTATATAAATTATAACAGTTACTCCGCCCACTCCAGTTGTAGACTACTGGTGGATGCAAGAACACTTCACACAATTTCCCCAGAAATTGTAGCTTTTCTAGTTCTTATTATTCTTATTATAGCCAAATTTGCCACCCTAACTCCTCCCACAGTTTTTACACTACATAGACAAAAATATACCAAAACGTGCAGATTGTTCCCGATCGGATTGCTATTACTTTATGGAACGTTTCGCCGAATGGTTCTCGGAATATCGTCGTTCTTGTGGCGAAATTTGTCCCATAGGAATGAATGGCAAAGCTAGAGTGGGAGTTGGCAAAAGCTGAAAAATCAGGACATGATTTCTAAACTGCCACCACTCCCTCCTTTTCAGGCCCACCTACACAAATCTTATATCAAAAACATTCAACTATCCCTGCTGCCACTAAAAATGTCCACAGCTAAGCCATAGTCCTTATAGTTTTCACAATATGACCATTTGTTTGCAACTCACACCGTCCATTGACATTCATTGAAACTCCACTCTGCAAAGCTCACATTTGAAGGGCAATTTCTAAACTGCGACTGTGCCTTCATTGTTAATATTGCAGAGACATACTATGCATCTAAATGTAGGTCTGGGTCTTGTGATTCTCACAATATAAAGCTCTTCGTTGTAGGATTTATAGTTTTTAAAATACGACCGTTTGAAGATGGCAACCGCCAAAATACTCTGACCTGTGCCAGGCTGCAGCAGCAAGTGATGTCATAAACAGGGCCTTTTGCACCTGCTAATGTTTTTATAACTGTATGTTTTAATGTAACTGTGAAGCACTTTGGGCAACAACTTTGCAATTAAATGTGCTATATAAATAAATAATAACAGTTACTCCGCCCACTCCAGTTGTAGACTACTGGTGGAGACAAGAACACTTCACACAATTTCCCCAGAAATTGTAGCTTTTCTTGTTATTATTATTATACTTTATATATAAACCACCAACGCATGCTGCAGCACTGAAGCGTATTTTATAAATTAAAAGGTTTTTAACTTTACACATCATGAAAGGAAAGTATTTCTTTCAATGCATAGTGTTATAAGATGGTGTTTAAAACAGGAAAATAGAATGGAGATATACATATTTTATCTACATCACCTTTAGTTGGCTATCGGTTTGTATATAAATTTCACTACTGACAGTTCTGCTTTAATAAGCCTTATTTCCCTTTACATTTCTGCTTGTTTTTGCTAGAGCTTTCTTAAGTCTCTAGCTGGATTTTAACGAATAAATGTAAATGAAGAAAATACTCTGCAATACAATAAGGTGTGCTTCTTTCTCCATGACATTTTGATATAACACTACATTTATGCCCAGATTTTGCTGACCTCCATTGACTTAGTGTGCTAATTATGAGTAGAGAGAGTTTTTGCTGTGATGTTGATTTTGCAATAATACTGCATTGTACAGAAATTCCATCAGCATATTATGTGGCATTTACAAACCTCAGTGTTGTTCTAGAGGCTGGTGGCATTTTTGAAACAGCAGTTTAATTAATTTCCCTGAACAGACTGCGACCCATTGAAATGTTACAAAGAGAGAGGAGAATGCAGAACGTACAAGGAGCAATGTAAGTATGTTTACTAGGTGAATGGGCCAGAGATTAGTCATTTTTTGTTCAAGACCTTATAAAGGTAAAAGGTTTTGTTTTCTGTGCAAAGCTAATTACTAGAATTAGTAACTTCTGGACATTTTGCTAGAGATTTTCTGGCAATAACCAAATACGGATAGTCAGTAAATACAAAAAAGATGAAGATTTTATCATCTTAATAAGAATAAACCTGCTATATTTATAGTCTATTGAGAATGGGTCAGATTTGGACCAAATGATTCTTTCGAGAGTTTATTCACTAAATTGAGAAATGAGAATTGAAATCGACAGATAGGGCGTTTATTCACTAAACTGAAAATCGAGAATTGACCCAAAATATTTCCTTATTCATTTTGCATGTTTTTACAGTTTAATTAATACATAAACTTTAACAAGGTTAAACCAGCTCTATCACCTTCTGTGTCTTTGGATATTTTGCAAAGACGTCTGATATTGACATTGCTGATGGCAATGCGGTGCTTGTGGGGCTTGCAGAGAAATGTGAACCTGTTTTGCGTGGACACCGCCATCTTTTTCCACAGAATCCTGTGGCCGTCAGTATGTACTCTTGCTCATGTACGAGTACAACACTGATGACTATTGAGGATCCCACAAAACTGAAGGAACCTTCATAGACAAAGTCTTATATCCCTCAGTCGTCACTAATGACAGCTGAAGGCTTGACAGTGTTAGCTCTTCTTTTTCAAGCTTTGTCAAGCCTACTTTGTCATGATATCTGTTGTCTGAGTTGACATGGGGGGGAGCTATAACTGTAACACGATTTGTGTCAAATTTAAAAGATAAATGTGATGTAGAATTATTAAAAAATCTTATTGTATTTATATTGAATTGCTGCTCTAACTCTGTATTAACCTGATACTGTGACAAATCCTCCATTTTGTCCTCATAACCTGACTTCTTCATATGAAAACTACATTACATGACAGTATTTCTCAGCACATCTAATACAATAGACAAGGACTGTATTCTCCATAAGGATATGACTAACCCAGGAACTGTTGAATTTCCCCTAACTCGCAACATAATATAATTTAAAGGCCATGAGAACACAGTAGTAATGAAATGTTCTATTCATAAGAGACCTTGCACCTAACCACGAGATTTGACATCACCGACCGAGTAAAATGACGCTCAAGACCCCTTGTCCCCCACCCGTGTCCGAAAAAGTACCACCTCTTGGTGGGTGGACACGGAACTAACCACTTAGCTTTTGATCCAATTAATTATATTGATAGGTGGACACTAACCCAGACACTTAACAATTAATCCAATTAATGATGTTTATTCACTGATATCTTGATAATCAATGATGACGAAAATGTCTCTTAAAAGGGCCTGCGCGCCCGCTGATTCTGCACTTGCCAATAAATTTCCTCGAAGTTATTTTAACCTGAACTCCGTGTGTCAGACTGAATTACTTCAGCGTATATACGCAATTCAATTCTCTTTAATTTGGACAGGAACAGATAGACACTTAAACTTTTTGGTTTACTGAAAAAGTACCATAACAACTTTGGCGCCCGAACAGGGACTCCGGGCTATGTCTGGCCGGTGAGCCGTCCTAAGGAAGACAAGGGTGGACGGAGGAATCCAGGGGGAAGGAAGGGAGACTGATCACCTCCAGTTACACGGTAGAGACTTCTGCAGAGCCACCGGTACGTTCCGGCCCCTTTGATTGACCCGTCCACGTGTCTGTGACTGCTTCCCGGGAGGACATCAAAGACAGGTAATATCTTGCCCGGAGTCTTATTACCCATTTGTTACCTGCATTTAGTCTATCTGTTGCCTGGGTGTGTCTAGTTTGGTTGCCCGGGCTGAATGTTTATTTGTTTCCCCTTTTTGGGATAAAGGGGGGGGGTGGACCCGGGGGATTTGCCTGGAGTCCTGTTGCCTGTTTTACTCCTTTTAGGAGCCACGTGTTTGTGGCTGTAGGGAAAAAGGGGGGTTGACCTGTGGATGTGTTCCTGGGGGTCTTCTTTGCCTGTTTACTTCTTTTAGGAGCCTCGTGGCTGTGGCTGTAAGGAAAAAGAAGTTTGTGGAATTGTGGGATCTGTGTAGAATCATAGTTTCCTGTGATCCAATTTTGTGTCACTTTGATAGCCTAGCTAGCTTCACTGTGCGCTTTCGGACCATCCAGCTCTAGTTGAGTTGGGGACGTCCTGACCCGGACCATCCAGCTCTAGTTGAGTTGGGGACGTCCTGACCCGGACCCTTCGGCTCTAGTTGAGTTGAAGGTCCACTGATTATTTTAACTGTGATAGGAGACTTAGCCTTGTGGCAGGGGACTCAGTTTCCTGGGGGGATTCAGGCAGGCATTGCTTGTTTTCCGCATCACGTGGTAGTGAGACTTATAGAGTGGGTTTTATAAGGGCACTACGGGAGTGAGGGTGGCGTGGCCACTTTAAGTGGACTGCTGTAACGAGGGAGGCTAGAAAGGATTTCGGACCGGTGTTAGCTGTTATCCTTGGCCGCTGGTAGTGAGACTTGAGGAAGTCATTCTCCGAGCGGGGACACTACGAGGTTGAGAAAGGTGACTTTGGAGTAAGCACATGTAGAAGGAAAGGGATTACTGTTGATTTCATTTGAACTGTGATGCATGCACTGTATTTCAACTGTACTGTTGTCTTGTTTGTTTGATGTGGAGTCATTTAAACTCCTGTATCTGTCTCTAAGGATTTTCCTTCCCTTACTCTTTACCTTTTCTACACTTCCTGTACTATTGTACTATCCACTCCCATTCCTCTTAATAGAGAAGTGATTGGTCACACACTTCTCACCTCGCTCCAATCCGTGTCTACCACCCCGGGTAGGCGGATTCAGTGACTAGTCTACGTTTTGGGAAGACGCACTTGAGAAAGACCCACGATTCTCAGGTGGCAGTCGAGCATTGTAGACGTTCCGGTTCAATTTTCCTTATCTTTCCCTATATCTGGGACGCTGGTGTAGGGGAGAAGGGATCATGGGGCAGGATTTAAGTAAGCCCAGTAAGGGCTGGTTAGCATGTGATTTAGTTGATGACAGAGAGGGTGAGGAGATGGTTAAAGGTGTTGAAAAGATTGCAAAAGTTTGTAAAATAGCTGTGCCGACATGTGGTAGATTACAACCAGAAAGTTGGCGTAGATTGTTGATGGAAAAGAAAGGCAAGCTTGCAAATTATGATTTATTAAAAACAGCTGAAGCATGGTACAGAGTAGCAAAGGCTATTCAGCAAGAAGGTTGGGTTGAAGAAGAAATAATTCACAAGGGTGTGAAAATGTTTGTGTACCATAATAATTGTGTTGCTGGGGCTCTTCCTCAGCCAGCGCCCCAAAATGGCGCCCGGGGGATGTCTATCCCAAAGGTCCAGTCAGCAATGGGAGATTGCCAGCTGATTAATCCTCCCAACCCCCATCCCGTCACCTCTCCCGTTTGTCCGGTCCTAAATTCTGATGGATCCTACTTTTCCCCTTCTCCTTCCCTAACATTCCCATCATCCTCATCCATCCCCAAGCCACCTTCTGTGTCTAATGCTAACATCTCATCTGCCATTCCTTCCTCACACTTTGTCTCCGTAGATAATCCTACCCTCCCATCTGCATCTGCCCAGTTCACTAACCCCTCCTCTCCTGCCACTGTCAATCTTGCTGATCCCACTCCGGCTCCTCCTCCTTCAGGCACCTTTACTGACTCTTCCCCACCCTCTCCCTCGCCCGCCCCGACCACAGCCCAGTTTCCCACCCCCTCTGCTAATCCCTCCCCAACCTCACTGCCCACTCCAGGTTCCGCCCCAACTCCCACCCAAATGGCCTGGCCATACCCCTTCCCATACCCCTATCCTCACTGGCCATACCCCTTTCCCCAAGTCACTCCCCAGGTTCCGGTCATGCCCAGTCCGGTTCAGTCTGCCCCGGATGTGCCCACATCCAACATGGCCGCCACGTCTTCCCTTAACCCCAATGCAACTTCCTTCCCTGCCTCCAATATGGCGGCCCCCAGCCATTCAGCACCCCTGATGCCGGTGCTTCCCGGTGATTACCGGTCCCAAGGTTATGACCCAATGGCAACTCCCGCCTCCGGAGCTCCCTCCTATCCCCCGGCCCTGTCTCCTCAGGTGCTCCCCTCACGCAGAAGGTCCCAGATAATAGAGCTAGATGAGGAAGAGGATGACAGACTGTCCCAGGGTTCAATGGAGGCTGCGAGAGCCCACCGTTCTATTGAAGATCCCTTCGGCCATCAGGGTCGGGGAGAACAGGCCCCTCCTAAATATGTCGCTTTTAACCCCACACAAGCTAGTGCTTTAATGAAATCTCTCCCTGACCCAGAGAAACAGCCTATGCCTTTTTACCGAGGGATAGTTCAGATACAAAAGACTTATTCCGCCGCCTGGCGTGACCTACTGAGCATTTGTGCTATTAAAGCAGGGGATGCATATTGGCCCAGCATGGCCCGCCACCTCAGTACAGATCTGCTTACAAGTGATGTTGATTATCCCTCCGGAGTAACCTTTTGCAATCAATTGAGAGATTGGGCTAAGGATAAACTTGCAGATCAAGCTGCTGGCCTTACTGATGTTGTGCAAGACAAAGGAGAATCAGTGGAAAGGTTTCATGCAAGATTATATCAAATGTTTACAGATTTGGGGTTTGATCTCACTGACAAAATTCATTCACAAATGCTATCAGGTGCGTTTGTCCAAGGTGTTAAAGATTCCATACGCAAGGGAATCATTGCTGCACGCCCTGAATACAAGGTTGTTCCCCTAGATACGTTACTCCTAGTTGCTAGAGGTTTGGAATCTGCCCAAACCCCCAGAAGACCCAATTCAGCTCCTCTCATGGTGGCCCGTGCCACCCCCATCACCCCTGGCACCAAGGGTGTCAAGTTAGAGGACGTAACATGTTTTAATTGTGGGGCTAAGGGACACTACAGAAGTGACTGTCCAGAGCCCAAAAGGGAGCCGGGGGAGCCCAAAAAGTTTCCTACAGGGGAGCCCAAAAAGTTTCCCAAGCCTGCCCCGGCCCCTAAGACCATGAAAACGGTTCCAATTGTTGAGGAACCAGATGATGATTAGGAAATTGGCAAACCTGTGTCATTAACCCCTGTCATGGCAGTGTTTACAGGGGATAAGGGGGGGGGGGCACTTGCCACAGTGACTTTACCCATTGAAGGCCAACCTACCACATTTCTTATTGACACAGGCGCAGCCCGAAGTGTTCTCAGAGAACAAGACCTGCCAGACCCATCTTTCTTGTCAAGTATTGATGTCTCCTGTGTTGGAGTGGATGGCCAACCGAGACACAGTCCTCTAACAACCCCTCTGCGGGTTGGCACAAGCTTACTTGCTCGTTTTGTAGTTTCCTCCACATGCCCAATTAACCTGTTAGGCGCTGATGTCCTTTCACGCCTGCAGGCGTCTATAACCTTCACTCCAGATGGACAGGTAGAAATGTCTACACCTCTATCTGTTTCTGACACTTCAGCCCTGTGCTCCATACCTTTGATGCTGCAATTAGATATATCCAATGAGCAAGCAGCAGAACCTAGGTCCAATTTCCCAGATGAGTTAAAAACTCAGGTGCCTGCTAAGCTATGGTCCTCAGGCCCAGAGGATATAGGTCATCTAAATGTCCCACCTGTGGTGGTTAAGCTTATCCCAGGAGCTAAGTTACCAAGGAAACCACAATATCCTCTAAAACCAGCACAGGCTGCAGCCATTTCTATTCACATCAAAGCGCTCCTGGAAAAGGGTGCTTTAGTGGAGTGTAAATCAGAATGTAATACTCCATTATTTCCTGTGAAGAAGAAGACTCTAAAAGGTGAGCCAGTAAAGTACAGGATGGTTCAGGATCTCCGTGCAGTCAATGAAGCCACTGTCCTGGACACCCCTCTTGTACCAAACCCCCATACCCTGCTCTCTGGCGTCCCACCTTCTGCAAAGTATTTCACAGTCATTGATCTAGCTAATGCCTTTTTCAGTGTTCCACTAGATCCATCCTGTCAATACCTGTTCGCTTTCACCCATGAAATGCAACAATATACATGGACTGTCATGCCCCAAGGGGCACAAAATTCTCCAAGTCAATTTGCCAAAGCCATGTGTACTATTCTTGACCCATGGCAAGCTGAACACCCAGAAGTTGTTTTACTCCAGTATGTGGATGATTTGTTGCTCTGTGGAGATGATATACCCACTACTGAAAAATGTTCAATTAGTCTGCTTTGCTATTTGGCAGAACAAGGATGTAAAGCTTCGCTTCTCAAGCTGCAATTCTGTCAACCCTCTGTAATTTTCCTTGGACATTGCCTATCTCAAGGTACCAGACATCTCACTCGGGACCGAGTCAGAACAATTCTGGACATTCAACCCCCAAGGACTTCAAAATCTCTTCATGCCTTCTTGGGCCTCATTTCCTACTGCAGAGCATGGATCCCAGAGGCCTCTCTGCTTATGCAACCTCTCTACGATGCACTCAAGTCAGATCCATTCGGCCTGACCAACGAAGCTCTAGACAATTTCAAATCTCTTAAGCGTGCCATTGCTTCTGCTCCTGCCTTGGGCCTACCTGATTACTCCAAACCTTTCAAATTATTTGTCTCTGAAAGACAAGGCCACGCAACAGGAGTTCTCACCCAAACTAATGACTTAAGAGGCCGCCAGAGGCCTATTGGATATTTCTCATGTCAACTGGACATTGTGGCCAGAGGGACCCCTTCCTGTCTCAGGGCTGTTTTTGCTGCAAGAGAGCTCATAGAAAGAACCTCAGACCTGGTCCTTGGCCACCCCCTGGTTGTTTTGGCCCCTCATGACATTTCTGCCATCATCAACCAAGTCCAGCTCAAGCACGTGTCTCCAGCCAGACACCTACGCCTCCAGTGCCATCTTCTTCTACCTGACAACATTTCCATCCAAAGATGTCAAGTTCTTAACCCATCCACTCTTCTTCCACTCCCTGAGGGGGGTATCTATTATGGATTTATCACAGATGAAACCTACATTTACCTGCTTTGTGGATGTATCAAGAAAGTCATGCATCCACATTTGACATTTTATGAAGGTGAAAAGCCTCTCTGTGAAGGCCCAGATCACGCCTTCTGTACCATGTGGTACAAACCAGACATTACTCCCGAGCCTTGCTATGAAGATGAGCTCTACCATTGGACTGATGTTAAGCTCACTGCTCAAGATTTCTATTGTGACTCTGAAGGCAATAGCATGGTCTTGGTCCAACTACCTCAACAACTTAACTACCTTTACCGCCATTGGGATACTGCTATCCCACATATTCCTGTTACCAAATTGAAGACAAAGTCATGGAATGATCTTGGGCCCATGGCAAAGTTATGGGCCACCATGGATGAAGAACAGCTACAGGAAAATGGTATTGTCAAATACCCAACAACTGACCTTCTGGAAGCATGGCCACGCCACTTCCTAGAAAAAGAATTTAAAGACCTAGTTATAACAAATGACTATGACCCAGAAACTCCTCATGACTGTTTCGAACAGATGAAAATGGAAACAGTACACTTACCAACTGTGCATGAGAATCCATTACCGGATCCGGATTTTACTCTGTTTGTGGACGGTTCAAGGTATGCTGATGAAGAAGGAAAATACCATACAGGATATGCCGTAACCACAACAGGGGAAGTTCTCAAGTCATCACCTCTACCGCCAGCAATGTCTGCGCAAGAAGCTGAATTGCAAGCCCTGACTTCAGCATGTAAGATTTCCAAGGGAAAGCGTGCCAACATCTATACAGATTCAAGATATGCTCTGGGTGTGGCACATGACTTCGGCCTCATTTGGAAGACAAGAGGATTTCTTACCACTGCCGGTACACCAGTCAAACACAGCTCTGCAATCAAGGAACTAATGGATGCCCTCCTACTCCCTGAAGAAGTGGCCGTTTTGAAAGTAAAGGCACATGGGAAATTGGATTCAGATGAAGCAAAGGGCAACCATTTGGCCGATCAGGCTGCTAAGCAAGCAGCCAGAGATTTGCAGGAAGTGGATGAAGAAGTGTCCGGTCAAGAAGAAGAAATTCCTATCTTTACCTTACAAACTCTTCCTACTGACCTAAGAATTCTACGAGAACAACAAGCTATAATTACCCCTGAAGAAATCCAGAAATGGAAGAAGAAAGGAGCTGTCCTAAAGGACGGAATTTACTACAACAATTCTAAATTTTGCCTTCCAAGAAGCTTATACCCAGCAGTTGTCCAATGGGCCCATGGGCCTGCACATCTGTCAAAAGACCTAATGGCCGCCCTCATTCAAAAATATTATGAAGCACCTGGAATCACAACCCTGATCAACAGCTTCTGCAGGGCCTGTGTCATTTGTGCAAAATGTAATCCAGGAAGACCAATCAAGGTGCCTGCAAAGCACCTAGCAAAACCCATGTACCCATTCCAGAGAATTCAAATTGATCATATCCAAATGCCCAAGAGTGGGTCTCATGAATATGCACTAGTAATGGTGGATATGTTCTCAGGCTGGCCAGAAGCCTACCCTGTAGCCAATATCACTGCAAAAACAACCGCAAGACGCCTACTTACAGACATTGTATGTAGATTTGGACTTCCAGAAGTCATTGAAAGTGATCAAGGCCCAGCCTTTACAGCAACAGTGACTAAAGAAATTTGGACTGCTCTGGGAGTGACCCTAGCCTTCCACACCCCTTACCACCCACAAAGTAGTGGTAAAGTAGAGCGCATGAATGGCACTCTAAAAGCCAGAATGTTAAAAATGTCACAAGAAACAAAAATGCCCTGGCCAGAAAGTCTGTCAATAGCTTTGTTCAGCGTTAGGCACACACCTAGAGGGAAACACTCGTTATCCCCATATGAAATTCTATTTGGGACAGCACCCAGGCTAGGTTGTTATTATCCACAGCAGTTACAGCTTCAATCAGATGTTTTAGTAGACTATGTAACTGAACTTGCAAGTGCCTTGAACAAAATACATGCCCAAGTTTTCTCTTCAATTCCAGATCCTGATCTGAACACAGGTACCCATAACCTGCTTCCCGGAGATTGGGTTCTGGTTAAGAAGTTCGTGCGGAAAAGCTCCCTGGAACCAAGATTTGACGGGCCATTCCAAGTTCTCCTGATCACCGCAACTTCCGTCAAATTGGCCGGCAGGCCACATTGGATCCACGCTTCCCACTGCAAGAAGTCTCCTGCCCCAGAGGAAGCAGATACCGCACAACCATGTACCTCTGGTACATTGTCTCCTTAATTAGTTTAATTAAGGCCCAGCAAGTAGCCATCACTAAAGATGCTAGTGGGTACACCTTCTGGTATAATTCATCATGTACCCGTGTGGCTACCTATACCTTTGATTATTGTGACATCGTAGAATGCCCATTCACTACAACACAAATCCAGAATATCTATAGAGATATCCCTCATGTAAAAGATCCATATGTTTGTGTAGTTGACAAACAATGGGGGCATGATTGTGGCCATTGGGGGGCGGCGGGATGGAATGCCGGACCTTCCTGGGGCTACAAGCCAAAAAGTGCCTTATCTAAAGTAGATGATCATGGTAGGTCCCTCCTTCAAAGAATGACTCTGAGAAAGCCTGGAGGAGGCACACCAATGAAATTAATTCTTAATGTTGAGCATCCAAGCCCAACAGATGCAGACCAGTATGTATTGGGAATGTACTGGAAAAAGGGTTCCTATACTAAATTAGGGCATTTCTACCTTAAAGATATGTGTAATTCCCCTGAGTGGCAAGGAGCTACTCATATGGTCACAAACCCATTAAAACCACACATCCAGTCCTTTAAGGACATGATGGCCATTCCTAACCCCACCTTTGAAGATACTATGGCCGCTGAAACAGGTTTTAATGATGTTAACCTATGGTTAGAATGGATGAAATATAATGCCAACAAACATAACCGAACCGCATGCTATGTGTGTGGTGGTGCCCGGCCTCATCTGGGCACTGTACCTTTAACCCTGCCAGTAGATGAAGAAAAATGCATTTTAAGTCTTTTTGCCTACCAATATAATTTCAACAGGTCTCAATGTCAAGCATGGACAGCGGAGTATCCTCTTATAGCCAAAAATGTAAGACCTCCTCATGGTGTTACCGTATATAAAGGTAATTACACTTGTTATGTCAAACATGATGGGATTGGTAAATTTGTGGGTAACTTTCCCGCAGGTTATTGTACTACATATAGAACTGTTCCTGTACGCTTGCTGCAGCAGCACACTAGGTCACTGGGAGATATTTACTGGTTGTGTGGGGATTTACAGTTAAGATCCAGAATGGACACAGAGTGGTGGGGGGAGTGTACATTGGCCAAGGCCATTATGCCTATACACATTATTTCTGACACACACACCAACACCCATGAGTCCAGCCACACTAAGGCCAAGCGTGAAGCCCCAGTAAAAGGAAGTTTTGACCCTCACATTTACATTGATGCCATTGGGGTGCCTAGGGGGGTACCCAATGAATTTAAAGCAAGAGATGAAGTTGCTGCAGGATTTGAATCAATTTTTACCATAGTTACTGCAAACAAGAACTTAAATTGGATAAACTACATTTATTACAACCAACAGCGTTTCGTTAATTACACCAGAGATGCCCTCCAGGGATTAGCCGAACAGTTGCAGGCAACATCCCAAATGGCCTTCCAAAATAGAATAGCCCTGGATATGATCCTAGCCGAAAAAGGAGGGGTATGTAAAATTTTGCCCGACACCATGACATGTTGTACCTACATCCCAGAAAACACAGGTCCTAATGGTAAAGTTACATTAGCCATAGCAAAATTAAATGACCTCTCAGAAGAATTAAAAAGGAATTCTGGGATAAAAGATCCCTGGGACAGATGGTTTGGTTGGATGACGGGTTGGAAAAAGGCTTTAATGCATATTGGTATGGCAATACTAATTTCTCTTTTTATCTTTGCTCTTCTCTTTTGTTGTGTCTTCCCCTGCCTGAGGAAAGCTCTCACGAAGACTATTGACCAAGCGGCACCCACTTTCACACTACTTGATGTTGATGACCAAGATTTCCAGGATCTCAACTCACCCTGTTTGCCGCTGCAATCCATCCCTTTTGATGATAAAGTGCGAGAGTTCTAGGAAGGGACCACCTTAGGGACAGCATCTGTCGGTGAATGGTAAAGGCCCCATGTGGAGAAGTGGTGGGTTAGCTGCCATGGGATACCCTTGGGTGTGAAGTGTTCGAGAGCCATACTGACAGATGAGCTAGCCTAGTAGGGTCAGAAAATAGGGACAGACTTGCACTTTGCATTAACACCTAGCTAGCGGCCACGGGGTTTCTGTGCCTTTGGGCTAACACGTCTTCTGGTATTAACAAATAAAGTTTTTATCTCTTAGAATCTAACATTTCATAGGGGGGACTGATGTAGAATTATTAAAAAATCTTATTGTATTTATATTGAATTGCTGCTCTAACTCTGTATTAACCTGATACTGTGACAAATCCTCCATTTTGTCCTCATAACCTGACTTCTTCATATGAAAACTACATTACATGACAGTATTTCTCAGCACATCTAATACAATAGACAAGGACTGTATTCTCCATAAGGATATGACTAACCCAGGAACTGTTGAATTTCCCCTAACTCGCAACATAATATAATTTAAAGGCCATGAGAACACAGTAGTAATGAAATGTTCTATTCATAAGAGACCTTGCACCTAACCACGAGATTTGACATCACCGACCGAGTAAAATGACGCTCAAGACCCCTTGTCCCCCACCCGTGTCCGAAAAAGTACCACCTCTTGGTGGGTGGACACGGAACTAACCACTTAGCTTTTGATCCAATTAATTATATTGATAGGTGGACACTAACCCAGACACTTAACAATTAATCCAATTAATGATGTTTATTCACTGATATCTTGATAATCAATGATGACGAAAATGTCTCTTAAAAGGGCCTGCGCGCCCGCTGATTCTGCACTTGCCAATAAATTTCCTCGAAGTTATTTTAACCTGAACTCCGTGTGTCAGACTGAATTACTTCAGCGTATATACGCAATTCAATTCTCTTTAATTTGGACAGGAACAGATAGACACTTAAACTTTTTGGTTTACTGAAAAAGTACCATAACAACTGTAAGTCACAAAATAGTTGAAATGCAATAATTCTCCAAATCAGGTGTTTTCCCAGCACAGCCTTATTGGCCTAAAATTTTCCAATTCCCTGTTCACAAAGTGTGACATGATATTATAGCCTAATGCCATGACTCTTACAGTACATTTTCCATGGATTGAAACATTACTCCAGAAAGTGACCTAATTAAATTGATATTCATGAAATTCCACTAGCCATAGACACAGTAACACATTCAAGGAAGGATTCATGTGCTAACTCTGTGATAACATGTACGCCTTATCCAGAGACATGCTTCTTTATTTAAAAAAAAAAAAACAACAGCTCAGCAAACGAGCAGTCTGTCTGTTATTATCACTTCTGGTATTTGAGGTAACACCAGTTAAATTTGAATCAAAAACCTAAATATGGTGTATTTCTGCTTGCGCTCTGAACCATGAAGTAAAAAAAAAAAAAAAAAAAATCACAAAAGTCATTCGATACTGGCACTTTTAAATATTTTTCATAAATTAATCCATTGGTTACCAATGTCAACTATTTTGATCTATACTGGGAACTTATAGGTATACGACTCTTGGGCAGGGGAAAATAAAATCTATACATACACACAAACACAGCAGTTAAATGCTACTGAAGAATCGGAGGAGAATTTGAAATTGAATACACTGGAGTGAATTGCATAGCTTCCAACATTGGCAAATATGGGAACAGTACTCGTAAACAAGCCCTTGGGGTTGTCACCACTGATGCAACATGCGTCACTAGTGATGCCCATAAGGTGGGCTTGTCAGTGTGGTGTCAGGCATGCCAAGTTGACTGACAGCATCTCTAGCTGGCCACCAACACAGACGATCATGCAGAAAGCAGCTGAAGCACTCTCTGCATGGTCCTCGCGCCCGCATCACAGCACAAGCGCATGTAATGATGCACTGGAGCTGTGCTGCCTCATATCCAGACTGTTGATAAAATCTGTCGATTCCACCTTACAAACATAGTCCGCATTTGCCCCTTTCTTACGCAAGATGCTGCCAAGGAGCTTGTTCATCCTCTAGTAATTTCTCACATGGATTATTGTAATTCTCTCGTAACTAGTCTCCCAAAAGCCAGACTGCCACCCTACAATCTGTGATGAATGCTGCTGCTAAGATTATTTTTCTCTCCTGTCGCTTCTTACGTACCGCGCCCCTCTGTCAATCTTTACACTGGCTTCCGGTAACCTATTGGTGTCAATTCAAAATACTAGCCCTTATCTATAAAGTTCTAAACAACTCTACATTCAGTTTCTTCACTGATTTGCAGGTATGCCCCTACTTAGCCTCACCACTCTGCTGGTGACCTTCTCCTGTCCGCTGCTCACACCCTTACTGCTAACATGCACTTGCAGGACTTCTAACGGGTGGCTCCTTTTCTTTCGAACAGCCTGCCCACACTGTCAGATTCTCCCGTAGTCTTCAATCGTTTAAAAAGTCCCTCAAGCATCCACCTTTTCATGAATGCTTATGGCCTCCCATATCTATCTCTTGCTCTCTCTATTAAAGGGCCACACTCCACTCTCATCTCAAGTTCTGCTAATTTTCCACCTTGTTGCTTGCTGTTCCCTTGATGCCCTTCCTATTGTGTTTTTGTACCCCACCTCCTCTAGACTGTAAGCGTGTCTGAGCAGGGTCCTCCTCTGCCTATTGTTCCTGTAAAATTTTGTATTTGTCCCATTTATTGTTAGATGTCCCCCTTTCATAATATTGTACAGCGCTGTGGAATAAGTTGGAGCTATATAAATAGCAGTAATAATCATAATAGTGAAAAACTCTGTGAATATGTGTATTAAACAGTCAGTGGTGTAAAATATTAACTTCTCAGAGTTTTAGTGTTTTTTAGAATTCTAAGTAACTGACATTTAAAACAAAATAATAAATGCAATGCGTATGGGTGAAGACCTTATCTGGCTGAGGATAATTAATAGAAAGGCTGACGTTTCTTATCCTTTTACTTTAGGGCTAATAAAGATGGAAAATACATTACCTGAACTCCTGCTGAGAAAACCAGACTTTCTTCTACAGTTTCTTTCCATTTAACGTCTAATGTAACCCTATTTATTGTGATTATTATTTATTTATTTTTTTTCGAACACTTTACTTAATGGGCACTTTAGCAGACACTGGTGGCTGCAAAATATGAAGCAGGGCCATCATTTAGATAGAATTAGTAAAACTTGCTCTAATTATTCCAATTTTATCACATTTGGTGCCATCACAGTGAACAAGACGTACAGAGATACGACCCTTAAAATGGAGGAAACACTTGTAGTTTTATAAACCTTTATAAACCTCTGTAGCCTTTATAAACCTTTTAAACAGTAAATCATAAGAAGCATAATAAAAAAATGCAAAAATACAACATTATAAAATAAGCCTTAATAGATAGAATCTATAACAGTGACGTGTGTATTATTCTTAAAGGGACAGACACTATAGGCACTATAACTGCCTTATCTCCTTGAAGTGGTTATAGTGTCTGCAGTCCCCTGGCACTATCCTTACATTCAATGTTAAACTCTTTTTAATGTTTTAATGCAATACGAGAGTCGCTAGCAATTCATCCCCTCTGTGCTGCTTAGACTAATGAGGAAGCAGCAATGGCTGGCAGTGATTGACTAAGAGAGTCAGCCGACCACTTTCAGCTTATTACAGCCGACCATTGCTGGTATGAATTTCTTCGGTCAAGATAAAGTGTAATCTCTGCCTTTAAACTTATTTGCAGTAGAAGCCAGACTGCAGTTAGCCAGGGACCCTCATTCAGTGTTCAACTTCTCGAAAATCTTTTAACATTGAATATAGGGAAGGCACCAGGGGATTCCAGGCACTGTAACCAATTTAATGTGATGAAATGGTTATAGTGCATACAGTGTCCCTTTTCACCAAAATAACTACAGCTTAATGTATAGTATAGATTAGAGTACAGTCCCTGTAGGCTTTTTGTTGTAAACACTGTCTTTTCAGAGAAAGGGTAGTGTTTACATTAAAGCCTAGGGACATCAGATGGCCACTGGTGGTGCTTCCTGGGGCAGTGCTGCACAGTTTGCAGCACTGACGTTCAACATCTGCATGGAGACGCTGAACTTTCCTCATAGAGATGCATTGATTCAATGTATCTCTATGAAGAGATGCTGATTGCCCTGTGTTTGGCCCCATCCTGCCCCGCCTTCTTTACAATCTCAGCCAATCCAATGCTTATTGGCTTAGATAACCAATTCTGATAATCATAGCCAAAGAGGCTCATCGGGAGCATGGCCAGCACCTGCGAACCCGAGGAGAGCCTTGTCTCTAAGGGGACAAGGTGAGGTCAAGCCACCTAAAAGGTTTTAACACTATAGGGTCAGGAATGCATGTTTGTGTACCTGACACTATAGTGTTCCTTTAACAATAAATGAGATAATTACAAAATGTTGGAGGAAAAATGCGACGCACGAGTGGGGGCTTTTAAACTAAAGGGGGGACCTATTGCCCCTCCCCCTCCCAGCCCCCACCCCTGAGCGGTGGGTAGGGGCCATAAATAAGAATTTGGGGGGGACCTACTGTCCTACCCCCCGGCCCCCACCCCTGCGTGGCGGGTGGGGGCCTTAAATAACAATAAGGGGGGGAGACCTACTGTCCTCCCCCCTGGCCCCCACCACTGAGCGGTGGGTGGGGGCCATAAATAAAAATTGGAGGGGGGAACCCAATGTCCTCCCCCCCGGCCCCCACCCCTGAGCGGTGGGTGGGGGCCATAAATAAGAATTTGGGGGGGACCTACTGTCCTCCCCCCCGGCCCCCACCCCTGCGCGGCGGGTGGGGGCCCTAAATAACAATAAGGGGGGGATCTAAAATTCCAAAATCAGAGTGTTATGAGTCAAATTACACAGCGTGGGAAAATTCAAAAGAACTTTGCCACGCTGTGTAAAATGACACAGAGCACTCTGATGGTGGATTTCAAGCCAACCAATCAGAGTGCTGTGACAGGTAAATGTAGAGACTTACCTGTCAGTCTCTTCATTTACCTGTCAGAGCACTCTAAATGGATGGCTTAAACCCACCAATCAGAGTTCTCTGAGCCTAATTGCAGGGCGGGGCAAGGCTTTATAAGCCTTCCCCCACCCTGCAGAGCTCAGTTTGCGTGGAGCCCTCCATGGGTAAAAATGGATTTATTTATTTTTTGCGCTTGGTTTTTTTTTGTTTGTTTTTTTAAAGTGCGTCGGTTATTATGGATTTTTATTTGGCCTTTTTGGGGCTGAAAAAAGAAGATTTTAGAAGAAAGAAGACATCAAATGGTAAGTCTATTTTTTTTCATTATTTTTAGGATAAGGGGGATAGGTAAGGGTAATATTTTTAGGGGGAGGGGGGTGACTAGGGGTTTGGGGGGGTATATTTTTATTTAGGGCCCCCACCCACCGCTCAGGGGTGGGGGCCAGGGGGAAGACATTAGGTCCCCCCCTATTGTTATTTAGGGCCCCCACCCGCCGCGCATGGGTGGGGGCCGGGGGGAGGACAGTAGGTCCCTCCCCCCTTATTGTTTTTTAGGTCCCCCACCCGTCGCACAGCCACTGGCTGCTCACTGTTTAGACACGCCCCTACTCGCGGTATAGCGAGTAGGGGCTGAATTTACTAATACTTTTACTAAGTAATCTTAGTATTAGTAAAGGTGGCTGAAAGACCAATTTAGGTCTTTCAGCTTTTTGGTAGATAGCTCCCTAATACCGTGTGAATTAGGGAGTTATCTACTAGGTGGCTGCCTATTTTATGTTATTTTAAGTGATTTCCCTATCCACATTTGTTTGCAGGGCACTTGTCCTACTCTTACCCCCATTTTACTTCCTTTTGCAGCCCTCTAGCTCTTTCCAGGAGTTTTTTAGAGCCATTTTTGTGCCCAAAAGTTCGGGTCCCCATTGACTTCAATGGGGTTCGGGTTCGGGGTCAAGTTCGAGCCGGAACTCGGACTTTTTTTCAAAGTTCAGCCGAATCCCCCGGACCCGAACATCCAGGTGTCCGCTCAAGTCTACAAACTAACTTTTGAACACAGTGAGTACCTGAAACCTCTTGTTGGGTGGGCTAAACGTAAGGCAGGTGCTCGCCCTGGCTCAGTTAAGAACACTGTAGTTCTCTGAATGATTGCCATATTCTTTTTGTTTGTGGAAGCTCTTTATGTAAGTCATGAGGCCACAGGCTATTCAATATATATATATATATATATATATGGAAAAAACAAGTCTTATGGCTTGACTGGTGTGCATATTTTTGTTTAGCATTGTATTAAATATATATATATAGTGGGATGGGCAGGGTTCAAAGCTAATAGTTATATAAACTGAACAAACCAAACAAGTAATCAACAGGATATTTTCATAATATCTGCTTGGACAAGTTATTGTACCAAAGAGGCTGCTGGTCAACAAATCTCTGGTATTCAAATATAGGGAATATGATAAACATATTTTGACAAAAAACTGAAGTTGATGTCTTTTTCAAAATACTAAATGGATGGCACTTTCAAATCAGAACCTTGTCAAAGGTATAACTTCCAGACATCCGACAGAAAAAAAAAAACTGCGTGATGATGAGAGAGTGGACCTATTTATACCAACTTCAGAGTTATATTTCCAGTCATTTCTGCTGTGTGTGAGTGGAGGGGGGATGACAAACCCGTTTGTAAATGTTGCCATGTTTGATGAGTAAATGTATATTGCAGGAATAGACCATGTTTTCCTAAAGGGACACTGTAAGATTGAAACTGCTAAATCTCATTAAAGCTGTCATAGTTTCTGAAGTCCCCTTCAACATCATTCCATTCAGTGATTTTTTATATTTTTAGTGCTATACGAGAGTCCCAGTAGCCCATGCCATCTATGCAGCTTGAGCTAATGATGAAGTATTAACCTGAGCAGCACTGGGCAGCTTTGATTGGCTGAGAGTGTCATTTGCTATAGCTAGAAGGAAGTGCCTTGTCTCTGTGTTAGCCATACCTTTTGTAGGGTAGGTCTGACCATTATTTAGTGCTAAACTCAAATTATTTGACAATGAATTAAGGGACAATGTCAGGGGACTCCAGGCACTGTAACCAATTGCATGGCATAACTAACGCAGTCATGGCTGCGACAGGGCCGGTTACTCCAGGGGCTATGGCCGCACTGTCGACCCCTGCAACCAGTGGGCTGGTATAACTAGATAGACCCATGGAGGGCTATGTGAAGAGAATGAGACACATGGAGGGGCTGGGCAGAGAGAAGGAGACACATGGAGGGCTATTGAAGAGAATGAGACACATGGAGGGGCTGGGCAGAGAGAAGGAGACACATGGAGGGGTTGGGGGGAGAGAAGGAGACACATGGATTGGCCGGGGGGGATAATGAGACAAATGGAGGGGCAGTGGGGGAAATGAGACACATGGAGGTGCTAGGGGGAATGAGACACATGGGTGGACCCAGGGTTATTTTTGCATCTGGCTCATTGGTTTCTAGTTACGCCTCTGAACCAATTCAATAAGATGAAATGGCCTTTAGTGCCTACAGTGTTCCTTTAATGCAGCACTGTCACTTTTGGGCTTGAGTTTCCATCACCATATCCTGCCATTTCCCATTAGTCACAATCACTAATGGGAACAAGCATCAATGTTCAGAATATGCAATAGATACCTAAAGCACCTTAAAGCACAATATTATCACAGACACAGTTTTGTACGTTCATGCCTGCGCGGGAGTCTACCGTTGATTAGGCTTCTGACAAGAGAGACTGCCAGTAGCTGTAGATGTATGGTGGAGGTAAGTACAATGCAAAGAACATACAAGAAAATATAATTGTCTGTTTGCAAATTCCGAATTAAATTTTAATTTTAAAAGATTTTATTTTGAACATATTTTGGTTAAAGACAAAAGAGATATTACATTTAAGAAACTTTTCAATCTTCCAACAAAGGTTTAATTTGATCAGATCTCCTTAACCCCTTAAGGACACATGACATGTGTGACATGTCATGATTCCCTTTTATTCCAGAAGTTTGGTCCTTAAGGGGTTAAAGGGATACTATAAGTGCCAGGAATACAAAGCTGTAAATCCTTTTTTTACTAACCTAATGCCAGCGCCATGACAAGTAGGCGCTAATGCACATGCGCTGCAAATGAAAAATTGAATCAATGCTTTCCTCTGGGAAAAAATCTGACGCTAGATGTCCTCATGCAGAGGTCTGTTGGGATCTAAGAAGCCCTCTTGTGGCGGTTTGGTAGACAGCCACTGTAGGCAGATTTAGAGCTGCAATGTAAAAATTGCAGTTTCTCTGGAACTGCAATATATCACATTGCAGTACTAAGGGCAATAGGAACACTGCCCCCAGACCACCTCAATGAGCTGAAGTAGTCTATGTGCCTATAGTGTCTCTTTAAACTTTTAGATCTTCTTAAGACATATTAAATCTTTAAAATATAGTAGAAATGTTAGAGTAATCGAATTTGAAGAAAGAAAAAAACACAATTGTGTTTGGTTTTCTTTCCTTTAATAAAAAAGGAAAAATAGCAATATTTTTTATCTAGGTTTATAATGGATATCTCACAGTAATGAATATCCCAAATCTAATACACAAGCTTGAGAATTGATACATACCTGTGTGTGTGCGCGCAAAACAAAATATGTATGTTTTATGTTTACAATATCATTGCAATGT
This sequence comes from Pelobates fuscus, assembly GCF_036172605.1. Lineage (NCBI taxonomy): Eukaryota > Metazoa > Chordata > Amphibia > Anura > Pelobatidae > Pelobates > Pelobates fuscus. Next base: position 148,894,690 of record NC_086323.1, on the reverse strand, counting down.
CTGTACACTTTGCATCTTGTCACTATAGCAACTGGGTGATGTTCTTGCCGTTCGTATGATCGCTCTATACTTCACATAGAAGGTAAACGCTTGCGCTACCTATGATTGATGAAGACACTACGGTTTTGAATTGTTGACGATTCTACCTGTGGAACATCTAGTTGAATACATTTCTTCACTGAGAAGATGGCATGCAGAGTTTCTTCATTTTTATTTTCCAGTACTGGCATGTTGGGAGAGGAGATGGGCAGGCAGTGGGTATCCCCTCTCATCAGCTCCTTTCTTGGCATATCAGTACAGATGTAGAATGAATGGTGATTGATGTACATACTTGATCAACAACAATTGCCCATGCTGCTGCTTAGGATGTTTGTTTGTTTTTTGTTTTTTTTTTTTAATCAGCTATTCTTTTAACGCACTAATGCCAGTACCATTCTGCAAGAACCAACATTCCATGGAAACAATTTAGTTACATATTTTGTTTGTAACGGAGATATTTTATGTATTTTTCATGTTTTCCTTTCTCCTCAAGAAATGTTTTCTCAAATGTATTGGGGACAATACTGGTTGCTACATAAACCCATGCAATGTGTATGTCCATTATTAACAAGTGCCTTCAGGGAACTCCCCAAGACACTGCTTTACATAAAGACGCTAGTGTCTGATTTTCTCTTGATTTGTATCCTGTAAGATTGCACACATAGCTTCCCACAGCACACGGATAATACAATCCTTTTTCACAAGCACGCTATTGCTGTGTATGTATAATTATCCTTTTGTCATGTAAGAATATTATGTGTTATGGGACACTTTATGCACATTGAGAACTAAGCAACTGTGGCTGTTTTGTCAGATGTTATCAACCTCCCCTTCTTTATCTAGGCAACTGGGAATTAATGTTAAAGGAACACTCCTCACGCCTAAAACACTTTAGCTTGCTGGAAAGCTTTATGTGTGAAGTGCGTGTCCTATTTTTCTAATGCAGAATAAAGTGCAGCTCAATGAGACTCAAGAGGCAGCAATTGCTCAGCACACTTGCCTTGCAAAGACTTCTCATTGAGCTGCACTGAAAAATCTGTGATTGGACAGTCACAAAAAGTCATGGCTGAGTAAGAAGGTGAGGGCTTGCAAAGGCAGCAGGCAAGATAACTGCATGTTTTTCAAGCTGTTTTGAAATATATCATAACTGAATAAATTATTATTATTTTATTATTTATATAGCGCCATCAGATTCCGTAGCGTTGTACAATGCATAGTTATATGCATGCATGGTTTCAGTTGGGTAGTTGAGTGTCCCTTTAAGAACATTTAAGGTTATAACTAGTGTTGTTGCGAACCCGCGAACCGCCATTGACTTCAATGGGCAGGCGAATTTTAAAACCAACAGGGACTCTTTCTGGCCACAAAAGTGATGGAAAAGTTGTTTCAAGGGGACTAACACCTGGACTGTGGCATGCCGGAGGGGGATCCATGGCAAAACTCCCATGGAAAATTGCACAGTTGATGCAGAGTCTGCTTTTAATCCATAAAGGGCAGAAATCACTTAACATTGACACCTGTTCTCAAAGCCCTGCCCTGATACACACTGACACAGAGCAGAATAGAGACTGTTCCCCGTCCTCAGAGACCACGATACACACTGACACAGAGCAGAATAGAGACTGTTACCCCTACATAGGGTCACTTGGCAGATATGGCGGGGTCGTGGGAGGGGGAGGATGACTTTCACCTCTTCCCCTGTTACATTCCCGTTGTGCTGTGACATCACCCTTATACGCTGTGTAAAGCATACTATTTAATTTGATCAGCATGGCCACTTGAGTTTTTATAGTTTTCACGCTGCTTGTAGTTTATATATGGTTCACAAAAATCAAACAAACGATAAAGTAAACATGTAAGGATTCAGAATATCCTTTCAAACCCTTACACATTGTGTGTACGTATTTTTTGTCTTAAGTTTGTGGCTTTAAAGAGGTTTACGTTGTTTCTATGATGTGCATAACATGTTCTTGTAAATGTTTGTTAAATTTTTCCTGGAATTGTAATTTTTGAATCTGAATAAAGATAGTCAAATCCCTGATACACACTGACACAGAGCAGAATAGGGACTGTTCCCCCTACATAGGGTCACTTGGCAGATATGGATTGACACTTATCCTAATGATCCCTGATACACACTGACACAGAGCAGAATAGAGACTGTTCCCCCTACATAGGGTCACTTGGCAGATATGGATTGACACCTGTCCTCAAAACCCCTGATACACACTGACACAGAGCAGAATAGGGACTGTTCCCCCTACATAGGGTCACTTGGCAGGTATGGATTGACACCTGTCCTCAAAGCCCCTGATACACACTGACACAGAGCAGAATAGAGACTGTTCCCTGTCCACAGAGTCCATGATACACACTGACACAGAGCAGAATAGAGACTGTTCCCCGTCCACAGAGACCATGATACACACTGACACAGAGCAGAATAGAGACTGTTCCCCGTCCACAGAGACCATGATACACACTGACACAGAGCAGAATAGAGACTGTTCCCTGTCCACAGAGTCCATGATACACACTGACACAGAGCAGAATAGAGACTGATCCCCGTCCACAGAGACCATGATACACACTGACACAGAGCAGAATAGAGACTGTTCCCCGTCCACAGAGACCATGATACACACTGACACAGAGCAGAATAGGGACTGTTACCCCTACATAGGGTCACTTGGCAGGTATGGATTGACACCTGTCCTCAAAGCCCATGATACACACTGGGGGGAGCTACTGTCCTCCCCAACCCCTGCGCGGTGGGTGGGGGCCATAAATCACAATGGGGGACTTACTGTCCTCCCCCCCTCGGCCCCCACCCCTGCGCGGTGGGTGGGGGCCATAAATCACAATGGGGGGGCCTACTTTCCTCCCCCCCGGCCCCCATCCCTGCGCGGTGGGTGGGGGGCATAAATCACAATGGGACGGGCCTACTGATAGGAGTGGAGTATTGTTCATATCAGTTTAATACCTTCCGCGTCTCCTATCAGTGGACGTGTATATGGCAGCCATTTTAGGAACCGCACACCTGGGACCCGAGCAAGGTCACCTCGTTCAAGCTGCTCTGGTTCCTTGATGAGCCAGCTGCCCGTGAGTTAACATGTCCCGTGGAGAAGCACTCTGTCCTGTAAAGCCTCACCACAAAAAAATTAAATAAATAACAGCACTCGGAGTGGTGAGTTTAGTAAATGTTCATATCAGTTTAATACCTTCCGCGTCTCCTATCAGTGGACGTGTATATGGCAGCCATTTTAGGAACCGCACACCTGGGACCCGAGCAAGGTCACCTCTTTCAACAGGCGACATGATTTGGCCCTGTAAAACTATCCTGGATATTCTCTACAATTTCTATGGATATGGCATTGATTTATGTAACAGGGAGATGGAAGAAGATGCTTGGTCGGTCCTCTTACTTGAAATTTGGGGCACTGCGCGGGCAAGCTAATGTGCCACCAGATAGGAGTGGTGAGTTTAGTATTGTTCATATCAGTTTAATACCTTCCGCGTCTCCTATCAGTGGACGTGTAAATGGCAGAGATTTTTAATTGTTGAATCACCTCCCCTTTTTAGGCCAAGGTGGGAAGATGCTTAGACCACTGGTATATTGGTGCCATCTTGGAGGATTTTTTTTTGGTTTGGTTTTTGAAGCCACAGTGCTGCACCAGTGGGCCTAAAAATTAGGCATGTACACATGCCTGAAAAATTTGGTACAATGTAGCAGCGGCCAGAAAAATTGATGTTTGTTTCACAGGCAGAAAGTGCCCTAAAACATGGCGGCTTGAACCCTAGTTGGTGGCGGATAAGTCACGCAAGTCAAACGTCATTCAGAGCTAAAATACAGCAGCGTGTGGACCATTTTTAGCCCAAGGCAGCTCATCTCAACAGGCCTTTTTTAATCGAATGTATCGCCCAGTGTCAGTCCCTTCGGGATCCATCCCTCATTCATCTTAATAAAGGTGAGGTAATCTAGACTTTTTTGACCTAGGCGACTTCTCTTCTCAGTGACAATACCTCCTGCTGCACTGAAGGTCCTTTCTGACAGGACACTTGAAGCGGGGCAGGCCAGAAGTTCTATCGCAAATTGGGATAGATCAGGCCACAGGTCAAGCCTGCACACCCAGTAGTCAAGGGGTTCATCGCTCCTCAGAGTGTCGATATCTGCAGTTAAGGCGAGGTAGTCTGCTACCTGTCGGTCGAGTCGCTCTCTGAGGGTGGATCCCGAAGGGCTGTGGCGATGCATAGGACTTAAAAAGGTCCGCATGTCCTCCATCAACAACACGTCTTTAAAGCGTCCTGTCCTTGCCGGCGTGGTCGTGGGAGGAGGAGGAGGAGGATGACTTCCACCTCTCCCCCTGTTAGATTCCTGTTGTGCTGTGACATCACCCTTATACAGTGTTTAAAGCATATTTTTAAATTTATTTTGCAAATGCTGCATCCTTTCCGACTTGTTGTAATTCGGTAACATTTCCGCCACTTTCTGCTTATACCGGGGGTCTAGTAGCGTGGACACCCAGTACAGGTCGTTCTCCTTCAGCCTTTTTATACGAGGGTCCCTCAACAGGCAGGACAGCATGAAAGACCCCATTTGCACAAGGTTGGATGCCGAGCTACTCATTTCCCGTTCCTCCTCCTCACTGATGTCATTGAAGGTATGTTCTTCCCCCCAGCCACGTACAACACCACGGATACCAGATAGGTGACAACGAGCACCCTGGGATGCTTGTTGTGTTTGGTCTTGCTCCTCCTCCTCCTCCTCAAAGCTACAATCCTCCTCTGACTCCTCTTCCTCACAATCCTCTTCCAGCGTTGCCGCAGGTCCAGCAAGCGATGCTGATAAGGCTGTTTCTGGTGGTGATGGTGACCACAACTCTTCCTCTTCCTCTTCACGCTCTTCTACAGCCTGATCCAGCACTCTTCGCAGGGCACGCTCCAGGAAGAAAACAAATGGTATGATGTCGCTGATGGTGCCTTCGTTGCGACTGACTAGGTTTGTCACCTCCTCAAAAGGACGCATGAGCCTACAGGCATTGCGCATGAGCGTCCAGTAACGTGGCAAAAAAATTCCCAGCTCCCCAGAGGCTGTCCTAGCACCCCGGTCATACAAATATTCATTAACAGCTTTTTCTTGTTGGAGCAGGCGGTCGAACATTAGGAGTGTTGAATTCCAACGTGTAGGGCTGTCGCAAATCAAGCGCCTCACTGGCATGTTGTTTCGCCGCTGGATATCGGCAAAGTGAGCCATGGCCGTGTAGGAACGACTGAAATGGCCACACACCTTCCTGGCCTGCTTCAGGACGTCCTATAAGCCTGTGTACTTATGCACAAAGCGTTGTACGATCAGATTACACACATGTGCCATGCACGCCACATGTGTCAACTTGCCCAACTTCAATGCCGCTATCAAATTTTTTCCGTTGTCACACACCACTTTGCTGATATCCAGTTGCTGCGGAGTCAGCCACTTTTCCACCTGTGCGTTCAGGGCGGACAGGAGTGCTTGTCCGGTGTGACTCTCTGCTTTCAAGCAAGTCAAACCCAAGACGGCGTGACACTGCCGTATCCGGGATGTGGAATAGTACCTGGGGAGCTGGGGGGGTGCCGTTGATGTGGAGCAAGACGCAGCAGCACAAGAGGACTCAGCTGAGGAGGTTATGGAAGAGGATGGAGTAGGAGGAGTAGAGGAGGTGGCAGCAGGACTGCCTGCAATTCGTGGCGGTGTCACCAACTCCTCTGCAATGCCACGCATTCCTTGCTTGTCAGCCGTGTCAGCAGGTTTACCCAATGCGCAGTGTAGGTGATATACCTGCCCTGACCATGCTTTGCAGACCAGGTATCAGTGGTCAGATGGACCCTTGCCCCAACACTGTGTGCCAGACATGCCATGACTTCCTTTTGCACAATCGAGTACAAGTTGGGGATTGCCTTTTGTGAAAAGAAATTCCGGCCGGGTACCTTCCACTGCGGTGTCCCAATAGCTACAAATTTTTTGAACGCCTCAGACTCAACCAGATTGTATGGTAAAAGCTGGCGGGCTAATAGTTCGGACAAGCCAGCTGTCAGACGCTGGGCAAGAGGATGACTTGGTGACATTGGCTTCTTACGCTCAAACATGTCCTTGACAGACACATGACTGTGGGCAGATGAGCGGGAACTGCTCAAGGCGGGAGACGGAGTGGCGGATGGTTGAGAGGGGGCAAGAAGGACAGCAGTGGTTGACGTGGCTGAAGATGCTAGACCAGGAGGAGGATGGCGACTTAGAGTAGGCGTGCTGCTTGTACTCATGTGTTGATCCCATAGGCGTTTGTGATGTGAGATCATGTGCCTACGCAAAGCAGTTGTACCTAGGTGGGTGTTGGACCTCCCACGACTCAGTTTCCTTTGGCACAGGTTGCAAATGGCATCGCTGTTGTCCGAGGCAGACACACAAAAAAAATGCCACACTGCTGAGCTCTGCAATGACTGCATTCTGGTGGTGGACACAGCATGCGTTGATTGGCGTGCTGTCGGGCTGACCCCGGGTGCCAATGCATGCTGTCTGACTGTGCCACTAGCTCCTTGCGACGACCCCCCCCTGCTTCCAACTTGTCTCCTCCTCCTCTCTGTCTCCCCATCTGAACTTTCGCCCTGTTCTTCTTCTTGCCGAGCGGGCACCCACGTGACATCCATGGACGCATCGTCATCATCAACCGCTTCGCTTGTATCTGACAACTCAGAAAAGGAAGCAGCAGCGGGTACAACATCATCATCATCACACCGTACCTCCATGTGTTTAATGCTGCCTGCCTGAGACATATCCCTGTTATCTACATCCTCTAGCAATAATGGTTGCGCATCACTCATTTCTTCAAACGGGTGTGTGAATAACTCCTCTGACATACCAAGTAAAGCGGCTGTGGTGCTAGTTTTGGTGGTGGCGGCAGGCGGGTGAGTGGTATCTTGAGAGGTGCCTGAAGCTAAGCTGGAGGAGGATGGTGCGTCAAGGTTCCGAGCGGAGGCTGTACAAGATTGGGTGTCCTGTGTTAGCCAGTCAACTATGTCCTCAGAACTTTTCAAGTTCAGGGTACGTGGCTTCTGAAAACTGGGCATTATTCTAGGGCAAAAGGGAATCACAGCACCACGACCACGACGGCCCCTGCGGGGTGGCCTGCCTCTGCCTGTAATTTCTTGGGGGATTAGTGGTACTATGCGTGCAAGCTACTGTGAGACCAGATATGATTGGCAATGTGAACTGTAACAGTTCTGCAGAGCACACACTGTAGGCCTGACACACCCGCTTGAAGACAAGTAACTGCTATTCAATCTATAACAGTGAAAAAAACATTTTGGTTTTAAAAGCACGCTATAGAGACACCAGATATGATTGGCAATGTGCACTTGAACAGTTCTGCAGAGCACACACTGTAGGCCTGACACACCCGCTTGAAGACAAGTAACTGCTATTCAATCTATAACAGTGAAAAAAAAAATTTGGTTTTAAAAGCACGCTATAGAGACACCAGATATGATTGGCAATGTGCACTGGAACAGTTCTGGAGAGCACACGCTGAAGGAAGGACTGACAGAGCCGCTTGAAGGACACTGACTGGCTGCTATTAGCTTACACTAGAAACCTTTTTTCTTTGTAAAAGCACGCTATAGAGACACCAGATATGATTGGCAACTGTCAAAGCACGCTGGCACAGGTCTGCAGAGCACACGCTGAAGGAAGGACTGACAGAGCCGCTTGAAGGACACTGACTGGCTGCTATTAGCTTACACTGGAAACTTTTTTTCTTTGTAAAAGCACGCTATAGAGACACCAGATATGAGTGGCAACTGTCAAAGTACGCTGGCAGGGTTGTGCAGGGCACACGCTGAAGGAAGGCCTGACAGAGCCGCTTGAAGGACACTGACTGGCTGCTATTAGCTTACACTGGAAACCTTTTTTCTTTGTAAAAGCACACTAAAGAGACACCAGATATGATTGGCAACTGTCAAAGCACGCTGGCACAGGTCTGCAGAGCACACGCTGAAGTAGGCCTGACACCCAGACGCTTGCAGACAACTAACTGCTCTTCTATTACAGTGAAAAAAAAATATTTCTTTTAAATCTAAAGCTTAACCTATTGTAAAAACAGATATGAGTGGTGGCACTGACTGTGCAAATGGGCAAGGCATCCAACCTGACACAGAAGCTGGCAGGCAGGCAACTGCTCTTCTATTACAGTGAAAAAAAAATATTTATTTTAAATGTAAAGCTTAACCTATTGTTAAAACAGATATGAGTGGTGGCACTGACTGTGCAAATGGGCAAGGCATCCAACCTGACACAGAAGCTGGCAGGCAGGCAACTGCTCTTCTATTACAGTGAAAAAAAAATATTTATTTTAAATGTAAAGCTTAACCTATTGTTAAAACAGATATGAGTGGTGGCACTGACTGTGCAAATGGGCAAGGCATCCAACCTGACACAGAAGCTGTCAGGCAGGCAACTGCTCTTCTATTACAGTGAAAAAAAATTATTTATTTTAAATCTAAAGCTTAACCAATTGTTAAAACAGATATGAGTGGTGGCACTGACTGTGCAAATGGGCAAGGCATCCAACCTGACACAGAAGCTGGCAGGCAGGCAACTGCTCTTCTATTACAGTGAAAAAAAATTATTTCTTTTAAATGTAAAGCTTAACCTATTGTTAAAACAGATATGAGTGGTGGCACTGGGCAAGTAGGCACAGTATCCAATGTGAACCTCACACAGAAGCTGGCAGGCAGGCACCTGCAATTACATTACACGGAAAAAAAAAAAAAAGCAGCCTGATGTTATAGCCCTAAAAAGGGCTTTTTGGGGTGCTGTTCTTACAGCAGAGATCAGATGAGTCCTTCAGGATTGTAGTGGACACTGAATACCCTAGCCTAGCTATCAATTTCCCTATCTAATCAGCAGCAGCTAAACTTTCCCTCCTCTCACTAAGCATGCAGCTTCAGAATGAATCGAAAATGGATGCTGGGAGGGAGGTTGGAGGGTGTGGAAGGGAGGGAGTGCTGCTGATTGGCTGGAATGTGTCTGCTGACCGAGAGGCACAGGGTCAAAGTTTGCCCAATGATGACGAATAGGGGGCGGATCGAACTGCGCATGTGTCCGCCGGCCGCGGCGAACGCGAACACGCTAAGTTCGCCAGGAACTGTTCGCCGGCGGACAGTTCGGTACATCACTAGTTATAACTGATTAGTGACACTACTATGACAAAAATAATAATTAAAATAAATTAAATAAGTGTGTTAAAATGATTCTCTTTTGGCGATTAATAACACATTTTGAATGTAATATATTATCTGTCTTATTTTGCCATATACATAGTACTAAATAAATATGATATGGTTATGGTTAAATATATATATATCTACAAATATAATAATTTCTTTACACACATATTTATATATATATATATACACACACACACACACACATTACCTGGGAACAACTGCAAATCCTTCTATCCTGTCTATGTATATGCACAAATAACTACTGAATGATCTAATCTGTATTATCCATGTACATTTATTTTAATAATTGTGGGTCTGATCATCAGACCCACAATTATTAAAATAAATTTACATGACATGCACAGTAATGGAGACCCCTACTTTTATTATTCTGATTTTAACAGATAAGTATACATGCACGCTGAACATCAGTAGAAAGGTCTAGACAACAACAATTATAAGACGTTTATTCGTAGAAAGACATTTTAAACACAAGCCATACGAAAAGCACTTTACAAAATATATTTTCATTATCTTCTTATAAAATATAAACTAGCAGTGAAATACACACAATATATTTAAATGAATTAAAAAGGAGTAATTTTAAAATGACACACATAATAACTAATAAAAAAAAACACCTTTGAATAAAAGATTGAATGAGAATCACCTATAGTTACTGTCTTTTTCAACGCATGCTTCATATTTTATTACAATTTTAGCAAATGACATCACAATCTAGTTCAGTCTAGGCACAGCCAGGGCACACATTGCAAATGAATAGGAGAAATAAAAAACACATTGTTCCAGGTGTCCTGTATATACCTGATAATATTGATTTACAGGGAGACTAGATAGAGGCACCTAGGTGCAGGATAAAAACGTTTGCTTTTCTCTATTTCATTTTACATTTTATTTTTTAATCTGATGACTGAGTGACTGACTGGTCAAGATGGGTATAGCTGAAGGCTGACGATGTAATGTGTTGGAATTTTTTCCAAAATAAGTCAATTTAAAGGGAGTTTTTTTGTTTTCTTATTACATGGGATTGGCTGTTTTTTACTTATTCGAAATGTATTATTTATAGAAGTTATACACAGTTTCCATAAGATTCTCAAGACTTTTTCACAATGTTATTACAGAGGACAATAATTTGTGACCAGGGATACCATTAATAGTTTGAGTATTTGTGCTATAGATATTATGGGATTAGAATATAAAGGCACACAAATTAAACTTTACAAAATACAGCGGGTGAGACAAAACCAAAATCAGCATATAAATGGCCAAACAACCAAGATATATTACAGAATCAGTGGGATATTTGGAAATGGTGATTGTCATACAACCAACAGAATGCTAACACCAGGCCCCCATATTGTATAATGATGATGTATTGATATTAAGGCTGTACATATACTGCAATTTGTGTTCATAGCCCCACTACATCCACCAATTGCTGTTAAGGAGCCCAGCATACAGAAAATTCTGTACTGTTTGCTAAGGTGTGTGGTCATGTCTTTCAATAGCATGAAGCACAGGAACTGACTGTAGGGGAGGACGACAAATCAAACTTGAAGACCAGAGTTGGAGAAGACGCAAGGACAAGTAGGATTAAATAGAAACTTTAACAATGTTGTGCGTTAATCCTGTGGAATATGGGTTAAAAGTAACTTACTTCAATTAAAACTATTTTAAAGAAAAAACTGTCATTACAGAGATAATAGTAACATTGTACTTGAATTAGCCTCTAAGTAGAAGGGACTGACACAAACCAAATGTGGGTGGATGGATGGATGGAACCAAAGCCTTGCACTCAATGGCATTTAATGATATTACTTGCCCAGGTCACATACGAAAAACAGCAACATTCATGGGTCTTTATAAGAACCATCTTCATGTGCTTTATTGCATTATAACATTCAAACAGATGGATCACTAAGTCCGATGACTGTGATGTCATCATAAAAGCCTTCAGACTGAAATGTTGAGTCATCTGTTTGTATGTGACTATGTAATAAAGCACAAGAAGATTTTTTTTTCCAACAAAAACACATATCTGTTTTCTAAAGGATAAAAAGGATAATTTATTTTTATGTAATAATGCTCTTCTTTGAGGTTAAAAGGCACTTCTGGTCATTCAACCATTAAAAACAATATAACTTGTTATATAACCACAGACTTGCTATAATTGTATATTTGTGCTGATGGCATTGTTTTTTGTAATTTGGCATGCAGCTCCATATATGCCGACTAGGGGCAAGTTAAAGAAGATAATGGTGTTTCTTCTGCTTAATTCTCAATACCCACAGTGCACATTTTTGATACATTTTCCAGTTTCTATGGCTTCATCAGGTTTTATATAATCTTTGCACACCTACAGTAAACAGTGTAGTTTTGTCGTAAATTGGTTAATTTTACACTCATTTACTTAAAAAGAAAGGAAGGTATATTTGTATCATGACAGTTAGAGCACACCACACAGAAATGAAAGTAAATAATTATATGGTACTGTATGTTGTTAATTAATTAAAATCAATTTCTTGTTCGATCAAGACTTCCCTTTAACCCCTTCAGGACCGGCCTGTTTTTGCGATGTTTGTACGTTAAGGACCAGAGCAGTTTTAACACTTTTGTGGTGTTTGTGTTTAGCTGTAATTTTCCGCTCTCTCATTTACGGTTCCCATACAAGTTATATATTGTTTTTTTCAGGACAAAAGGGGCTTTCTTTACATACCATTATTTGTATTATGTCCAATATTGTATTTAAAAAAAATAATAAAATATGGTGAAAAATTAAAAAGTTTTTGGACTTTTACTTGAAAAATCTTTTACTTATCTACAAAAGCTAATGAAAAAAACTGCTAAATAGATTCAAAATTTTGTCCCGAGTTTAAAAACACCCAGTGTTTACATGCTTTATTGCTTTTTTTTTGCAAGTTATAGGCCTATAAATACAAGTAGGAAATTGCTGTTTCAATATATATATATTTTAAATGTATCAATAGTGACATTGTAACACCGTTATCTGTCATAAATCCCCGAAACACACCTAACATGTACATATTTTTTTAAAGTAGACAACCCAGGGTATTCAAAATTGGGTATGTCCAGTTTTTTTTAGTAGCCACTTAGTCACATACACTGGCCAAAGTTAGCATTTATATTTGTTTGTGTGTTAAAAATGCAAGAAACGCTAACTTTGGCCGGTGTTTGTGACTAAGTGGCTACTAAAAAAGGCTGAACATACCCCATTTGCAATACCTTGGGTTGTCTTCTTTTGCAAATGGTATGCCATCATGGGGCTAATTCTCATTCCTTGGCTACCATACGCTCTCAAAGGCAACCTAACCAATCCGACAAATTTCAATAAAAAAAAAAAGTAAAATCAAGCCTTATATTTGACCCTGTAACTTTCACAAACACTATAAAACCTCTACATGTGGGGTACTGTTATACTCAGGAGACTTCGCTGAACACAAATATTAGTGTATCAGAACAGTAAAATGTATCACAGCAATAATATCCTCAGTGAAAGTGCTGTTTGTGTGTGAAAAATGCAAAAAACTTCACTTTCACTGACAATATCTTCGCTGCGATATGTTTTACTGTTTTGAAACACTAATATTTGTGTTCAGCGAAGTCTCCCGAGTAAAACAGTACCCCCATGTACAGGTTTTAGGGTGTCATAGAAAGTTACAGGGTTAAACACAGTGCTAGCAAATTAAATTATCTGGACTTTCGGCCTGGGTTGGCAGGCAGGTCCCTCAAATTGCAATCATTAAAATTACTTAATTAGGTAAAAATATTACATAAATACACATGTAGAATTTTAATATATATACATATTTATATATTTGACGTCTACGTGTATATTTATGAAATTATTTATGTAATTATGTATATGGACATATGTATATTTCGTATTGTTTTTATTTATTTATTTATACATAGATATATATATCATTACATTCTAAGTATATTTTGATATAAATATATATATATATATATCAAAATACTGTTAGAATAAAATTGCATATATAAATATTTTTGTATAATTATTAAAAATTATTTTTATTTTTTGTTATTTATTTTTATTAACATATTATTTGTATTTTATAATAATATATATATACCATATATATAGCAATTATATATATTGTATATATTCGTGTGTAATTTAAATATAAGTGTATTTTTATATTAATATACGTATATATAAATATAAAAATACACTTAATATGACATTATATATATGATACATATACATATATTATATATAGATATAATACATGTATATATATCATATATATATATACACATATTATTATTTTTTTTTTTACACTGATTTTACACTGTTTTTTTTTCACTTTATTTTTTTGATTTTTCACTTGCAGGGAGACTGCCTGTCAGCACAGACAGTCCCCCTGCAGGCAGATACACAGACACCTATTGCGGTCATGTGATCGAGTGATCACATGGCCGTGGGGTCCTGATCTGCCGAGGGGGGACTGCCCGGGCAGACAGGCAACCCCCCTGGACCGGGTGGAGCACTGATCGCCGCCGTGGGACCGACGGCGATCAGGTAAGTAGCCCCAGACCGTTATGACGGTTCAGGACCGTCAGCGGTCCAAACGCACGTTTTACCGCTGACGGTCCTGAACCGTCAGCGGTCCTGAAAGGGTTAAGGGACAAATTAAGAACTAATTTCCTTCCCTAAATATTCTCCTTTTCTTGAGAGTAAGTGTGCAGGGAGCACTAACCACTAAACGCATATAAAGTTGAAAAACCTAATCAGAGACATTTGCTCCAAACCTATTTTTGGGCAATCACAATTCTGGGTGATTAGACTGAATTTGCAATACAGTCTATTGTCCCACTTTGGTCCAAGTTCCAAATTATGTTCAAAAATACATATTTTTATTTTTTGCCCCGCCTACTTACCAATTTTTGTACACCTATCATACACATGCATACATACAATGTTGCATTTTGAGCAGCAAAATACATTTAACTTAATGAAGTGGTTTTGGTGTACAGATCATGTCCCTGCATAATTCTATACCGTTTAAGAGATAAACCACTTTATTACTGTAGCCCTAGCCACAACTCCCCTAATTGTGACTCACACAATCTCCCTTCACACTTCCTGCAAAAAGGCTTCAAACCTATCTGAGCCGAGAGTGTTTACTTTAGAAGTTATTATCTCCTGCTCTGTTTGTCCAAAGAAACCTTCCGAGTGAGATTAGATAAAGTTACATAAAGGAAGAAGAAATTAAAACTTCACAGGAAGAAACAATCACAGAAGCACAATATTAGACCTGTTCCAGCCAAATGCAATTTGTTTATTTATTTTTAAAATATGTAGTGCTTATGTATTGCTATTTTTTTGTAACTAGTATCTATTTTCTTGTATATTTTTACAGCTTCTAGGTGTTCTCACTGTGTCCACAATGCTTCTCTCGGAGAAGCATTTGATTGGATACTGCCACGCATAAAAATGAAAGTTAGTGTACTGAGTAAAAAGGATGTCAATCAGCTTAGCTGCAGAAATTTCAGACAACTTGGGATCTTGAGGAACTTTTAAGGAAAAATCATTTTGAAAAACTAATGCAGTGATTTTTTTATTATTGCCTTGTTAAAGTGGAATAAAATACACATGCGTTTTTTTTTTTTAACCTGGATCATTTTCCCCGTAAGATACACTGTAGAGATAAAAAGTTAAATAACTGAAGTCCATAAATCTTTTATTTCAAATGTTCTTCAAGAACATTGAGAAGTTGAAAATCTGTAATCACCCAGAAAAAGTTCTGCAATCTCTAAACTGAAAATGTAAATTGATGGCTGTTTTTCCTGTTTTAAAACTTTTCAGCTCAGTTCCAACTAAATTTTTGTATTTTGTTAAAGAGACATTATAGCCAACTATTGAAGTGGTTTGGGTGCAGTGCCACCGTTTGTTTAAACCTTCACATTGCACTGTTAACTCCATCTCTAGTGGCTGTCTTCCATGCAGCCACAAGGAGGCGTTTCTGGGCCCAGAGCAGAGTTTTGCTTTGCCATCCGACGTTGGACTTCCTTATGCTTTGCATGAGGATGTCTAAAATCATCTATGTTCCCCATACGAAGGTACTGATTCAATGCTTTCTTATGGGGAAGCTTGAATGTGTGCGCTGCACTCAAAATGCCCAACATTGCAGTGATGTCACAAGAGGAGGAGACCTAGCCTGAAAAAGCGAAAAAGGAATTTTAACCGTTTAGTTATTGAATGGTGGGGGTGAACCTACAAAACAAGGGCCAGGGACACTAGAGCATTAGGAATACAGGTTTGTTCCTTTAAGGCAAATTAGTCATATTGCATAGGGGCATCTATTGCAGTCGCCTTGGATAGCAGCCATATTGAAATGCAGCTTTCACTGAGCATAGCATCTCAACCTCTAAATATACCGGATGTCTTCACAGCAGACATCACAGGGGTTTAATAACATCCTAGTTGTTTCTGTTTTTTTTTTTTTCTGGCTTCAGTCTACCAGACAGAATTTCTAAGGTAAGTTACACATGGCTGCGTGATATCAGAGCAGCACACAGCATGTGGCTGGTTAAAAAGGCAGTAGGTTACTCAAATAGCACCAATGCGGTTAAATAGATCTTATCTGCAGTGCAATTCTGAAATTAGTTAAAATGGTTGCAAGTCAGTGATACTCACCACAGCCCACTGAGAAGATGTTATGTACTCAACAATTATGGCAATATTCTACACAACAAGCGGACTGGATTTGCAAATAAATAAATGTAGAGAAACTTTTAGAGGATGAGAGGTGATACATTTAAAAAAGAAAAATCTTATTATTATGGATGTAGTCAACGCCATTTTACATCAATAAACAGAAGAATACTTTTAACTGTGAGAACCTGAGCCGTTTTACTTACTTTAGTTTTAACAGTGAACAATAAACAAACATACATTATGTAATCCATTCTCACAAATACTTTACAAATTCTCAAGTATACTTCAGTAACAAAATTAGTAATACAATCATTTCATAAAAAGGCTACATTTGTGATAAGAAAGTTGCTGGTAGAAATGTATTATGGGTAAGAAAGAAATGTATACCAATGATCGCACGTGTATTTCTTAAGAAGCTGCCGGTGAAGTTATTGGTGCTGTTCCAAGAGAGGTATTAAAAAGTGTTCAGACAATTAGTAAAATTTGTTCTTGTTTAAAAAAAAAAAAAAAACACATCCAATGATCTGTAGATATTGTGACAGCCAACCAGTTCCTTAGGGACACCAAGCTATAGCTCGTCTCGAGGTTTCCAGAACGGCCACTTCTCATGAAGGGTCACTAATTTTGCCGCTAAGTGCACCAGTCTCATAAATTCTTCCACGTCAAAGGCGTAATTGGTGAATTTAGGGTGCTCTCCCAAAGATGGATGGTGTCCCTTAATCAGAGAGAATAACAAGCTTTGTGAGGCAGAGGTAAGGTTTGCTTTTTATTGAGAGACAAGTTAATTAAGTCATTCTGGGTACAGAAACAACTTTCATTTAAAACCCCCAGGATCTATTGATCTTTAGCGCAGGACACAAACTGAATTATTGCCAAGATCATCTAATGGCCAATTAATTTCCTTTAGCTTCCTTTGCAGCCATCAATGCATGACAAATCAATTGGGAGAGGGCTGTTAATAGGATTAGATGATGAGGCAACAATATGTAAAGGTTCTTAAATGTAAACTTTCACGATTTTTCAAGCCAAATCCAGATGTGCTAAAAGCTACCTACCTATGGCGATAGAGCTGTAAAACAAATAGAAATAATAATGATAGATAAATTACTGGGTTTAAACTTTAAAAAACTATGCATGGTTAATCTGACAATTGGTTTATGTTCCCAATCTGACATAAAAAGTGTTTGCAGCCATATTTTCTTAGCACTAGGAATGTATAACACAAAATTTTACTTTTATCCCTCTGCCGTTTGTTTGGGTTTTGTTGTTTGTTAGGTTTTTTTTTTACAGATATAGGTAGCACTATAAACATTATAGTGAAAATACTAATAATCCTTATGTGCAATTCTTCCATCGAGTGCTTTATAAAAAATGTTTTGACAAATGCAGACGGGATAGCACCCAAAAAAACTATTCCTATAAAATAAATATGAGAAAACATTTAGAGGGGCAAAGGTTTAAAAATAATATCAGGAAGTATTACTTTACTGAGAGGGTAGTGGATGCGCGGAATAGCCTTCCAGCTGAAGTGGTAGAGGTTAACACAGTAAAGGAGTTTAAGCATGCGTGGGATAGGCATAAGGCTTATCCTAACTATAAGATAATGCCAGGGACTAATGAAAGTATTTAGAAAATTGGGCAGACTAGATGGGCCGAATGGTTCTTATCTGCCGTCACATTCTATGTTTCTATGTTTGTTATGGTACTTTAGGTGTCCATTTCAATTTAATAGCTTTACACATTATGCACGTTTTCCTTTAAGATATTACATGCATTTCAAAAGGGACCTAACAGTACTTTTCTCTGTATGATCTTTCTGTCCTTGGAGAGGATTAAATTTACCAGTACCTTATCTTGGGGAAAGACTTTGTCCTGTTTCTCCCACGTGATGTAATGAACGCCTCGGAGTCGCGCCAAATCTAAATAGCAGTGTTGGTCTTCACAATTATACCTGGAAGGATTCGTTATCAATGAACACATCCCATCACATTAATGATTGATTTGAAACATTTATTTAGATCTTTACAATGAATAGTTTTTTCTATAAATACAAAAGCCCAGCTTGATGGTTAGAGCATTTTCATCACAATAAAAGTTATGCTTTTAAAAGCGTAGATCAGAAAGCAAGGTTCTCTAAGCGGAGCCCAGCAGGAATATTCATTTGGTCGCCATGGAGATTACTCTACATTTAGAATAGTGTCCCCAGAATTGCTATTTATGCCACCTTGAGAATGGCTTCTTAAAGCGATAAAGGGTATAATAAAGAAGGATGGGAGAGAACAGACTTAAAGTACAAACATACAGAGATTGACATATCGATTTATGTAAATAGTAAAATGAGTAATTTAATGATAAAGATAGAATTAGATGGTTACATAGGCTGTGAAGAGACTTGCGTCCATCAAGTTCAGCCTCTCTCACATTTGTTTTTGCTGTTGATCTAAAATAAGGCAAAACGAAAAAAAAACTGTTTAAAGCGCTAACCAATTTTGCAACAACCCAGGAAAAAAATATTTCTCAACCCCAGAATGGCAATCAGAACTATTCTTTGATCAAGAAGCTGTTACCCCACAAATTAAAAATGATATCTCTGAATATTATGTTTTTGCAATTATTCATCCAGTTGCTGTTTAAACATATGTATAGACTCTAATAAAATCACCTCTTCAGGCAGAGAATTCCACATCCTTATTATTCTTATCGTAAGAAAGCCTATAATTTGCCTTAGACTAAATCTGCTTTCTTCCAGTCTAAATCTGTGACCTTGTGTAATATGAATAGTTCTGTTTACGAATAGATTTCCAGACAATGGTTTGTATTGGCCCTAAATAGATTTGTATAATGCTTTCATATCCCCTGTGAGAAACAGATTTACATTTGCTAACTTTCCTTAATAACTAAAATGCTCCATTCCTTTTATTAATTTTGTAGCCCATCTCTGCAATTTTTCTTGTGCCATATCCTTCTTTAGAACAGGTGTCCAAAATTGTACAGCATATTCAAGGTATGGTCTTACCAGTGATTTATGAAAAGGGAAGATTCTATTTTATCCCAAGAATTAATGCTCCTATTTATATATGACAATACCTTACTGGTCTTAGCAACTCCTGATTGGCATTGCACATTGTTGCCTAGTTTATGGTCTATAACAATTCCCAAATCCTTCTCATGTGTTGTTATCCCTAATTTACCATTGTTCGGTCCTTAAGGGGTTAAAGATGTCTCTCTAAAAATCCCCATACATTTTTGTTACCACTTTTAAAACTGGAATGACCTTCCAGAAGTCACTCGTGGGAACCACATTTTCTGTTTCCTTTCAAGAGACTAAAAATAATGACTGAAAATTCCATTCTTAGAAGTCATTTTCATATATATATATATATATGTGAGAGCAAAGGGAGTCTAGCCGTCATAGCAGTCTGCCGCACTAGCTTTGATTAAAGGGCCAATAAACACGGTGCTAAAACACTCATTCTAGTTCTAAACTGGAAGGTGTGGGTTTCCTTGCAGTCAAAACAAATCAAGGAATGTCGAAGTAGACAAGCAGGGTATGCTCCTGCACTTTATTTGATTAAATAAAAGTACACGTTGGAATTGGGTAAACTATGCTACTATAGTTTTCTTGTGAAAGAACATTTGATTACATGGCTTAGTACAAAGCAAAATGTGTCTCTTATATCAAGATTACCAATATCTTCTGCCTTGGGGGGGAAAAAAAAGAGACTTTTAAAAGGGTTAAACATAATCTAGTCAATGTGAGTTCCTTATTTACTGAAGGTGCGTTCACGGCAACTGTGACATTCTTGTATTAAAATATTAAGACAGTTCATCATTACACAGAGAAAGGGTTTAACTGCCTGAACTTTTAGTGTGTCCCCTTAGTGTCTACTTCTCTTTTGAGAATATTTCTCAACCCTTCCATCTTTTATGTGTCCCTCCAAAATACTTCCTCCCAACTTTTATGTATTTTCCCAAAAACACTTTCCTCCCCTTTTTGGCATTTACTTACCGGCCTTCCTCCCCTCTTAAATTTCTCTCTACATTTTCCCTTAGTAGTGCCTGCGACCCTGCTTCCATGTCTCTCCCCCATCTCCACACTTTGATTTCTAACTACCCATATTCTTTAATGTGTTTCAAAAATACACTCTCTTCCTCCTTCCTGCATTTCTCCCTAATACCTCTAGTTTCTTTTTAAATATCTTTTTTCGGGGGCGGGGCCGGGCCGCCAAGATGGACGGTCGCAGGAGAGCTCGGCTCCTGCAACATACCAAGGATTAAGCCAGTAATTTAAGCTTTACAGCGACTCAAAATACTCACCACTGCGACCCACGACCCACTAAGGCTACCGGATCCGAGGAGAGGCTGGCTTCTGTAGCTTCAGTCCCTCGGAGGTAAGATCTCCGCAATCCACAGCGGGAACTTAGCCGGCGGTGAGTGGGGTGGACGGCCGCCACCCCACTATCCTGCCTAACGAAGCCTGAAAGGCACTTTGACTCACCGCGGACCCGGCCCTGTTTCCTCCCCCCTCTGGACCGGGGGGGTGATCCCGGTCCTCGCCCCATAGCCGCACTCACAGCGTGGCGGCAGAGATCCGGCAACGACATCTCACAAGCTCAGGGCCCAAACCAAAGATGGCGGAGACCATGTGCGGCATAACTGCTGAAAACGGAGATGGAGGAGGGGAAACCCAGAGTAAGCGGCGGCGCCACAGCACCCGCCACCAGAGACCAACCTGAAGTTATCTGCCCGCATAAGCTGACACCCGGAATGACCAGGCACTCTCCCCTCACTCACCGTAAGGAGCCTCCTGCCCAGCAATCCTGGAACCACGAACACCGACACCCAGAGGCGTTGCACACGCTGTGCCCTCTTTGCAGCACCATAGACCCGACGGACTCTTCAGCACACTGTGTGCGGCAGCATACATAAGGCCAGGACTGCCAACGATCAACTCACTCACTGCTATTAGCTACAACATCGCTATACTAATTAGCACAGAAGAAATCCAAGTTCCGACGCTGCGGCCCACATCAAGCTTCCAAACTGCAATAAGACACCGGGCCCTACCAAGACACCCCAGACAGCACGCTGAACAGCCCTTTGCAGCACCCCAGTGGCATGGGTTGAAACCGGGAGACCAGCCTCCAAATACCTGCTGCCAAGGCCAGTGCGGGACTTTGTACACCCCCTGTCTAATCTACTTCAGTTGTAGAGATGCAAATTCAGCTCACCGTGGTGCCTCATAAGCCCCTAGCCTCAGTGGTTAATATCCCTGTTAATAACTCTGTTGACAATCTATTATAATATTGTTTGTTTGCTTTTGATTATCAAAGTGTGCCTGTATACACAATTCTTTACTACTACTCATCCAGCTCATGGCATACATAGATAGCATTATCCTGTTTACTCATGAGACAAATTGTGTTGTTCACTCCTGTCACAAAACTGCATTATGTGTAGATACAACCACAAAGCATACTAATGTCACAGACGAGTAGAACAGCCTGTAACCAACCTAAGCGAGAACCTAATCTACTGCAATATACATAACCAAATTAACACAAATTCTGCTTAGCTCATTAGACATACCCATGCAACTAATATAACCTTAAAAAATTTGCAAGTTCTCAGAGCCACTGCTATACATGTCTTTGTTTTCATATTATTCTACGCTGTTGTGGCGCATGACTATGTTTGTACTCACCTGCACGACAAAAATAAAGAATTAAAAAAAAAAAAAATATATCTTTTTTCATACCCCCTTTTTACTGTTGTAGCATGGGAAGGCTGTAAGTACATCATTTAAATCTCTGTTCAGGCCTAAAATTCCAATCTCACATAACTGGTGGCAATTCTTGGTGTGGAGGAGTGGGACATGATTCATTGTTATATACAATGATTCCCCAAACCATAGTGTTTAGATCATGATCTCAGTGCTAAGGCTGGACAGAGTGCTTACACAGTTCGTCCACTGAACAACACCTAGGATTAAGCTGCTGTATTCACAGAAGCCCCTTAGGCGGCTGGCGACCTAACTTGTGGCAGAAACGTCATGGAGTTCTCTGAAGCAAGGCAAATCCACAGAGACTAAGGCCCCAATACTCTATGCATCCCTGTAGATATACATATATGCATTTTTCCAACATGTCACGCTGAACACGCAATATGCACAGACAGTCACGTTTTTCAGATTTCCAACACGCAACCTTATAGCGTCCTTTAGCAATTGTATGCTGCTTCAAAACACAGTTTTTTATATCACTGCATGTGCATGCTCAGCATTTTGCAAACACAATCTAGCAATGCTGTGTGCCTAAAAGTATGCTGCAGAATTTTCTTAACTCTGTGAGTTTCTCCAAATACTAAGTGTTTAATAACAATTGTAACTGCAGCGACACAAAAAAGGTTTTACAAAATTCTCATCTGGTTTCAGAATGCTAAGTGGCCTTACTTGATTGGCAACTTCACGGATGACCAGCCGGCAATCAAGTTACACAGATCATTTTCCAAAAAAGCATGGAGGTTTCAACAATGAAAGGTTCTTAACATGTTAACTGTGCCATACATGGACCTTGTGGAAACAACAAAGTAATGTAGTCCTTCCGTAGAAACGTTAAAAAAGTAATCGTTTTGAAGAACCAATGAAAAGAAAGCAAACAGTACTATAATAAAAGTTGTCCATTGTAGGAAAGATGGTTAATACTTACAACTCAAATATTACAGCCCAGTCAGGCAAGAAAAGTAAGTGCGTCAGACCAGCTCCATGCATCCCAATAAAAATATCAGAGTTATATGTGATAGAAAGTTGCTCAAGGAATCCAAGATCTCTGTATGAAATAAAAATGGCACGCTGGAATGATCAGTTCACAAGACTGTATTTAGCAGGCTTTAATTATGACTGTGTGGTTTGCAAAGGTTGTGCAATCACAGATAACAATAAAAGGTAATTAGTATCAGGCTATAAGTCTAACACCATCAGATGACAAGAAGTTGAGCTTCTTAATGAATGTTAATGATGTCAGATGACAGTACCAATAAAAGGCATATTATCTGGTACTGGGACAGCGGAGACAGATGTCAGAGGTGGTGGAAGACATCTTGGTCTTAAGATCATTTGATATTTTAATGGATGAATTATTATGTTCTATTGCAGAAAACGTTTCATTCTTGGTTAAACAAAGTGGGGGTACGGAGCGAAAATTTTGGACTCATAAATTTAAAGTGATACCCCAAGCAGCATAAACACCAGTGCTCTGGTGCACACACCCAATACAAGGGGTCAAACTGTTTTTGAAAGCTTTGACTTTTTCCTTGGGGTCCGCCAAGTACTGGTCCCTGATTTCTCTAGAGCTTAAAGCTTTTGGCAGGGCAGGACTTAGCCTGGCTGAGAGTGATCAGCTAATTCTCTTAGCCAAATTAACTAACCCTGCATAACTAGGCTTAAGCTTATGGAAACCTCTACCTGCACGGAGGTGGGGAGCCGTGCCCAATGGATTGTTGTAAAATGATTTGAATTCTTACAATAGGAGTGCTTCGGGGCACTGCTGGCACCATAAACACTACAACACACTGTAGTGGTTATGGAGCTTGGGGGGATTGTTTAAGTGTATGAGTCGCACATTCTTGTCTCAGTATGCCCACTTTGTTCAACAATCATACACACAATGATTTCCCACACCATGACACAGAGACCTACTGTGAAATCCAAAGGTGCAATCTAATAAAAAAAATAAAACATTCCATTCATTTATCAATAGATCTAGTGAATTTAAATATTTACAATTAATACACTTACTTGTACTTGTAGTCCACGACCTGAACTTTAAACATTGGTACTTTCTCCAATGCGTGGACCAGCTAGGAAAAAAATATGCAACATTAAAACGTGTTCATTTTTTGCCAGAATGCCTACAAGAAAATGTGCAGTAAGTAATAGCAACAGTATAGAGAAAGGGGGGGGGGGGGCAATAGGCAGATCTCCAGCTGTTCTTAAACTGCAATGCCCATGATGCTTAGCAAGCCTTATTGCTGGAAAGGCATTTTGGGATTTGCAGTTCTACAAAAGCTGGTGGGAGGGTGACCATCTCTGGTACAGAATCTGCTATGAATGTTTAATTTTTTTTTTTCCTTTTGATACGCTTCAACAACCTTTTCTTGAGAAAAGCTAGCGAGGGCTCTGTCTAGATGAAATTATGGAAATGTTGTTTCTGGTTATAACCAATGGGGTTTGCAAGTTTCTCAGCTGTGTTCCTGGCAACATACCAGCAAAATAAATACATAAAGCTCTTCTTCCAATTTTAGTGACATAGGGCTGAGAGATTTTATTGCTCCAAGCTGCTGATTGAAATACCATTCTGTATCTTGGCATAGGCCTGTGAATAGCACATATTTGCAGCTCGACCATCTGCAAGTAAGTAAATAAATAAACAAATAATGTAGCTTTAATTCCATTTGCTGCTTGCCATCCAGTGCTGGGATTTCCTGGATAAACAACTCATATAGAAGGTTTACTGACACACTGAAAAATGTCACACCCATTCATTTTATCCAGGATTAGTTCATTTTTTTCCCAGTGACTCATGGAAATAAGGACGTGAAAGGAAAAGCTACTCTGAGGGTTTTAAACTAAAATAAAAATGGAGAAATGCTGTTTGTTACTGTACTGCCTGTGCATCTAAGCACCTTTAACCCCTTAAGGACACATGACATGTGTGACACGTCATGATTCCTTTTTGTTCCAGAAGTTTGGTCCTTAAGGGGTTAAAGGACCACTATAGTGCCAGGAAAACATACTCGTTTTCCTGGCACTATAGTGCCCTGAAGGTGCCCCCACCCTCAGGGTCCCCCTCCCGCCAGGCTGGATGGAGAGGAAGGGGTTAAATCTTACCTTTTTTCCAGCGCCGGGCTCACTCGGCACGGGGAACTCTCCTCCTACTTTCCCCGTCATCGGCTGAATGCGCGGCAAGAGCTGCGCGCGCATTCAGCCAGTCCATAGGAAAGCATTCTCAATGCTTTCCTATGGACGCTGGCATCTTCTCACTGTGAAAACCACAGTGAGAAGCGCGGAAGCGCCTCTAGCGGCTGTCAATGAGACAGCCACTAGAGGCTGGATTAACCCTAATGTAAACATAGCAGTTTCTCTGAAACTGCTATGTTTACAGCAGAAAGTGTTAATCCTAGATGGACCTGGCACCCAGACCACTTCATTAAGCTGAAGTGGTCTGGGTGCCTATAGTGGTCCTTTAACTGCAAGCGATTGAGAACAAAGATATGACCACAGCAGAGAGGACTGTAATGGTGAACTTTCACTTCTCTGGAAATTGCACCACCGAATTAACATTTTAGAATCACCTATAAATCATGTAAAATTGCCTTCTTGCGATGCACCATTTTTTTTATTTTTTTAACGAGTATATTAAAGAATTGGTAATTTACATCACAGTCTGGTTTAATCCTGGCACAGCCAAGGCACACAATGCATTAGAGCAGGAGAAAGAGAAACATTGGTGGAAATTTGTGAAAGTAACAAGTTATTAACAAGTAAAAGACACTGGGTGAAATGTATCAAAGTATCAAAATGGTCTGAAAATTATTTTTTTTGTATCTGTTTGTATTTATTCGTTTACTCTAAAATGGTCTCAGAAGTAGACTTATTCTAGCTAAGTTTTGCCATTTTTAAAACATATATCCATTTCAGATAATAACGCCAATTTAGAGTGGTGGAAAAAAGAGAGAGGTACAAAACACTCTTCAGGCAGAAAAAGTAATACAGCAATTGATTAATCTATAATGGAAAAAATAAAAAAGCACCAAAAAAAGCAGCATATAAAAAAATAAAAATAAACAAACAAACATTTAATAAACTGCTCCAAAAAAAGGAGCAAAACTATCTGAAACACTTTAATAAATATCTTCCTCTGTGTTTCCTCAGGAAACATACTACACATAAAACAATATATGTAAAACAAGAAATAGAACCTCATTCAAGTTTAGTATTTTCCGAAATTCCGTGCTCCGTGTCAGTATGGTGACTCGAATTGTTTCCTCCTAAATCCAACATAAAGAGACCAGTCAGCCAATGTTACAGAATACACAATGTACAGTCATGTCGGTCACTTTAATAAACCAACTGTTATGCAAGCAAGAGAATGCTTGGAAAAGCAAGCAATTATAATTGACAAAGTTTAAAGGGACACTATAGTCACCAAAACAACTTTAGCTTAATGAAGCAGTTTTGGTGTATAGATCATGCTCCATGCAGTCTTACTGCTCAATTTTCTGCCATTTAGGAGTTAAATCACTTTGTTTATAAACCCTAGTCACACCTCCCTGCATGTGACTTGCACAACCTTCCTAAACACTTCCTGTAAAGAATCATCTAATGTTTATCCTTCCTTTATTGCAAGTTCTGTTCAACTTAGATTTTCTTATCCCCTGCTATGTTAATAGCTTGCTAGACCCTGCAATAGACTACTGTATGTAATCAAAGTTCAATTTACAGAGAAAGATATCTAATTGTTTAAGGTAAATTACATCTGATTGAACTGCTTCATTAAGCTAGAGTTGTTTAGGTCACTAGAGTTTCCCTTTAACCATTCCCAGAAAAAAAGCTGTAGAGAATATGTGATGTAAGAAGCCAATTAGAGTCTACTAGTTGCAAAGTGGCACCCATCATTCCACTGTGCAGAAAACGGAGAATGGTTCTTTGAATTGAATTTAATCATCCATATATGATTTCTGATGACAGGAAGTCTTTAATAGACAAAGCAAAGAGTGATATCACTCATAAACAACTACGGGTGAGAGGAATGAGTCAGCCATGTTTTTATTAAGTATATGTTTGAGATGTTGGGATTTATTTATACATAGGATTTTTACATTTTTCACTGCAATTTCAAGATACAGGTCCCAAACAGAGAATTCTACTAGAATCAGGATGTTTGGGATTCAGATGTGACAAAAAATGTGTTTATCATCTGATGTTTCTTTAGCATTTTAACATCCCCCTTGTGACTAGGAATGGGTTGGGGTATAAAAAGAAAAAAAAAGTATGCATTTTTTTTTACCTTTAAAACATTCTGGTTGATATTCAGGCGGTGAAGCACATGCTGCGAGAACGCTCTGAATAATCCTGTGCCACGACAGTTTGAGATCTTTAAAAAAAAAAAATGTAAAGCAATACATTGATCTACTGAAATGAATATCTTCTACGATCAAAAGTATAAAGTTACCAACTTGCTTCACTTACCAATGGTGTGTTGTAAAACAAGCCATATCTCATACGTGGCAGTAAAGCAAATACAGCATCTTTAACACATAGCTAAAATAAATAAATTAATTAAAATTAGCATTTTTGTTTCATTTTGTCTCAGAAGAACAGTCTATATACATACACATTCATCAAAGAACGGTAAATGTACTGCAGCCTATTCAATTCATGGCTAGCATACTTGAGCATACACTGCTTAAAATGTATCCTTTACCAACTGGGCAATGGCATTCAACTAGGACACGTCTGCAGCTCAAAATGTGCCCCTTTAATTGAAATACAGTCCTTAGCTGTGTTCTGGGGAGCACCACAGGTGTCAGCAACAAGATTTAGCAGCTGTCACAATCACATCTTTGGGTGCTATACAGAGCGTTAATTACTGGCTGCCCAGTACCCAGAAACTCATGGTTTAAAGAGAGGTGCAGTTACGGTCATTCAGTCTGTCTGCTATATATTATTATTTTTGTTTTGTAACATTGAAAGAAATCACTGTTAAGTGATGTCACCAGAATCTAGCGCTCGTGTTGGCCACGAGAAAATCGGACGTATCGCAAGATCTGAGACAGGAGTATCAACTAAAAATTTAGGAAGACATCACTTTGTTTCTCAAGATTGTGCACAAACAGGACTTTGGGGTATCTTGTTAGCAATAAAACAGATAAAAGGGCACCAATATGACATTTAATTTTGCAGGTTTCTACACCGAAAACATTAACACAATTTAAGTATCAGGCAATTTCTTTTCTCCTACCCGTTTAGAATCGTATGCCTTCAAATGTATGATTTCATAGTCTGTAAACGCCTTCCACGTTTCGCTAAATAAGTCACCGTAGCCGTAAAAACTCTGCAAATCAAAAAAATAATGTAGATTGCCAAAAAGAGAGAAATTATAAATACAGATCGCCAGAAGAGGAATTAAAATCTGTAACTTTCTAGGGAAAAAAACTGTATTTAAAATGAAGCCTATTTTCTTCTTTTATTTTAATTATTTACATATAATTTGCAATTATTTTCATAAGCAGCACTTTTTGGCACACAGGATAAAAATAAACTTTTCTAAAACATTTCATGCAAAATGGTTCAGTTATCAGATATTTTCTTTTTACCAGTATGTTAAAACGGTTTTAAACTTTTTGTTGTGGTTGTTAATGTTAGCTGATTTCTAACTTAATGTGTTATAGTTGTTATTGGGCGCAGGAAGCATATTACACTGGCAAGTGTAATATGGCAACTCAAATGTGCAATGAAATGTTGAGAGCTAATTGGTTATCATTATACCCGGGTTCTGATTGGCTGCTTCATGGATATGCCTGATTTCTATTAGTAGCTGCCTCTGAAGAGCTCAACTCATGAAAGTAAATTTGAGAGCCTCTTTAACCCCTTAAGGACACATGACATGTGTGACATGTCATGATTCCCTTTTATTCCAGAAGTTTGGTCCTTAAGGGGTTAAAAAGTGTTATACATTTCCAAGATGGCTGACAATACATTTCAATGTTTAGTTGTTTTTTTTACAACTTACTATGATTTGCTTATATAACAATAAAAAAGAGAAGACAACAAGGATAGCTTACTCCAAATTTGTGTTTGTGTGTCAGAGTTTGTATTTTTCTGTTTAAAATCTGAATTGTAGTGTAAAGGGTTTTATAGAATCTTCAGTAATAGATTTTGATTTCCTTAGAATCTCTTTGAAATTGTGGTGCATTGTCTATTTATTTCATTTCTGGAAACTGATCCACTTTAATACAGTTTCGGCACCTTATATTTTAATTACATATGCGGAGCCTATCCCACCTCTTTAATTAGTAAAGTTAATTAAACATCTGCCAAGTATTGGAGCACTGTTCTTAATGTAAGCATTTTCTGCATGTTTCTGTACATAAAGGTGCAATATAGTTGCTCTAATTATAGGTTCACCTTTTCGAGAATATAAGAGCAGTAAAACCTACTTCCTTTCACCACAATGTTAACAGAACTGCCAATAGGACACTAAATACTCCACTTTATGTGTGCTCAATACATATCATAAGGATGAGCACTGAGAATCTATTTATTCATTTTAGGAAATGTGAACATTTATTAAATGCGTTTTAGTGATTAGTCACACAGGCATTGTATTATTAATACCAAATTTAAACTGACTAAACTAAATCATTACTTTAAAAAGACAGATTAATTAAAATCCCAGTGTTATTCACTAAACTGTGATTTGTCAAGGAATTCAACGTGAGTTTGAAAATGTAGGCCAAAATCGAAACTGGAAAATTTCTCTTTTTTTCAGATTCCCAACAATTCATAGATTAAAGAATAACTCTTAATTATAAATGGTCACACGTCGCATACCTCTTGTAAATTACTAACTCTACATGTGTATATTAAGGCTGTCGAACACAACACTGAAATCACAAGACCACCTTACCCCCACCCTAAGAACAGAATTATACGCCAGAAATGTAAGCATTACAATGCCACATTTAAAAAGGTAAGTATGATAAATTACAATCCACGGTTGGTAAACGATCAATAATGTTTTCTGACTTGTCCTACCAAAAGCACTAACAAATGTCAAGATCAGGGGTCCTCAAAATCCGTCCCCCCAGATGTTGCTGAACTACAACTCCCATGATTCTTTGAATTACATAGATAGTCAGAGAATCACGGGGGTTGTAGGAACATCTGGGGGGCCAGAGTTTGAGGACCCCTGGTCAAGATTAAAGGGACAGTTTAAGCACCATAACCACTACAGTGTTCTATAGTGGTTATGGTGTCTGGAGTTCTTGGTTCACTTCCTCAGTTCCCTTTGGCGGGGTCTTCTCTTCAGATATACCTCAAGTAGAACTTTCCCTCCTGCACTAAATATATATACATTGCACCCCTTTTTAGAGAGAATTCCTGGCTGAGAGCAGCAACTGATGCTCACAGCCCATGAATTAATTCTAAAGACAGGTGGAACTGATATCACTAACGTGAAAGTAATTATTTTGACTTTAGTGATATCTGAAGAAGAGGTTGGACCTGGAGCACCAGAAGCACCCAGGTAGGTGTCAAACTCTTCAAAAAGGCTTTTACTACTTATGTGGGAAGGCAAAAGTGGTGCTCCTGGCACTATATCCACTAAAGCATGAGGTCATGATGAGGTTATGATGCCCTTTCAAAATTATCTTGTCTTTCTGGTCAGTAGCGTTACAGCATGCTGCATACATAGCTCAAATCTCTAGAAGCAATGTGTATAGTGTACATTATACACTGCTTTGTGGTATTAGACACTATAAATTACTATACAATGCAAGATAACCAATACATTGCCTAGCAGCTGGACTAAGGAAATCTGGAATTAAAGCGGTGTGATCTTAAAAGTGCACCAAGTAATTTATTTCATTGTAGGGGCACTACAAGACTTCATGATATACTGGCAGATGTCCATCTATAAACCCTGCTTTCTAGAGGAGCAGTGTGAACTTGGCATTTGACCAGCTGGTTTCTAACTTGGCAGGCAATAGCCTCAAGTATGTAGCAAAGTGGAGACTTCCTGTTCTCACACTTAAGAAAATAATTAAAAGACAACACATGTAAATAAGGTATGATTACCATTTTTTGTTTTACCACAATCAGGTATCTGGTGCTAAAACTGCTTTATTTCTTAGATATTAATATATTTTTATTTCTTAGATATTAATTACAGATATAAAGCTCTGATTATGTGTTCCAGTAGTAAGTGTTACACATGTGACCTAAATTACATGGCAGAAATCATAGGTTCTCCACAAAGTCAACTCATGATTTCATTCTACCAATGTCGATACAATGATCTCCATTAACAACAACATATTCTCGGCCCTGGAAGGTACTAGTAAACTACCGGTAAATGTTTTTTTCTCAAATAAAGAATACATTACAATTTATATTATTATTAATATTGCTATTTATAAATGTGATAAATAGGTAAAGCTATAGAATACAGTATACAACAAAATTATTTCTAGCATCTGTCTACATCGAGCATGTCTAACTCGCGGCCCACAATGAATATCTTGATATAATGAGTACATGCTAACTGTTAAGGCAGAGTAGGAATCCTGCTCTCTACACATTAAGGTGCCTACTCTGCTTTAACAGTGGGCGGCAGCGAGCACAGTCTGTTCTTCCTGCTCTTCATTGGTCCTACGCACCCTCTGTGGTGATGCTGAGTGCCGTAGTATGACATAATTCCGGCACGGCATCGCTAAACTGCAAGCGTGAGGGAGCATTGAGTAGCAGGAAGGGAGACCTCCAGAGAGAAGATCCACACTGGACCCAAGGGACTGTGTGTGTGTGTCTGTCAGTGAGTGTGTCGGTCAGTGAGAGTGTCGGTCAGTGAGAGTGACGGCCAGTGAGAGTGACGGCCAGTGAGAGTGACGGCCAGTGAGAGTGTCGGCAAGTGAGAGTGTCGGCCAGTGAGAGTGTCGGCCAGTGAGAGTGTCGGCCAGTGTTGCGATGGCCGCGGCTGGACAGAGGGGGACCCGGAGGTACACGGAGGCATGGAACGCCACGTCACATTCTGACCATCTTCACAGGGTTTCAAGGAGTAGCGGGAGAAGCCTTTGAGTTTGACATGCTTGGTCTACATGTAGGAGTGAGGGTAAGGTCTGTTTGATGGGAGATGGAGAATTTTGGGGAAAATTTTGCTTTTCGATATGATCTAAACCAGAAGAGTCAAAACTTGTAATCCAAAATGGAAATTATAGAATTCTAAGAAACTTGGGGTCATTTACTAAAGTGAAAATTGCCAGGAATACAAAGTGAATTTAAACTTTTAGGCCAAAATGGCCAACTAAAAAGCATTTGGGATGATGTGCAGGTAATTTTCTTTGGAGGAAGGTGGAGGATTATTCTATCTATTGGAGCTGATGATCAATAGTCGCTGCTGCTGCCCAAGAGTAGTGGGAGTTTGAACACAGAGCTTAATTTGTAAATTACGTGTCTGAATTCTGTAAAAAATAAATACATTTTTAAATAAAAATTATTTAAGCATGCAAAAAAATTTTTTTTTACCTAAACAAATGCACTGAAAGTGTCCCTTTAATATAAAGTAATCATAATGAATACTATCTTGTAATACAAGCTTTTTTGTTTTGCACTTACCGTATCCCACATGATTATCTGGACATCTGTACTGAATGAATTGTTGACATGTTGAGTTATGTAAAGATTGATGAAATCACAAAAATGATGATACATGCTTACTCCTGAAAATTAACAACACATTATTTATGTAAAGTCACATTTGCATGCAGGTTTCAGATTTATTTATTTATTTTTATTTTTATTGAGGTATAAGTATTGCACAAATGGCAACTGTCGACAGCGACCACAATTAACAATAGAGTAGAGCGCCATGACATGGTTACAAGGGTATGGTAAATACAGTATGTCAGGAATTATGGTACATAGTAAAATAACATTGTGAAGGTACGACATAGTTGTGAGGAATACGTGGTCACTAGTTGAGGGCCCCTTTTTCATATGTGGGTGCATAGGTTGTATGGTGTGTCCGTGCTGGGAAAACCCATGACCTGGTAGGCCGCACCCTACCCTTTCTATCCCCCGCAATGTCTGAGGCCTGCTGGTCCTGAAGCTAGAGTTTTGCTGAACGGCCTTTGTCAGTTACTGCCCGTGTAGGGCTGAAAGGGAACTAAGAGGGCAAAGATGTTATGCTATGCGGGTTATTAGTATACCCGGTGTGACGTTCAGGCATGGTGCGTGGTTTGTCATAAGCATGGTGGAGTGTGATGTTAATAAGCTCCTTAACCCCTGAACTCAGAGGGGTGTGGGGGGTTATGCGTTAAAGTCTAAAAGTGGGTCAAGATGGCTTCCCTTCGGTCCTCCCTTTGACAGGAAAGGCCCATAGAGTGAGTTTAACAATGGTTCCCTTTTAAGACCCAGGATTGTGTAAACTAAGGAAAAGAAAAACTTAACATTTCTAGCAATCATATGTATTTAACCAGACAAACAGTGGATTAGGCAAGTATCTTGTCGGCACTGGCTAGCTTCAGCCCGGGGCCGAAGACCCACCAGGAGTGAATACTGCGACATTGGCAATGTCCCAGTGGTGAGTGGACCTGGCTGTGGTGCTTGAGGTGTTGGTGGCTTCCAGTCTCATCGATCGCAGAAACTGCTTCTGTTGCCGATGTGAGCCTGAATCGTTGCCCGTTGTGTTCGGCTATCAGAGCCAGTGGGTAACCCCATTTATAGGGTATTGCTGCTGCCTGTAGCTTTGTCGTCACTCCCTTTAAGGCAGGCCGCCAATGCAGAGTGGGGCGGCTTACGTCCTGGAAGAAACTTAGAGAGTGTTCCTCAAAAATAAAAGGCATTTGGCCACTGGTTGCTTTTTGGAATGCTTCCTTGTCTCCTCTGGACCTGAATCTCATGATGATATCCCTAGATATGGGGCATTTTTTGTAAGGTTGGCCCAGCAGATGGTACATTCCATCTAGGATTAGGCTTTTGGCTAAACTGTGAACTGTGGCAATTCCGCTGGGTCAATGGTGTCAGGGACCCCGCTCACCTTCAGGTTGCGTTGTCTCGCTGAATCTTCAAGGTGCGCCATCTTGGCACTTACTTGTGCACTTGTGAGCTGTACCTCTTGTAGTAGCGCCATGGTTGAGTCTTGCTTGACCCTCATGTCGTGTACAACTTCTTCCGTGGCCCTGATGCGTCCTGTCAGAGCTTTCAGATCCTCTTTCAGGACCGCCATTTTGGATGCAAAGAAGGTCTTGAGCTCCATTACCATAGAGCTCAGGTCTACTTTCGTGGTCGGGGGTGGTTCTGGCCATCGTGCGGGCAGGACTTTGCTCCGCCGTGGTGGAGGTATAGCCTCCTCCAGCTCTCAGTTCTCCTCTTCCGAAGCGCATAGTGAGTCGAGGGTGGATTTTGGGCCTACTCGGCTGGGATAGGAGCCTTCCGATATCCCGGGTCTGCCCCTCGCTGAGCCCCTGAGATTTCTTGTGGTGTTTCCCTATTGTAGCCCAGTGCAGTAGGAGGCCTTTGGTAAGTCGGTGCACCGCCAGACCGCTGTAGTATGCGTGGTTACAGTGTGTATGAGCGGGAGCTCAGGCGTCATGCGACTTCCCTGCTCGCTGGTGCGCTCTGCCCCCCCAGTCTTAATTTTTACTTGTTAGGAAGTAAGCTTGTTTGAGCAGATACCTATAGCACGGCAGTATAGGTTTTAACCCCTTAAGGACACAGCTTCAGAAGTAAAAGTCCAGCATGACAGGATAATTTCCGTCATGTGTCCTTAAGGGGTTAAACGCCGTCATATTGTCTAAACGAAGTGTATCAATTTTTAAGGAGTACAACAGGACAGGGAGAGAAAGCCTGAGGCTTGTTGTTACTTTTTATGCAACATGTCCTACGTATCGTAGCACAATTAACACAACTTGCGATATAAAGAACAATCACACATAAATACTTATCAGATTGCTAATATTACCTGCATCTAATTTCATGAAAAATGTTGGCTTTTTAATAATAATATCACACTGCCCATCTTCAAAAGGTTTAAAATCTAACGAGCTGTATTTTTGCAGTTCAGCAAACCTAAAATGACACAAATAACAAAATTATATTGTGAGAAATCTGGCCTTGATACAATAAAGATGAGAACAGACTATGTATTTTAAAGTATCACTATAGGGTCAGGAACACAAACATGTATCCCGGACCCTTTGGTGTTAAAACCACCATCTAGCTGCCCTGGGCCCTTCATGCCTCCATAAATATAGTAAAAATCTTGCTGTATTCAAGCCTGAAGCTGTAACTCTGCATGCTGTTAGACTCAGAAAAACAAGCAGTCTGCTGACATCATCAGAAGTAGTAGCCTGATCCAATCACAGTGCCTCCCCATAGGATTGGCTGAGACTGACAAGGAGGCAGATCAGGGGCAGAGCCAGCATGATTCAAACACAGCCTTGGCCAATCAGCATCTCCTCATAGAGATGGATTGAATCAATGAATCTCTATGAGGAAAGTTCAGTGTCTGCATGCAGAGGGAGGAGATACTGAATGTTTGGATGCATTTTAGGCAGCCATGACCCAGGAAGGATCTCTAACAGCCATCTGAGGAGTGGCCAGTGAACTTATCACTAGGCTGTAATGTAAACACTGCATTTTCTCTGAAACGACTCTGAAGGCAATGATTCTACTCACCAGAACAAACTCAATAAGCTGTAGTTGTTCTGGTGACTATAGTGTCCCTTTAACAGTATTCCTGGAGCACCTTAAAGGGATCCTATAGTGCCAGGAAAACAAAGCCGTTTTCCTGGCACTATAGGGTTAATAGGTCCCCCCCACGCCTCCTCCCCTGCCACGAGGCTAAAGGGATTAAAAGAGGAAGAGGACTTAACCCTGCAAGGTAATTATTGCAGTTTATAAAAACTGCAATAATTACACTTGCAGGATTAGGGGTGATGGGAGTTGGCACCCACACCACTCCAATTGGCAGGTGTGGTCTGGGTGTCTGGAGTGTCCCTTTAAAGGGGAAATGCCACTTCTCTGGAATTTAAAGCGGCACTGTCATGCCGAATTCCGTTTTTTTTTAACCCCCCTCCCGCCTCAACTACATCCAATCGACCCCCTAGTCATCCCCAAATGCCCCTATGCCCCCCACATTACCTATTTTTTATTCTTTATTTTCTGCCCCGATCTATATTCAGGGCGCCGGCATCTTTGTGTGGGTAGGTGAAGTCCCTGTGGGACACGTCATCTACCCACACTACACAGACTGTGAGATTCCCGCACATGCCCAGTGAAACACCTGGACATGCGAACGGGAATTTCACCTATTCATTCATTCATCAGACAGACGAATGAATGAATAGAAAAAATCAGACGAACAAACTAACACTGTGTATCAGTGTTAGTTTGTTCGTTCGGTTTATTACAAGGAGGGAGCTACCGGCGTGCAGCTCCCTCCTTGCATTATGTAAAGACAGAAGCGGCAGGGAGCAGTGCTCCCCACCACTTCATTAGCCCCCCAGGTCCTCCCCTCACTCTATGGGGGTCAATATGACCCCCATAATAGCACAAGGGAGATTCAAATCTCCCCAATGCCCCTACTCGCTATATCGCGAGTAGGGGCATGTCCACTAAACAGTGAGCAGCCTGTGGCTGCTCACTGTAAAAAAAAAAAAAGGGTAATAAGGGGGGGACGGGGGACCTACTGTCCTCCCCCGCCGGCCCCCACCCCTGGACGGCGGGTGGGGGCCATAATGGGAATGAGGGGGGACCTACTGTCCTCCCCTCAGGCCCCCACCCCTGGGCGGCGGGTGGGGGCCATAATAGTAATAAGGGGGGGGGGGACCTACTGTCCTCCCCTCAGGCCCCCACCCCTGGGCGGCGGGTGGGGGCCATAATAGTAATAAGGGGGGGGGGGGACCTACTGTCCTCCACCCCCCGGCCCCCACCCCTGGGCGGCGGGTGGGGGCCATAATAGTAATAAGGGGGGGGGGACCTACTGTCCTCCACCCCCCGGCCCCCACCCCTGGGCGGCGGGTGGGGGCCATAATAGTAATAGGGGGGGGGGACCTACTGTCCCCCCCCCCGGCCCCCACCCCTGGGCGGCGGGTGGGGGCCATAATAGTAATAAGGGGGGGGGACGGGACCTACTGTCCTCCCCCCCCCGGCCCCCACCCCTGGGCGGCGGGTGGGGGCCATAACAGTAACAAGGGGGGGGGGACCTACTGTCCTCCCCCCCGGCCCCCACCCCTGGCCGGCGGGTGGGGGCCATAATAGTAATAAGGGGGGGGGGATCTACTGTCCTCCCCCCCCCCCCGGCCCCCACCCCTGGGCGGCGGGTGGGGGCCATAACGATAATGGGGGGGGACCTACTGTCCTC
The DNA here is from genome assembly GCF_036172605.1 of Pelobates fuscus. Taxonomy (NCBI): domain Eukaryota; kingdom Metazoa; phylum Chordata; class Amphibia; order Anura; family Pelobatidae; genus Pelobates; species Pelobates fuscus. The sequence goes on along the minus strand of NC_086323.1, from coordinate 148,857,532 downwards.
CCCCCGCCCCCACCCCTGGGCGGCGGGTGGGGGCACTAAGTAAATTCCCCCCCCCCCCCCATCAAGGTGACTAGGGGTGCCCAAGCCCCTAGTCACCCACCCCCCAACCAAATAAAAAATGCCCCTACCTACCCCCCTCACCCTAAAAAATAGTGAGGGGGGAATAAAATTGCTAACCTGTAAAGTAAAATTAAACTTACCATTCGACGTCTTCTTTTTTCTAAAATCTTCATTTTTCAGCCCCAAAAAAGGCCAAATAAAAAACCATCATAGCCGTCGAACTAAAAATAAAATAAAAAACCCGAGCGCAAAAAAAAAACCCGACGAAAAAGAAAAAACCCGAGCGCACAAAAAAAATAATCCATCTTCACCCATGGAGGGCTCCGCGCAGACTGAGCTCCGCAGGGCTGGGCAAGGCTTATAAAGCCTTGCCCCGCCATGCAATTAGCCTAAGAACACTCTGATTGGTGGGTTTAAGCCAATCAGAGTGCTCTTTGTCATTTTACAAGCGTGGGAAAGTTCTTTGGAACTTTCCCACGCTTGTAAAATGACACAGAGCACTGTGATTGGATGGCTTGAAATCCATCCAATCACAGTGCTCTGTGTCATTTTACAAGCGTGGGAAAGTTCTTTGGAACTTTCCCACGCTTGTAAAATGACACAGAGCACTGTGATTGGATGGATTTCAAGCCATCCAATCACAGTGCTCTGTGTCATTTTACAAGCGTGGGAAAATTCTTTGGAACTTTCCCACGCTTGTAAAATGACACAGAGCACTGTGATTGGATGGATTTCAAGCCATCCAATCACAGTGCTCTGTGTCATTTTACAAGCGTGGGAAAATTCTTTGGAACTTTCCCACGCTTGTAAAATGACACAGAGCACTGTGATTGGATGGATTTCAAGCCATCCAATCACAGTGCTCTGTGTCATTTTACAAGCGTGGGAAAATTCCAAAGAACTTTCCCACGCTTGTAAAATGACACAGAGCACTGTGATTGGATGGATTTCAAGCCATCCAATCACAGTGCTCTGTGTCATTTTACAAGCGTGGGAAAATTCTTTGGAACTTTCCCACGCTTGTAAAATGACACAGAGCACTGTGATTGGATGGATTTCAAGCCATCCAATCACAGTGCTCTGTGTCATTTTACAAGCGTGGGAAAATTCTTTGGAACTTTCCCACGCTTGTAAAATGACACAGAGCACTGTGATTGGATGGATTTCAAGCCATCCAATCACAGTGCTCTGTGTCATTTTACAAGCGTGGGAAAATTCCAAAGAACTTTCCCACGCTTGTAAAATGACACAGAGCACTGTGATTGGATGGATTTCAAGCCATCCAATCACAGTGCTCTGTGTCATTTTACAAGCGTGGGAAAATTCCAAAGAACTTTCCCACGCTTGTAAAATGACACAGAGCACTGTGATTGGATGGATTTCAAGCCATCCAATCACAGTGCTCTGTGTCATTTTACAAGCGTGGGAAAGTTCCAAAGAATTTTCCCACGCTTGTAAAATGACACAGAGCACTGTGATTGGATGGATTTCAAGCCATCCAATCACAGTGCTCTGTGTCATTTTACAAGCGTGGGAAAATTCCAAAGAACTTTCCCACGCTTGTAAAATGACAAAGAGCACTCTGATTGGCTTAAACCCACCAATCAGAGTGTTCTTAGGCTAATTGCAGGGCGGGGCAAGGCTTTATAAGCCTTGCCCCGCCCTGCGGAGCTCAGTCTGCGCGGAGCCCTCCATGGGTGAAGATGGATTATTTTTTTGTGCGCTCGGGTTTTTTCTTTTTCGTCGGGTTTTTTTTTTGCGCTCGGGTTTTTTATTTTATTTTTAGTTCGACGGCTATGATGGTTTTTTATTTGGCCTTTTTTGGGGCTGAAAAATGAAGATTTTAGAAAAAAGAAGACGTCGAATGGTAAGTTTAATTTTACTTTACAGGTTAGCAATTTTATTCCCCCCTCACTATTTTTTAGGGTGAGGGGGGTAGGTAGGGGCATTTTTTATTTGGGTGGGGGGTGGGTGACTAGGGGCTTGGGCACCCCTAGTCACCTTGATGGGGGGGGGGGGGGGGGATTTACTTAGTGCCCCCACCCGCCGCCCAGGGGGGGGGGCCGGGGGGGGGGCAGTAGGTCCCCCCCCCCTTATTACTATGATGGCCCCCACCCGCCGCCCAGGGGTGGGGGCCGGGGGGGGGAGGACAGTAGGTCCCCCCCCCCTATTACTATTATGGCCCCCACCCGCCGGCCAGGGGTGGGGGCCGGGGGGGAGGACAGTAGGTCCCCCCCCTTGTTACGGTTATGGCCCCCACCCGCCGCCCAGGGGTGGGGGCCTGGGGGGGGGGAGGACAGTAGGTCCCCCCCCCCCTATTACTACTATGGCTCCCACCCGCCGGCCAGGGGTGGGGGCCGGGGGGGAGGACAGTAGGTCCCCCCCCCCTACTACTATTATGGCCCCCACCCGCCGCCCAGGGGTGGGGGCCGGGGGGGGGAGGACAGTAGGTCCCCCCCCCTCTTATTACCATTATGGCCCCCACCCGCCGGCCAGGGGTGGGGGCCGGGGGGGAGGACAGTAGGTCCCCCCCCCCCTACTACGATTATGGCCCCCACCCGCCGCCCAGGGGTGGGGGCCGGGGGGGAGGACAGTAGGTCCCCCCCCCCCTTTATTAACATTATGGCCCCCACCCGCCGCCCAGGGGTGGGGGCCGGGGGGGGAAGACAGTAGGTCCCCCCCCCTCATTATCTTTATGGCCCCCACCCACCGCTCAGGGGTGGGGGCCGGGGGGGGGGGGGGGGACAATAGGTCTCCCTCCCTTATTTTACTTAACGGCCCCCACCCGTCATTTAGGGGTGGGGGGCAATATTTTTTTATTTTTTTTTCTACAGTGAGCAGCCACAGGCTGCTCACTGCTTACTAGACATGCCCCTACTCGCGGTATAGCGAGTAGGGGCATATTATTTACTAATACCAAGTCATTTTTACTTGGTGTTAGTAAATTTGGCTGAAAGACCAGTTTAGGTCTTTCAGCCTTTTAGTAGATAGCTCCCTGATACCGTGGGAATTAGGGAGTTATCTACTAAGCGGCTGCAAGATGCAGCCACAGCAATGAATAGGATCGGAGTTTCATTCATTTGAATGAAATTCCGATCCAAACAAAGTACCGAATTGCATCCTAACACCAATGGAGAAACAGTGCTCATTCTGTTAGGATGCAATTCGGCAGTTTTGCCGGCGTTCTGTCTAAGTGACAGGACTTTCGGCAATACTGACAGGAAGCATTGTGGGAACAGGGAGGAAAGCTAGGGATCATGGGAAAATTGCTCTGACCAGCGGAAATGAAGCACACTTTGCTCCTCCGCTGGTCAGAGCTGGTCAAGCGGAGGAATCCCATAAGACAAAGAGTCCCTACTTTGTCTTATGGTTTTAAAGAAAACTAAAGAAGAATGGAAGAAAAGAATAACAGATCCCGAGAGAGGGTGAGAAGAGGAAGAGATTGAGGAAAGGTAAGTTCGGCATGACAGTGCCGCTTTAAACCGCTGAATAAAACACTGAAAATAATATATAAAATGTGAACGTTTTCCATCAGATGCTTAGCTTTATTTAACATTTATATCAAAGACTTAGCATTGCATCACAATGCAGATTTTGCTTTCAACGCATTTTTTTTGCTTTCCTAAAAGGGACATCATAGTCACCAGATCAATTACAGCTTATTGTATTTGTTCTGGTGAGTAGAATCATTCAGAGAAAATGCAGTGTTTACATGAAATCCTAGGGATACCTCCACTGGCCATTCCTCAGATGGCTACTAGAGGTGCTTCCTGGGGCAGTACTGCACAGTGTGACTGACATTCAGTGTCTCCACCCTTTTCTCCACGTTTTTGTTTTACAAAAACCTTCAGAACCTCAGGAAAGGGCTGAAATAGGATGCTGGGCTGGGCTTATTTGCATATCCCACAGGACATTCTAAGAGGATATTACACACACACTCTAACAGGTCCACCTTAACAGCTATTGGAGCGAATGGAAACTTCTACTCTGCAGCTTGTTTATGCCATTTCATTTCCAAAGGAAAAAAAGAATAATAATAATTTTACCCAACATAATAATAAACAGGAAATCAATATTTACATATATATTGCTTTTCTAAGACAGAAACACAAACCACTTTAAAATCGTAAACTAGAAGTAGAGACAATTAAAAAAAGAAAATTAGAAGAAAAAAAAAAAAAAATCAAACCAAACACCTCAGGATTAAAACAAAACATGAATGGAATAGTGAATAGGAAAATAGGAGTTGTAAATTAAAGGAACATTAAATTATTATGAAGGCCTAATGTTTGAAGGAGCATTTTAATCATGAATATTTCACACAATTCACAAAATGTTAAATTAGTCTAACCAGGGTAAATATAAGTCACCTTACTGACCTACTGCCACCCGGGTTACATGATTGGTTAAGGTTTGCATATGGTCTCTGCCCTATTGAGATCACTCATGATGTTAGGGGTTAAAAGGACAATAGTCAAATATTCACTTCTCGTCTTTTAAAAGTTTATCACATTTAATTAATGATGCCGATTTTACTGCTGCTGCTATAAAGTGCACACAGAATATGGTTTTGATCGCTCTGTTTGAACCTGTAACAGCAAGCAAGTTAGGGTGAGCAGCACTTGGTTTGATAACTGACATGGCTGCTCAGCCAGATTTAAAAAAAAATAATGAATTTTTCTCAATTTTTTTATTTTTATTTTTTTTTTAATTCTTTATTTTTGTAGTGCGTAAGTTAGTTACATGCATACACATGGTACCCCAACGGCATTCCATATGCAGGTTTCAATACATTAGTTACAGTAGAGGGTAGATAAACAATGCACTTTTTTTTTTTAATACAGATATTACTAAACGCAGTACTGGAATCAAGCTTATATAAACATGTCTGAAGTACATATCTAAGCCATGCTTCCGACCTAAATTTGCAAAAGATGAGCGAACTAGACATGTAAACAAGCAAGTTAAGTTGAGTGTTTAAATAATTATAGCAGGTCTAACGAATCTGACGTAAGTTAGGTTATATTAGCTGAGTCGCAGCAGGATAGGAAAGCTAGGCATGAGTAGTAGGCCAATTTAAAGGCCGTGTGTCTGATTAAGCCATACATTGCAACTTCAACGTTTATTATGCTGAAGGCCGCTTAAATTATGCTTAAAACACGCTTGGAGGTTTGTCTGGCATATAATGATATAGTAACGATCGCGTGCCAACGCTGATGATGCTTAATGTTGCTTAAAATATGCTGAAAATACGCTTGGTGTTTGCCTGGCATGTAGTAATACGTTCTGTTAGTTGTACTGTAAGGGCCTAGCTGCATTATAACAATCATTAACTTAAACTGACAATGCAAAACTTTAAATAAACATGTTTGTTACGTAGCATAAGTTGCAGACTGTAAAGGCACAGATTGGTTGCATCTCCCTAGTATCTAAGTTAGTCTGGACATAGTTATTTACACGTTGAGTCTGTTTGGCTAAAAAATTAAGCATAGCTCGTGGAGCCTAACTGCTAAGTAGCATGTTATTATGACTGCAGCAGAGTAAGGAAAATGAAGGTAAATAAAAATAAACAGTAACATAAGAGTATAGCGTTCGGTTAAAACTGGGCTAGGCTATGTACAGGTAGACTTAGTATGCAATCTATGGACTGCAGATATTACCCCGCTGTGATCCCCGGTGTGAGCAGTCCAGAGAATAAAGTCAGGCACAGAGTATAGATGCCAGCCGGCATACGTGGGCGTTCAATTAGGGCATATGTAGCTGGGTGACAATGGGCTGTTTGCCCGATGTTGAGTCCAGGTCACGTTGGGGTCAGCCGATGCCTTGTTGTGGCCGGATGGATGCCCCCCATGTTGGCATGTGCGGAGCTCCAGAGCCATGTGGGGGGGTGTCGACTGATGGGTATAGTGCCTCCCGGTCTGTGCGTCGGGCAGGGTGTACCTGACTTGGGCTGGATGTCTGGGGTATCTGCCAGGCGCTTTGCCGATGCAGGGTTGAGAGAGTCACTGAGCAGGAGGTTGGTCGGGAGCGCCGGTGGGTCCTCTTCTGAAGCTCGAGGTCGTGAGTGCTGCTATTCGAGGGTCCCGGCGCCGATTCCCGCCATGGTGAGTGTCGTCTTTGTCTCCGTCGCGAGTTCGCTCGGGAAGTGCAGGGTGGGGTTCCCCGCACGTGGCGTCGGGTAGCCGGGCGGATCCACGCCATTACCTCCCTCAGCGCTAGCCTGTAGATCCGTTGTCGGGCTTTATGCTTCGCCCAGAGGTAGGTGCTTAGCCGCTCAACAAACTCCCATATGTGTTTGGGTGGCTGAGTGGGCAGTCGCGTGGACATGGGCCGCGGCTGAGCCGCCATCTTGGTTAGGCCCTGGTCGTCCCGTTTGGTAAAGGGTTTTGTTGCTTGGTCAGGCGTTGGTATGGGGGTAATCGTCCCCAGCGAGGACCGGGATGTCCCCCGCCGGTCCAGAGGGGGGGGGTAGCAGGGCTGCAGCGCTCTCTTGTGTTTGAGCTCTTCCCGGGCCGGGAGATCGGCCGCCTCCCCCGGGTTTCAGGCGTTGCTCAGGTTCAGGCCGCATGGCTGGTACAGGTTTGTCGGCGGTGTACCGGGGCCAGACTGGTATCAATTTGTTCGGTATGTTGCCCAGCATCTGTTCCCGGTCCCCCTGTGCCGCTAACTTGGGTGTAGCCGTCGGTTTTAGCTCATTCACGTCTATCGTTGCAGGAGCTCTTAAAATGTGCAACCAGCCATCTTGGCTGTCAGGCCCCGCCCCCCCAAATTTTTTTTATATATAGCATTATAATAATTATTATCTATAAAAATAATACTTTTATTAAATGTAATAAACTTTTAAAACACAATATGTACATTTTTATAACAGTTGTCTTTTAAGAACAGTCACTGACTGGCCTTTTAAAGAAATTGGGGGGGGGGGGGGGGAGGGGGAAACCAGGCTATGTTCAGAAATAAATGTTAAACACTTTTAGTGCAAACGTTAGTAATCTTAAATGTATCTCAGCAAAACCTTACCGCACTACCCAAAGGACAACTCTGTAGTAAATAAGTGCATTGCTAAAACGGTGTCAGACCGACATCACAGAACAAAGCCCATTAACTAATGCCAAAGGGTTAAACATCACACTGCCACAGTTTGTTTTCCTTTCTCTCTGGGAAACCTTTAGCCTTTGGAGGATTCATTATGCATTGTTAATTTTAGGAAATAACAAGCCTTCATCACAAATCTAACTCCCACAGGTCAATAGGAAGTGGATTTATCAGCCTGGGTTGCACATTATCGTTTCCTATTGGATGACCCTAACAGTTACAATGGATTCATATATTTTTCTGAATATCTTGCATTTTGTATAATGTGGCTGTAGAAAGATCCCACGCTTTCTTGATGTAAATACTCAGAATAATGATTTGTGTTGTTCAACCTCTTCAACAGTTTTACCTTAACCCCTTAAGGACCAAACTTCTGGAATAAAAGGGAATCATGACGTGTCAGACATGTCATGTGTCCTTAAGGGGTTAAAGTCTACACCCGGTACCTTTTTTGTTTTATGATTCTTATGCCACCTCACTCTATAGGAAAAAATATATTATCCCAAAGTCTCACAAACATAGCTTTCTAACTAAATACACTGATCAGCCACAACATAATTGTGTAAGTCACCCACATGCAGCCAAAATAGCTCTGATGCGTTGAGCCAGGGACTTCACAAGACCTCTGAACGTGACATTAGCAGCAGATCCTTTAAGTCTTGCATGTTGTGGGGTGGGGCCTCCATGGATAGGATTTGTTGTTCCAGTACATCCCACAGATGCTCAATCGGATTGGGATCTGGGGAACTTGGAGGCCAAGGCAACACCTTTTTGTCATGTTCCTCAAACCATTCCTGAACATTTATTTTTTTTTGAGTATTGTAGGATGCATTATCCTGCCATGAAGCGGTTTACGTGGTCTGCAACAATCTCTAGGTAAGGGATAAGTGTCAAAGTAACATCCACATAAATACCAGTACACAAAGTTTCCCAGCAGAACATTGCCCAGAGCATAACACTGCCTCCGTCGAGCTGAAGTCATCCCATAGTTCATCTCTTTCACAGGTAAACAATGCACATGCACCCAGCCATCCGCCTGATTTAATAGAAAACATGATTCATCAGGCCAAGCAACTTCCTTCCATTGCTTCATGATCCAGTTCTGACTATCATGTCCCTATTGAAGGTGCTTTCGGTGGTGCATTGTGTGTTCTGACACTTTTCTATCATGGTCAGCATTAAGTTTTTCAGCAATTTGAGCCACAGTACCCTAGCAGTAAAAACCCATGATCCTGACGCCGGTTCACTGGTTGTTCCTCCTTGACCACTTTTGGTAGGTACTGTAGCGAACCACGGGTAACAGACTGGTTACCCTCGCTATTTCCTTCCCTCCACTGCTCTGGAACCACTTAAAGTACAAGGACACCCATGCCCCCCAGGAACTGGACGAGACACAGCTCTGGGAGTACAACATGATTTTATTATGCCACACACGGCTTTTATGCATAGCCCCTTGCAAGTGGTCTTGCACACGAACACACAGGGGGTTTCCCAGGATCCCCTTTACCTGGGAGCCCGGACACGGCAAAAGGGACCTAGTCTCTTTGTCTCCCAGGCACAGAAAGCCTGCCAAACTAGCCAGTGCCCCAACAGCAGGAACCCCCACACTGTGCATTTCTCCGACTGGTCTCCGTTCGTGAGGCTCCTGTGCGAACCCTGGGCAAGGGAAGCGTCTCTTTTCGGGATATGAATGCTCCCCCTGGTTGGAGTTCGTCTATACGAAATGGCGGCCACCCACGGGAGCACTCATTAATTACTTCCCTTGTGGTTTCGCACTTATGTTGCTAGTGTGAATGTTCTAATTAATTGTAGTGAACATTTTAATGGGCACCGGGTGGTCCCCGTTCGCGAGACGAATGGGTTCCGTTCGTATGATCGCTCCCGAACGGGGGAAAAGGGCACAGTACACAAAATACAAAGGGAAACACACAAATAGCAGTGGTTCTGCCAAATGTACTAACCACTGCATACCAGGAACACCCCACAAGATTTGCAGTTTTGGAGATGCACAGACCCAGTTGTCTAACCATCACTATTAGGCCCTTGTCAAAGTCACTCAGATCTTTTCGCTCGCCCATCTTTCCTGCTTCCAACACATGAAATTGAAGAACGGACTATTCACTTGCTGCCTGATATATCCCACTCCTTGACAGGTGCCAATGTAAAGATATAATCAACGTTATTCGCTTCACCTGTCAGTGGTTTTAATGTTGTGGCTGATCAGTGTTACACCCAATCACAAGCAAAAGGGTCATGAGATCAGTATTTCTACCAGCAGATATTCAGGAGTGTATATTCCACTCCAACCAATACCTACAAGTGGCATGATGCCTTGGAATTCTACAATGCGCAACATTTGAGCACAGAATAATTAGGTGACAACCTAGAATGATCAAACAAAAGGAAGACCTGGAACGAAACTGCAAACAAAATTCCAGGCAGATTTATTCAAGCATACAATGTGACGTTTTGGCTACACATAGCCTTTCTCAGGCTTGAGAAAGGCTCTATGTAACCAAAACATTGTATTGTATGTATGTCAGGCCAGCATTTTGTTTATTTGCTACTCTGGATTGGTGACACTTAGAATTCTCTATTTTCTAATGTGTGCCTTCTTTTCTTTGATCCTCAAAATATCACACAGGCCAGGTTAGTTTTCCAACTTAAAATCACCCAGGTTAAGGCAACAGAGATAAAGTAGTTGCAGTTGCAGAGATTTTAGGTTTTTGCTGACTCAACAATATTAAAATGCCTGAGTGGCTATAGAATTTCAATGAAAAACATTCAGTTGTACTACAGGCACACAAATAATAAATCACTTGAGATTTTAAAATGTGTTGCATGTAAATCAAAAGGAAATATTTTGATAGAACCAAGATTTTGAAATAAAAAAAATAAAAAATATTCACACCATCAGCTTCTTACCTTCCACCCACACAAATCGATAACTGCTAAAGCTAAACATCAAAGACTTATATTGATTTTTGTCTTTAGAACTTGTAAGGAAATTAATTAGTACCTCTCGTTTCTGACTTTGATTTATATCACTGGTGTTTAATTACAAGTGTCCCTTTTTTAGGGAAAACAACCTATTGCAAAAATGTAAATTACAATTAGGTCAAAGACTAAAAGTGTAAACGACAAGTAAATGAGGAGATGGAAATAATTGATACTGAAGCATACCAAGACTGCAAGGGACTTTTACGTTGACCTTGGGACAGGAGCTTACTGGTGTCAAGGTGACAATGTCCTCCAATCTCTCCTTCTTCGAAAAAGTATTCCTTAAATCTAAAACACAGAAGACAGTTATCACAGCCTGTGGTTATAATTTTAATGTATAATTTCCACATTCTTCTTGCTAGATTTCTAAAGAATGTATACAGAGGGTGGATATGTTGATAGATTACCACATATTACAGACTAAGGTCACATAATTTTCAGTTTTGTGTACTATAATTCTAAAGCCAGCATGTTATAGAATTAAATGTATAATATTCATACATTATAACAACTAAAAACACAATTTTCTTAACAGTCAAGACAGTAGGATCTTGGCCTCAAATGACAGTTGGCTTTTCTGGCCAAAATCTTGTTAGAAGTGTTCTTGCACATGAATGGTGGTGAAATTGGAACAGTTCTATGGAAGACAGTTGAGCAAATTCGAAAAACTGTCACAATAATTTCTGCTGTGGAAATAAAATTACATAAGATGATATCTGGACCTGTTGGAGAAGCATTGGAGGGCATCACACACCAGCCACATGTTCCTAAATGGTGAAATATGCTGCCTATGCAGCTGCTATGATCAGTAACTGGTTAAAAGCATTCCTACAAACCTATCTGGGCCTCTCCGGGGTTTTCTCAAATCCATGTAAAGGTTGGAGGCCCTACAGTGTTGAAGATGGCTTGAACAGGCCAACAATGAGTCTCCCTGGGGAAATAAACAAGTTAGTGTTGTTAGAATGTGCAAACCTATTCACACAGCAGAAAACCAGAAAGCCAACATACCTGCTGACGTGGACGACACAATATCTGTGTTTCAGCCACTTTCTCTTTGACATAACCAAAGTCCGCTTGTTTCCAAAATATCTCCTGAGCATCTTCCACATTCTTTGCCCTGAAGGAACATCAACAAATTCCACTGTTCTGAACCCCGCTATAAGGCCTCTAGCAGTAAAAACTTGTAGTATCAAAAGCAAGGTTCAATCTCAAAGTTCACTCTAAGTATTACTATTACAACACACTGTAAAGGTTATGGGGCTTAGTGCGTTCTGGTAATGCCATGTTTCCGTATAATGCCATATTGTACAGGAATAGAATTGGCATTAAATCTTGTATAAGTTTTCAATTGATGAAATGTTTTTTGGATAAACTTTTCAAATGAAAATCTGCAAATTACTTTACGAGAACTAGGGATGCACCGAAATGAAAATTCTGGGCTGAAACCGAAACCAAAAATTCAGGATGCCCTTGGCCGAAAACCAACCTGAAAATGACTTTTCCCCAAATGATTTTAAAATATTTTTTTTCTATAATTTTATTATTAGACTTTTTAATTCATTTAACGAATCTAATATGAAAAACTTCCCTTCTCTTTTGATGGTCCCCTAACCCAGTGTTCCTTTTCCCTTTCCCTGTACCTTAGTTCCCCCCCCCCCCCTTAATGTTCCTCTCCCCTCCCTCCCTTCCTCTTTTTTAGTGTTCTTTCCCCCCTCCCACAGTGTTCTTTCCCCCCTCCCCCGTCCCACAGTGTTCTTCCCCCCTCCCCGTCCCACAGTGTTCTTCCCCCCCTCCCCGTCCCACAGTGTTCTTCCCCCCCTCCCCGTCCCACAGTGTTCTTCCCCCCTCCCCCCTCCCAGTGTTCTTTCCCCCCCTCCCATACTGTTCTTTCCCCCCGTCCCACAGTGTTCTTTCCCCCCCTCCCATAGTGTTCTTTCCCCCCTCCCATAGTGTTCTTTCCCCCCTCCCATAGTGTTCTTTCCCCCCTCCCATAGTGTTCTTTCCCCCCCCCCATAGTGTTCTTTCCCCCCCCTCCCCTGTCACATAGTGTTCTTTCCACCCCCCGTCCCAAGTGCAGTATTCTTGATGATTATATATCTTTCATTGTGATATATAATCATCTGAACTGTCAATGCAAGCATGTCTGTTAAACTATGCACTACAAAAATTCAAATATGAAAAAATAAATTAAAATTTTTTTTACAAAAAAACATTCAGCAAATTTGACCCGTTTTCGGCCGACATTTCGGTGCATCCCTAACAAGAACAGTCATTTGATTCCAAATGTAACATTTCCATCACAGAAAAGAGTTAGAAATAATTTTGCCTGAAAACTTGAATAAAACTTCAAAATAATAAAAAAATACTACCATTTTGCAAATGTAAATCTCAATGACAAACTTACCAACCAAAGTCGACATGATCACATGTAGGATAACTAAACCGCTGGTCCTTATCACAGGACTTCTCGTAGCCCCAACATGAATTGAGTTTTATCAGGTGTTCCTAAAACAAATGAATGTTACTTTACACATAAGGTGAGTCAAAAGGCAAGCAAATCCAAATAAATTGAAATATTAGTAATGTGATTATTTTAAAAAGATATACCGTATATACTCGAGTATAAGCCGAGTTTTTACATTGCCATAATACAGACTGGGGGCTGCAGAGCGTTTACTTACCTCTCCTGCAGCTCCTGTCAGCTCCCTTCTCCTCCGCGCCGGTCCGTTCAGCACCTCTGTCAGCTCCCAGTGTAAGTCTCGCGAGAGCCACGGGGTCATAGTGCGGCCGCAAGACTTACACTGTGAGCTGACAGAGGTGCTGAACGGACCAGAGCTGACAGGAGCTGCAGGAGAGGTAAGTGCTTCCTGACAGCCCCCCTCCTACACAGTGCCCATCCACTGGACCACCAGGGAGTGAGCGCCCCCCTCCCTGCCATGTATCAAGCAGGGAGGGGGGACAAAAAAAATTAAATAATAATAATAAAATAAAATAAAAAATAATATTTCAAAAAATTATTAAAATAATAATAAAATTGCCCACCCCCCCACCAAGGCTCTGCAACACACACACTGCACTCATACACACACACACACACACACACACACACTGCACTCATACGCACGCTGCACTCATAGACACGCTGCACTCATAGACACGCTGCACTCATAGACACGCTGCACTCATAGACACGCTGCACTCATACACACACACTGCATTCATACATACACACTGCATTCATACATACACACACTGCATTCATTATAAACACACACTGTAAATAAATATTCAATTAATATAATTTTTATAAGATCTAATTTTATTTAGAAATTTACCAGTAGCTGCTGCATTTCCCACCCTAGTCTTCTACTAGAGTCAATACGGTTTCCCAGTTTTTTGGGGTAAAATTAGGGGCCTCGGCTTATATTCGGGTCGGCTTATACTCAAGTATATACAGTAGTTTTGTTTTTCTAAAACACATTCCAGCATGAATGTACATTATAGGGTTTCTCATTTATACATTTTATATTTGAAAAACATGCAAAAAAGTAAAAAAAAAAAAATAGAATCAAAATGGACTAAGGCTGCTTCATATACTTCAAACCATGCTATGGCAGTAACCTCGAACCTCAATCTCAATCTAGAATTCTCCATTGTTCATTAAACTCATCTGTGTACTCCTTATCCTGCCCTAATATAATCACAAATTCAACTGCCCTGGAAATGGTAGCATTAACCAAATCTCCAATCCTGGCCTTCAAAATAAAGCCAATACCTGCATAAAGTGTTTCCACGGAGTATAGTCAGAACAATCCATTACTACAGCTTCTCCTACACTGTGTTAAAGCTTCATACTGTGCTCCTACAATTCAGCCTCTTTCAAGCAAACATACTTAAAGTTCTCTTGATAAAGTCTGAATGAATAAGAATAGACGAAACGCGTCGAGCAGCTACTAGCCCGAAGATCTGAAGCAGCGGATGGTGAATCAACTGGTCGATATTGGTTGCAGAGTTTTGCACAGATCTCCACAGACTGCCAGACCGGGAGTTTTAGCCTATTTAAGGCAACAGCATCTTTGCACATATTGATTTTTTCAATTGTGCCACATCGTTTGTGAGTGTTTTAATTTATGTGTTTTTTATCATTTATATATTAAATAGTTTGCACTATGATGTTCTCTTTTATATTTTCCATGTGTACATTCTCCACATGAATATTCCTACCCATTTGCTGGAGGGTAATTATATCCAGTTTTTTTCGTATATGGTGATAAGTGGCGCCCTATCCTCTGTATTGTATATACAGTTTTTTCTTAAACATACTTAAAGGACCGCAATAGAACTCTAGCGCGCGCATTCAGCCAGTCCATAGGAAAGCATTCGCAATGCTTTCCTATGGATGCTGGCGTCTTCTCACTGTGAAAATCACAGTGAGAAGCGCGGAAGCGCCTCTAGCGGCTGTCAATGATAAAGCCACTAGAGGCTGGATTAACCCCATTATAAACATAGCAGTTTCTCTGCTCTGTTTATAGAAAAAACGGTTAATCCTAGCTGGACCTGGCACCCAGACCACTTCATTAAGCTGAAGTGGTCTGGGTTCCTATAGTGGTCCTTTAACTTATTCATTACCAACTTCCATCCCCTGTAACCCCAATCAAGTATGTATCATCTAAAAACGAGGGAGATCCTGTGAGGGAGAATGTTAACAAATTGCAACTTTACTGAAAAGATTAATCAAATACAGGAATCTTCAAACTCTCTTCCTCCTGTGCCAAGCCTATCCAATAACAGTGGGGCTTCTCAATTTTTGACCTTTGATACTATCACTTCTACTCTTGTTCCTTCCTTAAAAGGTAGACTCTGGGTACCATAACCACTACAAAAATAAAATTGTAATGAAAGAAAAAAAAGAAAGACAGGCTTTTTAAGTTTAAGCATTTTAGTCACTGTATCCCTTCAATTACTGCACTTACTCTAAACGGACAGAATGGGTCTTCTTTGCAGACCGTAGCAACATGCCTGTTGTTGTGCAGGTAATACGGTATGTGATCAGCTGGCAAATGAATCTTCCCATAATCATAGAGAGGAGCAGAGGCATTTGTAGCAACCAAACCAATTTTACTTGATGTGATGAAATGGATTATCAGTAGAAAGAGCCTCGACTCTATATACAGCATGACAAACCCTCTTGTTCTGAAATAAATACAGACAAACACAAATAAAAATACAAAATCAGTCCTATGCTTAGCGATATACTACATATTTTGGTATCAAAGAATCTCTCTTTTGGGTGGTGTAGTAAGACTTCTTCAAGTGATTAACAATTGTATTTTAATGTTCTTTACAGTTAGCAGGGTTGGCTAGGGAGTTACCGTAGCAACCACAGCGCATGCTTTGTAGTTGCTAAGTGTGAAGAGCAGATTGATTGACAGGTGGGAGAAAAAACTATTTTTAAATTGGTTATCCTACCAATCTACACATTTGCTAGCAAACCCGTCAACACCATGTATAGATAGAATGTACTGCTCTTTAAGGAAAAGAGAATAAGATGTACCTGGCAAGACAGGTACCATTTTAGTTACTATAACCACTACAACATGTCTGTATTTAGACGTTATAGTGAAAAGAGTCATTTGACATTGTACCACGGAAAGTTTGACAGTTAACTGTCTCTCTTCGGTGCCTGCAGTCCTTTCAGTCAGTGAAGTTATGCTAATGTGGAAATATGAAGTTCTGCTTTGGCATACCATCTTTGGAAATTAGTAAGCAACTGAAAGTATCGGCATGAAATTGATACAGCAAATGCAGAAGTGTGGACTGCAGACTGGAAGGACTGTGGGTACATGACAGGGGAAAGTATGTGTCAAACTGTTGCTACATTTTGACAGCTTTTAAGTGACTTCTGGTACCATAACTAGTACGGTGAACTTTAGTGATGATTGAACCTGGAATAATAATAATAATAAAAAAGATACTGATCTGTGCTTTTTTTTTGGTAAATTTATATATTTTGCAAATTCTGCAGTGAGCTCTCACCAAGTCTCCAAGTGACTTAGCCAGTCCCAACATTCCTATAATGGGACCATGGTAAGTGTAAAAGTAGCCCACCAACACCTATTGAGAGCTATAGGGCAAAGGCGCCATGAGACCCTTCCTGGTCATGTTCAGACCACTGCTAGTTCCCACTGCGTAAGGGGATATTATAGGCACTCAGACCTAAATTAAGTGGTTTGGGTAAAACATGCAAAACGGCAATGTTTTCGTTGCAGGGTTTAAAAGCTTTTAGTGGCTGGTTTGAGAATGGTTTATGATTGAGCATCAGCTGACAAATACTATACAGGAAAAGTCGGGATGGGTAATTCCCTCCTTAGCACTGTACAGTCAAATTCTTATGGTCTGCTCTGGCAAGGTGTAAATGACATAAATATTCACTATTTAAAAGAAATAAATTGTGCAACACAAACAGCTTTTAAAGAAGCGAGAATGAAAAAAAAGCTGAATTTGATCATTTTTCTGATTCACCTATTTTGTTATGTCAGTTGAAATTCACACTAAATAACCCTGCCTGTAAGCTATGGCTTTGTGCAAAACTTTCATATGTTGTGACAAAGTTTTTCAATTTTCTTTTCAAAAACCAAAACATAGATGAGGTGGACATTATGGACTTGTATCTTTTTTACAGGCTGCTATGCTAAACTATGTAACTTTATTTAATGACAGTGCCCCTCTGGTGAAAGGGTTTCCCTCCTAGAGATGCTATAGGTCAGTAACCTGTCAAGTCCTATCCATCACCTTGTAGTATACTGGAAAAAAAAAAGAAAACATATATATATATATATATATATATATATATATATATATAAATATATATTCCCTATATATACATTCTGAAAAAAGAACTTCCATTCAAAGGGTTAAAAAGCACATGGAATTCTACATTCATGGGGGGCGGATACATTGTGTTATAGCTTGTAACAGAAACGTTACAGTCATCTGTGACAGGCTACCCCCTCCCCCCGTACTGCGTTACCCCATGTGTTTGCGCTATGGCAGAAAGTGTCACTGTGTACAGTAAGGGAAGCAGAGGATGGATGGAGATGGCTCATACACCCCACAGCCAGCCAGTCACACACACCCTCCCTCCCGCTGCCCGGGTACCTGATCCCCTGCCCGGATCCCGCTGCTGATCGGCCGCATTATCTGCTCCGGGCTGCAGGAGGAGGAGAAGTCCCAGCCGGCAGCTTACCGGAAACCATGGGCGGCCCATGTACAAATGGAGAGGGGGGTAGCGAGCTGGGAGGGGAGGCCAGCAGGGGGCGCTGCACGCTGAGACTATTGGAGCAGGCTGAGTGTTGGGAGCCAAGAGAAGGGGAGTGAATGGAAGGTGTCGGGGTAGACAGGTGTAGGGGAGCAGGGTGTACATTATAAGCAGGAGGGAAAGCTGCCGAGGGAATAGGCTAGAGCAGGAATGGATGGCGA
Organism: Pelobates fuscus; assembly: GCF_036172605.1. Taxonomy (NCBI): domain Eukaryota; kingdom Metazoa; phylum Chordata; class Amphibia; order Anura; family Pelobatidae; genus Pelobates; species Pelobates fuscus. The sequence goes on along the minus strand of NC_086323.1, from coordinate 148,839,898 downwards.
GACAAAGAGGTTTGGGGCTTGGATGTTGGGGGAAAAGAGGGGAGGGATGCATTAAAGGGAAATTGGAGAGAAGGAAGTGCAAGGATAGGAAGTGGGATGGAAGAGAGATGCATGGGTAGGATGGTGGGAGCAGGAAAAAGCGCAGGAAAGTAATAATAGACATGATTGTGGTACACAGGGAGAGAATGGAAAGGGTGATGCATGCTGGGGGGGGGATGGTTAGAGAAGATGGGAGATGCAAGAGGAGAGGGGTGCAGGGAAGGAAGATGGTGGGTGGCAGAGGCAGCAGGGGCAAAAATGAATGTTGGCACCCCCAGGGCCAGATTAAGAGCCCAGTGGGCCTGGTGCTGACAATTATGAGGGGCCTAATTACAGAATCTTATCGGCCAAAAACACTAAAACAGTCATACCTCTCAGCAGAGGCGGCTCTCTAATTAGGCGGTTTAGGCGGCCGCCTAAGGCCTCGCGCTGGTGGGGGCCTCCGGCCGCCTAAACCGCCTGTTGGCAGAGTGTGTCAGGTCCTCGGTCACTGACCGAGGACCTGACACCAGGAGGGGGCCCGGCGGCTTGCCTGGTATGCCGCCGGGTGCGAGGCCCCTCCTGGCTGCCCGGCCACCATCGCAGACACTGGTCTGCAGCTCCGCAGTGTGCAGAGCTGCAGACCATGTGACTCGCGAGAATTGGCCAATCAATTGGATTACCGCGGCAACGCTCTGAAATCTCTCAAGACTACACGGTCTGCAGCTCTGCGGAGCTGCAGACCGGGAGCAGTGGCCACCGGACCACCAGGGAAAGGTAGGCTCTCCCTCCCCATCACCCCCACCACACTCATCCTCACCCCCCACCACCACCCCCAGCCTCACCCCCCTCAGCCTCACCCCCTCACCATCACCACCCTCAGCCTCACCATCACCCCCCACCCCCTCAGCCTCACCACCCACCACCATCACCACCCTCAGCCTCACCATCACCCCCTCAGCCTCACCATCACCCCCACCACCCTCAGCCTCACCATCACCCTCCACCACCCTCAGCCTCACCCTCCACCACTCTCAGCCTCACCCCCCACCACCCTCAGCCTCACCCCCCACCATCCTCAGCCTCACCCCACCACCCTCACCATCACCCCCCACCTCCCTCAGCCTCACCATCACCCCCACCCCCCTCAGCCTCACCACCCACCACCATCACCACCCTCAGCCTCACCATCACCCCCCACCCCCTCAGCCTCACCCCCCACCCTCACCATCACCCCCCACCCCACTCACCCTCACCATCACCCCCACCACCCTCAGCTTCACCATCACCCCCTCAGCCTCACCCCCACCCTCACATCACCCCCCACCCCCCTCAGCCTCACCACCCTCACCATCACCCCCCACCACCCTCAGCCTCACCATCACCACCCTCACCATCACCCCCCACCACCCTCAGCCTCACCATCACCCTCCACCACCCTCAGCCTCACCCCCCACCACCCTCAGCCTCACCCCCCACCACCCTCAGCCTCACCCCCCACCATCCTCAGCCTCAGCCTCACCCCACCACCCTCACATCACCCCCCACCACCCTCAGCCTCACCCCCCCTCACCATCACCCCCCGACCACCCTCACCATCACCCCCACCACCCTCAGCCTCACCCCCCACCACCCTCATCCTCACCATCACCCCCCCACCACCCTCACCCTCCCACCACCCTCACCATCACCCCCCACCACCCTCACCATCACCCCCACCACCCTCAGCCTCACCATCACCCCCCACCACCCTCAGCCTCACCATCACCCCCCACCACCCTCAGCCTCACCATCACCCTCCGCCACCCTCAGCATCACCCCCCCACCACCCTCAGCATCACCCCCCCACCACCCTCAGCATCACCCCCCCACCACCTTCACTCTCACATTACGCCCCTCTCACTCTCACATTACCATCACCCCCTCCCTCTCACATTACCATCACCCCCTCTCACATTACCATCAAGCCCTCCCTCTCACCATCACCCCCTGCTCCTTCTCACCATCGCACCCCCCCTTCCTCTCACCATCACACTCCCCTCACTCTCACATTACCCCCCTCACTCTCACATTACCATCACCCCCCTCACTCTCACATTACCATCAAGCCCTCCCTCTCACCATCACCCCCCGCTCCTTCTCACCATCGCACCCCCCCCTTCCTCTCACCATCACACTCCCCTCACTCTCACATTACCCCCCTCACTCTCACATTACCCCCCCTCCCTCTCACATTACCATCACCCCCCTCCCTCTCACATTACCATCACCCCCCTCCCTCTCACATTACCATCACCCCCCTCCCTCTCACATTACCATCACCCCCTCCCTCTCACATTACCATCACCCCTCTCTCCCTCTCACATTACCATCACCCCCCTCTCCCTCTCACATTACCATCACCCCCCTCTCCCTCTCACATTACCATCACCCCCTCTCCCTCTCACATTACCATCACCCCCTCTCCCTCTCACATTACCATCACCCCCTCTCCCTCTCACATTACCATCACCCCCTCTCCCTCTCACATTACCATCACCCCCCGCTCCCTCTCACATTACCATCACCCCCCGCTCCCTCTGACCATCACCCCCCCCGCTCCCTCTGACCATCACCCCCCCCGCTCCCTCTGACCATCACCCCCCCCGCTCCCTCTGACCATCACCCCCCCCCGCTCCCTCTGACCATCACCCCCCCGCTCCCTCTGACCATCACCCCCCCGCTCCCTCTGACCATCACCCCCCCCGCTCCCTCTGACCATCACCCCCCCCGCTCCCTCTGACCATCACCCCCCCCGCTCCCTCTGACCATCACCCCCCCGCTCCCTCTGACCATCACCCCCCCGCTCCCTCTGACCATCACCCCCCCGCTCCCTCTGACCATCACCCCCCCGCTCAATCTGACCATCACCCCCCCGCTCAATCTGACCATCACCCCCCCGCTCAATCTGACCATCACCCCCCCGCTCAATCTGACCATCACCCCCCGCTCCCTCTGACCATCACCCCCCGCTCCCTCTCACCATCGCACCCCCTCTCCCCCGCTCCCTCTCACCATCGCGCCCCCTCTCCCCCGCTCCCTCTCACCATCGCGCCCCCTCTCCCCGCTCCCTCTCACCATCGCACCCCCTCTCCCCCGCTCCCTCTCACCATCGCGCTCCCTCTCACCATCGCACCCCCTCTCACCATCGCACCCCCTCTCACCATCGCACCCCCTCTCACCATCGCACCCCCTCTCACCATCGCACCCCCTCTCACCATCGCACCCCCTCTCACCATCGCACCCCCTCTCACCATCGCACCCCCTCTCACCATCGCACCCCCTCTCACCATCGCACCCCCTCTCACCATCGCACTCCCACTCACCATCGCACTCCCACTCACCATTACCCTCCCCTCTCCCTCTCTCCATCACCCCCACACCATCACCCCCCTCTCACATCACCCGTCTCTCCCTCTCACCATCACCCCCCCCCTATACACACAACACATTTCAAGCAGCTACCCCATACACATAGGGTCTCAGACGAAAACGCAAACATGCTCACAGAGACATACATTCACACACACAAGGATACTCTCTGTCAGACACACTCTCAGGCACATACACAGGTAGACAGTGCATCAATGTGTATATGTGACACTTTTTTGTTAGTGGGGCCTCATGTTTGCATTTCGCCTAAGGCCTCATAAAGTCTAGAGCCGCCTCTGCTCTCAAGCATTATGTATCTGGTGGAGATGGTGCCAGAGGGAAACTCATAGGATGCAGCTATAAGAAAACGAAGATTTTCTTAAAATATGCTAATCTCTCTCTAATTAATGCTTTCATCTTTTAAGTAAATCCATTCTCCCTAACAGCAGTGTCCAGTGAAGCAGGAAGTCAATGGGCGGTGTAAAAGGGTGGGCCACTGGAATCACGTGACCAGAACTGCCAAAAGGAGCGAAAATGCCCAAAAAGGGGACATGTCTGCCTAAAGAATTGGAAGGCCAGCCTGGCATCAGTGTCCCTATGTGTCAGTGTCCCCATGTCACCCAGTCCACTAGTGTCCAGGTGTCTGTGTCCTCATTGCTCCCAGTGTCCCCATGTCTCAGTGTGTCCTGTGTCACTAGGATACTAGGGGACACTGAGAGACATGGGGACAATGGGACACTTGGGGACACTGGGAGACATGGAGACAGACACTAGGGACACAGAGGCATGGGGACACAGACATTTGGGGACACTAAGACACTAGGGACACTGAGAAACATGGGAACACAGAAACTGGGAGACTAGAGGACACTGGGAGACATGGGGACACTGAGACACTAGGGACACTGGCTGGGAGGCATGGGAACACAGACACTAGGGGACACTGGGAGACATGGGGACACTGAAACATTTGGGGGCACTGAGACACTAGGGACACTGGCTGGGAGACATGGGGACACTGGGAGACATGGGGACACTGGGAGACATGGGGACACTGAGAGACATGGGAACACAGACACTGGGAGCCATGGGGACACTGGCTGGGAGACATGGGGACACTGGAAGACAGGGAGACACTGTGTCATTAGTGTCTCCATGTCCCAATGTGTCTCTGAATGTCCCTATGTCTTACAGCGTCCCCTAATGTCTGTGTCCCCAGGTCTCCCAGTGTCCCATAGTGTCTCAGTGTCCCCATGTCTCCCAGTGTCTCCAAGTGTCTGTGTCGCCAGGTCTCCCAGTGTCAATTAGTGTCTCATTGTCCCAATGTCTCCCTGCAGCCTTTCCCCTCATCCCTCACTTCCCTATGCTGTAGGCCAGGGATAGGCAACCTTCGTCACTCCAGATGTTGTGGACTACATCCCCCATAACATCTGGAGTGCCAAAGGTTGCCTATGCCTGCTGTAGGCTGTCTCTGCAGGTTGGGAGCTGCTGTCTGAACTCTCTGTGCTGTGTAGCTGCTCCCCCGCGGATCATTGAGTAGAGAGAGGCAGGGAGGGATATGCTGTAACTTCATATCCCTGCCTCTCTCCACACACACAGTGACCCCTACTGGCCGGCGCTGGTGTTGCAGAGTAAATATCAAATATCTGCATTTGTATTGCCGGTATTTTTGCAATACCGGCACGGCCAGGCAGCCTCTAATACCATCTGTGCCAGTAAAATACCAGTCAGGTGGCAAACCTAAGAGAAGAGTGTAAAAAAAAAATGGGCCTATTCCCTGGGCCTGGGCCTGGAGCTGCAGCTCCATCATCCCCAATGTTAATACGGCCCTGAGCACCCCTATAGTCTCTTGCACCCCCTCATGTCTTACATCCCTCTGGTGTCTCTTTCCCATTGTGAGTCTCTTTCTCATTTTTGTGTTCCCATCCCCATTTTGTATGTCTTACCCCTCTCTTGTGTCTCAAGCAACGTTCTGTCTTACCCCCATTTTGTTTCTTATCCTCCCCTTGCATCTTACCTGCATTTTGTGCTTCTTGTGCCCCCATTCCATTTCTTTCAATTCTCTTGTATCTCCTGTCTCCCCTATTGTGTCTCCTACACTCTCCATTGTGGTTCGTACCCCATGTGTCTTCTAACCCTCATACTTGTGTCTCTTGCTCCCATGCCTTTTATTACTTTTTTGCGACATGGACTCACAGACTGCGAGAAGTTTCATTATCCTATACCTGGACGAGAAAGTAGCTCTCGGCAACAACCACTTTCTCAGACTGGGTAGAGGATAATGAAGATCCTTTATTGCCATCAGCGAGGACATTCTACACGGAGTGACAGGCAGAGGGAGTGATCTAAAGCAACATATTAAGATGGTGCCAGAAAGAGAGGGATATAGGCCAAAAATAAGCATCTGTGTTGAAGGGTTGCAGACTCAGATAGGACAAAATAATTTAAAGGGACTCGAGTCACAAAAACAACTTTAGCTTAATGAAGCAGTTTTGGTGTATAGATCATGTCCCTGCAGTCTCACCGCTAAATTCTTTGCCATTTAGGAGTTAAATCTCTGTTTATGCAGCCCTAGCCACACCTTACTGCATGTGTCTTACACAGCCTTCCTAAACAGTTCCTGTAAAGAGTCCTCTAATGTTTACACTTCCTTTATTGCAAATTCTGTTTAATTTAGAATTTCTTATCTCCTGCTCGGTTAATAGCTTGCTAGACACTGCAGGATGTGATTAAAGTTCAATTTAGAGAGCAGGAGATAAAAACTTTTAAAGCAAGTTGCATCTGATTAAAAGTGAAACAATTTTTTCCAGCAGATTGTGTCAGTCACAGCCAGGGGAAGTGTGACTTTAGCTGTATAAACAGAAACAAAAGTGATTTAACTCATAAATGGCAGAGAATTGTGCAGTGAGACTGCAGGGGCATGATCTATACACTCAAACTGATTCAATAAGCTTAAGTTGTTTTGGTGACTATAGTGTCCCTTTAAAGAAGTCATAGATGTTTATTCACTAATCCAGAAATTGTGGACAAACGAACAAAACAGTTGGATAATTTAGGCCACCAATAGCCAGTTTTAAAAGGTTTTTCCTTATTCAAGTATTTCTTTATCTTTACAGTTTTGTTTATACATTCCCTTGTCAATTCTCCACATTTCACGGTTTATTAAATAACCCCAAGGGTGTGTGTTCGGAGCTTCAAACTGTATCTGCCAACCAAACTAATGACAATAGAACTTCATTGCTCTACAGAAATGTAACTCTGAACTTGCAAATACCTTTGATTGTTTTTTATCTTCAGTGATCGCATATTGAGAGAGATTTATTCTCTTTACATGACACAGCTGGCAGAAGAAATACATTTTCTTCAGGTGTTATGGGATAGTAGTAAAATCAAACTACATTGACATTTGAGTAGCTTTAATGTGTCCATTAATATCTGTACTATACCAAATTCCATTTGAAAAATAATATTGAATAACAACAGATTCTGCACCAATTGAGAACAAAAAAAAAAAGAGAGACATCTCTGCAGTATCGGGAAATGTCATGTTATTAGGAAGCAATATCAAACGAATTCAGTGTGATGATTTAGATTTGCAATGAATTGTAGATTAAAGATCATTCAATTTGTTCAGTATTCACTCACACAGATTGTAAATCTTACATATTTACTTCTTGTGTATAAATCATATTTTAGGCCTGGAAAAAGACTTTTCAGCATGCCATGCAAAGTCTATCCAATTTCCTATATTAGGTTACTGTGTTAGAACATCTACTGCTCTGCATTATTAAAGGGTGTTTTTTTAACCGTTTGGAGCGAGAAGACCCTTGCTGTGCCCTACTGGGATTTTTACTTACCTGGAATCCAGAGAGAAATCTGTGATTGCACTAATTGCCTGCTTGGAGTGCATGCGCGTACTTTGGGCCAGTAAGAAGAGAGGGGAGATAGAGGGAGGGCTTTAAAAAACAAAACAAAAAAAACTGCCAGCATTGGATGGAGGTGCCCGCTTGCAGGCACTCTGCCTGCAAAGGGAAGATTTCTACATCTGTTGTCAACATGCAGTGCGTGTGGACAACAGACGCAATTTATGCACAGAATTGATACTAGCTCTGTGCTGCCAAAGTCACATGTGCTGGGAGTGCAACTTGCTACCAGCACATAATTACTAATATCTCTGTAAGAGCAGTGTTTCAAGCAGAAACCCTACACATACATACTCCTACCACTATGACCATTTCAAATCACTGCAGTGTCATGGTGATTGGAGTAACTATGGTTACATAGGAGCTAGTAGGTGTATTCAGCCCTGATCTTCAAAAAAATATATATGATTGTCCAAAGAGGATCTGTCACTTGCAGAGCAGAAGTGAGAGTTTCTCATTTCCTCCCCCTTGTAAACACTACTGAAGAAGCATATACTGGGGTGAATGATGCCGCAGAGTTAAGTCAAAACTTAGCAATTATGGACGATTTGAATAGAAAAAGATATAACTTCTAAAGTTAACACTCTGTTCTGTAAGACTGGATTAAAAATTAAACCATTTTTCAAGTAGGCTGCTAGGGGGGGTTTGGCTAGAACTGCATAAAAAGAAACAAAAGTCATTTAATGCCTTGACAACATTACAATATACCAGTACGTCCTCCAAATCCCAGGCTTTAAGGCCATTAGGGCGTGATGACATATCCTAACGTTATGATGGGAGCAGGGTTAAATCACTGCTTATGCCAGGGAGACATAGGTATTAATCAATACCGAAGGCTCCTTCAGTCAGCTGGGACCATATTTAATGGACCCAGTCTGACCGGTAAACTGTATGCAGCCCTCAACCTTTGCTGAGGAAACTGTGTACTTATTTCTTCATGTTTTAATTCTTTTTATGTTTTTTGATGTTTTTATGTATTTATTTTTGGAAGAAAGAGACATTTCTGGTGCTCCGTTTTCTCTTTAGTTGGGAAATTGAGCTGTATAACATAGAAACATAGAATGTGACGGCAGATAAGGACCATTCGACCCATCTAGTCTGCCCAATTTTCTAAATACATCCATTAGTCCCTGGCTTTATCTTATAGCTAATATAGCCTTATGCCTATCCCACGCATGCTTAAACTCCTTTACTGTGTTAACCTCTGCCACTTCAGCTGGAAGGCTATTCCATGCATCCACTACCCTCTCAGTAAAGTAATACTTCCTGATATTATTTTTATACCTTTGCCCCTCTTATTTAAGACTGTCATCTTAGTAGTAGTAGTTTTTCTTCTTTTAAATATAGTCTCCTCCTCTACTGTGTTAATTTCCTTTATGTATTTAAATGTTTCTGTCATATCCCCCCTGTCTCGTGTTTCCTCCAAGCTATACATGTTAAGATTAGTGATGTACCGAACGGTTCGCTGGCGAATAGTTCCTGGCGAACATAGCGTGTTCGCGTTCGCCACGGTGGGCGAAAACATGCGTGGTTCGATCCGCCCCCTATTCGTCATCATTGAGTAAACTTTAACCCTGTACCTCACAGTAAGCAGACACATTCCAGCCAATCAGCAGCACACCCTCCCTAGCAGACCCTCCCACCTCCTGGACAGCATCCATTTTAGATTCATTTGGAAGCTGCATACTTTTTTTTTTTATTATTATTATTATTTATTTATTTTTATTCTTTATTTTTGTAGTGCATGGAGGTATAACAAATGAGCATGTGGTACCCTAACGGCATTCCTCATGCTTTTCAAGTAACAATTGTAACAATAGGGTATATGTTAATACCCTAGTCTGCGCAGAGCCCTCCATGGGTGAAGATGGATTCATTTTTTTTTTTTTGCGCTCTGGTTTTTTATTTTATTTTTAAGTTCGACGGGTATGATGGCTTTTTATTTGCCCTTTTTTGCGCCTGAAAAATGAAGATTTTAGAAAAAAGAAGACGTTGAATAGTAAGTTGAATTTTACTTTACAGGGTAGTAATTTTATTCCCCCCTCACTATTTTTTAAGGTGAGGGGGGTAGGTAGGGGCTTTTTTATTTGGGTGTGTGACTAGGGGCTTGGGGGAGGGGGGATTTTCATTTAGGGCCCCCACCCGCCGCTCAGGGGTGGGGGATTGGGGGGGACAGTAGGTCCCCCCCCTTATTGTTTTTTAGGGCCCCCACCCACCGCGCAGGGGTGGGGGCCGGGGGGGAGGACAGTAGGTCCCCCCCTTATTGTAACTTAGGGCCCCCACCCGCCGCGCAGGGGTGGGGGCCGGGGGGAGGACAGTAGGCCCCCCCATTATTCTTTTATAGGGCCCCCACCCGCAGCTCAGGGGTGGGGGCCGGGGGGAGGACAGTAGGTCCCCCCCTCTTATTGTAACTTAGGACCCCCACCCGCCGCTCAGGGGTGGGGGTGGCGGGGAGGACAGTAGGCCCCCCCATTATTCTTTTATAGGGCCCCCACCCGCAGCTCAGGGGTGGGGGCCGGGGGGAGGACAGTAGGTCCCCCCCTCTTATTGTAACTTAGGACCCCCACCCGCCGCTCAGGGGTGGGGGTGGCGGGGAGGACAGTAGGCCCCCCCATTATTCTTTTATAGGGCCCCCACCCGCAGCTCAGGAGCCATGTTACTCTGTATATAGAGAGGAGCCATGTTTACACTGTATATAGAGGGAGCCATGTTACTCTGTATATAGAGGGAGCCATGTTACACTGTATATAGAGGGGAGCCATGTTATTCTGTATATAGAAGGAGCCATGTTTACACGTCATATAGAGGGAAGCCATGTTACTCTGTATATAGAGAGGAGCCATGTGTACACTGTATATAGAGGGGAGCCATGTTACTCTGTATATAGAGGGGAGCCATGTTACTCTGTATATAGAGGGAGCCATGTTTACACGTCATATAGAGGGAAGCCATGTTACTCTGTATATAGAGAGGAGCCATGTTTACACTGTATATAGAGGGAGCCATGTTTACACTGTATATAGAGGGGAGCCATGTTACTCTGTATATAGAGGGGAGCCATGTTACTCTGTATATAGAGGGAGCCATGTTTACACGTCATATAGAGGGAAGCCATGTTACTCTGTATATAGAGAGGAGCCATGTTTACACTGTATATAGAGGGAGCCATGTTTACACTGTATATAGAGGGAGCCATGTTACTCTGTTTATAGAGGGAGCCATGTTACTCTGTATATAGAGGGGAGCCATGTTATTCTGTATATAGAAGGAGCCATGTTTACACGTCATATAGAGGGAAGCCATGTTACTCTGTATATAGAGAGGAGCCATGTTTACACTGCATATAGAGGGAGCCATGTTACACTGTATATAGAGGGGAGCCATGTTATTCTGTATATAGAGGGAGCCATGTTATTCTGTATATAGAGGGAGCCATGTTTACACGGTATATAGAGGGAGCCATGTTACTCTGTATATAGAGGCAGTGGCGTACTAAGGGGGGGCGGCGGGGGCGGTCCGCCCCGGGTACCATTCACTAGGGGGGTGCCCGGGGCGAACTTTCGCAGGGGTGGCGAAATGCCGCCCTGTGTCTTGTGTAAAGGGACCGGCCGCTAATAAGACTATCTACCCGAGTTTCCCATCCAGCAGCAGCAGGGTCCTCTGTTCTCGCGATCGTGGGTTGCCATAGCAACGCTCTCGCGGATCGCGAGAACAGAGGACCCTGCTGCTGCTGGATGGGAAACTCGGGTAGATAGTCTTATTAACGAGCATGGAGAATACTGGGCCCCTCTAAACTGCCCAGTGATGCTGTGCCACCGGACCACCAGTCGAGGAGGATTTATGCCCTTTATGGATTAAAACCAGACTCTGCATCAACTATGTAATTTTCCATTGGAGTTTTGCCATGGATCCCCCTCCGGCATGCCACAGTCCAGGTGTTAGTCCCCTTGAAACAACTTTTCCATCGCTATTGTGGCCAGAAAGAGTCCCTGTGAGTTTTAAAAATCGCCTGCCAATTGAAGTCTATGGCTGTTCGCGAACATTTGCGGAAGTTCGCGTAAATGTTATGTTCGTGACATCACTAGTTAAGATCCTTTAACCTTTCCTGGTAAGTTTTATCCTGCAATCCATGAACCAGTTTAGTAGTAGAATAGTTTTCTGAGTATTTGAGATATGATTTCATTCATTTGATATCTTGTAAGTGCAATTTGAGTTAAAGAATATAATTTTGCTCAATGTACTTACCTTTTTTCTAGCTTTTTACACACATTGTGCCTGGGGAAGGCTGAAGAACCTTTAGTGATAGAGAAAATAAAAACGTTGGAAGCTCAGAACAAGTCTATTTTTTTAACTGGGACAATACTGAGGGGGTAACCCTAATAGGATAAATTCAAAAACGAGAAAGAAAAAGTACAGTCCCGTCTGGCAGGAGTTCAATTAAAACTTAGCATTTAATAGGTTATAGCTTAAAAAATATTTCTGAGGGGATTATTGCCCAGCTGTTTTTTTTTTTTTTTTTATTGAATGTGAGAGTAAACCTCGATCATCAATCTATGCAGGCAGTTTAAGCATATTCAAAGATTCAGCTGAAATTGCTTCATTTGATATTCCTTATAACAATTTAGAACTATTGCAGACATGTTTTAAAAGTAAAAATACATAGTATTCATTTTTGAATTTACCTTGAGTGATATGCCTACTACTAAACACAGTATCAACACAGTAAAGGAGGAGACTATATTTAAAAGAAGAAAAACTACCACAACAAGAGGACATAGTCTTAAATTAGAGGGACAAAGGTTTAAAAATATCAGGAAGTATTACTTTACTGAGAGGGTAGTGGGTGCATGGAATAGCCTTCCAGCTGAAGTGGTAGAGGTTAACACAGTAAAGGAGTTTAAGCATGCGTGGGATAGGCATAAGGCTATCCTAACTATAAGATAAGGCCAGGGACTAATGAAAGTATTTAGAAAATTGGGCAGACTAGATGGGCCGTAGCATCGAGTGTGGAGGTGTTGGAGTGGTTTTTGCTTTGAGTTTTGGAGCCATTCTGGAAATGTTTTGGGTGCAGTTATCAAGCGGTGGAAAGGTAGGATGCTGAGCTTCGTCGTTTGCATGCATTTTACTGTGTGTTCCGCATTGTGGGTTGGTTTCCATGCCAGCTCATTTTGACTTTTTTCTGACCTCCGGAACGGATTAATTGGTTTTCAATGAATTCCTATGACAAACTATGTTTCGGTTTACAAATTTTTCGCAATACAAAAAGTCCCAGAGAACGCATTAAATTCGTAAACCGAGGTATCACTGTTTGTATTTTTTAAATTAATCCTTTTTTTTTTTTATATATGTGTCTGTGAGGCGCTGTTTGTGTGTGTGTGGGAGAGGTACTGTGCGTGTGAGAGGGGGCAGTGCGTGTGTGAGGGGTGGAGTGCATGTGTATGAAGCGGGCAGTCTGTATGTGTGTGTGAAGGGTGCAGTGTGTAAGTGGGTGAGATGTGAAAATCTATCAATGTCTCCACCTCCTTTCTTCTTACCTTTTACCAGGGAGGGGGGACATAGTGGTCAGGGGTGGTATGTTCACTTTAGCCTGCAGCGCCTACGGCTGCAGGCTGACTCTCCTGTCCTCCTGCGAGCTAATAGACCCTCTCAGCTTATGAATTCTGTCCAAAATGTGGTAATACATGGTAATACATGGTAATACATGGCAATGCTCCTCTCATGCCCTTCCCTCTCTCTACTGTAACTAAGTGCCAGCAGGCTGGTGAGGGAGATCTTTGATCTCCTCACCAGCCCTAGAGGGCTTACAGCAAGGCTGGCTCTGCATGGGCATGTAGAAGAGATGAAAGGATCTCCCGGCTTTAGTCCATGGCCATCGAGGCCCACTGGGTGTTTTCTGAAGAACCGCCCACCTGAAATTCCAAAACGCCCACTAGTTGGCGGTAGGGACCAGGTTAAGTACCCCTGGTTTAGAGGAATTTTGTTATATCTACATTATGAAGTATAAGGGTAATATCTACATGTTTACCCTACACATAGTTCTCATTGGGGTCTCTTATTGTCACAATCTCTCTCATCCCATCTCTGCTGCTAAAGACAGCCCGAGTCTGAATCAGCAGCTTGAAAGAGCAATATGTACAGTACAATGAATAGGCTGATAGCATTAGCAGTAATTAAAGGGAGAGGTAGAGCTGAGGCTGAACTACTTATCTCAAATCTATAAAAAAAAGGAAAAGCATTTAAAAAACAAAACAAAAAAAAAACACCACCTTAAACCAGAATGAGAGGATCCTCAACCGTAGAGTTTCTTCCAGCCTGGGAAAGTGTCAAATGCAGCACTTTGCCTGTGCAAGTAATGGATTTTTATGAATGTTAAATACACTTTGCATATTTTGTAATAAATTTACATATATAATACCTATTTGACTACTACCGGGAGATGTTTCAAACTATAACCAAACTAATCTGGGTCCCAGGGACAGATCAAGCCAATCATCAGATATCACTAAAGGTAAAGTCCATATTTCCACATTAGTTGCATCAATTCTGACACTTTTTGGACAGAATTCATTAGCTGAGAGTGTCTATTAGAATTCCATCCAAATAGGGATGGAATTGAAATATCCAATGTGGAAGCAGGAATTTCTGCTTTAGTAACTGAAGAGTGGAGCTGAATTGCAGATGCCCAGGGTTATCCAGGTATGCGTCAAGCCATTCAAAAAATAGTTTGACTACTCACTATAGTAATGTGCAAAGGGTCTTTTGCCACTAAAACTATACAACTTGCCATACTGCCGCTTATTGACTTTTTTTGAAATAAAATACATATCAAAAATACTGATATATATATATATATTTTTTATATAGGAGTATCCGTGCTTATTTTCAGTATAAATAATAATAACCTCCTTGTAGCACTGATGAGAATTTGTGCATCTGAATTATTCATCAAATTAAGATTCTTCTAAACTCTTCTTTGTATACATCAAATTTGTTCAGCAATACATTCATATGTATGAAATATACAATAAATATACAATAAAGCATCATAAAACATGGAGGTACAATATTTAAGAGAGATTTTTACACTTTTAAACAGGATTATTTAATTTTGATTCATTAAAACACTATATATAGTTATATAAAATTGCAATTTTGTGAAAATGACAGTTTATTTTACAAAGCAGTTAGTACCTGTCCAGCAGAATGAAATTACTATGAAAGCAGACTTGTAACTTTAAATAAAAAATAAAGTGCAATTCAAAGAAAAGACTAGATTTTTGTAGGTTTTGGCTTTAAAATGTTTTTATTTCTTTAATTATATTTTTATAATCAATCAATTTCAACTAAGTGCCATGGATTTCACTATTCCTGCAGCACAGAGACGCCAAATGTTTGGATAATTCATAAGTCCTCCCCACAAAAAAAAAAAAGAAAATATCAATACGCTTTTTGCAGTAAACACTGTATTTTCAGAGAAACTGCAGTGTTCACATTACAGCCTAGGTCTAACGCAACTGGCCACTCCTCAGGTGGCTACAATAGGTGCTTCCTGGGGCAGAGCTGCAGAATGTGCCATTCAGTGTCTCCACCCTCTGCATGGAGACACTGAACTTTCCTCATAGAGATGCATTGATTCAATGCATCTCTATTTGGAGATGCGGATTGGCCAGGGCTGTGTTTGACTTGTGCTAGCTCTGCTCCTGATCTGCCTACTTGACAGACTCAGCCAATCCAATGCGGAAGCATTGTGATCGGCTTTATCAACACTGCTGATGTCAGTCAAGCAGGCAGATCAGAGGCAGAGCCAGCAGCAGCCGACTGGAATAAAAGTAAGATGTTACTATATTTAGGGTGGCAAGGGAAGACCAGGGTGCTAAATGTTGTTTTTAACACTATAGAACCAGGAATACATGTTTGTGTTTCTGACCCTTTAGTGTTACTTTAATATTCACTTGGGCTACAAGCAAACACATTTTGTGCTGCATATTAGGGAATATATTATGTTTCACAACTTTTAACAAGTAGCCTAACATAAGGAACATGTCAAGACTGTATTCATTCTAAAATAGTCCTCACGTGGCTATAGAGGGTTAATCCTTCCTCACCCTCTCAAATATTAAGAAAGAAAGAAATGTTTATTGCCCGATTCTGTTATTTTGGTCTAAACTGATAAAAGTTAGTTTGTGACTGATCTCAACTTGCTGTTTAGTAAATAAAGCCCTATGGAAATTCTTCCCAAGTGGCCCTAACTACCATACAGGATGCAGTTCTGAGCAGCTCTCATATTGCAGGGGTGAGGCAACTGTTTCAACAAATTGAATAATTCTGCACTCAAGAAGTTTAAAGTCACAAAATGTTACTGCAGCTTAACCAGCTCTTATTCTAAGAAACTAGTCAAAAAAAGGACTATTTTGCTTGAAATCCATAAAGTGTTTTTTTTTTGTGCTAAAAAAACAAAAACAAAATTTTTTTGTTGTTACGGGCCATTTGGATGGAGAATTCATCTTGTGCCCTTATGTACTGAGAGTTATTACACATGGTGAGATCTTACTCAACATACTTGTACATGGGCATCCTATCTGTGAAGGATGAGGTCTGCAATATGTATGTGCAGTAATCCTGCTACATAGATGCTTCATTAGCACAGACACATTTAAATTAAATGTGTTCTGCTATATGAGAATGCAAGCACTGGTGAAATATGTCATATGTTTCAGGATAACATAACCCCTGATTTTTTTATTACAATTCTCAAAACCAACCATTTTACAGGTTTCTGTGTATGCAGTTTAAGGGGCTCACAGGAAGAACTGACAGGTTTATTCATTCATTAAACCTTTAAAGCGACACTCCAAGCCGATGCTTACTCAATTTTTCTTAATGTATTTATCTCTCTCTCTCTCACTCTAAAAAAAGGGAAAAAACTGCGGTTTGGGAGAGGCAGAAAACCAATTAACTAAAAGGTAAAGCAAATTATTAAAAAGAATAAAACACCCAGAACAACTAACAGCTGTCTAAACGACACATTGCAGCTAACAAGTTTAGCTTTTTGGAGTGACCTTTTAAGCAATTGTTTTACCACTTAACTACTGTGATCTGGCCCTAAAGCAGCACTATAGTGCCCCCTGAAAAAATATGAATTTCGTAAAGATAGATTCTTTATGAAATATTAATTTCTCAATTCTTTGTGTTTTAATTTCACTGAAATTGTATCCCAGTCAAGAGATATACTGAGACAAAGTAGGGAGTACTTTGTCTCTATATATTTCCTAAACCTGACACTTCTAGGCAACAGGTGCTACTGTAGTCTAGAAGTGTCAATCTCTCTGTCGTCACCAGTGACAAACCTCAATGCTGTACGCTGGAGCATGTACGAGTGTTCAGCAGTGACGTTGCCTCCTGGCGCTTCTGAAGAGGACCCACCTGGAGTAGATGGTGGTGCCCACGAGGGATAGCTTCAGGTAAGTAGAACTCTCCTTTGCCTTGCCCCCTCTCCCCCCTCCCCCCCCAGCCACTGGACCCCCAGCGCCGATATCACCATGCAAATTCTGAAAAATCCCCAGACAGTGACAGTGCAACTTTAATATTTGATCATTTAATTTTAAAGAGACACTAAGCACCATAACCAATTCACCACACTGCAGTAGCATGCTTCAATATTTATGATGCTTAGAGAATCCCTTTCATCAAACTCTTAATCTAAAAATGCAAAAACAAGATTATTTAAATATTAAACAAATAATTTAATTACAGCTATGACTGGACAAATTACAGATAAATGTGATTTTGTTTTGAAACATAAAGGATAGTAAATAATAATTAAAAATGTACACTATTGTTTTATACAAGATAGTTTCTACATTTACATATTAAACAAGTTTGTCATTAAAATGGTTAACCTTTTGGCGGGCCAGCGATTTGTTCAGTTCATTGCAAAGCGATGTTGTGCTAAATTCCATTTCAGAGGTGGGTAACAGCATCCCCCCATGATTGTCAGCCAGCATCAATCCTAACTGAGGATCATAGGGGTTGTAGTGCAACAACAAATGTACAACCAAAATTTGCCAAGAACTGTTTTAGCACTTGAAGGGTTAATCTCTAAGGGGTTTATTCACTAAATAGTGAGTTATGGTTGGCTTACAACAAAGTTACAAGAATAAGGTCTAAATACTAGAGTTAATAAAAATGTCAAACTCTTGTTATTTTGGCCTTCGTATTGCAACTCTTATCAACTCATCACAAGACACCATTTAGTGAATAAATTCCATAAACATTTTCTCTCCTTTCTAACTATAACAGAAACTAATTTTGTCTTTGTTTTAGAAGTTCGTCAATCTGAGTCTTATACATATTTTTCACATCTTCCAGATCCAGTTTGAGCTCCTCCGCTTCTTCCGCTTTTTCTCCGTACATCTGCAGAATGGTGTTATATCGCTGGTCTAGATCCTATAAAACACAAAGAGTGAGATTCACATACATTGTACGGAGAACCTTGGCCTATATTGTTACCTTAACAGAACTCACAGAAGTAAATGTTGGCAGTGTTAGATTATCACATTATGAGCACGTATTACAGTAAAAAGATGGTGGGGCATGTAAAAGGATGAGTCAATGATTGTGACATGACTACTAGCAGTGGATTTAAAAGTGTTAAAATAACATACAAAAAATGTCAGTGATTGTTGAAACTGCAGCCAACAGCTCACGTTGCATTACTATATATAGGATGAGGTAGAGGCAAAAAATGCCTACAAAATTCAAAATATAAACAAAGAACAAGTTAGACCTGTGCTGCAGATACTCCATACTGAAGTCCCAACAGTGTATATACAACCAAAAAAACAAACATGAGTCCTGCGCATCCAGTATAGGTGTGCTACCACAATTTATTTGAGGACAAAGTAAAACGGCAAACGTTTCGAGCAGCAGCCCTTTCCCAATGCTAATGTCCACGTTGCATTACTGTGTCCTACGCTCCATCTACTGGAAGTATTCCAGTACTGCAGTATATACTGAAAATACTTAGACTACAGCTTGCATCAGCTTTGGCAGAAGTTACATTAAATTTATTTAATGAATTAAATTGGTGTCAAGTACTGAACTACTGCAGAAGGTTTTATGTGATATGCTCAGCGCAATTTGAAAATAATAAGATTGGCAGGATCTACTTAGCCATGTGCTGGTTTGGTGAAAGCATTCTGTAGAAGCTGAAAACCATGGATTGCAAGAAATGCAGGATCTTAAAAGGAGAATTTTTTTTTAAAGCATTTAAAAAAGGGGTCAACTCCAGCATGAAGTTTCCCTTTAACTTTTGGGACTTTAGTAAATACTCCTGATTGGCTTGCCAACTTAAGTGATCATTTGTAACAGGACTAAATGTAATGATAGGCACAGACATCCACAATTATGTAAAATAACAGGGGCCGGAGGAGCATGGTGACAGCGGAAGTATTACAAATAGCAGGAAGACAAGCGACTAAGTTAGACAAAAGAAAGAGATAATAAATAAAAAAAAATGTAAAAAAGACACCAACCCTCATCTGTGCTTGCAGTTTAGGGATCTCCTTCACTTTTTCTTCAAGTTCATCGTTGATATTGTTTAATTTAACCACTTCCTCTGCTAATATAGAGCGTGTCTTTTCCAGGTTCACAATCTCAAGCTGTAAATAAACATTTGTTAGCTAAACAAAAGTGTCACCTGAAATTAAGTAAAAATCACCCAAAAAATTACAAAAATATAACTCATAATAATAACAATAATCATAAAACCATTCTTGAAAGTGACACAGATTTTTGGCTCTCACACATCAGTAGAGAGCCTGGTTTATATGCAGCTGGGAGAAGTGGAAACACAATGAACATATCCCAAAGCTCTTCTTGGTGTCTCCCACTTCCACACCTCAGCTCCTGGTCGATAACACTAACGGTGTCTTTGTACAGTTGCCAAATGATGACGAGGTATTAGTAGAGTGATTACAAAAATAAAGTAACTGGGAAAAGGGTGTTGTACCTGCAACTGCGCAATCTCCCCCTCTCTCAATTTTAACTGAGACTGTAAGTTCTCAATGACACTAGAACCAGCACCCATTCTCACTGCGTCGTAAAGATTGCTTCCACTAACGGACATAGACATGGAGCCGTATGAATGCTCGTGAGGATCATCCTGTATTTCAAACAAGAAAAATAAAGTTCAAACCATTATTATGTTCCAACTTTTCAAATAGAAAGTGATAATTATATTTTGAGGTTTTTATTTTTCAGTATTTCAGGACACATACGAGGGTAATTTACAAATCATTGATTTCTATACTCTGAATTAATCATAGAGGCCAATCTATATTCACTTTGCAACAGTCAGTGGTCGTCCAAACAAACGTTAAATGGTAGGTAATGCCAGAATATTAACTACTCTTATATGAAACTGCAAATTGAGCAAGTTATGGGATTTTCCTGCTATGCATTTACTACCATTAGCAAACAATATATCTTAAAGAAAAAAAAAAAATTATCATTAGTATACAGCTTTTGGTTTCCAACTGAGATTGATAAATACATATCTATCTCAATTGGAAACCAGAAGCTGCTTTCAGCCTATAATAATCCAGTTGGAATTCATATCCTGGTCAGTGATCCATAGATTATTAGGATAAACAAATGGTAAGTTAGAGTCCACTTTATAATACACAATTACAAGTCAAAATAGCCAATCTCTCACGGATGTCTGTACTTCTGTATGTTTATTTATAAATGTAATATTGAAATTGAAGCACTGTGGTTTGTTTCATTACCATAAATCTACAATGTATATTAGTTGTAATATTTCTCAAACTAATCAATAATTGTGATTATGTTCAGGTTATGTACCCTGGTAGCCTAGTTAGTGACTGTGAAATAAGAAGCCGTACACCTAGTATATTACTTTACATACAAAAATGTTATACTGTAATTAGATTATATATATATTTTAAAACAGACAATACTTATACTGACAAACAGAGGCACTTGTTAAGTAAAATAGATAAACATATTTACCTGTGAGATGAGTGATGTCTGAAGGCCTGAAAAGTCTGGCCCACTAATAGAACTAGATCGTGACAATGTTGGGGTAGTGGTTCCAGTCTCCATTGATGGAAGTCCATATGACTTGCGCTCCTTGAAGAAATTCAACATCAACATATATTATACACCACTTTCAAAATTAATACTACAATATTATATTAATATTATATATGTAATATTATATAAACAAACAAAAAAAAACACGGGGTTATTCACTAAAGTGAAAATTGCTGGGAATTCAAGGTGAAGTTCAACATTTTGGACAAAATAGCATAATTAGAATTACAAAAGTGAATTCTGTTTTCAGTTTGACTATTTTGGTCTTCAATCTGAAATTGTCTTTGAATTCCCAGCACTTTTCTCATTAGAGAAATAACCCTGTTACAATGTAGTGATTTCACCTCTGTGAAGTTAAAGGACAATTATTTCAAAAAGCGCAAATTGCATATGAGCAAAATATAAAACCGTTATTGCAGTGCAATTAGTCCACAAATAGGGCAAACTTGTCCCAAAAGATTGGATATAAAAATTGTGCATTAATGGGTTATTATGAAGTTTTATTGTTAAAATAAACAAAACACGTCAAAAACATATTAATACTTGTAATACCTTCTCTTTAGCAGCTTCCACCGCAAGCAAAGCCTTCTTCTTTTCCTGTTCCACCTTCATTTTCTCCATCTCCAATTGGCTGTTCAGGAGATTCTGGAAATGGAAGTGTACAATGTTAAAGTAAGGAACCCAACATGATAAACAATTGCTCATAGTGATATCCAACCTACAGACCAGCCAGAAATCTACTTGCTGTGCATCTCCTTTATCTAAAACAAGGTGAGTATTCACAGTGTGTTGTGGGAAGTTGATAGCAAAGCTACCAAATTTTGGCAGTGTTGTAGCTAAGTCAGTGAGCAGCAATTCGTGGTTTAATCACGAGGTTGGCAAATTATCATGGGATTTGTACAACAGTCCTTTGGCCACAACTCCTTTTTATGAACTGATCCTCAAGTCTTTGGCCCAATGACTGCAATCCTGACATATCCTTGATGTGAACTGTTGTGGTTATGGTGGCATGAGGTACCTAGGCCCCTCAGGCACCTGCCGTACTTCTGAGAGTCTGCGCGGATACCTTCTTCCAATCAAGAAAATTCAAATATGGACAACATTGATTTTTTATTAAAGCAGTGTGGGAACTTTTACTTCAAGACTAGAAGAAAAGTAGATTTTGACTCTAATTTGACTTTGTAATGTGGGAATGCACCAGGGTACTCCTGGCACCATAACCATGACCGAACACTGTATATGCCCTATTAGTAAGCATTGAGGTGGTTAGGATTCCTGTTTCCTTAAGAAGCCTAACCGGCACCCCCCACTAACAGTTTAACAGCAATTACATTTTTCTTTGTTTTCTTTAAACAAAGTTTACATTATTATATGTGTTATTGGGAAGTGGATTGATGAAGAGTTCAAGTTGTGGGCAGCCTGTAATTCTAACTGAATCGGAAAAATGTCCCTTAACACTGCTGATTTAATGTAAAGACATAACACTACATATCCACACTGCAAATCGGTTCATATAATTAAACACTAAATAGGTTATATATATCAAACCTTTTCTTTTCTTGCATCTTCGACTGTTCTCCTGTACTCGCTCTTTAGATTTTCCAATTCCACCTGGTTCCTTAAATAAACAGAAACAATGCTTATTAGTGGATTTCACATGTGCTAGTTTTACTATAGTAAACAAGGCAATCATGTTGTCTGTCTTACCATTAGAACAGATTACACGTAAGAGACAGCAAGTTGGCTAATAAACCAGGACAGAGCTGCAGGATTTCAGGATGCGGGTAATTACATAATGAAAAGGTGGTGTATTCAATAAGGCTAAACTTAAATATGGAAGTGAACGGGCAATTCTGAATTCATTTTTGGAGAGATAAAGTTGTAGGTAGCCATTGGGAATCAATTAGGAGATACCCAAGAGCTAACTGCCACTATAAACACAAGGTAAAAAAAAGAGAGATGTAAATTTGAATGTGAATGCCACGTAAAGGGTATTGCAAACATAATTCAATCTAATTTTAGCCTTTAGAGAAATGGCAAAACATGTTTCACAATTCGGAATACTTGCTACAGTCTCTCCAACTACCCTCAGCTCTGGCATGAACCAAGGTTGCATCCTGCGGTTCCACATATTCACAAATCACTCCCAAGATTATGGTTGGAAATAAATGGACCATTTTCAATATGCTTCTTCTCTTAAGTGCTATCACTAAAATCAGTAGCTGAATCATGCAAATTGCATAAAGGGCTATCCTGGCTGTCAATCAAACTGGAAGCTAAATAAAAAGCTAGATCTGAGACACACTGGGAAATAAAGCAAACAAGCCGATGCATTTTTAGAGGCGAATCACAGCTCCCACCCAACACAGCAAATATGAAAATGATTCGTTTGTGTATTCACTAATAGACAACATGTCCATCAAACTCAGTACATGAATCAAAAACAATGAGGGAACACACCCTGCCTTCCACTCAATTTACCATCTGAATTAAAGATAGACTGAGTAAACAGGTCGTTTGGGCGCACACTTGAATTGCCAATTAAGTTAAAGACATATTTGGCATGCCATCTGGTTTTGACTAACCAAATGCGACAAATCTATGTTATATAAAATAATCCTGGCTGTTGTCTATAAAGTAACTAATAAGAAACCACAAACCTGCCATGCTCTTCTTCCATCCTCGATAAACGCGCTTTCTCCACTTCCAACTGAGCTTGAAATCTGCTTTTCTCCTGTCTCAGCAGACTGTTCTGAGACTCAATGGCCGATATCTGAGTCTTGATGGAGAGCAGTTCCTCAGTACACGCTCGCTCTTTTTCGACTGCAGATGCCAACCACGTTTGAGATTCAGCTATTTGAAAGTGCAAACAAACATATGACAACACTTTAGAACATTTTTAGAATGACCAAGGTATGACAAGAACACCACCACATATGGTTTGGGGATAGAGGCAAGAGCCTATGGTGGTTGTGAAGTATCATTATACATTTCAAGAGGACTCCATGATATATTAAAATGTATAGAACTAAATGATGTATCTGTCAATTCTAGTAAAATGTAGTTTCCATGTAGTGCTATGCAGTTTTATTTATGAAAAGGCATGAACAGAACTTCTGTACAAACTAAGAGAAGCTGCCGCACGGCTTATATTAGTTTACCATAGAACATCACATACGCTTTTTTTTTGTTTATGAATTAAGCTTTTCACAGTCATGCAAGTCACAATTCTCTTATAGAATTTTACGAGAGAGCCTGTGCTACTTTGTTAAGACTTACTGGCTGCAGCTATAATGAGCAATTTGAAGGAAAACAAAGGATAGAGCCCATTACACTATAATGCAAGGAGCACAGATAGAATTGTAGAGCAAGTAACTGTGGTCATATCACTGCATGGAGGAAACCGTGCCAACAGGATGCAGCAGATAATCCTGGAAAGTCTTGCTACTTAAATTGAATAAAGGGCAGTTGAGAAAAGGGTGCCCAAGAATATGCTGTAAACTATGTATTATTTCACACTTGAGGGCTGGTGCGAAGCATACAGAGAGACTTGGGACTCTTAAAATGACAGTAAAACCTCTGAACAATTTATAAAATTACATAAGTAATAAAGTACATAATGAAAAAAAAGTTAGTGCCAATAAGTGTGCCAAACCCTGTATAATTATGGTACAGCTTACTTATATACTAACGTGTGGGCAAATGTCCTTCTTCAACCTCTATTCAAAAGAACAAGATTTTAAGGAGCCCTGCAAGCAACCACAAGTTAGGTGCAACGTGTAGATGAAGTAACATAAGTAACAGTTATAACCAATACATAGTATTGCTATGTTGAGAAATCTCAGTGCTTAGGGTTTTTTTTTGCAGCTATCAGAACTTTATTTTTCACTTTTTGGAGCGCATTTTCACATTTGACTCTAAGAAGTAACAGTTATGCCAAGTGTTGGTTGTTGTGTTTTTTTGTTTACATTAATTTTTAGTTTTTATAAATGAATAATAGCTGTGAAGGACATAAGGGGACCTTGATTGGATCTGGAGCAGATATAGTGTAGCACAGACAAATATATATATATGTATATGTATATATATATATATATTTGTTTTTAAATCTCACAATACATTTTAAAGCATTAGGAGTTTGGAAATACACTGGAATAAGTCCACGTTTTCCTGGGATAAAAAGCAGATATAAAGTATTGATCTAATGTTTCTTACTAAGTCTATCGGATAAACTCTTCTCCAGTTTCTCCCATGACGATGTCTGGGCAGCCAACGTGGCTTGCAGATTTTCAATCTGTCGAAGTAGTGGCCTGGTGGCGGATGTGACACTCTGACTGAGCTCCTGGTTCCGTGTCTCGCCTTCCTGGAGTCTCTACAGCATTGAAAGGTAAATTTGTTTGCCTCTTAATTTTGGCTGTTAATTTTATTCCACAAAATATGAACTAGGCTTCCTAACTTAAACAATAACACAGCTATAAGCCAATGTAATAATCCAGAGATGCAAATTTTCTAAATATATTAAAACACAGCTGGTCAAACATTGCAGTTTATAGTTACCAATATAAAAGAATAAAGGAACATGCTACACCCCTAAAACACATACTGGGTTATTTATTAAAGAGATATTTCAAAGTACATTTCATAGTTAAGGCTAGAGTATCTGAATTGAAAGAAGAGCGGATTTAGATACAATTTCCAGTTTGGTTATTTTGACCTTAAATTTGGAACTCACTTTGAATCCTTAGTTTAGTAAATAACCCTGATAAGCTTGCTGTACTGGCTTTGGAGGTTAAGAGCACCTCTCATTTTCTCTTATTTTATAAAAAGACAGATTTATATTTTTAGGATGCTCAAAGTTGTTCAGATTTTGTTTCACACAATCATTACAGCTAGCTGCCTGCCTATCTCCGTTGTGAATGTCCTCAACTGTGATATTTCTAAATTTGGTTTAGTCATTTATTCACCAAACTAGGAAATGTGGATAAAGGACAAGAGAATTGCACATTTTAGGGAAAATAGCTGTAAAATAGGTAGGAGTTGGAGAATGTTTCCAATTTAGTTATTTCGACCTATTTGACATCAAAGAGATTTCAAAGGGAGTTTCAAATAAGGCCAAAATAGCCAAATTCTGTTCCAGTTCAGCTACTTTGGCCTTACATTTGAAATTCACTTTGAATTCTCACTGAATAACCCGGATAGGTCACAATTCCCTTGTCAATTCTACACGATTTCATGTTTCGTGAAAGAAAAAAAAAAAAAACCCTTACTGGTATATTTACTAAACCATGAGTGGTCAAAAATTTGCATAAGTACACTCTATGAAACGAAGAAATTAATCTAAAACTCACGTTACTCTTTTTTCATATGATGTTTACTTTTGTAAATATATATTGAAAATGTAGTAAATTACATTGCAATCCACAGCCAGGGCATATTGCTCTCTCTTTGCTGACCGACATATGCAAACGGTGGAGGTGCTCAGTTCCAAGATAGAGGTAAATGATGCAGTGTAGATTTCCATATTTAATGTTATTGTTAAGATCCATTTGTTATATACAGGTGATAAATAAACATACTATTAAAAATGGCTTCACTAATGAAATCACGACAGTTCACAGTTAATTGCATGTTTTAATTATTAACTGTTAATGTTTAGAAACACTGGCAGCCCAAGAATCAGTATAACCATACAGTGGTTGGGACAGGGGTAGGCAACCTTCAGCACTCCAGATGTGGTGGACTACATCTCCCTTGATCATTTGCTAAAAGAGCATCATGGGAGATGTAGTCCACAACATCTGGAGTGCCGAAGACTGCCTACTCTGAGCTAGGGTATGCAGATTTAAAGTATGTAAATAGGAACATACCTGCTGTAGCTCAGCAATCTCTTGTCGTAGGTAGTCTTCCTTTCTTGCAGCCTGTTGTTCTGCTCTCTGAAGAGTCACCCTCAAATCTGCTACCTAACATTTTATTGTAACAAAGGAACACATCAATACAATATTGCAATTATGGTAATTCAGAGTGAAAGAAAAATAAGAAATATTGTTACTAATACTAATAATTGCTATGGAAAGCGGCCTTTTTTAACACAATATTTTTGCTTGCAATTTATACAGCATATCGGTTGTGTTAAAATCAAAGCTGGAACAGTTAGAATTTCTACGTTATTAAAACATCAAAGATTTTGGTTTTCTCACACTTCAAAGGGCCTTTTAGAGACATTGTCTCTAATAGCCAGTGTTTAAAAAGACCTAGCAAGAGGCTAATTTGCATAGAACATTTAAAAACCTACCCGACATTGTTTTTTTCTAGAATTTGTTTAAGATTTGATGTAGTATAATTTGAAGACACAAATTGAATGTACATGCAGTTTTTAAATATACACACTACACTGGATAAAAATACTGATCATCAAATGGGCCACTTTAAAAGTGGCATTTGTATATTGAAGGTAAAGGGCAAAGCAACCAATTTGGATTGAAAGTCCCTTTGTGTAAGCTGTCAATCATTTAATTTGTACGTCACGGTCTTCCTCTCACACCACACACAGCAGTCTAAATTTAAAAGAAATGTGCAGGTAGTAAGAGACGCCAAAGACATCAGTCATCATGCAAAATTTTACAAATTGTGCTATTCATGATGTACAGATACATTTATTTTGAAACAACTCAATTCAGAATGAAAACACAGGACAAGGATGATTTTTTTTTTATTTATTTTACTGCGTCATTCTAACTCTATTTCCATGTTTTAGCTTGTTTTCTTTGTTCACTAAATGTGGATTTGAGATCCTAGGAAATCAGTGGTGAACATATGGCATTGAGCAACTTCCACATGTAGCACTCATTGGTTACCTAGAGGCCAAGTAAACACGCCATCATCACCGTCATCATGTTAGTGATTGTAAATGCACATAACCATACTTAACCAATTCAAAATCAGAAAGAAAATGTGAACACCACAGGGGAAGGAAAAAGAGAGACAATACATGGCAGAGACAATACATGGCATGCAGTACACCGGTAATGCTGCTATGAAGCAAAGTGATTGAACTCCCGTATGGCAAACAATTGAGTAGTTAGAGGGGTATGATCTATAAACCAACACCACTTCGTTAAGCTAAAGTTGTTTTGGTGCAGTCAGTAGATCTACCTTTAATTGGATTCTAAGTAACTCACCTGGATGGCCAAAGACTCTTGCTGTTTCTGTGACTCCTCTTTGGCTTTCTCCAATGCAAAACACATCTCTTCCTTAGCTTTTATCTCACAACTTAATGCAACTTCTTGGGCCTCACTGGCTTTAGTTGCATTTGCTTTGTGCAATTCTGCAAGCTCTCTAAAAAAAAACACATCCAAATAAGTGTACTAATTATTTTAGACAATGTAAAAATATTAAAAAGGACCATAACTGAACACTCCAGACATTATAACAACGTCATCTCAATGAAATGGTTATGGTGCCTGGAGGTCCCCAAGTGACAGTTCCCTTAATAGGAGATTTAAGAATCAAATAATAAAATAAATAATAATAGTTAGGTTTATCTTTATGGCTACAAAATTAAAGGAAATTACATAAATATTTAATTAGCGATTTACTAAGCCATGAATTGTAGAGAGAAGTCAACGGAAGTGGAAAATGTTTTTTTCCTGCCCACTGTGGAAAAGGTAATTTGCACTTTTAGGTGAATATATACAGCACAAATTAAAAATTCCCATCCACCCTTACAAAAAAAATGCTCACTCCTTTGGTCTACAATATCCATCTGGTTAAGTCAGCCTATTAGTGGCTAGATATGGAGTCGGTTAAAGTATACTGCTTCTGTAGGTTACCTATGGTGGATTTAAACAATAGAATGTATAAATATAACACTTTTACGCTGATATCTAACTCTCAAGGCATTTGTGTGCACATGTGTGGCAAGATCATGGCTCAAAGTTGATGATACTTTAAATCCACCAGGTAAAATGATGGAAAAAAACTTCAGTCAAATTGTAAAATGTAATCTATACATTGTGTCTGCAAGATAACTCACAAATGTAAAGAATACATTTCTGACTTACTTGAAGGTTGCAAACTGTCTCTCAGAGTGTATCCCTCTTACACTATCCAGTGTGCTATTGCATAACGACTATTGCATGGGTGCACATCAGGCATTATGGGATGCCAAAGTCAGAAATGTTAGAATGCACATTCATGAGCTATCATTTCAAGTATCCTATAGAAGTTTATACTGCTATCCTAACAACATAGAAGTATAACCCAAACTCTTATTGAATAATGAAGTGCCAACATGTCATATTAGTATAGTAACTGTCAGTTAGCCTCATTCCTACTTGTAAGAGTTGTCCAGGGCAGACTGAAGACTGCGATTCTTCTCCTGATATTCCTCTATGTCAGCCTGAAGACGAGCTAGCTCCTTCTCTTGCCTTTCCACCACGGAGTTCAGTTTCTTAATGCTGTCTCTGTGTTGTTTCTCAACCTCTTCCTTGGCATCTAAAGTCTGTAAATATAAATCATATGTTTATATATGCATTTAGAACGGTGTTATGAATAGGAAAAGAGAATCTTTGATTTTTATTATTCCTGTTTACATTTGCTTATTTTTATTTTTTTTATCTATGTCCTGATTTGGTTGTAAAACAGGAATATTTGAAAACGAGATTTTATCTGTAAAAAGCATTCTGTATACACAGTAGCTTTTTTTTTACAGAAAGTAAAACACTGGTAAAAGAATAGAGTCTAGAAATGAAGGAGTAATGCAGAAAACAAGCTATAAATATATGAGAAGGATGTCTTTAAAAGAGGCCAAATGTAAGTAAATAAAGGCTTGAAATATGGGAAACACGAGGTTGAAAACACAAAGGAGCTAAAACGACAGCAACTAATAGTAATTATGTAGTTTTTAAACCTTTTTTTATTTTTTATATTTAAGTGATTAATTGGCAAAGGTAAAGTTTAATTAGCACAATTGTTTCCATCTGTGTGCTGAACAAATATTAAAAACCATCTAATAGCACTCTACCCTTTTTTGGAAGTAACAAAGTGAACAAGTCACTAACAATACAAAATGAGTCCTAACAAAAACCAACCTGCTTTAACAGCTGCAGTTCCTCCTCCTGCTCCCGGATCTTCTTTGTCTGTCTGGTTATAGTTTGGTCATGCTCCTTTTCCTTTACTCGTAATTTCTTAATAATGTTGGAGTTGTGCAGCTGTTGTTTGGAGAGTTTTTCTCCTATGGCAATAAGAAAGAGTGAAAAGCCTTTCCTGGTACCAATTAAAAAAAAAAGTGTTTATCCACAAGCTAATAGGGACACTAAAAAAGTTAAAGGAATACAAAGCTGTTGACTGTTAAAGAAGAAATTGACATATTTAGTTATTACCAATTTAAGCAATATCTTACAATAAGTAATCAGTTACTTAAAAGGGACACTATAGTCACCTGAACAACCTCAGCTTAATGGGGTTGTTCATGTGAGTACAATAGCTCCCTGCAGGCTTTTTCATGTAAACACTGTATTTTCAGAGAAAATACAGTGTTTACCTTAGAACCTAGGAACAGCTCCAGTGGCAGTCACTCAGATGGCCACCAGAGGGACTTCCGAGTTAAGTGCTGCCTGATGCACAGTACTCACGTTTGATGTCTTTACGCTTAGCTGAAGACAAACTGGCTATCAGGACACAGGAGGCACTGTGAACGCTCCTCCTGTGTCCTGTGGTAACCCGCAGGCTGTCAGCAGCTAGAGCGATAGTGTGGGAGAAGATCTCTTGCAACACACAGCATCAGCTATAGCTCAGAGGCAGCTGAAGGCAGGAGAATCTACTGACTTCAAACAGTAAGTAAACTTATTTTAAAAATGAGTGAGAGAGTGTGAGTGATAGAGAGGGATGGATGGATCCATCCCTCCCTCCCTCTCTAGCCATCCATTCATCCATGGATAGAGATAGATAGGGAGGGATGGATGGATAGATAGAGAGGGATGGATGGATGGATAGAGAGGGATGGATGGATAGAGAGGGATATTGATGAATGAATAGAGAGGGATAGAGATGAATGAATAGAGAGGGATAGAGATGAATGGATGGATAGAGATGAATGGATGGATAGAGATGAATGGATGGATAGAGATGAATGGATGGATAGATAGAGAGAAATAGAGAGGGATAAATATAGATGTATAGATAGAAAGAGTGTGTGTATGTTTACAATTTTTGTGTTTGTATACAAACACTATATATAGAGATTTCTCTATATATAGTGTTTCTATGCAAAGACACAAACTTTGGGCTTAGGAGGGTTGCAGTAGGAGGGGGCGGGCATAGACAGCAAGCTGAGCAGTCAGCGCAGCTCGTGAACACGCATACCGTGCACATGCGCAGTAGAACGCTCAGAGATCATTCATAGAGCAGCATTGATTTCAATGTCACTCTATGAAGAACAATGCAATGGTGCAGCCACGCATGCGCACCACATACTGATGACGCTTCTCTAAGAGAAGCGTCTGAGCCCTGCTATTTCGTCATTTTGACTAAAATGGGGGCGTGGTCTGCCGAAGATCTCGTCGCTGGAACAGAGGTAAGTTTACACGATAAAAAGCACTCGGATTTATTTTTTATTAGAGGTAAACTAATATAAAAGCAAGAAAGAGGGCTCTGGGACCTGTCTTTCTTGCTTTTATATGTTGACTATAGTGGTCCTTTAAGCTGAATTAGAACATATACATACACACATATACAGCACGTTTGAAAATGAAACAGGTCACAAACCTTCCTCCAGTAATCCTTTAATCTGTTCATCCTTTTCTCTCATTAGTTCAGCAGTTTCACTAGAATGTAATCTTGTAGCTAATTCCTCCTTCATAGTCTTTGCCTCCTAGGGATTTGGGGAAAAGAGGCAGAAAATGTATTAGTTGTACATACTCAGAGGAGCGTAAATAAAAAATTATTGATCTTTTTTAACATACATGCAATACATTCCAATGGAAAAATATGAAAAGGACACTGTAGTGAGTCATCTCGTCAAAGTCGTTATAAACTCTGGTATCCCCATTCACCATCCTTATATTCAGCATTAAACCATTTTGAATGCTAAAATAAAGAGCCCCCTCTATCCAAAATAAAGAGACCCCTCTAGCCAAATCCCTTCTCTGTTGCCTGGGCTAATGAGGAAGCATTAACCTGAGCAGCAATGGGTTGTGTCTGTGATTGGTTAAGAGTGTCCGCTAATCACTTTCAGCCAATCGCAACACGCATAGCTAATGGCTATAATGAAGTGTGTAATTAGTTCGAGTTTTTCTATATTTAAAATAAATAAATAATAAGAATTGAGCACTGCACTGCCCAAATCCCCCTAAAAATAAATGAAACTATTGTTTAGTAGATATACCCCATGAAAACATGCCAGCATTTATGAATGCATTTTTTTTATTGGGGCCCTATATGAGAGAAGCTTGCAAAAGCTGCGGATCTCTTACCTGAATCCTTTGCAAGCCCTCCCCTTCTAACCCAGCCTAAACTTTCTGTGGCTGTCCAAACACAAACTTCCTAATGCGGCTCAATGAGACATCTTTGCAATACAGGTGTCTGAGCAATTAAGGACACTATAGGCACCCAGACCACTTTGTCTCATTGAAGTGGTCCCGGGTGCAGTGTACCTGTCCCACTTATTCCTGCAAACCGTTGCAGTTTTTACTGCAACAATGGTTAATTGTAACAATGGTTACTACAGACCTAAGACTGCCTCCAATGGCTGTCTACCTTCCGACACAAAGTCTCCACTTCCTCACACTCTGCATAAAGATATCCAATGTCAGTGAAAACCCCATAGGAAAGCATTTATTCAATGCTTTCTTATAGGGAGGGCCTAATGCGCTTGCGGTGCATGCGCATTAATTCCCGTCGTATTACGTCGGAGGGCCAACCCAGCACCGAGGGACATCAACGCTGGAATCGTGTAAGTAACTAAAGGGGGGCACAAGAGACATGGGGACCAGAGAGCATAAAAGTGTTAGGAATACAGATTTGTATTCCTAACACTATAGAATACCTTTCATTTATAAAAGTGCCAGTTTCTATTGAAAGCTGCACTTTTTGTCAAATGAAAAAGCAAGATCAAGTGCTTTATGGGTTTGGAGTTGGTTTTGTGTTGCAGTTTATGTACGTGGGTTAAAAAAGGATTACCATTACAGCTCGAGGTGATCCTGCCTAAAAACATCTTGAAGGAGGGGTGAAAAAATGCACAGGAATTTATAGTGATTTATATATTTTTTAAATTTGGCTATTTTCTGAAATTCTGAATTCCACACAGATCACAATTTAGTGGCTAACCTGAATGTTCTGAAATAGAATGACAGATGCAACTATAGTCAATCTTGAATACCTTACGTAGTGTGCAATATGTTTTTGTACTTCCTTTGTGTAATGAATGCATGTTTTTCACACTTATGTATTTCTGATATGATAAGGCTAGAGTACAGAAGTGGAATTACCTTTTTTGCCAGGTCTCTCTCTTTACATGCAAGCTGGGCTCTCTTCTCAGCTTCTGCAATACGATGTGTAAACTCGTCTTTCAGCACAGAAACACTACTACATTCTTCCTTGATGCTTACCATTTCACTGCAAATTAGGAGAATACTTTAATGTACACAGAAATGCTGGCCATGCTTATTCTACTATGCAAACATTTTTAAAATACCAGCAGAGGAACAGGTGAAATGCCATGTAAACTAAAGCACAGTCAAACAACTGGCTAAAATAAATAGTTCATGGAGATACACTACTGTCGCATTCCTCAATACAAATAATAAATATTTGCTAAATAATAATAATACATATTTGTCAAAATGTATTAAATGCATTGAAATTGTATTAGTATCCAGAGTATCCCTTTAACTTACGCACTACCTTTTCGCGGTCACAACACTCCACACCTGTACTGCTAACACATGCTTACACGATTTCTCATAGGCAGCTCCATACCTACATAATCACCTGCCTGCCCCCATCAGGCGTTCACCTAGTCTTCAATACTATAAAGGGGCTCTCCAGTGCCAGGAAAACAAATTCCCTCCCTCCCTCCCACACCCCATCCCATGTTGCTGAAGGGGTTAAAATCCATTCAGTGACTTACCTGAATCCAGCGCCGATGTCCCTCAGCGCCGGGGGGAGACCAAATGCACATGCGCGGCAATTGTTTTGAAATTAATTCATATTTTTAGAAAGATTTAAAATTATTTCACACTTAAAATCATTTATTATTCTTATATGTTGGTATATGTTTGTTATATATATATATATATGTGATATATTTTTATATTTTAGGATTTAAAAAAAAATATATTTTAAAAAGTGAATCCAAAAATATGAAATTATTTGAAAAGCATATCCAAAAATATTAAATAGAGGCCATTAGTGGTTTCCAAAGTCTACTCCACTACTTTCCCACACACTAACATTTTGATCTTTCTATATTCCTCCTCTTATATCTCACTTCCACTAGATTGAAAGCTCATTTGAGCAGGTCCTCGTTAACCCATTGGTCCTGTTAAAGGGACACTGGAGGCACCACAACCATTTCACCTCACATCACAACCACTTCAGCTCACACCATACCAATTGACATCAGGGTATTGCTGGCAGTGATAGGCTGTGAACACTCAGCTGACATTCTCAGACTGTCACTGCCTGCTACACGTGGTATGGTTTGAGAAATAATACAACTCTGCCTTTTCCATTTAGTAAACGGTTTGCCAGTGATGCGGGATCTGGCTCCAGGCACCATAACCACTACAATCAGTTGGTGCCTACAGTGTTTCTTTTTAAAATTTGTAATAGTGTGTCTTATTTACTATCTCCACATTAAAATTGTAAGGCACTGAATATGTTGGTACTATATAAATTACAATAATAATTTTATAGACCTTTCAAATAGGGGAAATGTATGCAGCAGAAGAGTTGCTTATAAGGAAATCTGCATCCACACCGCAAGGCCTTTTCCTTATCTATCGGTTTCTGAAAATCCTATCGGTTTTATTAAAGAGGGATTAACATATATTCCTCATTGATAAATAACTTCCCATCATTTAATGTGCTCTTTTCAGCAAGTGTGCGGTTATTGCTTATCAGAGAAAAAAAAAAACATAAATTTTACTTACCGTAAATTTCTTTTTCCTGAAGATTAGAGGCAGTGCTTATACCACAGGGATATCCAATCTGGAGGGAAAAAACAGGCAGGCAAATCTCCAAACATTTAAACCCTCCCCTAATTACCTCCTTTCCCATAAGTAGCAGCTCCTCCTGATCATACCCAGAAAATACATAAGCCAAATAGCTGCAAAATTACTGAGTTTATTAGAAAAAAGGGGCGGGAATGTAGCACTGCCTCTAATCTTCAGGAAAAAGAAATTTACGGTAAGTAAAATTTATGTTTTTCCCTTCAGATTAGAGGCAGTGCTTATACCACAGGGATATAATAAAGCAGATCCTGAGGGCGGGTTCATTTCACTACAGCTTGAAGCACCTTGCGCCCAAAAGCAGCATCCTCCGAGGCCAGTATGTCCAACTTGTAGTGTCTCGAGAAAGTATGGAGAGAGGACCAAGTAGCAGCCGAACAAATCTGAGAGGGAGATGCAGCTGCTCGGAGAGCCCAAGACGTCGAAACCGCTCTAGTAGAGTGGGCCTTTATAGGGCCTGGATGTTCCATGCCATTCTTGGAATAAGCCAACAGGATACAATCCTTCAGCCATCTAGCCAGAGAACTCTTCGAAACCTTCATGCCTTTCCTAGTGCCTCTGAATAGGACAAAAAGACTATTATCCTTCCTGAAGGATTCCGTAGATTTTAGGTATTGTAACAGACATCTCTTTACGTCTAGGCAGTGAAATTTGCTTTCCAAGGCATTAGATGGATTCTGACAAAAAGTCGGTAAGACCACTTCCTGGTTGACGTTCGAAACCGAAAAAACTTTAGGTATAAAAGAAGGATCGAGCTTTAGAACCACCTTGTCCTGATGGAAAACTAAAAAAGGAAAATTCGCCCGAAGAGCTTGAATCTCACAAATTCTTTTAGCTGATGTAATAGCCACCAAAAAGACAGTTTTTAACGAAATAATCTTCAGGGAAGCTTCCTCCAATGGTTCAAAGGGCGGCTCACAAAGCGCTGAAAGAACCAAGTTAAGATCCCAGGGAGGATAGGTTTCCCTAACATAGGGCACCAAACGAGTTAGAGCTCTGAAGAACCTCGAAATCAGAATATTAGAGGCCAAGCATCTGAGGGAGAAGAAACTGATAGCAGAAACCTGCAATTTCAATGAAGCAGGTTTAAGACCTTTAGCAAATCCCATCTGAAGGAAACTTAGAATCTTCTGGATGGATGCGGAAACAGGGTTGATTTTAAATCTACAACACCACTGACAGAATATCTTCCAAATTCTAGCGTAGATCTTTGAAGTAGATTCCTTGTTAGTTGCCAACAGGATATTTATCACTTCAGTATCCAGACCGTTGCTCTCTAGAATCTGGCGTTCAGAAACCAGGCCGTCAAATGGAATCTTCGAAGGGTCGGCAGAGGCACCATGGCGTCCTCTAGTATTTCTCTTGAAAGTGGGAGCTTCCAAAATGTGGCCCCTGGAAAATTCAGGAGAACCGAGAACCAACTTCTTCTTGGCCACCATGGAAGGATAAGGATAATACGTACACTTTCCAGTCTTACTTTTTGAAGTATTCTGGGAATAAGCACTACTGGCGGAAAGGCATAAGCCAGATAGAACTTCCATGGAACTGACAGGGCATCTATGATATCTGGCCTGTCTGTTGGATTTAGGGATGCAAAACGTCTTGTCTTCCTGTTCATTCTGGAAGCCATCAGATCTATCTCCGGAACACCGAAGCGGTCTGTGATGAACTTGAAAGTTCTGCATGACAGGGACCAATCTGCTTGTTTCAAATGATGCCTGCTCAGGGCATCTGCCACCACATTGAATTTCCCTAAAATGTGAACTGCTGAAATTGACATCAGGTGCACTTCTGACCACAGCATGATCATTGAACAAAGGCTTTCTAACTTTGTTGATCTCGTACCTCCCTGTCTGTTCAAATATGCCACTGTCGTTCGATTGTCTGAGCGGATTTGAATATGTCGATCTTTGATAAGCATCTGAAATGCCAAGAGTGCCATCCACACGGCCTTTAATTCCCTGAAGTTCGAGGAATTTTTCATATCCTTCTCTTGCCAGGACCCCTGCTTCTTGATGTCTCCCAGATGGGCCCCCCAGCCCAGGGCAGAGGCGTCTGTCGTAATTATAGTGAAGGACTTCATCCGGAATGAGAGACCCTCGTGCAGGAATCGAGAAGATGTCCACCACTGCAGACTTCTCAAAGTTAGCTTGTTGAACCTCATAAGCCCATCCAGGCCGAGTTCCTGTCGATTCCAGACTTGCAGAATGTTTCTTTGTAGAGGTCTCATTCTGGATTTTGCCCAACCGACTGCCGGGATTGAGGCTGTAAACAGACCCAGTAAGCCCATGGCTTCTCTGATTGAAAACACAATTTTTCTTCTGAGATTCCGAATTAATCGCTTGATTTTTAGTTTCTTCTCTTCTGGCAGGAATATCTTCATTGCGATAGAATCCAAAATCAGACCCAGGAACTGGATCCTTTGAACTGGCACTAGTTCCGATTTGTTGAAATTTATTAGCCAGCCATGCTTTTCTAGCGATTCTATCGCTGTCCCCAGGTCTAGCTGTAGTTGACCTTGGGACTCTGCAATCAACAGCCAGTCGTCCAAATATGGAATGACAGAGATGCCCATACCTCTTAGAAAAGCTGAAACGACTACTAGCAGCTTTGTGAATACCCTGGGTGCTGATGACAGGCCGAAAGGTAATGCTCTGAATTGGTAATGTTTGATTACTGATCGGCAGCACACAGCGAACCTTAGAAGACTTTTGCTGGATTCTGCTATGGGCACATGAAGATAGGCATCTTTTAAATCCAGGGACGCAAACCAACTTTTTGGATGAATAAGCAGAGTAGCGGACTTTATTGTTTCCATGAGGAACTTCTTTTTGATAATCCACCTGTTTACGGCTTTTAGATCTAAAATGGGTCTGAACGAACCATCTGGCTTTGAAACCAAGAAAAGTCTTGAATAGGTGCCCCGAAAACATCTCTAGAGAATGAACCTCGGAACATAGAAACATTTCCATTGGGGCTTGTGATAATTCTAGAGCGTATCCGTGTTTTATCACTGTGAGAACCCAGCGATCTGATGTTGTTCCTTTCCAGTGCTCTAGGAAGTGACTCAGCCTTCCACCCACAGGCCTGGCGTCATAACTTTTTATTTCTTCTGTCAGAAAATCTTTCCTTCTTCCTATAATCAAAGGTTTTTTTATGCTGACCCCTGAAATAGTTTCTACGAAAGGAACTTCTAAATGAGGGAAGCGACTCCGCTTTACGTCTTCTAAACTGCTTCTTAAATGATTCTGGTAAAGCTTTCCTTCCTTCCTTCATCTGTTTTAACAATTCATCCAGTTTTGAACCAAAAAGTCTTCCTGGTTCAAAGGATAGGTCACACAGTGAATTCTTAGATGCTGTATCTGCTGACCAATTTTTGAGCCAAAGCGCTCTTCTGGCGACTGTTGAAGTACCTATATTCTTGGCCGAAATTTTTAGGCTTTCTGCAGACGCATCTACCAAAAAATCAGATGCCATCCTGATATTCTTTAATAGCTTTACCGGGTCTTCCTTAGTTTCTCCCGTATAAACTTTTTCAAGTTCTTCCAACCAAAGTCTTTGGGCCTTGGCAACAGATGACCCCGTAATCAAAGCTTTAGCTTGGGCTGCAGAAGATAAGAACAACTTTTTTAAGGAGGAGTCAATGCGTTTGTCCATGACATCCTTGAGCCCGCTTGTGTCTCCAATCGGTAAAGTAGTTTTCTTAGAGATTTGAGCAATAGGAACGTCCACTACAGGGACCGTATCCAGCTTACAGTCTTGCTCCGATGCTAAGGAAAAAAGAGTTTTAAAATGTCTAGACAGAAACGGCTTGTGACTAGGGAATTTCCACTCTTTTAAAATCAATTCCTTAATCTGTGGGAGAAAAGGAAATACTTTGGACTTTTTCCCTGTTTCCTCAATTCCAAAAATGCACTGCACTTCTTTAATCAATTTCCCAATTGCTTCATCTGGGAAGGCAAACTCCTCGTCTGAAGAATCACTACCTGAAATTTCCTCATACTCAGAACCACTAGTTACAGAACTAGTATCAGAAGCTTCCCAAGATCTTAGTCTTTTCTTAGCATGTTTTACAACTTGCGAATCTTGGGCAACCGAGGCCTGGACTGACTGTAATGCAGCCGACTGCATATCCACAAATGTTTGCTGCATACTTTGTTGCAACCAGCTGAGGAAAGTAGACATTTCTGTTCTTTTTGCTTCCTCTGAAGCTTCTTTAGAACACACTGAGCAAAGTTTCTTTTTGTAACCATCTGGCATAGGTTGGCTACACACAGAGCAGATTAAATGCTTGGCTTTAGATGAACATTTCCCCTTTTCAGCAACTTTATCCAAATTTTCCGGATTAGACATACTGAAAAGAGAAAACAAAAAAAGGGAAAACAATCAAAATTTTTGTCCTTATCGATTCAGGCTAGGACCCATTTAATTAAAAACTTAATCAGTCTTACCTTAAATGGCCTGAGAGTGTGTTGGAGGGCAGGTGAGATAACACTCTTTACAACCGATCTGAGAGCTCCTGGCAAACAGAGGTTGCTGCTGGTAAATGCTCATATAAGTCCTGAAACCAAAGAGAACGCCCAGTTCAAATTTGGCGCCTGAATCAAGGTTCGCATTGCGCATGCGCATAGCGCTCCGCGACTCCCTAGTGGAACGCAACGCAACCTGTGTGTGCGTTCCACCGTAGGACTTCCCAGCCGACGCACGCCTGCGTCCTTCGTCAGACCGGCACCTGGCACGGCATTAGACGGCAACATAAAACTTGAGGGACCACGCCGTCCGGCGTGTTAAAGGCTACTTACCCGGACATGAAGGAAGCAGTGCCCCCAGAGCCTCAGCCCTTCTCACCTGCTTCCTGGAGAACCTCCTGTCTAACCTCCCCTGCCGGAGGCAGGCAAAGAACTGGGTATGATCAGGAGGAGCTGCTACTTATGGGAAAGGAGGTAATTAGGGGAGGGTTTAAATGTTTGGAGATTTGCCTGCCTGTTTTTTCCCTCCAGATTG
This sequence comes from Pelobates fuscus, assembly GCF_036172605.1. Lineage (NCBI taxonomy): Eukaryota > Metazoa > Chordata > Amphibia > Anura > Pelobatidae > Pelobates > Pelobates fuscus. The sequence goes on along the minus strand of NC_086323.1, from coordinate 148,800,198 downwards.
GATATCCCTGTGGTATAAGCACTGCCTCTAATCTGAAGGGAAAAAAAAACCTTTTTCCTGCATGATGAAAAACGTAATTCTGAAGAATGTCGTAGGTTTGCTGACCTTGAAAGAAAAAAAAAAAAAAAAAAGAAAAACCACAAGTAAGGAGAATCATGCAGCTGTAGTATGGGTTTTCTGCCAGTTCTTCATAATGCAATAAATAGCAACATGTTTGTTCTGCTAAAAAAATAATAAAAAAAACTTGAATACGGTAAGAGCTATAAAAAGTAAAGGTCACATTAAATAGCATGGCCAATTATTTCAGAAAGAGGAAAATAGATATGAATCTCACAATAATAAAATCAGAGTAAATGGCACTGTGAAGTGCTGATGGTACCAGGAGTGTAGTGGCATAAGCAGTTAAACTGTTTGCTAGCAGTTTGACTTCTTGCCTGGGGGCCTACTCCTGCTAGGAACGTCCGTTAGCTCTCCAGATCTAAACCCTGCAACTCAGGGCTTACCTCAATAAAGAGGATTCAGGGAACGTTACCCGGTAGACCACAGGTAACAGTTAGTTACATTGGAGCCTCTCCAGGGCTCTCCCTGCACCATAACCACTACATCATTCCTTGATTTATTTAGAAAATATTTTACCAGGATGGATACATGGAGATGACCTTGCTTTCTCTATTTCCTTTCCCTAATATCTACAACCAAATTTCCATTTGCCTCATATTTCTTACTATTACATCATTGTAATTTTTTTATTCTTAAATATTAAATCAATTTCAAAGTTTATTCAACAATATTAAACGGAGGCCTATGTGAGAAAAGCACAAGGAGCAGCGAAAACTGTCTGTTGCAGCGAGGACAACATGCAATTCCATGTAGTCTACAAGGGCTTGTCAGAGAAGATCTTTATATTTCTTTAGAATAACAGAGGAAAAAAAGAATAATCTCACTTCCAGTTTTAATATCTATTTTGCCACGGTCCCTGTCACATTGGCTTTGTCAATCCATTCATTACTCTCACTGTAAAGTTACTCAGTGTAGTATGAAAAATGATGAATACATAGAATATTTTTATGAAGCATAAATTTGCAAAGAATATTTCAGATGCCAGAGACTCTCTGAGAAGTGCATTAGTACCATATGATGTACTGCCCTAAATACGTTCATTTGCAAATGTAATAAAGCAGGGCTTGACAAATCTAGGAGCCAGGTTTTTTTTTTTGTTGTTTTTTTTTTACAAACTTGAGTCAATGCATCATCGCTCTGAGGAGTTGCTGATTTACATCCACCATGACTCCCTGCTTTTGGGAGAGCTGTAGTGGACCCATTCTTTGGGGTCCAGTGTAGCTGCTGTGATCCTGTAATCTTTAAGCTCTTCTTGCTCTGCTCTCTCGCTTGCTGTTTTGTGATGCATGGCCGTGACGTCATATTCTGGCTTCACAACAGAGAGCTCAAGGAAAAAGAGCAGGAAGATTACAGCACCCTCGCCGCGCGTTTCCACTCCACACAGTCGCCCACCTCTGCTGTCAAACAGTTTACTTACCAATTACTAAATGGAAAAGGCAGAGTTGTATTATTCCTCACACCATACCACGTGTAGCAGGCAGTGATAGTCTGAGAATGTCAGCTGAGTGTTTACAGCCTATCACTGCCAGCAATACCCTGATGTCAATTGGTATGGTGTGAGCTGAAGTGGTTGTGATGTGAGGTGAAGTGGTTGTGGGGTTCTATGGTGGCCAGTGCTGAAAGGGCTGGCAAAAACCGAGGTGCCAGGACATAATGCCTAGTTGCCATGGCAACCCGGGATTTGTCGAGCACTGCAGTAAAGTAAAACTGTGGTAATCTTGATGGACTAAAGGTTAAACTTAAGTCCTTTCAGCCAAAAGGACTGTTCCATGTACTTTATAAAAATATCTACAACAATATCATTCAAAATTCGCTAGGTTAGTATAGGAACTCACTCTTTCAGGTTATCATAGGCTTCCTCTAGAAAGGCCTTTTCCTTGCTCACTGATAGCAGCTGAGTTTCCCTTTTCTCCAGTCTGGCAGTAAGTTCTTCGATCATCTTGAAACAGAACAGAAGAAAACAAAGAACTATGACCTAACACTAGTTATGCATTAATCCAATCGTCATGTAGATAGTTGACCAGAAATAAATCTTCGTCTTTTGAAAGAAACCGTGAAAACAAGCTATACACGGTTACTGCCATTTAATTCTAATCTAGTTTGTTGTCCTCCTGAAGAAATCATTTGGCTTACACCTGCAGTTTATTAGCTCTGACGTAAGTTATTGAATTTGGCCAGCACCAAAACTAGTTGGCATGGTATGCTCAAAGAGCGTGTTTCTCAACTTTCTTCTAAACAGGTAACATCACAGCAGATTCGTCATATGACGAAATTAAGAAATGTGCGTACCCTACTTGCTTATATATTCAACAATATAAGGATGCACACCAATATACCAGTAAGTAAAATTTGCTTACAAATCCTTTAATAAATATACCAACAAAAATACAATAACAGACATACAATAAATTAAGCGACCAAAAAAGGCCCATATACAAGTATAATTACCACCAGTAATCAAGCCTAATGGGACAGAACACAAGTCACCAATCCCACCAACACTTCTGCTTCCTTTATCAAGGGTGTCATATGTTATTGTATTTTGGTTTGGTATATTTAATAAAGGATTTGTAAGCAAATTTTACTTGCTGGTATATTAGTGTGCATCCTTATATTGTTAAGTATGAGGTTTTGCAACTAAGGATATGAATAGTGATTTTAGTGTTTGTATTCCTCCGTACAATTATGAAATGGTACCCACTGCCTAGCAAAATGTTATTGGAATGGCAGTCCAACAATTTATGTGGGTAATGTATCATTGAGTGCGAAAGCAGAAAAGAATGTGAGAGACGAATCAGTTTGGTGCCAATATAGGGGTGTATATGAGCACAGAGATTGGTTCTATGTGAATAAAATTGTGTTTCTGCAAATAAATCAGATGTATTTCTGCGAATGGTGAAAGTCTGTGTAAGAACCGAAGTGCATTTGTGTTGGGAGTTTTTATTGTGGGAACGAAGCCGTGTTTTTTTATGCAATATAAATGTGTGTTACAATACACAGATGTGTTTGCATTGAATGTGAATGTGTGTGACAACAAAGGTGTGTTTTCTTTTTATGAAGTGTCAGTGCATATGAATGAAGTGTGAATTGTAACTGCTGTATAAAATCTAAATAAACACAAGTTGACATTTAAATGTATATAAAATGTAAAACCTAAATTGGAATGTAAAGTAATAAGAAGCTAACTAGAATTAACAAAGACATATGTTATTCCTGGATTTGATGTGCTGTCATTACCTTTTGTAGATCTTCAGCAGTGTATTCCACTTTTGGCTCAACTTCAGCCTCACACAATATTTCAGGCACATTTTGGTCAACTTCATCAGTTTCTGGTGCATGAGGAGTTACAACCAGATCCGGCTGCTCTGCATTAACAGGGGTTGCACTCCTTCCACTTTCCTCCATTTCTATATCATCCGAAGAATGCACAAGTAAGGTATCATTCAGGCATTGCCCCGAATAGCTTTCCCTGGAGCTGTTACCCTCTGTGTTTGAAGAGGAATAGCCAACCGCAATTGAAACCAGGGTACACTGTCTGCCAGGAAGTTCATCATCAGAATTGATTTCGCTCACACTCCGGCTATCCATGGATTGTACACTAAAAGAGTCTATTCTCTCAAAGGCATCAGAGGAAGAGGAGCTTTCAGTAAGCTTGGGAAACTCATCTAAGCGACTGAATTCTGTAGAAGGAGAAAGAAGCTGAAATGATGTCTGCATTAAATGTAAGCTTGATTTGGAATCAGAAGCTTCCTGCCTTGAACTGACAGAACTCTCGCTAATCACACTCTCATGGTCCAGCACCTCAATGTCACTAGTCGTGGAGGTCCCCGAGGAAAAAGTGCTTATAGGTGGAGAAGGAGTGTTGCTTTGCCTATCCTCCGGCTTTTGCTCTTTAGTATCTAGTGATAGGTCCTTATTTTCAGGAGTAGCTATAGGAGAAGGGCTTGAAGATATGCTTTCATATTTACATTCTAGAACTTCATGGTCCTTCAGGTCATCTGAACTGCCATCAGAATTTGAAGATTGCTCATCACATTTCTCAGTTACAGTCGTCTCTGATTTGCCAGGTATAGATTTGTCTGCTGTTATATTGGTCAGTTCAGGATCTTGTGATAGACTCATACATAGTTGTTTATTTTGTAGTTGAAAAGTTGTTTCCTCTTCCTGCTTGGGTTTAGGTGGCAATGGACATGAAGTACTTTTTACTTCTTCTTTGGGCCTTTGAGATTTGGTGGGAGCAGTAGATACAACAGAACTATCTGTAACAGTGTTCCCATCTGGTGAGGACAGAAAGGCACTGAAAAAGTTCTCAGACTCGTCCACTACAGTCCTTCTAACAGGCTTGGTAATTGCAGCAGGAGATAAAACAATTTGTGCTTCTGAATCTTCTGAATTAACTCCCCAGTTCGAAGTTTCCCAGCTGCCCTTAATCGAAGAACCACTGCCTAAAAAGATAAAAATTGTGATATAAATACTTTTTTTTTGTGTAACGAAAATGATATATTGGCCCATGTTTTTCAGCACAGTCATCAAAACAAAGCGTTTAGTGCATATACACATTACCACTCCAAAAAGGCAACTCATAATTCAATAATGTTGTGTGTGTGTGTGTCACAATTTGAAACATTCAAAATAAAAATGAACAAATATCTGTGCTTCTGCTAATAAACCTCTAAATGATTATATAAAACAATGACATAGTATTTGTGCTGGTAATTCAATAAAATAAAATACATGTATAAAAGGGGGTCACTTCTGCTCTAAGGAGGATAGCTAGAGGAGAGCTCAGCAAGAATAACTAGTGTAGGAATTTCTTTTAGGCGACTTTATGCCCTACTGTTAGTCACACAGTGAGGCACTTGAAGCAACCCCAGGCAACGGCATATTACAGGCAGTATTCTGTATGGTTCTGTAATATACACATCAAACATTCTGGTCACCTCCAAAAGAGTGACAAGGTGAGAAAAACAAAAATAAAAAAGTTATCAAGATTTTGATTTCCAAAAGACACAAATTAAATATTAGTTCAATTAATAAATGGTTATTCTCAGCACTCCAATGAAAAATGCCTAATAGTGCAACATGTGAGCTATTAGGTATTTTTATTTTCCACATGCATACATGTATATTTGAGTTTGACAAGGATATACCAGCTAATTACTCTACTGATAAGTATACATATAGTTTTATACCGTTAGCACACCATCCACTTGTCTTGTGTTGTGTTCCATTGTACCTGAGAGGGAGTAACCTTGTGCAGCGTCTATCACGTGTTATATTGTTGCTGTAGCGCCACGTTTTCACTATGTTGATTCAGTGACAATAATATCACTGAAGTATTATACAGAAAGCTTTAACCCCTTAAGGACACATGACGTGTGTGACATGTCACGATTCCCTTTTATTCCAGAAGTTTGGTCCTTAAGGGGTTAAATTGTTTTATTATTTATCAAGACCTGTAAAGAGGGGGGGCGGAGCCTGGCAGCCATCCTGTACAGACGCCATCTAAACTTGCTCTCCCATAACCAGGAACAATCCGTCGACTATCCCCAACACCAAGCACCATCCAGCAGAGAAAAATAGCCAGCGTTGATCAGCGCTCCCTACCGCATCGATTGATGCCTTTTTTCCAACCACCCAAGCAGCATAGGCAACGGCGCAAATCCGCGGCCTACCGCGCATCGCCAATCCAGGGCCTGGAGGCCTACCTTGACGGAAGCCTACTCGGGTACCAAGCACCCAACTTGAACCCAGATTCCACGAGTATGGGCCGCCGATCAAACAAACCCACGGCAAGCGCGACCACACAAGCCAGGGACATTGGCGAGATGTGGCTCCGACCGGCACAAACCGAAATGGCGCGCACCACACACCGCTCACCTATCAGGCAAACATCCGGACCTGACCGCGAGGAGCCGACTACTAATATGACTCCCCCGGCAGACTGCATACTGCCACACGAGGCCCAGGATGACTTGGCCCCCACGACTAAAGGCGACCTGAAAACACTCTGGACCAACATACAACAACTGTTGGCGGCTGACGTCGCCATGGTCAAAAAGGACATACAATCAGTCACGGAGAGAGTGGGTACAGTGGAAGCTGATCTTACCACCATCCATGACACAGTGTCCACCCTCCAGGAATCGATACAACGCCTACAGGCAGAACAGCATGTTCTCGCCGGCCAAATTATGTCGCTGGAAGACAAACAGCGCCGGAATCACATCAAAATCCGGGGCATCCCAAACACAGTCACAACTGAGGAACTGCCGCAGTATGTAAGACGACTACTCACAACACTGCTAGCCACAAAAAAAATAACCCCGGACGGGATCTACAGAGTGACCAGCTCTACCCGCATACCACCCACCATGCCTAGAGATGTTATCCTGCGCCTGGCGACAACATCTGACAAAATTCAAACAATGAACGCAATAAAAGGCAAAACTCCTCTGGCCTTTGAGGGCTCCCAGCTCTCCTTTTTCCAGGATGTTACCAGAGCCACACTATTAAGGCGAAAGACATTCGACCCTGTGACAACGACCCTGCGGAAGGCCGGCATCACTTACAGGTGGGGTAACACGGGCGCTCTACTTGTCCACCATAACGGGACAGCTCACCACCTCACAACCCCAACCGGAGCGCCCACCTTCCTGCGGGCACTGGGACTACAACCCCCACAACTCACCTCCATGACAGCGAGCCAACCAGACAGCTGGGAGCAGGACGACGGCTCCATCCACGACCAGCAAACAACCAAGTCACCGACGCCTACCACCTGACCCCGTACAGGGACTGAAACCAGGGGCACTATATACTGCGGTGCGGGGACTGCACATGTGGAGACCTGATACCCATGAGAGAGAAGGGGCAACCCCCAATAACCACTCACACCCGAGACTAAGTCCCCATATCAATGACACCTCTGCGTCCCCCTGGGTTTCCTCACATTATTTTCTCTAGTTCATTCCTTTGTTTTTTCTTTTTCCTTTTTTTTCATGTTCTTCATGTTTTGTTGTACTGTATATGAGCCTCAGCACTACCATGCTTTCATTCCTTCGTTATCTAAAATGTTAACTCATATGTAAAGGTTGGGAGCGATAATATCCTCTCCGCACATGTCACTGAGACACACTTATACTACAACCACACACCATAGAAAGACTGCAGGCGCTTAAAGTTTAACCTCGCCACTCCGCCCACCCCCCGTCATCCCCAGGGTTACAGGGGACACACAAGATGCCGCACAAGGTACTTAGCATTCCGGAACCACTACCACGCTAGGCAGACCACAAGAATCCACTGAGTTCCACTAGCGAGTACACACAGGCATCTAAACCCACATACCTGCACTAACCTGAAACACAATCACATCACTCACATACCTGGAGTATCCCATGGGGAGCACAAATGCACACTACGAGACCAACCACAATCCTATCCACCCTGGGCATGTCAATAAACCTTTATGCAAAAAGAAAATGTGCTTAAAAATTGAAATGTAATCGTTAATACATGTACCTGCTTGCTCCTATCTTACAATTGATTTACAACTTTGCTCTGAAATGTATCCTGTCAACATGCAATACCGAGCACAAAAAATAAAGAATTTAAAAAAAAAAAAAAAAAAAGACCTGTAAAGAGGATATTTAAAAGTAAACCCTTTATATTATCTAAATATTCTATCCACATCATTCTTACAATAACTATAAATATGAAAGGCAGGGTCACACCTGACACATTACAATGGCTATAAAGACATGCGGAAGATCATAAATAGTTGATAAACAGGATAGCGACTAACTGATAAAGTAGAATTACAGTGTGCGTCAACGGGTTCAACAAGTACATGTCATAGAAGATATGTATATATTATACAACATATGTACATACTCAGGGCTCAACATTTGCATTCACCATAGCTACTGGCAAGTGCAAATTCTGCCCTTGAGAGTACAAGTAGTTGACCCCTGGTAAGTGTGTCATTGACACTCCAAGCTTGCAGTAGTGAGTAACTTTTAAATGGGACCTGCCACAACAAAATGTATGTATACTCATTAGATTGAGCATACAATTATATCTATAAATTGTGCTAGAAGTGTTGCTAGCAAACATATATATATATATATATATATATATATAGAGAGAGAGAGAGAGAGAGAGAGAGAGAGAGAAAAACCTTTTTTTAATTATTCAGCTCTGTTAAGAATAGCAACCACAGCATATATGCTGTGGTTGCTATGGAGATTCCCTAGCCTGCAGTTCTAGAGCTGGCTAGGGAGTATAGGAACAGAGTGACATGTAGTCACTCTGTTACGACTCAGGTCACTGAGAAGGTTTGCCCTGCTTAGCCATGCATCCCCAAGCAGGGCAAATCTATGAAGACAGGAGGCAGAGCGGTGGACAGCCGAGAAGTGGCTGTTACATGAAGAGTAACACCCACAAAGCTTGAATATTGCAGAGCTGGAACATGGGATTAAATCTCTATATTTTACATTGAGTACACCATCTATCTTTGTGATATATAGTGTGATCAATATATACAGGAGCGATATCACGCAAGATGATTTTTTTTCAGGTTCTCTCCAAGTCCTGGTAAGAAGTGATGCGCTGGCACAGTGACACAAAATTCACAAAGTGATTCAACACACACAAAGTAAAACCCCTGGCGTATAGTTAGTGGGTGATTCACCTACAGGCAGGAGGCAGATAAGCTGACACACATGGAAGTGACAGAAACACATCTGCCTATGACAGCTTGTCAGTGCTCGGGTTGCCAGATTGACCAGTGAGTGGAAGACAGTCCCACTAAAGAGCGATATTCACTGAGGCATTATGATGGGATTCTCCATCAATAACGAATTACAGGGTTCTGCTAGGGATCAGTGAGGGCTGGCATGGTGCCCATGCTGGAGACAGTTCGAATCCTTATTAAAGAGCCGTATAAAGACTGGGCCCCCTGTCAGTGCTCCCCCTGGCTCTCACCCTCATTATAAGGTCCTATGATGGAGTCTCTCTCTCTCACCCTCATTATAAGGTCCTATGATGGAGTCTCTCTCTCTCACCCTCAATATAAGGTCCTATGATGGAGTCTCTCTCACCCTCAATATAAGGTCCTATGATGGAGTCTCTCTCACCCTCAATATAAGGTCCTATGATGGAGTCTCTCTCTCTCACCCTCAGTATAAGATCCTATGATGGAGTCTCTCTCTCTCTCACCCGCAGTATAAGATCCTATGATGGAGTCTCTCTCGTTCACCCTCAGTATACGGTCCTATGATGGAGTCTGTCTGTCTCTGTCTCTCACTCTCTCTCACCCTCAGTAAAAGGTCCTATGACGGAGTCTCTCTCTCGCACCCTCAGTATAAGGTCCTATGATGGAGTCTGTCTGTCTCTGTCTCTCACTCTCTCTCTCTCTCTCTCCCCCTCAGTATAAGATCCTATGATGGAGTCTCTCTCTCTCTCCCCCTCAGTATAAGATCCTATGATGGAGTCTCTCTCTCACCCTCAGTATAAGGTCCTATGATGGAGTCTCTCACTCTCACCCTCAGTATAAGATCCTATGATGGAGTCTCTCTCTCTCACCCTCAGTATAAGGTCCTATGATGGAGTCTGTCTGCCTCTGTCTATGTCTCTCACTCTCTCTCTCACCCTCAGTATAAGATCCTATGATGGAGTCTCTCTCTCTCTCACCCTCATTATAAGATCCTATGATGGAGTCTCTCTCTCACCCTCAGTATAAGATCCTATGATGGAGTCTCTCTCTCTCACCCTCAGTATAAGATCCTATGATGGAGTCTCTCTCTCTCACCCTCAGTATAAGATCCTATGATGGAGTCTCTCTCTCTCTCTCTCTCTCTCACCCTCAGTATAAGATCCTATGATGGAGTCTCTGTCTCTCACCCTCAGTATAAGGTTCTATGATGGAGTCTCTCTCTCTCTCTCACCCTCAGTATAAGATCCTATGATGGAGTCTCTCTCTCACCCTCAGTATAAGATCCTATGATGGAGTCTCTCTCTCACCCTCAGTATAAGATCCTATGATGGAGTCTCTCTCTCACCCTCAGTATAAGATCCTATGATGGAGTCTCTCTCTCACCCTCAGTATAAGATCCTATGATGGAGTCTCTCTCTCTCACCCTCAGTATAAGATCCTATGATGGAGTCTCTCTCTCTCTCACCCTCAGTATAAGATCATATGATGGAGTCTCTCTCTCTCTCACCCTCATTATAAGATCCTATGATGGAGTTTCTCTCTCACCCTCAGTATAAGATCCTATGATGGAGTCTCTCTCTCTCTCTCTCACCCTCAGTATAAGATCCTATGATGGAGTCTCTCTCTCTCACCCTCAGTATACGGTCCTATGATGGAGTCTGTCTGTCTCTGTCTCTCACTCTCTCTCACCCTCAGTATAGGATCCTATGATGGAGTATCTCTCTCTCTCTCACCCTCAGTATAAGGTCCTATGATGGAGTCTCTCTCTCACCCTCAGTATAAGATCCTATGATGGAGTCTCTCTCTCTCACCCTCAGTATAAGATCCTATGATGGAGTCTCTCTCTCTCTCTCACCCTCAGTATAAGATCCTATGATGGAGTCTCTCTCTCTCTCTCTCTCTCTCTCTCTCACCCTCAGTATAAGATCCTATGATGGAGTCTCTGTCTCTCACCCTCAGTATAAGGTTCTATGATGGAGTCTCTCTCTCTCTCTCACCCTCAGTATAAGATCCTATGATGGAGTCTCTCTCTCACCCTCAGTATAAGATCCTATGATGGAGTCTCTCTCTCACCCTCAGTATAAGATCCTATGATGGAGTCTCTCTCTCTCACCCTCAGTATAAGATCCTATGATGGAGTCTCTCTCTCTCTCACCCTCAGTATAAGATCATATGATGGAGTCTCTCTCTCTCTCACCCTCATTATAAGATCCTATGATGGAGTCTCTCTCTCACCCTCAGTATAAGATCCTATGATGGAGTCTCTCTCTCTCTCTCTCTCTCTCTCACCCTCAGTATAAGATCCTATGATGGAGTCTCTCTCTCTCACCCTCAGTATACGGTCCTATGATGGAGTCTGTCTGTCTCTGTCTCTCACTCTCTCTCACCCTCAGTATAGGATCCTATGATGGAGTATCTCTCTCTCTCTCACCCTCAGTATAAGGTCCTATGATGGAGTCTCTGTCTCTCACCCTCAGTATAAGATCCTATGATGGAGTCTCTCTTTCTCTCTCTCTCACCCTCAGTATAAGATCCTATGATGGAGTCTCTCTCTCTCACCCTCAGTATAAGGTCCTATGATGGAGTCTCTCTCTCTCACCCTCAGTATAAGGTCCTATGATGGAGTCTCTCTCTCTCTCCCCCTCAGTATAAGATCCTATGATGGAGTCTCTCTCTCACCCTCAGTATAAGGTCCTATGATGGAGTCTCTGTCTCTCACCCTCCGTATAAGATCCTATGATGGAGTCTCTCTCTCTCTCTCACCCTCAGTATAAGATCCTATGATGGAGTCTCTCTCTCTCTCTCTCTCACCCTCAGTATAAGATCCTATGATGGAGTCTCTCACTCTCACCCTCAGTATAAGATCCTATGATGGAGTCTCTCACTCTCACCCTCAGTATAAGATCCTATGATGGAGTCTCTCACTCTCACCCTCAGTATAAGATCCTATGATGGAGTATCTCTCTCTCTCTCTCTCACCCTCAGTATAAGATCCTATGATGGAGTCTCTCTCTCTCACCCTCAGTATAAGGTCCTATGATGGAGTCTCTCTCGCTCTCTCTCACCCTCAGTATAAGATCCTATGATGGAGTCTCTCTCTCACCCTCAGTATAAGATCCTATGATGGAGTCTCTCTCTCTCTCTCTCACCCTCAGTATAAGATCATATGATGGAGTCAGTCTCTCTCTCTCTCTCTCTCACCCTCAGTATAAGATCCTATGATGGAGTCTCTGTCTCTCACCCTCAGTATAAGATCCTATGATGGAGTCTCTCTCTCTCTCCCTCAGTATAAGGTCCTATGATGGAGTCTGTCTGCCTCTGTCTATGTCTCTCACTCTCACCCTCAGTATAAGATCCTATGATGGAGTCTCTCTCTCACCCTCAGTATAAGATCCTATGATGGAGTCTCTCTCTCACCCTCAGTATAAGATCCTATGATGGAGTCTCTCTCTCACCCTCAGTATAAGATCCTATGATGGAGTCTCTCTCTCACCCTCAGTATAAGATCCTATGATGGAGTCTCTCTCTCACCCTCAGTATAAGATCCTATGATGGAGTCTCTCTCTCACCCTCAGTATAAGATCCTATGATGGAGTCTCTCTCTCTCACCCTCAGTATAAGATCCTATGATGGAATCTCTCTCTCTCACCCTCAGTATAAGATCCTATGATGGAGTCTCTCTCTCTCACCCTCAGTATAAGATCCTATGATGGAGTCTCTCTCTCTCACCCTCAGTATAAGATCCTATGATGGAGTCTCTCTCTCTCTCACCCTCAGTATAAGATCCTATGATGGAGTCTCTCTCTCTCTCTCTCTCACCCTCAGTATAAGATCCTATGATGGAGTCTCTCTCTCACCCTCAGTATAAGATCCTATGATGGAGTCTCTCTCTCACTCTCAGTATAAGATCCTATGATGGAGTCTCTCTCTCACCCTCAGTATAAGATCCTATGATGGAGTCTCTCTCTCTCTCTCTCTCTCTCTCTCTCACCCTCATTATAATATCCTATGATGGAGTCTCTCTCTCACCCTCAGTATAAGATCCTATGATGGAGTCTCTCTCTCACTCTCAGTATAAGATCCTATGATGGAGTCTCTCTCTCACCCTCAGTATAAGATCCTATGATGGAGTCTCTCTCTCTCTCTCTCTCTCTCTCTCTCTCTCTCTCTCTCTCCCTCACCCTCAGTATAAGATCCTATGATGGAGTCGGCCCAGGCTGTCTCTTCCTCCTTGATGTCCAGCACTCTGTCGATGGATTTCTGTGCCTGGGATAGCGCTTGCTTGGCGAAGCTGGACAGGTGCGAGGCGTTAAACCAGCTCATCCTGCGGCCGGTACCGGCTCCCGGGGGCCACACCGCCAACCGCGACCGAACCCCCAGCACTTCCCGAACACGTAGCAGTAAACAAACCCAGCCTCCACGTCATCACCCTGCGACTACCGCAACCGCAGCCAGGGGGCGTGGCTTCTCACGTTCCATCACCCTCACTGCAGGAAGGATGGACTGTCTGTCCCACCAGCTATAACTGTCTGTCTGTTCCACCAGCTATAACTGTCTGTCTGCCCCACCAGCTATAACTGACTGTCTGTCCCATCAGCTATGACTGTCTGTCTGTCCCTCCCATCAGCTATGACTGTCTGTCTGTCCCTCCCATCAGCTATGACTGTCTGTCCCATCAGCTATACCTGTCTGTCTGTCCCATCAGCTATACCTGTCTGTCTGTCCCATCAGCTAAAACTGTCTGTCTGTCCCACCAGCTAAAACTGTCTGTCTGTCCCATCAGCTAAAACAACTGTCTGTCTGTCCCATCAGCTAAAACCGTCTGTCTGTCCCACCAGCTAAAACTGTCTGTCTGTCCCACCAGCTATAACTGTCTGTCTGTCCGTCCCACCAGCTATAACTGTCTGTCTGTCCGTCCCACCAGCTATAACTGTCTGTCTGTCCGTCCCACCAGATATAACTGTCCGTCTGTCCGTCCCACCAGATATAACTGTCTGTCTGTCCGTCCCACCAGCTAAAACTGACTGCCTGTCTGTCCCATCAGCTAAAACCGACTGTCTGTCTGTCCCACCAGCTAAAACAACTGTCTGTCTGTCCCACCAGCTATACCTGTCTGTCTGTCCGTCCCACCAGCTATAACTGTCTGTCTGTCCGTCCCACCAGCTATAACTGTCTGTCTGTCCGTCCCACCAGCTATAACTGTCTGTCTGTCTGTCCCACCAGCTATAACTGTCTGTCTGTCCCACCAGCTAAAACTGACTGTCTGTCTGTCTGTCCGTCTGTCCCACCAGCTATAACTGTCTGTCCGTCCCACCAGCTATAACTGTCTGTCTGTTCCACCAGCTATAACTGTCTGTCTGCCCCACCAGCTATAACTGACTGTCTGTCCCATCAGCTATGACTGTCTGTCTGTCCCTCCCATCAGCTATGACTGTCTGTCTGTCCCTCCCATCAGCTATGACTGTCTGTCCCATCAGCTATACCTGTCTGTCTGTCCCATCAGCTATACCTGTCTGTCTGTCCCATCAGCTAAAACTGTCTGTCTGTCCCACCAGCTAAAACTGTCTGTCTGTCCCACCAGCTATACCTGTCTGTCTGTCCCACCAGCTATACCTGTCTGTCTGTCCCACCAGCTATACCTGTCTGTCTGTCCCACCAGCTATACCTGCCTGTCTGTCCCACCAGCTATACCTGCTTGTCTGTCCCACCAGCTATACCTGCTTGTCTGTCCCATCAGCTATACCTGCTTGTCTGTCCCATCAGCTATACCTGTCTGTCTGTCCCATCAGCTATACCTGTCTGTCTGTCCCATCAGCTATAACTGTCTGTCTGTCCCACAAGCTATACCTGTCTGTCTGTCTGTCCCATCAGCTATAACTGTCTGTCTGTCCCACAAGCTATACCTGTCTGTCTGTCTGTCCCACAAGCTATACCTGTCTGTCTGTCTGTCCCACCAGCTATGACTGTCTGTCTGTCCCACCAGCTATGACTGTCTGTCTGTCCCACCAGCTATGACTGTCCGTCCCACCAGCTATAACTGACTGTCTGTCTGTCCCACCAGCTAAAACTGACTGTCTGTCCCACCAGCTATGACTGTCTGTCTGTCCCACCAGCTATGACTGTCTGTCTGTCCCACCAGCTATGACTGTCTGTCTGTCCCATCAGCTATGACTGTCTGTCTGTCTGTCCCACCAGCTATAACTGTCTGTCTGTCCCACCAGCTATAACTGTCTGTCTGTCCCACCAGCTATAACTGTCTGTCCGTCCCGCCAGCTATAACTGTCTGTCCGTCCCGCCAGCTATAACTGTCTGTCCGTCCCACCAGCTATAACTGTCTGTCTGTCCGTCCCACCAGCTATAACTGTCTGTCTGTCCGTCCCACCAGCTATAACTGTCTGTCTGTCCCACCAGCTATAACTGACTGTCTGTCTGTCCCATCAGCTATGACTGTCTGTCTGTCCCTCCCATCAGCTATGACTCTGTCCCATCAGCTATTCCTGTCTGTCTGTCCCACCAGCTAAAACTGTCTGTCTGTACGTCCCACCAGCTATGACTGTCTGTCTGTCCCACCAGCTATACCTATCTGTCTGTCCCACCAGCTATACCTGCCTGTCTGTCCCACCAGCTATACCTGTCTGTCCCATCAGCTATACCTGTCTGTCTGTCCCATCAGCTAAAACTGTCTGTCTGTCCCACCAGCTATACCTGTCTGTCTGTCCCACCAGCTATACCTGTCTGTCTGTCCCACCAGCTATACCTGTCTGTCTGTCCCACCAGCTATACCTGCCTGTCTGTCCCACCAGCTATACCTGCTTGTCTGTCCCACCAGCTATACCTGCTTGTCTGTCCCATCAGCTATACCTGCTTGTCTGTCCCATCAGCTATACCTGTCTGTCTGTCCCATCAGCTATACCTGTCTGTCTGTCCCATCAGCTATAACTGTCTGTCTGTCCCACAAGCTATACCTGTCTGTCTGTCTGTCCCATCAGCTATAACTGTCTGTCTGTCCCACAAGCTATACCTGTCTGTCTGTCTGTCCCACAAGCTATACCTGTCTGTCTGTCTGTCCCACCAGCTATGACTGTCTGTCTGTCCCACCAGCTATGACTGTCTGTCTGTCCCACCAGCTATGACTGTCTGTCCGTCCCACCAGCTATAACTGACTGTCTGTCCGTCCCACCAGCTATAACTGACTGTCTGTCCGTCCCACCAGCTATAACTGTCTGTCTGTCTGTCCCACCAGCTAAAACTGTCTGTCCCACCAGCTATGACTGTCTGTCCCATCAGCTATGACTGTCTGTCTGTCTGTCTGTCCCACCAGCTATAACTGTCTGTCTGTCCCACCAGCTATAACTGTCTGTCCGTCCCGCCAGCTATAACTGTCTGTCCGTCCCACCAGCTATAACTGTCTGTCTGTCCGTCCCACCAGCTATAACTGTCTGTCTGTCCGTCCCACCAGCTATAACTGTCTGTCTGTCCCACCAGCTATAACTGACTGTCTGTCTGTCCCATCAGCTATGACTGTTTGTCTGTCCCTCCCATCAGCTATGACTCTGTCCCATCAGCTATTCCTGTCTGTCTGTCCCACCAGCTAAAACTGTCTGTCTGTACGTCCCACCAGCTATGACTGTCTGTGTGTCCCACCAGCTATACCTATCTGTCTGTCCCACCAGCTATACCTGCCTGTCTGTCCCACCAGCTATACCTGTCTGTCCCACCAGCTATACCTGTCTGTCCCATCAGCTATACCTGTCTGTCTGTCTGTCCCACAAGCTATACCTGTCTGTCTGTCTGTCCCATCAGCTATACCTGTCTGTCCCATCAGCTATGACTGTCTGTCTGTCCCTCCCATCAGCTATGACTGTTTGTCTGTCCCTCCCATCAGCTATGACTCTGTCCCATCAGCTATTCCTGTCTGTCTGTCCCACCAGCTAAAACTGTCTGTCTGTACGTCCCACCAGCTATGACTGTCTGTGTGTCCCACCAGCTATACCTATCTGTCTGTCCCACCAGCTATACCTGCCTGTCTGTCCCACCAGCTATACCTGTCTGTCCCATCAGCTATACCTGTCTGTCTGTCTGTCCCACAAGCTATACCTGTCTGTCTGTCTGTCCCATCAGCTATACCTGTCTGTCCCATCAGCTATGACTGTCTGTCTGTCCCTCCCATCAGCTATGACTGTCTGTCCTATCAGCTATACCTGTCTGTCTGTCCCACCAGCTAAAACTGTCTGTCTGTACGTCCCACCAGCTATGACTGTCTGTCTGTCCCACCCTCTATACCTGTCTGTCTGTCTGTCCCACCAGCTATACCTGTCTGTCTGTTCCACCAGCTATACCTGCCTGTCTGTCCCACCAGCTATACCTGTCTGTCTGTCCCATCAGCTATAACGGTCTGTCTGTCCCATCAGCTATAACTGTCTGTCTGTCCCACAAGCTATAACTGTCTGTTCTACAAGCTATACCTGTCTGTCTGTTCCACCAGCTATACCTGCCTGTCTGTCCCACCAGTTATACCTGTCTGTCTGTCCCATCAGCTATAACTGTCTGTCTGTCCCATCAGCTATAACTGTCTGTCTGTCCCACAAGCTATAACTGTCTGTTCTACAAGCTATACCTGTCTGTCTGTCCCATCAGCTATACCTGTCTGTCTGTCTGTCCCACCAGCTATGACTGTCTTTCTGTCCGTCCCACCAGCTATAAATGTCTGCCTGTCAGTCCCATCAGCTATACCTGTCTGTCTGTCCCATTGTTTTGGACCAGATCAAGTGTCTGCCTGAGTATCTGCCCCTGTCCAGATTTTTAAAGTAAGGTAACGTGTGCACACTGAAGAAATCACACTGGCAACAAGCTCAGATAAATTAAAACTTTGAAGTGTTTATTGGGGGCGGACACAGCCCCTTAAAAAATGCAAAATAATGCATTGTGTGCAAATATTAAGCATACATTTTTAATTGGCTAAGTGTTTTATCTTGATGTACTTCCTCCAAGGTGTGATGTCATCATCATCTTAGGTGTAGCTCCGGATGGAGACGCCATCTTGTTACATGAGGGTTTTGGTCGATGGGAGGGGGTGCTCTAGCCGCCATTTTGAGTAATGAATGAGCACAGGTACACATAGTAAATAGAAATTTTACATGCGTTAGTTTCTATCCATCACACCATCAGCTATAACTGTCTGTCTGTCATTCCCATCAGCTATAACTGTCTGTCTGTCATTCCAATCAGCTATAACTGTCTGTCTGTCAGTCCCATCAGCTATAACTGTCTGTCTGTCTGTCCCATCAGCTATAACTGTCTGTCTGTCAGTCCCATCAGCTTTAACTGTCTGTCTGTCAGTCCCATCAGCTATAACTGTCTGTCTGTCCCATCAGCTATAATTGTGTGTCTCTTCCATCAGCTATAACTGTCTGTCAGTTCCAGTATCCTTAGCCAGCTGATAGAGGCAATGGAAGTGGCAGAGTTTAACGCAGATCTGTCACTTTTCAATATTGAAAATACTGATTAACTTAGTTAACTAATTTAAATTCGAATCCAAAGTTATCATTAGACTAAATATGGACTATTATTATTTTTTTATTATTTATATAGCACCAGCAAATTCCGTAGTGCTGTACAATGGGTGACTACTGTGTCTTATAGTAAATCCTGAGGTTGACAATATGGGAGCTCCAGTAGCTATCACAAATGAGGGCTGTAGGATTCAGTCTCTATCTATGAAGATTAAAGCACCAGGAGCTCAAGAGAACTTGTATCGTGAAGATGGCGGTGGACATGAGGGACAGCCGGAGGGAAGTAAAACTTCCACTGCACCCCACGGCCACCGGACCCAGACCAGATCTCTCTATTTTTATGTGCTTTTGTGAAACATGCAAAGACCCCCGAAATTGATAGATCTGCTTTAAAGCGTTTTTTTTGTGTGTGTTTTTTTTTATGTAAGCATGTACCAAATTCCTTCTTAGGTGGTTGGTCCCTTTTTTCCCCCAGAAATGCTTAATTTCAAAGTTATACATAAGGAAAAGTAATGGATTATTTTCCTCATACAACACTTGAAGCCTGACAAAGGGTGTAACTTTAGTCAAGCTTCACTGCCTTTGTCAACTTTGTCATTGGCCCTGGATCCATATACTCACCTCCCTCCAGCAACGCATCACATCCTCTAGCGGCATGCCACTGCTCCTCAGTGTTGACTCTTGCACGCCCAGCTTATGGCAAAGAATTCCATTTCTCGATTTCCGGGCATCTCCACCATAGAAGATTGAAGATGGCAGCACCTACAAATAAGACTCGGCACTCCATAAATAACAGCAATTAACCCCTTAAGGACCGGCCTGTTTTTGTGATGTACGTTAAGGACCAGAGCAGTTTTGACACTTTTGTGGTTTCCGCTCTCTCATTTACGGTTCCCATACAAGTTATATACTGTTTTATTCAGGACAAGAAGGGCTTTCTTTACATACCACTAATTGTATCATGTCATATATTTTACTTTAAAAAAATAATAAAATATGGTGAAAAATCTTTTACTTATCTACAAAAGCTAATGAAAAAAACTGCTAAATAGATTAAAAATGTTGTCCTGAGTTTAAAAACACCCAGTGTTTACATGGTTTATTGCTTTTTTTGCAAGTTATAGATACAATGTAAATACAAGTAGGAAATTGTTGTTTCAATATATATAGGTATGAATAAAAAAAGGAAAAACCTACCATTAAGTGTCTCAACATCATGATAGATATTGTCACAGTTGAAATGAACGTTCAAACATAACTTTTAATAGATATACTAAAATGGAAATGATAAAAACAAAAAGCTCAAGGCTAAATCTATGTCCTATAATCTGGCTAAGGCACTACACCCTCCAATAAGAAATATAGCAAGGAAAGTATTAGTAAGAAGAAGTAAGATAATGAATAATATAGAATGTGACACTTGCTATAAACAGTGTAGCTGAGATGGTAAAGGGGAGTGTAGAGTGCTTCTATCCTCAAGACTCTAACTGCAGAAAAGAGTCTATTGGATATGGGAGAAATGCCTCTTGTGTTCAAGTAGTTGCTAAACAGCACACCAGTGTGGTTGCAGAACTGCTGCACTAGTAGTAAAGAGACGAAGAATGCCTGTGAACCAGGCCTAGTCAGCTACACCTCTGCTGCTGTATTCACACAGCTGCGATCTCACCAGCGAACCTGCTTCTACATCTAGGCATCCGTTCTCTTAGTCCTGTACTCTGTCTACCATTTTTCTATGGAGGGTTAAGAGGAGCAGTATAGGTATTTATTAAGGGGTGCCCTCGAAGGCACTTGGACTTTTTACCTAAAGCCAGCGTTAGGACTATACAACTCTTTATATTTCTATTGATAGCAACTACAAATCCTAGCGGTCCACTGCCTCTTATACCTCCTGGTTCACAGGCATTCTTTGTCTCTTTACTACTAGTGCAGCAGTTCTGCAACCACACTGGTGTGCTGTTTAGCAACTACTTGAGCACAAGAGGCATTTCTCCCATATCCGATAGACTCTTTTCTGCAGTTAGAGTCTAGAGGAGTATATTTCGTATTATTTTTATTTATACATAGATATATATCATTACATTCTAAGTGTATTTTTATATATATTTATTATATATATATATATATATATATATATATATATATATTATCAAAATACCGTTAGAATAAAATTACATATATATATATATATATATATATATATATATAAGATACAAAATTACCGGCACTCAAGGATTGACAGTACTTCAAATCTTCATTTATTTCGAAGACAAAGATCGACGTTTCAGCTCCTCACAGGAGCTTTCATCAGGACACAAAATATCAAAACACTGAAAACACTCTTATATAGGACAAACAATTACTACTAATGGGTACTTACCACCAGGTGCACTGCATTTGCGCTCGCCGCCGGAACCGCCGAGACCGCCTTCACAGACAACCTTACTTCCGGGTTTACGGTCATGTGACCCCCTAGGACGTGTCAATTAACCAGGCTGTGTACGTTGCTGGGGCAACACCAATGAACAATCTCAGGTGGTTGCTCCCAAAGTACCAGCGCCGGCGAGGACCAAATTTCTTTATGACACTTAATGTTGTCATGGCGACCAGGACGCGTTTCCGGCGAGCGTGCCAAAACGCATAGAATCTGAACGAAAAACCTACAAGACACATATCTGCATATAAATGTATATACATATGTAAAAAATGTGTATGAGTAGTGGTGAAAAATGAAATGGTTTGGGATGCGTGACGTGTGGCCACCTCATTCCCTCCAAAACCTTTACACACCCGTTTACAGGCAAGTCCTACAAGATCAGACAACGTATTAATTGCAGAACTGAGTTTGTTATCTATAAATTGACTTGCCCTTGTGGGCTCAACTATATAGGTAAAACAGAAACCGCACTCTGTGAAAGAATAAGAGGCCACAGGTCTAGTATCCGGCTTGCCTACCGTGATGGCAAATCGGACAAACCAGTGGCCAGACATTTTCTAGAACTTAAGCATCAACTAGCTTCACTCAGATGCGTTGCAATTGAACATGTTCCATTGTCTGCCAGAGGGGGTGATAGAGCTAGGCTCTTATTACAAAGAGAGACCTACTGGATTTGCCAGTTAGGAACCCTAGCACCTCGAGGCCTCAATGAGAAATGTTCATTTGCTTCTTTCCTATAAGGATCTGAGCCTTGACCTTCACTATCAATATCTACATGTCATGGGATTGTTTACCTCCACATCCGTCATTTTGCTATTTTTTTTTTTTTTCCATTCGTATATTATCATTGTTTATTACTTTATTCGTTATTACTCTCATTCTGACTTATTTTATTTTTCATTCCTCATTTTTATTTTTATTTATTTTTTATTGTATCATTTCATTTTACTTTCTTGTTTATTTTTATTTTCATATTTATTTTTATTTTTATTTATTTTTTTATTATTTATTTTTTTATTATTTATTTTTTATATTTATTTTTATTTTTTATTTTTCATATATTTTTTATTCTTATTTTTTATTTTAATTTTTATTCTTATTTTGTTCTTTATTATTTTTTATTTTTATTTTATTTTTATTTATATTTATTTTATTTTTATATTTATGTTTATTTTTATTTTGATCTTTATTTTTATTTTTTTAATTTTATTTTGCGTTTTTCTGTCTTTTTCTTATGTTCCAGTACTGCTGACTATTCTTTTAATTCCATATTAACCTTACTTAATGTTATATGTAACAAGTATGTATCTAAGGGACTTACCCCAGGTGCGCAATTACCGAGCACTATATATGCATCTTATTCACATATTCAGATTTAGTATTATCACTTAGGAGTAAGATTATCTTCACACACATATTGTTCACATTTCTGCAGCCTTTGGGCCTCCCCCCACTTATCACTTCAACATACTAGACACATCACTTTGATATTTTACACAAGTTTTATGTTTGCTGTTTCGAGGATTTATATGCACTCTCTACTGTTTATTAACATTTTCCATTTTTCACCACTACTCATACACATTTTTTACATATGTATATACATTTATATGCAGATATGTGTCTTGTAGGTTTTTCGTTCAGATTCTATGCGTTTTGGCACGCTCGCCGGAAACGCGTCCTGGTCGCCATGACAACATTAAGTGTCATAAAGAAATTTGGTCCTCGCCGGCGCTGGTACTTTGGGAGCAACCACCTGAGATTGTTCATTGGTGTTGCCCCAGCAACGTACACAGCCTGGTTAATTGACACGTCCTAGGGGGTCACATGACCGTAAACCCGGAAGTAAGGTTGTCTGTGAAGGCGGTCTCGGCGGTTCCGGCGGCGAGCGCAAATGCAGTGCACCTGGTGGTAAGTACCCATTAGTAGTAATTGTTTGTCCTATATAAGAGTGTTTTCAGTGTTTTGATATTTTGTGTCCTGATGAAAGCTCCTGTGAGGAGCTGAAACGTCGATCTTTGTCTTCGAAATAAATGAAGATTTGAAGTACTGTCAATCCTTGAGTGCCGGTAATTTTGTATCTTGTATTATTTAGCCACCAGAGCACCAGGTAATTTTTTCCATTATTGAAGTTGGAGTGCAGGGGTTCTCTGGATTTGTATATATATATATATATATATATATATATCATTTTTGTTTTAATTATTAAAAAAAATTTTTACATTTTTTTTGCATATTATTTATATTTTATAATAATATATATATATACTTATTATATATATTGTATATATACACCGGTAATTTAAATATAAGTTTATTTTTCTTTTTGAATTCTTTATTTTTGTCGTGCATGGTTTGACAAAATGATGTACGTTGCCACAGCAGCAAACATAATCACAGTAAGTTCACAGGTTTATACTTATGTGGCATTAAGGTACAAGCACATTTTTTAAACTTTGTTAAACATAGCATTAATCGTCGTGGCGTTCGCTAAATAGGTACATGGTAATATTAGGAAAGACAATGTATAATGGTGTAGGTTCTCGCTTGGATAGATAGTAGGAAGGACATGTCAGAAGGTCGAAAACAGAGGAGTGACAAAGGGGGGAAACATGACATGCATCTGCATCCTAGCTTCAAACAGTTAATGAGTTAATTGTTATGAGGCTGACATAAACGATTACACATATCTAATATATTGTTTGGACTTGTTTCATTAGATGTAGCTGCAAGTTAAGCTAGGTCTAAGTAGGACTTCTTATACAAAGCAAGATCATAGTGAAGTTATCACCCTGATTAAGCAGAGTTTCCCAAGCCGCCTCAGTGGGAAGATTTCAGTGTCCTGGCGGGCTCAAGGCTTGACAGACAGGGGCAGTCCTGTTTTTAAATCCCATACCTGCCCTGCTGGGTCTTGGTTGCATGGGGTGAGTGTCCTTCCGAGCAGGCTGCAGGGCGAAGTTGGTCCGCAGCTTATCATGTGGGTCTCGCAGGGTTTCCCAGTGTTGCCGATGCAGGTTAATGGGCTTGCCTCCCTTGGTCCTCCGCATGCTGGTGTCTGCCCTTATCGGGAGCTGGGTGTATACTGCGGAGTGCTGCCGCTTGCTGAATCTTCCCGTTGTGGGCTGGAGTGTTGGTGATTGCCGGGCAGTCCGCCAATAGAGGAGCCTTTCTTGACGGCTTGCACGGTAGCTGCCGATGGGTATGTTTGCTGCTTTGTGTGATGCATGTTCAGTGCAGCTGTTGTCCCTCGCGCACTTAAATCGTGCTGTTTTTGCCGTCTCTCTGTGCGGTTTGAGTGGGAGGCAGGAGCCTTGGTGGTTGTGAGCGCGGGTTGGGAGCAGGCCTTCCCCTCGCCGTCTGCGCGGGTTGGGAGCAGGCCTTCCCCTCGCCGTCTGCGCACATGGCGCCTGCCATTTTAAGTGCAGCGGTTGGACTCTACAACCTCAATTGCGGTGTCATGGCCAGGGCCACAGGGTGAGGACCGGGATCACCCCCACCGGTCCAAAGGGGGGGGGAACGGGGCCGGGTCTGCGCCGGTCTGCATCCCTAGCTGGGCTCCGTGGTGCAGGATAGTGGGGCAGCGGCCGTCTACCCCACTCACCGCAGGAGAAGGCCCCATTTGGGGTAGCGTGTTGTCCTCCCCCAGGGGACTGAAGCTCACTGAGCCAGTCTCTCCCCGGGTCCCGTAGTCTCTCAGCTTTGGGTAACTGTACTGGCGATCCATATTTTGACGGTAAGACATGGTTTACACAGCGTATATTGCGGTTGGTTACAGGAGCCGCTTAGACATGCGACCATCCCGCTCGGCGGTCCGGCCCCTCCCCATAAGTGTATTTTTATATTAATATATGTATACAGTTGCAAGAAAAAGTATGTGAACCCTTTGGAATTATATGGATTTCTGCACAAATTGGTCATAAAATGTGATCTAAGTCACAACAATAGACAATCACAGTCTGCTTAAACTAATAACACACAAAGAATGAAATGTTGCCATGTTTTTATTGAACACACCATGTAAACATTCACAGTGCAGGTGGAAAAGGTATGTGAACCCTTGGATTTAATAACTGGTTGAACCTGGCAGCAATAACTTCAACCAAACGTTTCCTGTAGTTGTAGATCAGACGTGCACAACGGTCAGGAGTAATTGTTGACCATTCCTCTCTACAAAACTGTTTCAGTTCAGCAATATTCTTGGGATGTCTGGTGTGAATCGCTTTCTTGAGGTCATGCCACAGCATCTCAATCGGGTTGAGGTCAGGACTCTGACTGGGCCACTTCAGAAGGCGTATTTTCTTCTGTTTAAGCCATTCTGTTGTTGATTTACTTCTATGCTTTGGGCCATTGTCCTGTTGCAACACCCATCTTCTGTTGAGCTTCAGCTGGTAGACAGATGGCCTTAAGTTCTCCTGCAAAATGTCTTGATAAACTTGGGAATTCATTTTTCCTTCGATGATAGCAATCCGTCCAGGCCCTGACGCAGCAAAGCAGCCCCAAACCATGATGCCCCCACCACCATACTTCACAGTTGGGATTAGGTTTTGATGTTGGTGTGCTGTGCCTCTTTTTCACCAGAACTTGTGTGTTTTTTATAGTGCAGGGCACCTGTAACCAACACCTCCGATCTCATCTCATTGATTGGACTCCAGTTGGCTGACATCTCACTACAATTAGTTCTAGGAGATGTCATTAGTCTAGGGGTTCACATACTTTTTCCACCTGCACTGTGAATGTTTACATGGTGTGTTCAATAAAAACATGGCAACATTTCATTCTCTGTGTGTTATTAGTTTAAGCAGACTGTGATTGTCTATTGTTGTGACTTAGATGATGATCAGATCACATTGTATGACCAATTTGTGCAGAAATCCATATCATTCCAAAGGGTTCACATACTTTTTCTTGCAACTGTATATAAATATAAAAATACACTTAGTTTGACATTATGTATATAAGATACATATATTATTATTTTTTAACACTGATTGCTATTTTTTTTTTTTTTTTTTAAATTCTTTATTTTTGTTGTGCAGGTGGTTACACGTTATCAGCTGACGCCACAACAGCGTACTTAAAGGTTCATATCAGTTAGACAGTGGCATGATAAGTCGCACAATTTTATATTTTCTAGGTATATCGATTAAACATCTAAAGTGATAGAGTAAGCTTAACTAGAATACAATGAAATAAAATAACATAGTAGTTGCTCGTCGGTACTAATTTTGCTATGCTAGCGTAGTCACAATGCTTGAGCCTGTTTTTTAGTTTAGCAGTAGCTAATTAAAATATGGTAGTCATGCTGTGAGTGTATAGGCTAGGAGGTCTATAGGCTAGATAGTGGCTAACAGTGCTAAGATTTGCCTTCCATATAGAGTCACATCGCTAGTCTCTCTAGACATGTTAATGCTCTGCTGTGTCAGTAGGTAACTAAGTGTATGCTTAATTTACCAAGCTAGTGTACATTTTGTAGGCGTTATAATCAGGCTCATTGGATTATGTATGGGATTAACAACCTGCTGTATATACTTCAATGGGCTACATTAACTAGCATTAAAATGTGCTGCATTCATAGGCAAATAGTAGTGAGAGACATAAGGTCACACAATCAGCGCATATTGGGTAGAGTGACCGCTGGAATACGGTTTAGTCCTTACGGCATGGTAAAGCGTTCAGGTAAAATGGTGTCCATCTGTATCATGGCGGATTCAGAGTTAAATAATACTGTCCGCTGTCCTGAGAGAGTCTCTGACTCAGCCAATCCCCTGACTCGGGAAGCTCTTAGGACATGTGAAGAGGTAGGTGGCTGCTTTGTTCTCCTCCGTGGAGGGTCCCTACGCTTGATGGATGGCCCGTTGGCGGGAGTTGCCGCTCGGGTCTCTCCGGTAGACCTCCATTTGGTCTGAGTAGTCAGAGGTACGTTTGTAGTGGAGACTCCTTTGCTGGCTGTAACCGACTACTCTCCGTTGCTTCTTAGTGGTTTGCTGCTTTGTGAGGTGTCGCCTGGTTGATTTAAGTGCGGCAGTTCTTAGCCTAGTGTGTGCCAGGTTCTCGGGGTTCCTCGGCTTGCGAGGGGCCTTCCGGCTGAGAGGGTGGCGGTGTGAGTGCGCCCCAGCGTGGGTCCCCCCGCCTGGAGTGGGTCGGGCGGACCGCTGCCGGTACGTTCTGCTGCTTCACGAGTGAGGCTTGAGATGGAGTCCTGTGTTGTAGGTTTCTCCAAAATGCTTGGCAAATTTGATTGAACCTAGCCTCGAAGAGCCGTCTCCATTGCTGGAGCCCTGGATCCTCCGTTGTTTGCTCAGGGTGTAGTATGGCGGCCATCTTGGGAACCTCTCGTGACTTGCCGTCAGACAATGATTGTCCCCTTGTCGGGCGAGAATGTGTTTCCAGCGGGGACCGGGATAACCCCCACCGGTCCATAGGGGGGGGTTGCAGGGGAACAGGAGAGCTGCCATGCAGTGCTGACCCTGTGTCGGGAGGTCGGCCGCCCCCCCGGCAATCAGGTTGCTTGTCATGCTAGGCCTCAAATACGGTTCCCGGCCAGACGGCTGCTATTGCTTCGTGTGAGGTACCGAAACGTTCAGTGTTGCTTCGCCTTTCTGCCGGTAGCCCATTTTACATTGTTTCTGGTCTGTAATATGTCTCTTAGTCGGTTTGAGTGTCGTGCAGAGCGGGAGCTGTGCCTGCATGCGTCCGCTCAGCTCCGTGCTCAGACCCCGCCCCCCTGATTGCTATTTTTTAAACATTATTATAGGATTTTTTGCTTGCAGGGAGACTGCCTGTCAGCAAAGACAGTCCCCCTGCAGGCAGATACACAGTCACCTATTGCGGCCATGAGATCAGCGATCACGTGGTCGCGGGGTCCTGATCTGCCGTGGGGAGACTGCCTGGGCAGACAGGCAGTCCCCCCCCAGACCGGGTGAAATGCTGATCGCTGCCGGGGGACCGACGGCGATCAGGTAAGTACCCCAAGACCGTTATGACGGTCCAGGACCGTCATCGGTCCTCAAGGGGATGTTTCCGATGACGATCCTGAACCGTCATCGGTCCTCAAGGGGTTAAAGAGTATCCCAGGGCCTGAAAATAGTTGTGAGGGCATCAGGGGGAACTGAACTCTTGGATTTCAGCTTGCTGAAGTGGTTTGTGTGTGAAAAGTCTTATTTTTTCATTTTACAAAAAGTGCAGATTTCAAAAGAAATTGGTACATTTTTTAATTAACCTTGTTAATTTTCAAGCAGACCACCAGTCCTGTTACTTCCTGGTTGTTAAAGGGACACTGTAGGCACCCAGACCACTTCTCCCTTGCCCCTCTCCCCTTTTGGAGAAACCACAGTGTTTTAATTACAGGGCTAATCCCACCTCTAGTTGCTGTCTCTCTTACCGGACTAAAAGTGGCTTAAATGACGTTCAACATCCTCACGCTCTGCATGAGGACGTCTAACGTCACATGCGTCTGATGCAGGGAGTGCCGATGTGAGCGCGCCTGCATTAGACAGCAAGTACCCTTTTTTCTTATTATTGAATACCTATTTAGTTTTTATGAGTTAATATATAATAAATCATTTTTCTAATTTAATTTACCCTTTTAACCATTAACAATTGTTTATATATTTATATAATTATTATTTTTATTAATTTTTAAAATAATTTATATTATAAATATTACATATTATAATGTACATTCATCTCTTGTACTTTAAATTTTTTTTTTAATTTTATTTGTAATAATTTATTATATTATTAATATTATTATTTTTTTGATTGTATGACTTTTATCTATCATATATTTAATTGTTATCCCTTTCTTGAGTTTCAGTAATTTTTTCCCTCATTTAATTTTTTAATATATATATTATAAGTTATAGTTTATTCAATATAAAAATATTTTTATATTTTTATTTATTTTTAGACAACTTGCAGTTGTGCTGTTTCATGCACCTTCCTCAGGGTGCTCAGGAGTGGAGATGGCCGGCGTCTTGTGCAGCAGGGTGGCGCTGGCTCCTCTCTTGTGCGTTCCCTTTGGGGCGGTACAAAAATGTCCCTGCTGCTGTTAAAATCCTTAGGAATATTTTAGGTCAAAGCGTCACTGTTGCTCAGCACTTAAAAAGTGCTGCTCTTGATTTCCACAAGTCCAGTGCAGCCATTCTCATTTGCTGAGTGGCAGACATGCTTGGCTTTTCCTGTTTGGTTGTGTTGTCTGGTGCTTTCATGTACTTTTGCTGTTTTTTGTCATGTTCTTTGTTTTTTGTCTAGTGATATCTAAATCTTCCAGTGTTGCAGTTGTGCCGTTTCGTGACCCCCCCTCAGGGTGCTCAGGAGTGGAGCTTGCCGGCATCTTGTGCAGCAGGCTGGCACTGGCTCCTCTCTTGTGCATTCCCTTTGTGGCAGTACGAAAATGCCCCTGCTGCTGTTAAAATCCTTATGAATATTTCAGGACAAAGCTTCACTGTTGCTCAGTGCCTGAAAAGTGCTGCCCTGGATTGCCACAAGTCCAGTGCAGCCTTTCTCATTTGCTTAGTGGCAGACATGCTTGGCTTTCCCTGTTTGTTTGTTTGTTTGTTTTTGAGTATAACTGTCTATTACAGCAAAGTTAAAAATTTTTTTGCAAGAATGCATATTTGTTTATTCTAAACAGATATTTCCATTTTTTTCTTACAGGGAATTTATTTATCATTTTCTATATTTGACACGTGTGCTTGGAATAACGGTAGGCAAACATTCTATATTTATTTTTTGTTTTATGTAATTAAAATTGATATTATTTGAAAAGGTTCTATTCTATAGTGCACTCTGGCACCAGGCCAATGGTAGAGCTCACATCATGGTTACACCAACTTGGGTGCTGCAGTAGGCAAAGTCTTTTCCCCTGAGGGGGAGGACGGAGGATTAATGTAGCTAACGCCGCTTTTCGCGGGTGATACTATGCCTGTGGGCGATTTTACTTGCGCAGGCCTCAGTTGGCTCTCGGACCATGTTGGAGATTAACTAGTCACTTGGGTTGTGTCGCGTTTTTTTTTTCCTTGAGGGTGCCTCAGCTCTCCCTGCTGCTTTTTGCTGCGGTCATCAGGTCTCCTCTTAGGCTTGGGAGATGGGCAGTGTAAACTTATCTTTACCCAAAAGCGCTGTAATATTTCATCGAGCTGCGTCTTGTAGTATCCAATTAAACCACAACAGGCTTGCTGAGGGAGGCTTTTGCCATGTTCAGTGCTGTGAAGGGCGTCATCCATTTTGAACTTCACATAACTGAGGGTGGCCTCTCCGGAGAAATCATAAGTGAGGATGGTGTACATATTGGACCTTCTTATAGAAAAGCAATGAACCAATGCTTTTGTATGGGTAAAAATCTGATGCTAGATGTCCTCATGCAGAGCGTGAGGACATCGAGCATCAGTTACCGGACCAAAGGTCCATTTCAATCCAGGAAGCGCCTATAGTGGCTGTCTGGTAGCTAGACTTAGTGCTGCAATGAAACATTGCAGTTTCTCTGGAACTGCAATGATTAATATTGCAGCACTAAGGGCAAAAGGACTCTGCACCCAGACCAATTCAGTGAGCTGAAGGGGTCTGGGTGACTACAGTGTTTATTTTACAAATTTTTTAAATCACTGAAATTGGTAACCTATCACAGAAACAGACACCAGGGAACTATAGCATTTGAAATACACATTTGTATTCCAAGCTCTGTAGTGTGACTTTGAATCACAGGCTCAAAATAACCAAAGTTCACTTTCTTATCTTTAAACAGACCAAAAATGCCAAGGTGTATTGTAATGGGCTGCAGAAACAGTAAAGTCAGAACAGCAGAAGACTGCACATTCTTTAGGGCATGCCAGTAAGAATAAAGGAATGGCTGTTAGCAACTGGAGATGAATTTGAAAATATTGATGCTGACATTAAACCCATTAAACTTTGCACCTGAAATGTTTTGCAGCGGGGGAGTAAAGCGTAGAAAGTTAAAGTTTATGGCAAAATCAAACAATTTTCCATAAACCCAAGATTTTACGCAAAATAGATGATGGGGAGCCAAAAGGTCAAGATGACATTAAAATAGCTGACTGTGGAATATCATCAGATGTTCAAGAAGAAAGTGGCAAATAAGACGAGGTAATGATCAGAGACCATGACTATACACAAGATTGCCTTTTAAAAATAAACTCTGGGGGGTGGAGCCTGACCGCTGAACAGATCAGACGTGTCTCGTCTGAGGTCCAGGATCTGGGCCAGAGAATCGGAGCCAACTCAGTGCCACAAGCAGCCACCAACCCAAACCGGCCCCCAAACTGCCCACAAGATGGGGACACACAAGATGATACCACTCACGGTCTGGTGCGGCACTGGAGTCACCCGACCAAGGCCTGGGGCTTACGAGAGCTTGAGCCGGGGAGAGACGGCTGCTCCCCCGGGTCTCTGAACGGCGTCCTGCGATTTCCCCCCCCCCCCTTTGGACCGGTGGGGGTCATCCCGGTCCCCACGGGTGACCACCAATGAAATCTGCCGAGCCCAAACGCCAACAGGGCCACAGAGCACAACCCGGACGTTGCGCTGCAAAATGGCAGACAGCCTGCAACCACATGGGCAAATAAAGAATGACTCACCGAGTCCTGCAAGGACCATCAAATGGAAGAACCGGTTAGCAGTCCGCACAGGCTCCCAGAATAAACCAGCAACCTACCCTAAGTTGCAAAAAACACCGGCAAGTAGCCGCATGTCAAAAGACAAAGAGCGGGAAACAAGGGAATTCTCCCCGGACGCCTGTAGCACACATACCATGAAACCTTATCGGACAAGCCCTCCCAGACTGCAGCTGCCCAGAAACTTCAACCTCAAACTTCAGCTTCAGAAGCGGCGAACCCGAAAGCACAGGAGGAAACGCCACGCTGAGATCCATGACAGCCCCTACGCTGCCTCCAAAGAAAGCACTCAAACCACGAGCCGCAGAAGCAGACCCCCAGGAGTGCCCACGGCTACGAGAAAAGCTTGACTGGACTCTGCTACCGGGTCCCCCGGATGCCCTATATGCCCACTACAGAGGCTAGTCACCGTTTTTTCTGGACTTTATGTTGGACACTGGGACGCTGCTCCAATCCTGCACATACTGAAACAGACGGTACCCACAGACCCACACACACCAGGACTTACACAGCAACCAACCAGCACAAAAATAGGCAGAGAGAAACACATACACGCAAACAAAGACACTACTCAAGGCAGACACACACTACCGCAGACAGCTACAATACACACAAGCCCTGACAAACTCACCTGATACTAACCAAGCAGACCCCAGACCTGTCCGGAGGAGTGAAGGCAGACTAACACCACTGAACTCCACACACTCCAAGGTGGCACCCGACTGTACAATCATATGATTAGAACCTGTATATGTTTAACTATATGCCAGGCAAACCGTAATCTTAAGTATACCTGTGTTTATGCACCAATTGTTAAAACTGACAATACTAGCGACGAATATAGCGGGAGCACCACATGCTTAAGCTTAATACTCTACCATTATCATTATAAAAATTGTGCAGACATTACATGTGCCATATGTGAAATGTATGTTGAAATTGTGCACGTGACTGCTATTGTGGCATCACGGCTCATTTGTGAAATCTTGCACACAAAAAATAAAGAATTTAAAATAAATAAATAAACTTTGCAACAATGAAACAAGCACATCCATTGTGCACATGTGTAACAAATAGAGATGTCCCGAATAGTTCGCTGGCGAATAGTTCCTGGCGAACATAGCTTGTTCGCGTTCACCATGGCGGGCGAACATATGCGATGTTAGGTCCGCCCCCTATTCGTCATCATTGAGTAAACTTTGACCCTGTACCTCACAGTCAGCAGACACATTCCAGCCAATCAGCAGCAGACCCTCCCTCCTCCTGGACAGCATCCATTTTAGATTCATTCGGAAGCTGCATTCTTAGTGAGAGGAGGGACAGTGTAGCTGCTGCTGATTTAATAGGGAAATCGATAGCTAGGCTAGTGTATTCAGTGTCCACTACAGTCCTAAAGGACTCATCTGATCTCTGCTGTAAAGACAGCATCCCAAAAAGCCCTTTTTAGGGCTAGAACATCAGTCTGCTTTTTTTTTTTTTCACAGCGTATCACAGCGTATACTGTTTCCACTGGCCCAGTGCCACCACTCATATCTGGTGTCACAATAGCTTGCATTAAAAAAAAACAAAAAAAAACCCTTTTTTGACTGTAATATAATAGCAGTCAGTTTCCTTCACACGTGTGCGTTTCAGGGCCTGCCAGGGCACAGTATCACATCAGTGCAACTCATATCTGGTGTATACAAAAAAAACTAGAAATTTGACTGTGAAATAATAGCAGTCAGTTTCCTTCACACGTGTGCGTTTCAGGGCCTGCCAGGGCACAGTGTCACACCATTACACATATTGACGTACGGTGTGATGATGATGATGTTGTACCCGCTGCTGCTTCCTTTGCTGAGTTGTCAGATACAAGTGAAGCGGTTGATGATGACGATGCGTCCGTGGATGTCACGTGGGTGCCCGCTAGAAGAGAAGAAGAACAGTTCAGATGGGAAGACAGAGAGGAGGAGGAGTTGGAAGCAGGGGGAGGTCGTCGCAAGGAGCTAGTGGCACAGTCAGACAGCATGCATCGGCACCCGGGGTCAGCCAGACAGCACGCCAATCAACGCATGCTGTTGCCACCACCAGAATGCCGTCATTGCAGAGCTCAGCAGTGTGGCATTTTTTTTGTGTGTCTGCCTCTGACAACAGCGATGCCATTTGCAACCTGTGCCAAAAGAAACGGAGTCGTGGGAAGTCCAACACCCACCTAGGTACAACTGCTTTGCGAAGGCACATGATCACACATCACAAACACCTATGGGATCAACACATGAGTACAAGCAGCACACAAACTCAAAGCCGCCATCCTCCTCCTGGTCCAGCATCTTCAGCCACGTCAACCACTGCTGTCCTCCTTGCCCCCACTCAACCATCCGCCACTCCGTCTCTCGCCTTGAGCAGTTCCTGCTCATCTGCCCACAGTCAGGTGTCTGTCAAGGACATGTTTGAGCGTAAGAAGCCAATGTCACAAAGTCACCCCCTTGCCCGGCATCTGACAGCTGACTTGTCTGAACTCTTAGCCCGCCAGCTTTTACCATACAAGCTGGTGGAGTCTGAGGCGTTCCAAAAATCTGTAGCTATTGGGACACCGCAGTGTAAGGTACCCGGCCGAAATTTCTTTGCACAAAAGCCAATCCCCAACCTGTACTCGATTGTGCAAAAGGAAGTAATGGCATGTCTGGCACACAGTGTTGGGGCAAGGGTCTATCTGACCACTAATACCTGGTCTGCAAAGCATGGTCAGGGCAGGTATATCACCTACGCTGCGCATTGGGTAAACCTGCTGACGACTGCCAAGCATGGAATGCGTGGCTCTGCAGAGGAGTTGGTGACACCGCCACGACTTGCAGGCAGGCCTGCTGCCACCTCCTCTACTCCTCCTACTCCATCGTCTTCCATAACCTCCTCGGCTGAGTCATCTTGTGCTGCTGCGTCTTGCTCCACATCAACGGCACCCCCCCAGCTCCCCAGGTACTATTCCACATCCCGGATAAGGCAGTGTCACGCCGTCTTGGGGTGAAAGCAGAGAGTCACACCGGACCAGCACTCCTGTCCACCCTGAATGCACAGGTGGATCAGTGGCTGACTCCGCACCAACTGGAGATCGGCAAAGTGGTTTGTGACAAGGGAAGAAATTTGATGGCGGCATTGAATTTGGGCAAGTTGACACATGTGCCGTGCATGGCACATGTGTGTAATCTGATCGTACAATGCTTTGTGCATAAGTACCCAGGCTTACAGGACGTCCTGAAGCAGACCAGGAAGGTGTGTGGCCATTTCAGGCGTTCCTACACGGCCATGGCGCACTTTTCAGATATCCAGTGGCGAAACAACATGCCAGTGAGGCGCTTGATTTGCGACAGCCCGACACGTTGGAATTCAACACTCCTAATGTTCAACCGCCTGCTCCAACAAGAAAAAGCAGTTAACGACTATTTGTATGACCGGGGTGCTAGGACAGCCTCTGCGGAGCTGGGAATTTTTTTGCCACGTTACTGGACGCTCATGTAGGCTCATGCGTCCTTTTGAGGAGGTGACAAACCTAGTCAGTCGCACCAAAGGCACCATCAGCGACATCATACCATTTGTTTTCTTCCTGGAGCGTGCCCTGCGAAGAGTGCTGGATCAGGCCAAAGATTAGCGTGAAGAGGAAGAGTTGTGGTCACCATCACCACCAGAAACAGCCTTATCAGCATCGCTTGCTGGACCTGCGGCAACGCTGGAAGAGGATTGTGAGGAAGAGGAGTCAGAGGAGGAATGTGGCTTTGAGGAGGAGGAGGAAGACCAAGCACAACAGGCATCCCAGGGTGCTCATTGTCACCTATCTGGTACCCGTGGTACGTGGCTGGGGGAAAGAACATACCTTCAGTGAGATCACTGAGGACGAGGAACGGGACATGAGTAGCTCGGCATCCAACCTTGTGCAAATGGGGTCTTTCATGCTGTCGTGCCTGTTGAGGGACCCTCTTATAAAAAAGGCTGAAGGAGAACGACCTGTACTGGGTGTCCACGCTACTAGACCCCCGGTATAAGAAGAAAGTGCCTGAAATGTTACTGAATTACTGCAAGTCGGAAAGGATACAGCAGTTCCAAAATAAATTAAAAAGTATGCTTTACACAGCGTATAAGGGTGATGTCACAGCACAACGGGAATCTAACAGGGGAAGAGGTGAAAGTAATCCTCCTCCTCCCACGACCACGCCGGCAAGGACAGGACACTTTACAGACGTGTTGTTGATGGAGGACATGCAGAGCTTTTTAAGTCCTACGCATCGCCACAGCCCTTCGGGGTCCACTCTCAGAGAACGTCTCCACCGACAGCAGACTACCTCGCCTTAACTGCAGATATCGACACTCTGAGGAGCGATGAACCCCTTGACTACTGGGTGTGCAGGCTTGACCTGTGGCCTGAGCTATCCCAATTTGCGATAGAACTTCTGGCCTGCCCCGCTTCAAGTGTCCTGTCAGAAAGGACCTTCAGTGCAGCAGGAGGTATTGTCACTGAGAAGAGAAGTCGCCTCGGTCAAAAAAGTCTAGATTACCTCACCTTTATTAAGATGAATGAGGGATGGATCCCAAAGGGACTGACAGTGGGCGATACATTCGACTAAAAAAGGCCTGATGAGGGTGACGTAACAGGGATTAAACTGATAAGAATAGT
Source organism: Pelobates fuscus (assembly GCF_036172605.1). Lineage (NCBI taxonomy): Eukaryota > Metazoa > Chordata > Amphibia > Anura > Pelobatidae > Pelobates > Pelobates fuscus. The sequence goes on along the minus strand of NC_086323.1, from coordinate 148,764,137 downwards.
ACTACTTAACACACCACTCCTATTTGGTGGCACATTAGATTGCACGCGCAGTGCCCCAAATTTGAAGTAGGAGGACCGACCAAGCATCTTTTTCCTTCTCCCGGTTCCTAAAATCGATGCCATATACACGTCCCCTGATAGGGGACGTAACAGGGATTAAACTGATAAGAATAGTACTACTTAACACACCACTCCTATCTGGTGGCACATTAGATTGCACGCGCAGTGCCCCAAATTTGAAGTAGGAGGACCGACCAAGCATCTTTTTCCATCTCCCGGTTCCTAAAATCAATGCCATATACACGTCCCCTGATAGGGGACATAACAGGGATTAAACTGATAGGAAAAGTACTACTTAACACACCTTATAATAACGCAGAGAGAGGAGTCTGAAGAAGAGGAGTCAGAGGAGGAAGGTGGCTTTGAGGAGGTGGAAGACCAAACACAGCAGGCATCCCAGGGGGCTTGTTGTCACCTTTCGGAGACCCCTGGTGTTGTACGTGGCTGGGTGGAGGAAGAGACCTTCAATGACATCAGAGGATAAGGAACGCGACATGGCTACCTTGGTATCCAACGTTGTGCAAATGGGGAGTTTGCGGTTGTGCAAATGGACTGTTTGCGGTTGTTTGCGGTGCGTTAAACGGGGAGTTTGGTCTGTCACTGTGAAGCGAGCGTAACCCTTACACTACCTGATCGATACAACATCATACCTGATGTTCTAAAGCACGTTATTCCAAACAATTTAGGAATGTTAGGTGATTTATGCCCTTTATGGATTAAAACCAGACTCTGCATCAACTATGTAATTTTCCATGCGAGTTTTGCCATGGATCCCCCTCCGGCATGCCACAGTCCAGGTGTTAGTCCCCTTGAAACAACTTTTCCATCACTATTGTGGCCAGAAAGAGTCCCTGTGGGTTTTAAAATTCGCCTGCCTATTGAAGTCTATGGCGGTTCGCCTGGTCCGCCCGTTCGCGAACATTTGCGGAAATTCACGTACGCCGTTCGCAAACGGAAAATTTTATGTTTGCGAAATCTCTAGTAACAAAGGTACCTCAACTTCTAAATTCTACGGTAAAAGAAACATTGCAACACAAACCAAACACTTAATTCAAAGGAAAAATGTATCTACATCAAGTGTGGATTTATTAAAAAAGTTCACCATATGGTCGTGGACTGGTACTCTGGAACAATCGGTGGAAATTGATGAGAAATCAACCAACTCAGAGATTGTAATGCCATCTGACATTACTGAATATGGTCCAGCGAAACTGGAGAATCCAGCTGGAATTGATCCATTGATGTCTCCATCCAGATCTCAACAAGCTTCTTATGGATACTCCATTCTCGCAATTATTGACTATATCCAAAGCCTCTATAGATTCAATCTTGACAGCATCTTAACTAAATGATCCAGATTTCAGTCCAGAAGACAAATCAACCGATAATGGAGATCTGTCTTTTATTACAGACCCCTCTCCGGAAGATTATGTCTCTGAGAAAAAATTTGTGTTTGAGACCTGTCTGGATGACCTATTTTTGCCAATATGTGATGCACCAGTCATTTGCACTGAAAAAAGTATTTCAGGGACTTGATTGATTGTTTACACAATCTGTGAACGTAACCATCAGTGTGAACTGTGGAGAAGCCAGCCAATGATTGGCAACCACTCTTGTCTTGTGGCAATTTATTGGCAAATTCGTCTGTTCTCTTTAGTGGATCACATTTTTCTAAAGTTTGCAAATTTTTGGGATACCGTTAATTTCGGAATCACTTCATTACGTTTATAAAAAAAAAATATCTGTTTCCTATAATCAGTCATCACTATACAAAGGAAATAAGTTTTATGATTGAGAGTTTGAAGGACAAGGTGTTATGCCTTGCAGGAGATGGGTAATGTGATAGCCCTGGTTTCAGTGCAAAGTACTGCACTTATTCACTTTTGCAGGGAAGCTCTCAAAAATTGAGTGCAACACCACACTAATAAGTGAAACAACTTCTTCAGTTGTCATGGAATCAAGGGCATTCACACATTGTATGAACCAAATTTTGAATAAAAACCTGATTGTTCAAATACTTGTAACGGACAGGCATGTCAGCATCCGTAATATAATGAAAAAATAAAAAAACAAATCATCAGACATTTGGCATTTGGCACTACTGTAAGAACATGCGATCAAAACTTGCAGCTTTACGCAGGCAATCCATGGACAAGAGCTAGTTCCTTGACAAAAATCAATAATAAATCATATGTGGGCAGCATGTTCATCGAGTGAAGCAAGTCCTCAATCATTAAAGGAAAAATGGCAGTCGGTCCTTCATCATATTTTGAATGTTCACCAGTGGGACTCAGCAACACAGTTCCACAAGTGTGAGCATGGAGAATATGTTGAAAATCCTGATAGAAAACATAACTTGCTAAATAAAGGTGGAATTGCATATTTGAAACTTTACAAGTTTTGTAGAGGATGATAAATGTGAGAAAGACTTTCCACACTTGGTGGAGTTTGGTCACACAGGCTTACTAGAAGTGTTTTACAGTCTTGTTTTAAAATATCGTCCAAAAAGAGTCCACTTCTCAATGGACGGCATGGTAGCCATGACACAATTAGCAGTGCTGGCACACAACATCAATGTGGACAGAGAGCGAGCCACTATTCATAAATCCCATTATAGAAGTGGAAAAATTGGAGAATTGCGTTTCAGACCTTTTTTTTTCCCAAAGAGATGGAAAATTAAAACAAATTACGACAAACCGACCATTAATCATATTTTTCCAATGGTGGATAATGTAATAAGACTAGCTTCCGATGAATTATAAATAAATTGGGAGTCCCAGAGAAGTCACTTACCAGCAAACGTAGCGTCAACACCTAGGCCATCCACCAGGGAATTAGTCAAACTTTGTGTTTCTCTTTTTAGACCACAAAGACTATAGATCTTCAAGGGAATTGTTGCTCTGTTTTCTTATTTTTATATTTCGTTGTTTCCAAAGTTAACTTGATTGTGATTAATATTTCTTGTTAAAACCAATGTTTTATTCTAAATATTTTTAACTCTAGTCACTGCAAGTTAATACACATACTTAATAAGGTCAAAGTGGTTAGATTGTTACTTGTGTAGTTATGAAGCATTTCGTGTGAATTAAATTATTATTTAAAAATATTTTGTTATTCATTTATTAATGTGTTAATTTATTTTTTTTAAACATTTTAATATTGATATTAAAAGTGTGTTTAATAACAACTTGGGTACTTTATTTTTTTTATTACCTCTAGACATGTATTCTCTTATAAAAACAACACGATAGTGTCAGGATTACTAGTTGATCCAGCACGCAGTACTGTGTCACACCTAGGACTAAGGATAACGTATAACCGAACCTTAGAATGGCCGGACTTACCGTCTCCAAGAATAGTCAAAATACTTGCCGAGGTCAGGGACACAGAATCAGACACAAAGATGAGGGAAAGCCAAAAGTCAAGGATACCAGATATCAGGGAAGTCAAAACAAAGCCAAAGTCAAATACCAGAAAATCAAGATCAGGAACGCACTCTCGGATAACCATAGGCATGAAACCACGACATGGCAATGAGCAAGAGGAGAACTGGGCCTAAATACCCTGTGGATCTGATTGGCTGTAACCAGCCTTTGACCCCAAATGCAATTACCAGGTTTCCATGTGCATGATTGCTGCTCAGCACAAACCCTCCTGTGGATTTGATTGCTGCTCGGCACAACGTTTCCTGTCAGGACAGTAATGTTGCTCGGCACAACTTTTCCTGTCAGGACAGTAAATGCCATTAACCACATTTTTATGTGCGGATGAATACGTGACAGAGACAGTATAGGCATCATAACAACTTTTTGAAAATTAAGTTATAGCATATTACTCTCCAAGTCCTACCCTGCTGCACCCTTACCATCAGGTGTTAAACCATTCAAGAATGTTTTAACACCGAGGTTGCCTCCTGCACCGGTCTCAGTTCATCCCCAGGTGGCATCCGACTTCTTAATTTTTACTTACCGTAAGTGTAATTCACATTGAATTAACTGTCTTGAAAAGAAAGGTACCTTTTACACGACAGTGTTGAAAAAGAGCAGTGGCTGATTGGCTGAGCCTTCTCAGCTAATTACCGTTGCCTTTGCCCGGTGGCATGCTGCACTTCCTTTATTTAAAAATTACAGTAGTTAGATGCTGCCAAGAGAGGAGCTGAGACCGGCGCAGGAGGCAAGGTAAGAGTGCCTCCATTAACCACCTTGCACCATAACTACTTAATTTTGATGTTTCTGTGCCTGGGATATTCCTATAATAGTGTCTATTTAAAAAAAAAAAAAAAAAAAAAAAAAAAAAAAATATTTAACAGATAAGTTAATGATGGACTAATTAACCACCACAAACACCTGATTATATATAAAATTTCACAAAACTGACATTACACTAGGGGTGTTTAAAATTGAATAGTCTAAAAGTATCAGCCAAAAGAAAATTGTCAGTTCTGATACTAATCTGACAATTTTAATCTATAACAAGGTAGGATGTAATGGACAAATTACACTTTGGAGCACTATAGGGGTCAGGAATACAAACATATTTCTGACCCTATAGTGTTAAAACCACCATCTGGCCACATCTTGCCACCCTTAATATAGTCACATCTTACTTGTATTCAAGTCTGAAGCTGCTGGCTCTGCCCAAGGCTGCCTGTGAACTGCCCATGTCTGCTGAGTGGTGGTCTGAGCCAATCACAATGCTTCCCTATAGGATTGGCTGAGACTGTCAAGGAGGCAGATCAGGGGCAGAGCCAGCCCTGGCCAATCAGCATCTCCTCATAGAGATTAATTAAATCAATGAATCTCTATGAGGAAAGTTCAGTGTCTACATGCAGAGGGAGGAGATACTGATATGTTTTGATGCACACTAGGCAAGACTGAGATAGGAAGCTATCTATTCAAACTGAGCACTCAACCCCAGCCGGCACTGAATGAGACCAGTAGGGGATAACAGATTTTCAGAAGCAGGCCAACATCCATCTACCCAGTCAAGCCAGCCTGCAAATCAGTCAGTAACCTTCAAGCCAAGGCTAAATATCGACTAGAAAGATAAGACTGGGGGGGGGGGGGGGGGGGGGGGGGAGGGGCAAGACAAATGCTTTCAAGCTCTTGTAACACATACAGCCACTGCATATGAATACCCTCTGCATCCACTCAAATGCCACAAATATACTTTTGCACACTACATACCGACACCACACAATATACATAATTTTTCCATGAAGACATACAAAACATTCACACAGGACACGCAACTCTTTAAACACATATACACTGCACACATGCATTGGGAAAGGGTCATTAGATTTTCTTTTGGACTCAAGCTCTGTGTATTTTTCTAAACCAACACCTCTGAGCCCACTCTTTCTGACCCTCTTTTTTTAGGTACTGTTTTTCCAATAACAGAGTTGCATGTCAGCAGATCGCACAGCTGTGAGCTGGACTTCAGTACTGGAAACTCTAGTCTGAACAGAACAGCATGGAGACAAGTAAAATCAATCAGGATTGCGGAGAGGTAGACCAAGTGAACCAAAGGGAGTTCTGAGTTATTGCCGACACAAGCAATGACATCACCTTCTTGTGTACCAGCTATTGCAGGTATAATGGCATTATATGCCAAAGGAGACACAAGATGACAGGAGAGAGGCAAGCATGGAAGGAATTTACTAAGAAATATGCAACATAAAAAAAATAAAAAAAAATCATTACTTGTAATAAAATCACAAACCAACTATTAAGCTTAAAAAACATTTCATGGTAAGAGTTCCTTTAACAAACACCGTTAACCAGTAGCGGTTTTTAGACATATGGTTCGACACTGAGTGAGACATTTCTTTCCGAGATTACAGGCTTTTAGGAGATCTGATGTTCTGTTAAGCCAGTGTTTCCCAACCCAGTCCTCAAGGCACACCTACCAGTCCAGGATTTAAGGATTACCCAGTTTTGTCTAAGGTGTTTTTAGAAAAAAAAGAAAAAACACCTTAGACAAAACGGGGTAATCCTTAAATCCTGGACTGGTAAGTGTGCCTTGAGGACTGGGTTGGGAAACACTGTGTTAGGCTATCCACCAATTGCAGAGCATTGTATGAGAGTCTTGAACCGCTTCCTTGTTGTAATGGAGAATGGTGAATAGGGGGTATTTCATGCAGCACGGCTAGTGTTGGAGCTTAGTAGGACATGCAGTATAGAAGTGCTAGCCAATCTGGTCCTTTTAAAAGATCAGAATGATAAGTAGCAAAATCACATTGCAAGACAAATTGGCATGACTTATAGTCTGTGATAACACATTGATAGAAATTTGTACACACAGGCCTTTCTTTTTTAATGATACTTAAGATACACTCACAGGTTGATCACTAAAATAAGCTACGTATGAAACTCTTCCCATTTGCCCACACAAATCTTAGGGGGATAAATGAAAATGGTAATCGTGGAGAAACGTTCTAAAATTGAGCAGCAGGGAATATTCATCTTTTATCACTTTGCTCTACAATAGCTCTTCGCACAAAATCCATGAAGAATGGATTGTGTATTGTAATCATTAATAACAACAAAACAAAAAGATAAGTAAGCTACACGGGATTTTATTATGTATAATTACACTGTTTACAGTTTTGCTGGACACAATTGCCTTTTTTGTATTGTTTGTCATAAGATATAAATTTCATAAAATAGACATACATAGCTTTATACAGAATACAGCAGTTGACAGTTTGACTATTCATAACGGAGACTGTACATTTTGCATGTTTGTAAAAGTGTATTTAATGCTCTAGGCATTTTTAAATTATTGTATTGTTAGCTAATCCTTCAAATAGAGATGTTCTAGAATACAATGGACTGGACTATGCAACTTGAGCTATAGAACCAAATAGTTGAGGGTTGCTTAAATTACCATAGAAATTCAGTCCATATTATTCAGTTTTATTTACCATCTCCTCACATTGCTTCTGCATATATAATTTATTCTAGAGAATAGCTAGACAAATCCTTTTTTTTATTTTATTAAATAAACTACGACTAAAAAGAAGTGCAGGACTTGTAATGCGACCATTTAGGTGGTAAAATGTAGTTTGAACAGCACAGTCTGTGGAGTCGTAACATCTGCTACTGCCAGCTCTTGACCATCTACAAGTCCAAGCTCTGGGGGGGGGAAAATAAACAATAAATAATGTTTTAAAGCTATATTTCAGAGCAGAATATTTTTCTTTAACACTGCATATAACACAAGGAAATAGAGATTAGGCACAGAAGGAGTATGTGAAGATGTAGAAGCGTCAGTGTATTTTTGCAACTCTACCCCCAGCAAAACCAAGACCAAAGACCCAGAAAGGAACACAAATGCCTAAATGTAATATAGATGCTGTAAGATCAGTTTTATATATCCTTGGGTAACTAAAGATTCATATTGTTAGGTCATAAATATGCTCTCCACCCATTACTTCCTAGCGTGTATTTCAAAGCAGAAAAACAACAACGAAAAGGGAAATAAAGTCACCTTTTAAGGTTTTGCACAGATTGGGCCTGGTCCTTTCTTCAATGGATGCTACTGTCTGTAAAAACAAAATATATTTTTTTTAAATTTCAACTCGAATAACACACTAACAGTGCCAAAGATTATATAAATATGAAGAAGGTAGTACAAACAAGTTAGTATTATAATCTACCATTGTTAACTAAACACAATAATATTGCTGATTATGTAAATTAATACAAAGCAACTACTGAAACAAGAACTAAAAACAAGGTAAAGTTACAATACAACAGCAAGCAATGTAGAAATAAAATGTACGGAGAAACCTGTGAGCTCAGTTAGGCTGATATGGCCAAACTGGTGACAATGTCCAGCTTCTACCCAAATACGTAAGAACACTGCATCCAAATATCATGCCAAAAGGGCTTGTACAGTGTCCAGAAGTATGTACAGTTCAAAGCATCTATTTATCATTTTTACAAACATATTCTTTAGATTACAGTAGCAACAAACCATTATAATAAAAAAAAAAAAAAAAAATAGCCATTTTAATCCGTACCTTTCTTGTATCACGCACGGGCTTTGAAGTACAGTGTATACAGTGATGTTTTACTGTATATATGCGTATTTTACCAATACAGTGCTAATAGATAAACTTAGCATTTCATAGGTAATATTGACGTTAATGGCAGGTATAGTAAGTTGAGAACCATTATATTGCATATATACTTATTATATAGGATTAACAGGTGTCCATATTACTCTGCTGGGAAGCACAGTGCAGTGCGCACAAATATTATGCATTGTACATATGATAGACATTCAATATGTACCCTATCATCTCTGTTCTATGATGTGTCCTAATAACCAAACATACTGTAGCAAATAAGACTTATGTACCTGTAAATACAGTGTTTTATTCTTCCCGTCCATCGTTGCAGTAATAGCAGGTGATTTCATCTGTCTGTGTAAATAAACAACTGTTTAACTAAACCCAAACAAAAAAGTATTAAACCATAAAAATAGAAACTATACATATTTATATACTAACAATTAAGATACTTACAATGAATTGTCATTTATTAAGTAATCTAAAACTTCCTGTAGTTTTGCTGAGGATGGGAACTCCATGTTCTGAGGAAGCTGACTGCAAGCAGGACAATTATCCTATGGACATGATTAAAAAATTAAAATGGTCTTGTGGTTTATTTCAAATGTACAATATTTATAGCTAGCAAACAGTACAGTTGTGATTATTTTCATTATTATTATTATTATTTTTTTTTTTTAAAGGTTTACTCGTAGCCCTGAAATGCTTCTAATAAACACTAAGGATTCCAGGCGGAACGTTGCACATTTTAGGGCGCAAGGGGATTTATTTACTGAAAGGGAAATTACAGCAACTGCACTAAAAAATTAAGGACAAAAGAGTACATTTGCACGATATCTTACTTTCTTATATATCAGCAAAGTATACTTCAAATCTAATCAAGTGATGGCTAACCTTGACAACTATGTTTCATAGCAAAGGCATCAATTTAATATTGTTAGATAATCTTTTCAAATGATTTTAGATTTTTGGATAAACTTTTGAAATGATTCCCCCACTACCCCATAACGTAAAAATATACATCATATATCTTGATCTTGAGAAAGGCCCTCAGTGGACGAAACGTCTATAGATTTACAGATGTAATTGTTGTTTTGTTTTGTTTTATTAGTCACTTCTGAAAATTTCTAAACTATAAATTTATATACATATTATAAACTATAATTTATGTGTATTTTACTTATTTATCTGTTTTGTTTTTTTTACAACAGTTCATACATTATTGTATTTCTGTCATTATTATATTATCGGTTATACTAGTAAAAAACATTAATAAATATATTAGACAAGAAAATTGTGATCCTGTGAGTGCACCCTTTATAACATCTATAATATATATATGAAATGTCAATATATAAAAACAAAATATCAAAATATTACAAAATTATTAAAAAATAAATATTTAAAAAATATTACATAAATTTGAATTTCCACCTAAAAAAAACATTATATATCTCCCATTTAGAGTAATACCATAACTAAATCAATACCAACCTTTCTTTCTGCTTCAAATGTATATGTGTATAACCCGTCAACATCATTAAATACAAGATAATTGTTCAGAGGGATATAAGCACTATAAAATGACAGAGGAGAGAAAAAATGGTTAGCTTAATATAACGTTGGCAAACCACAAAATACTTTTGCAGTTCTGATTACCTTGTGGCTATTTTAAATACTTCAGTGGCGCAGGCAGCTGGAAAAAACAGACATACAAGAAATGTTTGAAAATTAGTCGAATGCATTGGTTTGAAGAGTCAAACACAAACATGTAGGATGACAATGTTAATGGCTGCGGATCTGTACATCATTATAGGCTAGTGGCAGCTAGATTTTCAAAGTTGATAAAGTGCACCAGTTATCTCAGTTTTTGTGTGTTTTGGGGTTTTTTTTGTTTACAAAACGTTTTCTACTGTTAGAACTCAAACAAAAAAATGCAACATCAATAAAATTATTACCAGAATTAAATTTGATATATTTCTTTAGGAGTGTGCTATTAGCTATATTTATTTTACCTGCAATGACTGCATTGGTCGATGCTACCGCAGGGATAATTCTCTTTACTACCCCTGCAGAGGAGACAAAATAATAAAAAAGATACCAATTAATTTCAACGCTTTAACAGAAGAAACACAATTCAACATATTTTTATTTGCACAGCTTTAAGAACACATGTAATGCACATCAGGCTAAGAGTACTGACTCAGCCGTCCTGCTGAACTGGAAAATACATGCTTATGGGTTGATTACATTCCATTTGAAATCTTTTGCAAACTGCAGATTTTTTGCTTTGGCAACTTTATTCAATCGAAAATAACCTACCATAAAAAAAGCACAGGGTGCAAATAAATTTCCCGTGCTAGCAAAAGCTAAATGTGATTTATAAATAAACGCTGATCGCGGAGATATATATATATATATATATATATATATATATATATATATATATATAAAGTACAATCTTCAATATTTTATCTACACATTAGCTATTTCAATGTATAAATAGACAACAGTCAATTGATTTTATTATAATACTGTAATTTTTGCATGATATATATACAATTTCGTATCAAGAGTTGTTTCACTCTGTGGAGAGGAGAGATTTGTCTAAATTACATCAACATCTCAATTTCTTACTATGTTAACTACTTTTGTAACAAAAAAATTGTAAAAATGCTAAAGTTATACTAATAATATGCAAGTTGTATTTTCAGAGATACATCAGTAGGTTTATTTATATGTAATAATGCAGATTTCTAACCTATTACACTGTTATTTTATATATTCTTATGAATATGTCACTAAGAATATATCACAGGGTTTTTTCTTAATTTACATTAGACATGAACATTTACCTTTATCTGATTTATTCCTTTAAATATCTGGTTTTATGGTTAAATAAAAGTTACCTACATTTTTAACCACTGGACATAAGTCTTAGATTAATAACAAGTATTAATGCAATAATCAGTTACCTTGTGTAAGTCTGTACGTGACTCCTCGTATGTTAAATTGTGCTGCTCGTTCAAGTGAATTCTTAAAAATCCACTGAATATGTTCAGGGTCATCTCCATCCAACTGCACTCCTTCTGCACATCACAATCAAAATGCAAAGTAAAACAGAATACAAATAAACTGCAGAAGTTAAACAATAATGAAAAAAAATGTGTAAAGCACACAGCCATTTTCTTTACAGGAAAAAATAGGCTCCTCAATTAGCATAGCATTCTAAAATCTAAATGCCTTTATTCCATCAATTAAAAAATCAGCATAACAAAACGGGGGAGCACTGGGTGGGGCGCTAACACATTTCGGACCCAAGGGAACTTCCTCAGTTTTAGAGCATATTAATCACTTAATAGAATATAAAAACAAATAAGGTGCGCTATGTCTTTAAGATGTATACTTAATAAAATTTAATGAGAAATATAGTGTAGATATAATTTGCTAAAGTGCATATATCCTTAAGTGCAATAGTAAATGTGCACCTGTGCAATAAAGAAACCACAATAAAGTGCTGCAGTCCAGCAACATTCAAAAACATATGAGTAAATATAGCAACTGATTCACGCCGAAACATTTGTATAACTTATTATTACAAGAATCACGTTTCACTGCCTTAGTAAATCACTGAACATGACAAGCAATCAGTAAAAAACATGTAACCTCCAAATGGCTGTTCTTTTGGCCACTGTAATATCCGAACATACTCTATACAGTGCTCTGGCAACCGGGGCATTGTTGCAATTGTGCACAAGGGAAAGTTTATCTGTAAAAATAAAAAGCATATATATATATATTAATTGAGATGGTACCTCAGTTCTCAGCATAAACATTTCCGATATTATAGGTCTAGAGTAAGCACAATTTTCCATTACAGATGTCCTGTTGACATAATTTCCAATGCAAAAAAGGCACTCATTTTGTGTGTGCTCGCAGCACTATAGTGCACACTAATGACTTTTAAATAGTATATTTTTGTTATACTACAACAAACAAAAACTGTGCCCAGTTTCGGTTTTGTAGGGACACATTTCTTATGGAAATCTATCTAAATTACAAAGCAAATACTGCTGCTTTTTAGAGTAGGATAAATGAGTTTAGTTTAAAATCTGGTTACTATTTTGCACATAATAAGGAATGTATTAAATTCTTCCAGTTATAAGGTGATTGAAAGAGACAGTTTAATACATTGTAAAATAGTTGTGTCTGACAATGCTACAGTAGGTATATGCCTAGGTACAGCAGAAATGTATTTGCCAGCCTGCTCACCTGTGGTGGGTATAATTCAAGTGTGCATTCCACACAAGCCGACATTCCTGGTAAAATGACACGAGCATTGCCTTTAAAGCCCTCCGTCCCGCCATCTATTAGAGGAATAACGGAGCTTTGCTGTAACACGCCGTCTTCATAGTTTAAAAGAGACACCTAGAAATAAGTTTTTGTACTAGTTATTAATGACATAAAAAAAAAAAAAATATATATATATATATATATATATATATAGAAAAGATTAAAACAGTAAAAAAATTTAATAAATAGCACTGCTTAAAATGTGCTATATGGCTTTCAAAAAAAACATTGTATATATAGACTGTCACTATATGAACTTTTAGTGCCACCAAGTGGCACTGTCTTGTCTTACAGCAACTGTATTTTTGTCGTACTTTTTATCCGATTGAATAAATTAACTACCAGGATTTATTGGTAACAAATAATGTATTTTTTCCCACTAAGTCTTGAATTTTAGGCAGTTAAAGGGACACTATAAGCACTCTCATTGAAGTGGTTTGAGCAGGGCTGCCATCATACATTTTGGGGCCTTTAACCCAGCTAAAGACCTGGGATTCTCCCCGATTCCACCTACAGGGCCAGCCCCCCATTCCACCACCATCTAACAGGCACTCAGAGCTGTGGTAGGAGATGTAGTTTGTGTTTGCAAGAGATGTTATGTGTGTGTTTAGGGAATGTAATGTATGTGTATAGGTGTGCGTATGTATAGGGGATGTAGTGTGTGTGTGTATAAAGTGAATGCAGTACGTAGATTCTAAGCTTCTTTGGGCAGGGACCTCTTCACCTACTGTTCCTGTATGTCATACATGTTTTGCTGGAATTGAATGTCTATTTTGTTTCCTGTTTTAGAAAGCTGTGGAATATATTGGTGCTATATAAATAATTGTAATTGTGTTTGTAAGGGATGCAGTGTGTGCATGTAAGGGATAAAATGTGTGCATAAAGGATGAAGTGTGTGAGTGTATAGTGGATACAGTGTGTGTGAGCGATGCAGTGCGTGTATGTCTGCCTATCATATGTGGGCAGTGACAGGAGCAGTTTTTTGTTTTATTTTTCCCTATATTTTATGATTTTGCCCTCTCCCTGCCTCTTACCTGTGCCAGGGAAAGGGGAGACACATTCACTGGTGGTCCAATGAATCCTATTTGCCCTACCTCTGCCAGCTGACTAGAGCAGGGCCGGCGCTTCCTATAAGGCAAACTAGGCAGCCGCCTGGGGCGCCATATAGGAGGGGGCGCCCTGCGGCCCCATCGCCGGCCCTTTAAATGCCACAGCCGCCTGAGCACTCTATAGAGAGCGCTCAGGTGGCTGCCGCACTGCCTCACCTCCCCTTCCCTGTAGCGTGGCCGAGCTCCTCTCCGGTCCGCGAAGACCGTGCACTTCCTGTCAGTCCGGCCGTGACCGCGGACCGGAAAGGAGCTCGGCTACGCTACAGCGGAGGTGAGGAGAGGATTGGAGGGGAGGGGGGAGGTGAAGATTGGAGGGGACGGGTGGGGGGGAGGAGAATTGGAGGAGAGGAGGATTGGAGGGGAGGGGGGGGGAAGAAGATTGGAGGAGAGGGGGAAGAAGATTGGAGGGGAGGAGAAGATTGGAGGGGAGGGGAGGGGAGGGGGGGGAGGAAGATTGGAGGGGAGGGGGGGGAAGAAGATTGGAGGGGAGGAGAAGATTGGAGGGGAGGGGGGGGAGAAGATTGGAGGGGAGGGGGGGAATATTACAGGGAGGGGGGAGAATATTACAGGGAGGGAGGAGGAGGAGAAGATTGGAGGGGAGAATATTACAGGGAGGGAGGGGGGAGAAGAATATTACAGGGAGGGAGGGGGAGAAGAATATTACAGGGAGGGAGGGGGAGAAGAATATTACAGGGAGGGAGGGGGAGAAGAATATTACAGGGGGGGGGAGAAGAATATTACAGGGAGGGAGGGGGGTGAGAAGAATATTACAGGGAGGGAGGGGGGTGAGAAGAATATTACAGGGAGGGAGGGGGGTGAGAAGAATATTACAGGGAGGGAGGGGGGAGAAGAATATTACAGGAAGGGGGGGAGACGAATATTACAGGAAGGGGGGGAGACGAATATTACAGGGAGGGAGGGGGGAGACGAATATTACAGGGAGGGAGGGGGGAGAAGAATATTACAGGGAGGGAGGGGGGAGAAGAATATTACAGGGAGGGAGGGGGGAGAAGAATATTACAGGGAGGGAGGGGGGAGAAGAATATTACAGGGAGGGAGGGGGGAGAAGAATATTACAGGGAGGGAGGGGGGAGAAGAATATTACAGGGAGGGAGGGGGGTGAGAAGAATATTACAGGGAGGGAGGGGGGTGAGAAGAATATTACAGGGAGGGAGGGGGGTGAGAAGAATATTACAGGGAGGGAGGGGGGGAGAAGAATATTACAGGAAGGGGGGGAGACGAATATTACAGGAAGGGGGGGAGACGAATATTACAGGGAGGGAGGGGGGAGACGAATATTACAGGGAGGGAGGGGGGAGAAGAATATTACAGGGAGGGAGGGGGGAGAAGAATATTACAGGGAGGGAGGGGGGAGAAGAATATTACAGGGAGGGAGGGGGGAGAAGAATATTACAGGGAGGGAGGGGGGAGAAGAATATTACAGGGAGGGAGGGGGAGAAGAATATTACAGGGAGGGAGGGGGGAGAAGAATATTACAGGGAGGGAGGGGGGAGAAGAATATTACAGGGAGGGAGGGGGGAGAAGAATATTACAGGGAGGGAGGGGGAGAAGAATATTACAGAGAGGGAGGGGGTGAGAAGAATATTAAAGGGAGGGGGGGTAGAAGAATATTACAGGGAGGGAGGGGGGAGAAGAATATTACAGGGAGGGGGGGAAGAATATTACGGGGAGGGAGGGGGGAGAAGAATATTACAGGGAAGGAGGGGGGGAGAAGAATATTACAGGGAGGGAGAAGAATATTACAGGGAGGGAGGGGGGGAGAAGAATATTACAGGGAGGGAGGAGGGAGAAGAATATTACAGGGAGGGAGGGGAGAAGAATATAACAGGGAGGGAGGGGAGAAGAATATTACAGGGAGGGAGGGGGGAGAAGAATATTACAGGGAGGGAGGGGGAGAAGAATATTACAGGGAGGGGGGGGGAGAAGAATATTACAGGGAGGGAGGGGGAGAAGAATATTACAGGGAGGGAGGGGGGGGAGAAGAATATTACAGGGAGGGAGGGGGGGAGAAGAATATTACAGGGAGGGAGGGGGGAGAAGAATATTACAGGGAGGGAGGGGGGAGAAGAATATTACAGGGAGGGAGGGGGGGGAGAAGAATATTACAGGGAGGGAGGGGGGGAGAAGAATATTACAGGGAGGGAGGGGGGAGAAGAATATTGCAGGGAGGGAGGGGGGAGAAGAATATTACAGGGAGGGAGGGGGGAGAAGAATATTACAGGGAGGGAGGGGGAGAAGAATATTACAGGGAGGGAGGGGGGAGAAGAATATTACAGGGAGGGAGGGGGAAGAATATTACAGGGAGGGAGGGGGAAGAATATTACAGGGAGGGAGGGGGGGAGAATATTACAGGGAGGGAGGGGGGGAGAATATTACAGGGAGGGAGGGGGGGAGAAGAATATTACAGGGAGGGAGGGGGGAGAAGAATATTACAGGGAGGGAGGGGGGAGAAGAATATTACAGGGAGGGAGGGGGGAGAAGAATATTACAGGGAGGGAGGGGGGGGAGAAGAATATTACAGGGAGGGAGGGGGGGAGAAGAATATTACAGGGAGGGAGGGGGGAGAAGAATATTGCAGGGAGGGAGGGGGGAGAAGAATATTACAGGGAGGGAGGGGGGAGAAGAATATTACAGGGAGGGAGGGGGAGAAGAATATTACAGGGAGGGAGGGGGGAGAAGAATATTACAGGGAGGGAGGGGGAAGAATATTACAGGGAGGGAGGGGGAAGAATATTACAGGGAGGGAGGGGGAAGAATATTACAGGGAGGGAGGGGGGGAGAATATTACAGGGAGGGAGGGGGGGAGAATATTACAGGGAGGGGGGAGAAGAAGAGAAGATTACAGGGACGGGGAGAAGAAGAAGAAGAGAACACAGGGAGGGGGGGATGAAGTGGAGAACACAGGGAGGGGGGGAGGAAGTAGAGAACACAGGGAGGTGGGGGAAGAAGTGGAGAACACAGGGAGGGGGGAATAAGAGGAGAACACAGCGGAGAAGAAGAGGAGAACACAGGGGGAGATGAGAACACAGGGAGGGGGGGTTGAGAACGTGGGGGAGGGACAGACCACTAAAGGGGGTGGTGGAGAGACCACTAGGGGAGGGGGATGAGGAGATACCGCTAAGGGAGGATAGACCCCTAAGGGAGGGTGGGGGGCGGCAAATCTTTATTTTGCCTAGGGCGGCAAAAATCCTTGCACCGGCCCTGGACTAGAGTCTTCTCATGAGCCCCAGCAGAGTACAGTGCCAGTGGCGTGAGAGAGGAAGGGGCCAGCAGAGTTAGATATAGACAGCCTTTTGGGCTCCCTCCTTAGGAAGAGAATAATGTAATGGCGTAGATCTTTGATCACCCTTTCCAGTAACTCTATAGAAATACTTATTCACATTTATAGTATGAGGGCTGGTCCCAGGCCTCTTACTGGTGTATGGTCTGTACCCCTCTGATGGCTGCCCTCATCTTCATATACTCCCCGAGACCTTGATGGCAGCCCTGGGTCTGTGTGCAGTGTTCCTGTTCCCCTTAGCCCTACAATGTAAACTGAGAAACTGTAATGTTTGCATAATGCACTATTTTGCATGAGGACATCCACCATCAAGCAAAACCCCATAGAAAAGCACTAATTCAATGCTTTGCCTATATAATGCACGCTCAGAGCATGATATCCCATCCATCGGCTGAAATAGGCGAAGTGGCAGAGGGACACTAGTGTAAGAAATACATCTAAAAGTGTTGCTTTAAAACAAAGACGAACTAGTTATACTTAGAATATGTCTGGTTGCATAATGCATTAATATCTCTGCTGAGCCACCACCAAACACTTCAACCATGAATATCAAGTTCCTACAGCGGATTCTTTACTGGATTAACAAGCCCAGGGCTTGACAAATTTGATTTCAATCAATGAGCCAGCTAAAAAAAAAATTAGGAGCCAGTTTTTTTCAATGTCAAAAATACAATTCTTAAAGGGACCCTATAGTCAGCAGAAACACTACAGCTTAATTTAGTGACTCTGGTGTCTATAACCTGTCCCTGTAGGATTTTCAGAGAAAGGGCAGTGTGTTTACCTTGCTGCCTAATAACACCTCTAGTGGCAGTCACTCAAACAGCCACTAAAGCGTCTCCTATCTCATGTGCAGCACCTACATTCAGCATACAGGCGGCACTGAACGTTCCCCCTAGAGATGCATTGCCTTAATGCTTCACTATGAGGAGATGTTGATTGATAATTGATCATCTCAGTTATGGAGGCGGGCAAGCTGCGGAGAGACTGGCACAGCGTTGGAAAACAGGTGAGTAAAAACACCATTCCCATGCGATCGGAGGACACACACACATATACACTGACAGACTGATACACACACACATCCTCTCACACACTTACAAGATATGTATTATTTGATACACACACAAAGAATCATAGATGCATGCAGAAAGACACACAAATACACACATCATCTCACACACTCACAAGATATTTATTTTTTGATACACACACTAAGAATCATAGATGCACACAGACAAATACACACAGACTTACATACAGGACAGATATACACATACAAAAATAAAAAAAAGGGTAATACATATTTTTAGCCGCTCTCCTGTTTCCTACCTTTTGGGGGCAGGAGAGTGGCTTCCACGGGGTCCAGTGGGACTGGGCACAGCAGCAGACATTAGATTGGTTGGCCTGGCTGCGGCTAATGGGAGTGGGCTGCTGCTAGTCAAGACTCCTCTCCTGCACCAGTCTCGATTTCACGTGCAGCTCACTGTGCGCCGGGAGCAAGTGAAGGGATCTGAAATTACTCCCCCCCCCCCAGCGCTGAAGCCGCGCAGGGGAACGATTGTGGCAGTCGGTCGGGTCTGTGAAATGGGGGGCGGGCATTGGGTCTGTGAAATGGGGGCAGGCATTGTGTCTGTGAAATAGGGGCGGGCGGCGAACAGAGACGATTTTACAAAGTGTCCTGCTAGCTTGCTGGTTCTCTGTGCGGCGGCAGCGCCGGGAGAAAGTAATTACAGATCACTTCCTCCCGGTACACCTGCGCACAGAAACCTACGCGGGGATTGAAATAGGAGTAGGAGGAGTGAACGGGGCTGACCAATCCCAGGCGCCCGGATTTGTCAAGCCCTGAACAAGGCAATATACACAGTGATGTAAAAAATGTCTGTATTCATAACGCTATAATGTTCCTTTAAGTAGAAAGCAATAATATCAATAATTCTTCTACACTGTAAAAACACCTGTATATTGACAGTTGTTTTAGCTTGTTTTTTTTTTATATATAATACTATAGCATGAGCTGCATTTATATGATTTTTTTTACATACTATGAGCATACATATGTGGATCATCATGACATTTAATGTTCAACATGCAACCACTATATAAAAATAAAGGCAAACTAGAAAACAATAAGCACAATAATTAGTTCTTGGCTACACCCAGAAAGTATTAGTGAGGAAAAAAAATCAAACCTCTCCTCCAAATATATTAGTAAAATTAATCATTACCAGCATCCCATTCAACCATCGTCTGGCAATAATGGAATCCAATCCGCACACAATAATATGAAAGTCTGAAGAGGAAACAAAAAAAAAGTAGAAAAAGAAAATCTAAATTCAGCTAGATACTTTAAGGAAATATACTCTGTCATTAGAAGTTGATTTTCCTCAGACCAAGCAGGAAATAGTACCTCGGTAGAAGGATTCGTCAAAGTCTTGAATCTTTTTGAAGTATCTTGAGATGTATAGGAAAGTACACAGACACGCCATTCTGCTAATATTCCAAGCAATCAAACCAAGAAATGCAGGGAGTGACCGAGTTGGAAAGCATTATAACCAACAAGACATGTATAGTGGCTGCCACGGATTAGAGGAACACTAGAAATACCATAACCACCACAGCACATTATAGTGGCTATAGTGCCAGGATAATATTAAAGAAACACTAACATATAAATATAGTAAAACCTTACCTTTATTCCATTCTGCTGGTGCTGGCTCCGTCCCTGATCTGCCTTCTTGGCTGACATCATCAGAAGTGGTAATCTCAGCCAATCACAATGCTTTCCCACAGTAAAGCATTGGATTGGCTCAGCTGGTCAAGGAGTCAGATCAGGGGCAGAGCAAAAACAAGTCAAATACAGCCCGGGCAAATCAGCATCTCCTCATAGAGATGCATTGAATCAATGCATCTCTATAAAGAAGGTTCAGTGTCTCCATGCAAAGGGTGGAGACACTGAATGTCAGTGCTGCACACTGTACAGCACTGCCCCAGGAATCACTTCTAGAAGCCATCTGAGCAATGGTCACTGTAAGGTGTCCCTAGGCTGTAATGTAAACACTGCCTTTTCTCTAAAAAAGACAATGTTTACTGCAAAAAGACTGAAGGGACGGTCTATAAGGTGTAGTTGTTATGGTGACTATAGTGTCCCCCTTTAGTGTGACTTGTTACATATTCACAATAAAAGACCTAGATCTGGGTGCAACTAGCAAGGCTATAACCACAATGATATACTTCAAAAAGGATACGGTGTGACACAACAATCAGGTATCCTGTCATTTATAAACTCTGCTGCAACTTCAGCTTTCGGTCTTCCTACATCTTTTGGCCTAGAAAGCACAATTTAAAGAGTTGAGAAAAAAAAAACTGAAAAAATCTATAATGTAATGGCTGGGTTTGTAGTGACCAGTTTAGCAATAAAAATATTTCATAAAAAAAAAATTGAGAGATCTAGTGTTCACATTACCTTTACAAATTAAAAACTCAAACACAAACAAAACAACATAAATAATTAAATGCACATGGTTCAATTCAGAGAGCATGATGAGAAAATTGTTGTCTTAGTATTATAACTTCAATAGTAGATATTCTCTGCTCTTGTCTACCAGTAGAGACTTCACTGGGTATGCAACAGATTGATCAAGCCATTGTGCAGCCCTAAACTACCAGCTGGCATAACATGATATGATTGGAACGGCTCTGCAACCTGATAGAAACCATTCTGTAGCTTCTATCACTTTACATTCAACCAGGTTCACGGTTTATTGAACTGAGCTAAGTGACTGTCAGATATGCAGTCTGTAGCTAATCTCTCTGCTGGCAGACAAGAGAACTTTAATATATATTTTTAAATGTGTAATTTCTACTGTTGCTATATTGTACATTCACACAGGGAAATTACCTGTAAATCTCAATTTTTTCTAGTTACAAATGTCAAAGGTTTCTTAAAGCCTCTCTATCACCAAAGACCCGACAGTGAAGTTGCCGTTGGAGGGGTGGAGGGTGGTTTGATGTTCATGAGGGGGCAAGGAAATGTAGGTTTTACTTGTGGGACCTCTCCCTCTTGGGTGCCGACATCCTCTCTGTCTGCTCCTCTTCAGCTGCCAGAAGTCGATGTCAGCGCTGTAATCTCGCGCATGTGCGAGAGTACAGTACTGAGGTCTATGGAGGATCCCACAAGCCACTGCCAGGAGATTAATGACGAGGAATGTAGTCCAATTTAAATTGGGGGAAGGAAATCCAATAGGACCGGAGGACCTACAAAGACATTTTGACACATATAGAATAAAGAGCAAATGCGTTACTTACCGAAAAAGAAACTGTCTATTTAAGTTGGAAACATCTATGGTATCCATATCTATAACATGGATTTGTCGAAAACCAGAGAGTGCCTGTCAAAAATACAGAATTACACTTTATTGAAAACCAATAAATTCACACTGGAAAAAGCTTGTTCTCAATCCATTAGGCTTTTAGCAACTCAAGCAGATAATGCACTTCAATATGTAGGATACGTTACCATTACCAGAGGCCGTTATTGATGACACTCTATAATGCAATCGGGGTTTGAAATAAGATAAGATATTTTACTTATTTCCCTAAGGCTCTGGAAAAAGATTCATTGGTACGTCCTTACATATAGACAAGTGCCTTCCCCAAGAAAAATTACAGTTAGCTCTCCGTAGATCATAAAAATATTTACATGCCTACATTTTTTCGTCAAAACAAAGTACACTTTTAAAGTGCTGAAAGAAAAAAGAAGGATCAACGCATTAATTGGCTTCAACTTGCTTGACAGAAGTAGGTTGATTATATACTTTGACAAGAAAAAGCAAATTACCAGGTCCTTTAGGAGTTCGCATCCTAAACCTCCTGCTCCAACCACGAGAATTTTACAGGTTTCTAAAAGAAATTGCAGAGACTAAAAAAGAAAAAAAAAAAAGAAGAAGAAGAAAATATATCAGTACATTACACCAATTCAAAACTACCTCACTCTAACCCTCAACAGAGAAATCATCTTTGCTCTATTTCTAAGCCAAGTCATTCCTTGTGTGGGCTCAAAGATGATAGGAGACAATAGCTGGAACTCCAACTTATCTGTGGTACATACACAACCATTGCTCTTCTTTTACTTTCAGTCCAAACCTATGAATGCAAGTACGGGCAGGGATACAGCATTATGCCAATCAAATTAAGTCGCAGTGCTACCATCCTAGAGATAAAATGATTAGACTGTGGAGTTTAGAATATATTTCCCCGTAGAATTTTTATTTTTAAACAAAGGGAAAAGGTTTTGGTTGGTATCAGGAAGCACCTAAATCTCTTAAAACAGAATTTCTAAATCGTAGTTAATCTTAGTTAATGGCTTTGGACTGGGGATTTCCTGCTGCTCAACATATTATATGTTACATGACATTCCCTCTTTAATTACATAGGTTATAACACAACAAATATGAATTACATTCTATCCACAGTGGGATAATTTGCAAACTTGTATGATTGAATACTATTCAAGTTAGCAAAGGGTTTTAAAGAAAGCTGAGAATATTCTTATTGTGGTTTTGTGTGATATTCCTCCCGGCCATGTGTTTAACACTATTTTATTAAGTGTAACAGCAGGCATGCATTGGTAAACGGCTTACTGTAGAGATAAAGCAGGACTTTTGAAAACAGAATCCCTCCCATCCACCCCCCCCCCGCCCCCTCCCCACTTCTATACCATCTATTTGCTTCACGTGCCAAACTACAAATAAATATATACAAATATAAAAAACTTAGTATTTCTCACTTCGTTGCTTGGTTCGAACTCAGGGTGTGTGAATGGTCCTGATCGCTCGAGGAACTTCTTTACATGGTTCCAGCGACCTTCCCAGTCTCCAGTGTCCCCACACCCACCATCCACAGCCATTCTGCATAGAACAAAGTATATTTAGCTGACACAATTGTTCTTCTGCACAGTTACATGATATGAGGTTCTTTGGTGGCTGCAAATGGCACACCCTTGCATGATCACCCATTAACCATCGGAACTCCAACAGTGTGAAAAATGTACAGTCTTACATTAAGAATTATTGACATTTAGATATCTGTTTAAAACAATATCGCTCATCATTGTAAAACTAGGATTACAGTGAGAAAAGAAAGAAAACAGTGGGGGGGGGGGGGGGGGGGGGAGAGAATGATAAGCACAACACACCAAGTTCAGTACAGTCCACCAGATGGTGGTAGACTACAATCCCCATTATTTTCTGCCCATCTAATGCATTCAAAGGATTTGGGGAGTTGTAGTCCATCAGCATCTGGGGTGTGATAACCCTGTAATATGCCTCGAAAACCAGGAAGAGACCTGTCAACAAGAAATGTTTAGGTCATATGAAGCCATTGAATTTACAGTAGACACCAAGATGACATTTTTATACACACACAGACGTTTTGAATTACAGACAACAAGAAGTCTATTTTGTGTGCAAATGCAAACAGGTATTCATGTTAACAACCTATAAAAGCAGGATTTTTTGTGAAATACACATCTCCCATTTTCTGGCTTTTCTTGTGCTATAATGCAAATCTTATGATGCTTTGTCAGCCTTTACTATAACCAAGCATTAAAGGAATCACAATTTCACTAGCAGTTGGATGGGTACATTGTGCTGATCCCTGCTTGCACAGCAAACTGTGCATATGTTAATGTATTAGAAAACTGGCTGGTCACCTGAAGGAATACAACTTGGTATTTACATTACATGCAGACATCCAACCTTTGTCTTTGACAAGAATCAGTAATATTGTGAATCTAGTTTAAAAATATGACCACCTGGCTGTCCACAATTGAAAACACCCTGTCCTGGAGCATAAAACATTGTGTATATCTTCAGGGTTATTTTGTAGTCAAGCTAAAAACATGGCTGACTTGGAGAATTTTTTTACAACTCAACTGTTTGATCTACAGGATTAAATTCCTGACAATTCATAGCTTAGTGAATCCCATGGTGCATCCATTTTTATTTGTAAATTTAGAGCATTACACTAAGCACCATGACCACTTCAATGATTTGAAGTGGTCATGGTGCCTGGAGTCCATACATGCAGCATTTTGAAACACTGCACACACAGATTTTAACTCCTTTTGCGGTCGGAGGTGGGCAGCATCATAGCGGTGTCATTAGCCTGACCGGCTAAAGATAACTCCTATACAAAAAATTGCATTCATTGGCTGAGAGCAGTCAAATGTTGAGCAACCAATGAACGGCCAGCAGGATTGACTTCCATCTTTTGCAGCTCTGCAGAAGTCAAATGTTGGCACCTGAAAGAGCTTTGGCATCTGGCAGGAAGTTTGGTAAAAAGGTAAGCCATTGCAAAACGGTTTGCTTTATTACTGGGAAACAGGGCCATAGAACTTCTGGCATTATAACCACTAGAGCAGGTTGTAGTGGTTACAATTCTTGGAGTAACCGTTTAAGCAGTTGCGCTAACATTCCCACTAGTCATATAAGATGACATGACCTCCCACTAGTCACATACAACCTTACCCAAAACTAAATCAATACAATTAAGACACTGTTTGTACCCAAATGTATTTTTCATAGCAGGTAGGTGGAAATGAATGTAGGCACCTGCCTGTTACAAAACAATTGGTATTTCCATATTCTAAACACATCACTGATTGCAGGAAGCAAAATTACAAAAGAAACAACGTGCCAATTAAACTTTCTTAGGACTTGCGCATTTCTATTTACAGAAAAAGGGATTTTAGACTAATTTTGCCTTACTAACATCACTCTTGTGCCAACATAAAAAGGAAAATGCTAATTAAAAAACAAACAAAAATAAAACCTTTTCATATTAAAGTAATAATCCAGGCACAGAAACCACTACAGCATGTGGTAGTTATTTTGGCGTAAGGAGTGCCCAGGAGCCCCCACACATTTTACAGGTCTCTGCTTTCACCTTGAAACAAAACCCATCTAAAACTACTGAAATTAAACATACTGGGGCAAAATACAGATATGAACAAAACAGATCATCGATTGGCAGTGAGAACTACGTGACAACTGCTGTCTTTCCTACAGTATCTAGCAGATGTAACATCCAATCCAAATTGAGAGATAAGAACATAAACTATTGTAATGGTCTTGGTTCCCCCTTTTGCAGCTATTATAGCCCCTCTCTCATAGAGGGTTTCCACGAGATGTTGGCCTGTGCTGCAGGGAATAACTTCTAATAACTAATTCGGCTACAGAAGCAGTGATAAGGTCAGAAACCATGTAGGGCCATATATAAAAGTAGGGAAATGGCACTATAAAGTCAGGCACGTGACATTTTATTGGCATCCAACAAGAACAGAGTTGTCATGCGGACTGTAAAAGCTGGGGTTTTACACCACTCCATGCAGCACCTGCTTGGCCATGGAAACTCTACTTATAAAATTACAACATTGTACTGCCAATACATGGAAGCGAAAGGGCTTTGTGCTTGATTTTAAACACATCAGTCATGGGATTGGTTGAAACACAAGGATCCACTAATTACAAGGGAAATACTACCCTACCCTAAAACCTGCGGAACCATTTGATATATTACAAGTGTTTATAGTCTCACTGTATCTATGTAAAAGGTTTATTCCAAGCTCTACTAGCTAACAAAGGGAAGTATAAGCATTCTAAATTAATGTGTTTTTCCTGCAATTATTGAAACTATGCATACTAAACGGGAGTCAGTAGATATGAAACCTCCTAAAATGTGCATAACATGTTGACAGTATGATGTCCACACAGGCCCCCTAATAGCTTTGTGATCACTGTCCTTTGCTTGGTATAATTTTGTTAAATACCGTATATACTCAAGTATAAGCCGACCCGAATATAAGCCGAGGCCCCTAATTTTACCCCAAAAAACTGGGAAAACGTATTGACTCGAGTATAAGACTAGGGTGGGAAATGCAGCAGCTACTGGTAAATTTCTAAATAAAATTAGATCCTAAAAAAAATTATATTAATTGAATATTTTTTTACAGTGTGTGTATATAATGAATGCAGTGTGTGTGTGTGTGTATGAGTGCAGTGTGTGTGTATGAGTGCAGTGTGTGTGTGTGTATGAGTGCAGTGTGTGTATGAGTGTGTGTGTGTGTGTGTATGAGTGTGTGTATGAGTGCAGTGTGTGTGTGTGCATGAGTGCAGTGTGTGTGTGTGTGCATGAGTGCAGTGTGTGTGCGCGTATGAGTGCAGTGTGTGTGTGCGCGTATGAGTGCAGTGTGTGTGTGCGCGCGCGTATGAGTGCAGTGTGTGTGTGTGTGTGCAGTGTGTGTGTGTGAGTGAGTGCAGTGTGTGTGTGTGTGTGTGTGTGAGTGCAGTGTGTGTGTGTATGAGTGCAGTGTGTGTATAAGTGCAGTGTGTGTGTGTGTGTATAAGTGCAGTGTGTGTGTGTGTGTATGAGTGCAGTGTGTGTGTGTGTATGAGTGCAGTGTGTGTGTGTGTGTGTGTGTGTGTATGAGTGCAGTGTGTGTGTGTGTGTGTGTGTGTGATGCAGAGCATTGGTGGGGGTGGGCATTTTTTATTTATTATTTAATTATTATTTAATTATTATTTTAATATTATTATTCTTTCTTATATTATTATTTTTTTTTTTTATTATAATTTTTTGATTATTTTTTTCATCCCCCCTCCCTGCTTGTTAGCTGGCCAGGGAGGGGGGCTCTCACTCCCTGGTGGTCCAGTGGATGGGCTGTAGGAGGGGGGCTGGTAGAGAGCTCTTACTTACCTTCACAGCAGCTCCTGTCAGCTCCCTTCTCTCTCCTCCGGTCCGTGCAGCTCCCAGGTCAGCTCCCTCTGCAAGTCTCGCGGCCGCGCGGAGCGTTGCCATGGTAACCCGTGGCAACGCTCTGACCCCGCGGCTCTCGCGAGACTTGCAGAGGGAGCTGACCTGGGAGCTGCACGGACCGGAGGAGAGAGAAGGGAGCTGACAGGAGCTGCAGGAAAGGTAAGTTACAGCTTCCTGCCAGCCCCCGGTCCTTGTCTGTATTATGGCAATGTAAGTTGCCATAATACAGACAATTGACTTGAGTATAAGACGAGTGGGGGGTTTTCAGCACAAAAAATGTGCTGAAAAACTCGTCTTATACTCGAGAATATACGGTACATTTCCTCCGCTGCAGTCTCCAGCTCCTCCTCTGGTGATGTCTGCATCGAAGCCTAAAATCCATTGCATCTCAAAAAGAAGCAGTGGGTTGGAACTAGGCATGTGCAGTCAAATGCCATATTCATATAATCAAATGCTTCTATCAGCAGCATTTGATTCCAGGACAGAGTTTAACTCAGTTCAGGGGGAGGAAGCGCTTCTAGTGGTGGTCAGGATAGGGTGTCTGTGCACTGTCTTGGCAGTGCATAAAGTATTAGATCCATAGTTGTGGCAGAATGGTTTGACATCTGAAGGTAAAACAGCACCAGGATACTCATGCACCCGTAACAACTTCAATTAGATTAAGTGGTTATGCTGGTGGGAGCGTTACTTTAAACACAAAATCACATTTACCAACTCAGCTGCAGTAAAAATTCAGTAGTCTACACACTACAAATCAGTTTGTAATGAGAAAATAATACATATAGAAAATGATGTGTATTTCTAGATCTATGAAATATATACTGAAGCTTAAAGGGACACTAGAGTCACCAAACAACTTAAGCTTAGTGAAGCAATTTTGGTGTATAGATCATGTCCCTGCAGACTCACTGCTCAATTCTCTGCCATTTAGGAGTTAAATCACTTTGTTTCTGTTTATGCAGCCCTAGCCATACCTCCCCTGGCTGTGACTGACACAATCTGCATGAAAATAAAATGGTTTCACATTCAATCAGTTAACTTGACTTTAAAGTTTGTATCTCCTGCTCTGTAAATGGAACCTTAATTACATAGAGGAGGCTCCTGCAGGGTTTAGCAAGCTATGGACAGAACAGGAGATAAGAAATCCTTATTTAAACAGACTCTGCGATAAACATTAGATAACTCTTTACAGGAAGTGTTTAGGAAGGCTGTATAAGTCACATGCAGGGAGGTGTAACCTGGACAGTAAACAAAGTGATTTAACTAATAAATGGCCGTGAATTAAGCAGTGTGACTGCAGGGGCATGATCTATACACCAAAATGGTGTTTAGGTGACTATAGTGCCCCTCTAAATGAAACAGTACCAACCTGAAAGTGCCCAAATGAGGAAAAAAATAACTCACAAACAAAAAAACACTAACTGGAGTGTGTAACAATAAAAAAAAAAAACAAAACAAAAAAAACATAACCATGTGGGGCAAACTATATAAATAATGATCCTCTATATTTGACATTATCAACACAGACCTCAAGGCAGATCAACTCTCAAGGTTTTGGAAATTTGGAAAAGCCTAATTCATGGGCCACTGATTTAGGGATCACTACTCTACATAACAATTAGGACGAATGTAACTATTTGGGCCTTTGTGCATCGTACAGGTTAAACAAATTTTTAGATGTGTGAACAAGCTTTGCACATGGGAGAGAGACCCTACAAGTGAAACTTATTATTCAACTTATTCTGACTTTACATTTGACACATCTAAAACAATGTAAAGAACTGAAAGAACTGCAGAGAATAAAAGTGCAAAAAATCTAATCTTTTTAATATACCTAAACACATTTTAAATGATAAATTACAAACATGTTCTACTCTGTTGCTACGCACACACTAAATTCTTTCCTAGTCATTTATCAGTGAATAAAAAAAAAAAAAAAAAAAAACTATGCTATCTCTGGACCTATGAACAGACTTGCAATTCGACTACTTTTATCACAAAATCATTTTAAAATATGTCCAGTGATATAATGTGTTTGAAATGAACCACAAGGGGATAGAAATGATTGCAAAACTGAATAAAAGCTAAGTGTAATCCCTATCTTATATTAAAGTGTTACTTCAAGTACCATGACAACTTTAGTATTTTGAAGTGGTGATGGTGCAAGCCCCCTGCATTTGTAGCATTTCAGTTTGAAATCCTTTATACACATACAGGGTAGTACATGCACGAGTAGGCAACCTTCGGCACTCCAGATGTTGTGAACTACATCTTGCTTGATGCTTTGCCTGCATTATGGGAGATGTAATCCACAACATCTGGAGTGCCTACGGATGCCTATCCCTGCATGACTACAGTGTAAATTGTCAGGCCAAAATAACTGAGCTGGAAAAATTATCCAAGTCAGTTATATTTTCAGTTTGGCTATTTTGGCCTGAAATTTCAAATGGACTTTGGATTCCTAATAATTTACAATTTATTGCATAACCCTATCGGATATTTTAAGTTTGTGCCAGAGGTACAACTTTCATTAGCAACAGCATTCATTAGCCAGCCTGGAACGGAAGTTGTGGGTTGGCTTAAGTCAATTTTAAATTAATTATTGATAAAATATTAAAATAAAATGTAATAAAACTCAACTTTTGCAATGAGCTCTGACCATTTCAGGATGTGGTTGAGCCAATGAGAATACATATTCTATTCAATTTAGCCTGATCCTATCTTATATTATCCCAACCAGCAGGTGTTTTTTCATAAAAACGTAAGCACTTAGCAGCAAACATAATGAATAGAAAGAACGCTCAAGCTGATAGCAACCAATATCAGTATTTTGGACAGCTCCATTCACAAGTCTCAGGCTCCATCACTGTAAGTTCATTGAGACACTGTGAAGTAAATCAGAGATTTGTGTAGCATGCACACAGTATAAAATATATAACTATTTGAAAAGGCAGAGGACTTGTATTAGCATCCGCCTCCAACATCAGGGACAGAAGGAACAGGCTTACATCAAATTGCAGCATTTTAGAAAGCAATGGTGTACAGGGCGGCTGGGACAAGCATAAGTAGTCATTATGCATGAAAAACCCTTTAAAGTTGTTTACTGAATGATAGAATGTTTCTATTATACCAGTGTATGGTAGTTGTTTACTTAAATGTTACTCCAAGTACCATGATCACTTTAGAAATCTGAAGCCATCATGGTGCCTGGAAGCTGTATGTGCAGCATTACAACACTTTACTGCACAAGTTTAACTCCACCTCTGGCAGTGTCATTGTGGCCTCACTAGCCAGTCCAGGACAATAGGTGATCTCATCCAATGAATAGCAAAAGCATCGGTATCCGGCTGCGTATCACCAGATCTGCAAGGACCCTCAAGGACAGCAAGACCAAAGAAATAGAGCAACCCATTGTTAAATAGTTTTTCCCATTACCAGAGGGATGAGACTAGGTTACTCTTAGCATCATAATGACTAGAGCGGACTGTAGTGGTCATAATACCTTAAGTAACCCTTTAAACCAATCCATAAAGTCCCTTTCTAAAGAATAAAGCCTCAAGTATTGCTGTACTGGATCAAACAGAATGCAGTGGAGGGTGTTAGGCATGTATATAATTGTGAAAGCACTATCTGAAATAATTAATTTGAGCTGATAATTAAAGTTTCACATTATTAATGTAAGTCACAGAAAAAAAAGGAAGCAATAAATATGAGCTGTACAATGATTTTAAAAACAAAACTATAGGATAATTAAATATAAATTAAAGGACCACTCTAGTGCCAGGAAAGCATACTCGTTTTCCTGGCACTAGAGTGCCCTGAGGGTACCCCCACCCTCAGGGACCCCCTCCCGCCCGGCTCTGGAAAGGGGAAAAGGGTTAAAACTTACCTTTTTCCAGCGCTGGGCGGGGAGCTCTCCTCCTCCTCTCCGCCTCCGTTCCTCCCCGTCGGCTGAATGCGCACGCGCGGCAAGAGCTGCGCGCGCATTCAGCCGGTCACATAGGAAAGCATTCATAATGCTTTCCTATGGACGCTTGCGTGCTCTCACTGTGATTTTCACAGTGAGAATCACGCAAGCGCCTCTAGCGGCTGTCAGTGAGACAGCCACTAGAGGAAATAGGGGAAGGCTTAACTAATTGATAAACATAGCAGTTTCTCTGAAACTGCTATGTTTATAAAAAAATTAGTTATCCCTAGAAGGACCTGGCACCCAGACCACTTCATTAAGCTGAAGTGGTCTGGGTGCCTAGAGTGGTCCTTTAACCAAAATGAAAGCTAAATTTGAAGTGTTGGTGCTAGGTTCCCCATGGGTAATATAATTTTCTACTTGCCATATAGGAGGTTCATTACGCAATAATATAATCAATGGAGAATGACAAATTAAATGCAGTGTTTAGCCTAAAAGTGGTATATTTGGAGGTTTTTTTTATTCTAAGTTTGTAGTTTTGGTATACACAGAATAGAAATGAATTCAGTGTTTAGCAAATAAACGTTTTAGGCTAATAAATTACCCTGAACGATACACCAGCATTACGTTACAATAAGACATTACAACTTTGAGTATTTTCTGTGTATAATTTGGTATTATACCGGCAAACTGTCAACTGTAAAGGAAAAACGTGAAAGGGGCCAACTAAGCACCTTAAGCTCTACATTTTCAGTACTGGTTATAGAGCCAAGATCTGCCTTGTGCGGAATCACGGTAAGTAATCAAACCATTTTCAAATGGCTTGACACTGATCTGGGTCTTTCAAGAGCCTCTTGTCTGGCCTCTATTTCTGCAATATCAAAAAAGAACAAAATATCCCTTTTTGCCCATATCTGGATGGAATTCATTAGCTTAAAATGCCCTCTTAGGTGGATCCATGGGCAAAATGTATAACACTAATGTGGAAGAGAAACTTCCACATTAGTGCCATCAGAAAATGAGGCCAGATCCGAAGCGCCTGGTGGACGACTTACCGTGAGACAGCATATAAGGTCTCCTGACACCAAAACTACTGTTGCAGAATCTAGCGTTTCTGGCCGCTAGACCACCCATGCAACTGACTCGACCAGGAAATGTTGATCACCAACAGTTAAAGTACTATAACTCCCGTGTTGCTTTTTCACTTATTGTTCTTTTGTACTTCCATTAACAGTTGGGTATATACCTTCAGGCCAACCTTGCCAGGGGTACGCAACCTTCGGCACTCCAGATCTTGTGGACTGCTTCTTCTATAATGCTCTTACAGCCGTAAAGCTGGCAAAGCATCAAAGGGAGATGTAGTCCACTACATCTGGAGAGCCGAAGGTTGCCTACCCCTTGTTTAGGCTAACCAATGCCTTAGATTAGGCTATAACACATAGTTTACAAAGCATTTAATAATTTATTTTTATTTATTTTTTTAAATACAAATACATATTGGCACTAGCAATATAATATAATACGAGCCGTTTCATTCTAGTACCAAGGCAGCGAAGGCTAACCTCTGGCACCCCAGCTAATGAGAACGACACATCTCATTGTGATCAGCCAGCAATCTGGCTAGCTGGACAGAATAACATGCATTGTTCACAGCACCTGGGGGGGCAGCAGCTAGCCATCAACTGGCTAAGGAACTTGCACATATGAAGGCAGACTGATTGGGGGTCAGGGGGCTATGGGCTGGTTGTATTCCATTGTATTTTGTTTTGTTTTTATTTACTGGCTCCATTTCCCAGCCCCTGTGAATAGTACTAACTTGTCAGTCAGCTCTTCTATCTTCCTTCTTTTCTTCTCCCTAAAAAGAGAGAGAGAGAATAAAAGAAGGGTTTGAGTGCCACTTCCTGGCCCGTGACAGAGAGTGGGAGAGAATAAGGGAAGGGATGGGGGGTAATAATACACTCTATCAATCAGCACACTGGATACTCACGGCTCTACAGCATCCGCCATATTGATGGAGTCCAGCGCTTCCCAGCATGCACTGCGAGCCAATGGGCGGAGACCGAGCCCCAGACAGCCAGAGGTATGTTTGCCAACCAAGGCGGTGGTTGATTTTTTTTTTTTTTTTAACGAAGCAACTTTATTAGTAATAGTAAATTTACAAGATAGCAAATCCATACAGTGACATTTTATGTTTTTTTTTTTAGCTGTGCAAAGAATAGTCTCTTACACGATTTGCTCCTGTGCGATGGAAACGCTCTTCTTTTAATCTGAAAAAAATATATCTTCTTGTATAGAATACAGCCAACACTCAGGGGAGACCCAACTCCAAGCACTGGCAAAGAGCTTATATATTTTGTAACTTTTAGCCTAAATTATTAGCTGTTATTTTGAACGACCAATTTTGAATATTAAAAAAAAAAAATAATAATAATAATAAATGATTTTGATGCATTCTACAACTTAACCCTACCTCCACTGTCCTATCTTCCTTTTCTAAAATACTTCCTTCTTGCTAGTTCCTGCAATGTAATGGTGATTTAAAGGGACACTATAGGACTCCAGACCAATTGGAGTGGTCTGGGCACAATGTCCCTGTTCCACTTAGTCCTGCAATGTAAAATGCTATGTTTACATTCAGGGCCGGTGCTAGGATTTTTAGTTACACAGGCGAAGATGCATTTTGGCGCCCCCAACCCTCATTAAAAAAAAAAAAAAAATGCATCTTCACCTGTGTGTCTTTCCTCCCAAGCCACAGGCACACAGGCATCATTTTTCAGTCACACAGTCAAAGTCATACAGGTACACTGTCATACAAAGACAGCAATAATCATACAGACACATACAGTCAGAGACATACAAACAGAGACATACATGCATACCGTCATACAGACACATACATACAGACAGGCATACAGAAACATACATACAAAGACATTCAGGCACATACATACAGACATACAGGCATAAAGAAACATACATACAGAGACATACAGGCATGCAGACACATACATACATACATACATACATACATACATACAGATACATGCATGCATACAGAGACATAACGTCATACAGACACATTCATATAGACAGGCATAGGAGACACATACATACATACAGAGGCATACCGTCATACAGACACATTCATACAGAAACATGCATACAAAGACATACAGGCACACACATACGTACATACAGAGACATAAAGGCATACAGTTACATACATGCATACAGAGACATATATACAGACATTCATACAGAGACATACAGAAACATACGTACAAGACATACAGGCATACAGACACATACATACATACAGAGGCATACCATCATACAGATACATACATACATACAGACAGGCATACAGAAAAATACATACTCACACACACACACATACGCACACAAACTCACAGACACATACTCGAACACACACACACACACACACTGACATACTCACACACACCGACAGACACACTCACTCACACACAAACTCATAGACACACTTACACACACACACTGACAGACACACACACTCACTCACACACAAACTCAGACACACTTACACACACACTGACAGACACACACACACTGACAGACACACACACACTGACAGACACACACACACACTCACACACATACACTCACTCACACACATACACACTGACATACACACACACACAAACTCAGACACACACACAGTAATTAATAAAGTAATTACTAATAAATTACATTTAAATGTCCCACCCAGCCTCCCTACCTGGAGTGCTGGCGTGGGTCTCTCATTGGTGGTCCAGTGAGGCTGCTGCGCGGCGTGCGGCTGAAGTTGCTTAGGAGGCGGCGAGGGAGCTCTCTGATCGGCTCGCTCGCAGGCTGTTTTCTGATGCCGCGGGAGCCGGAATATGACGTCATATTCCGGCTCCCGCGGCATCAGCAAAAGGCGCGCGAGGGAGCCGGTCAGAGAGATCAGAGAGCTCCCTCGCCGCCTCCTAAGCAACTTCAGCCGCACGCCGCGCAGCAGCTCCGGGGATCCAGGAGGTGACCAGGCAGGAGGGAGCACTTCCCTCCTGCCGGTCACTGGAATTTTGCACCCCCAGAGCCGGTGCGCCCTAAGGCGGCCGCCTGTGCCGCCTTATGGACGCGCCGGCC
The DNA here is from genome assembly GCF_036172605.1 of Pelobates fuscus. Lineage (NCBI taxonomy): Eukaryota > Metazoa > Chordata > Amphibia > Anura > Pelobatidae > Pelobates > Pelobates fuscus. The sequence goes on along the minus strand of NC_086323.1, from coordinate 148,729,368 downwards.
CTGTTTACATTGCAGTGCCAAGACAGTCTTTAGTGGCTGTCTACCAGACAACCACTAGAAGCGCCTCCGGGATTTTACCGGACTTTAGGCCGCCTAACTGACGATGTACGTCCTCACGCTCTGCATGTGGACATCCAGCGTCCATTAAAATCCCTATAGGAATTAATCCCTATAGCACATTGTTATGTGCTAGCGGCGCTTGCTATGCGTGCGCATTAGGCCCCGAGGTCGGAGAAGGCAGAGCACCAACCCATCGCCAAGGCATACCTTCGCTGTAATTAGGTAAGTAAAGAGTTATTTAACTCTTTACATGCCGGAGGGGCACAAAGAAGAGGGAGGGGGAGCTAATAACTGAAAAATAATTTAAACAACCATAACCACTATATCCCACTGTAGCGGTTATGGTGCCAGGAGTACCCTGGCGCTGTTCCTTGGTAAGATATCAAATTGTTTTTGTATTGTTGACAACTTACATTGGTTAGGCATGGTACCTGCACCCAAATCCTCTACATCTGCAGATTGCTCTTCATGGCACAGAAGGGCCATGCAAGACCACCCTCATTGGCTAAGAGTGTCAGGTGCCCCCAAACAGCATAGCACAAGAGCATCACTAGTCAATACTCCACTATGCAAAACTCTCTTTTAGATTACTAAGCACCTTCCCAGAGCACTGAAAAAGTGTTCTGTGCATGTTCCATAAGTGGAACTGGCGAGACAAGCTGTCAGTCAGCCTGGAGGGCATTCACGATAGACTGAAACTCTCATTCTTTGGGTAGTCCCACTGACATTCTGAGTGGGACAGACTCTTTTGGGTATCAAAAAGCCCACTAACCTCCAGTACCAATACATCCTTATGTTGCGAGCTATGTTTTCAAATTGGAAAAAAATATGTAGGTACATGTGCATTTATTTGTAAATATTAAGAAATGTTGTATTATTCAATTACAAATGTATGTATAAATTGCAGTTGTCTATATAATGCAACTAAGAGTTGAAATAAGTGTAATTTAATCCTATTCTCTCCTCTATTGTCCCTGTTCTCATACAATCTGTTTGTCTCTTGCAAATCAACACTGCAGAGAACATATTGGTCTGGCAGTTCTGCAGTGACCCTCTTTCATTTCCATTGATGTTTTTTATTATTGGGAGTCTAATCACTATGGCCAGTACAGCTTATTGTTGGGATTACGGTGAAAGATGCCACTGGATGGAGTCCTTCTGGTTTTATTTGAACTATTTATTGAGGATCCCAAAGGACCTATAGTTCATTTCCTCTGCATCAAAAATAACCTTACTCTGATGCAAGGCAAAGAGGCAATCATAGAAGACAATACACAAAATACTATGCTGACAGTGACATGATAATGAGAGTTGTAATCCATATCAGCACTTGGCAGAAAAAAATCATATGATAGGCTGTCAAGGCTTTTGTTGAAACTCCTAGAAAGCATTATTTGAGTTTGTTTGTTGTTTATCTTTATAGTACCAGCTAGTCATTATGGCACCATTTAATCAATTCCAATATAAGGACTCACACAGTTTTACACAATTATACTAATGGACTTTTTCCACCAGATTTCTTCCAAATAACCCGTACAAATAGTAACAAAACAAAAATTATTCCGGATCACCATGAAGTTTGAAACTCAACCTAATCCATTTACTGTTCCTCAAATTGCAGGTTACCTGCAATTTGCCAACCACAATATGGCAGCTTCCTACTGTGATAGATGGAGCACTGCGCTCTGCCGCCCCTAGTGCTTCTCTGAGGTATGACGCGCTGCTGTCACTCGGTGCGCTCTTTGCGCATGCGTCACTGGTCGATGAGGCTGCAGTAGACGTGCGCCTGCCCAGTGTCTCCTCCTTGCTTAGCTCAGTGCAGAAAGATGGATGTGCGGCTGGCTCCACTCAGGCCCTGGGATGATTTCTTCCCGGGGACTGACCGCTTCTCTCGGCCTGACTTCAAGGATATCTCCAAATGGAACAACAGGGTGGTGAACAACCTGCTTTATTACCAGACCAACTACCTGGCCCTGGCAGCCGTGGTCATCAGCCTGGTGGGGTAAGTGGGCCAGCCTAGGAGTGCCATCTGTCACATGCCAGGAATTGGGGGACTGCAACTCTCAGCTGGCACAGCCTGACTGCTTGGGACTAGGACTCTCATTGTATACAACTCACAGCCGGCTTTCAACACACACAGCTTGGCTGGGACTATAACTTTCAGCATGCACAGCCTAGCCAGCTCTTAGCACACACAGCCTGGCTGGGATTATAACTCTCAGCATGCACAGCCTAGCCAGCTCTTAGCACACACAGCCTGGCTGGGATTATAACTCTCAGCATGCACAGCCTAGCCAGCTCTTAGCACACACAGCCTGGCTGGGACTATAACTCTCAGCATGCACAGCCTAGCCAGCTCTTAGCGCACACACAGCCTGGCTGGGACTATAACTCTCAGCACGCACAACATGACTGGGACTATTAACTCTCAGCATGCACAGCCTAGCCAGCTCTCAGCACACAGAGCCTGGCTGAGACTATAACACTCAGCATGACTTCCTGGTGACTTCCACTCACATCAGGCACAGTTCAGCTTTTGGGAGAACAGCTGTTAGTAGACTACAGCACCTGGATTAGCAGAAGTGGAATAGTTATTTAAACATTTACCTCCCAAGTGTCCCTTTTAAGGAGGGACAGTCCCTATTTTGGGCCCACGTTTGTCTGTCCCTCTTTTCTAGGAACTCCATATTGTTGATGTGTCAAACAGCTCCACAGCAGTAATACTTCCAGTAAAATGGGTTCTTAAACTACAATTTAATGTATTTAGCAATCAGTCAGTAAATAAAAAATAACTATGAATACACAATTTGGCCACTGCAGACAAAGTGCTCCACTGCCATTTTCTTTTAAAATGGTTCTAAATTTTAAGTGATAAAGGCTCCAGCCGAGGTGATCAGTCTACATTTTTCGTTTTCTAGCTATCAAAAAACTTTCTCAAGATCTGAGCAGCGGTATATGTTTAGCTGTGACCACTTATATTAACAAGTACAAATTATTTTAGTTACTGGTTCTGGACTTTGTGTCAAAAAGGTACAATACAATTGATTGGTTGCAAAATCCATAGTTTTTATTGCAGTCTAATGCATGTTTAGTAAAAAAACAAACAATGCTGAAATACAAAGTTATTTTTGGTATTTAAAGGAGCTGTCGACTTGCAGTGTAGAACCAGCATCCATATGGATATGTTCAGCAGGGCAGTATCTGCGTGGTCAGTTCATTATAGGGGGGAGGTTGGTAATTAAAGCTTCCATGTAGGATCAGGTGCTAAAAATAGCTAGAGGTATATAGCTAAGTGAATTTAAACACATATCTCTTGAGTGTTTTAGAAGGGGGGTGAAATGTCACTTTCACTGATATCATTAAAATACATTTTACTGTTATGAAACACTAATATTTGTGTTCAGCGAAGTCTCCCGAATAAAACAGTACCCCCTATGTACAGGTTTCATGGATTCTTGGTAAGTTAAAGGATTAAATATAGTGCTAGCAAATTACATTTGCTGGACTTTCTGCCTGGGTTATCAGGCAGGTCCCACAAATTGTAATTAATAAAATTTATTTTAAAATATTCTTTAAAAATATATGCGTGGTCGTGCTATGCCACCCGCCGGTGTTGAGAGCCGGGTCCCCAAGGACGGCATAGCACGCACCGTCCTTAACCCCTTAAGGACCAAACTTCTGGAATAAAAGGGAATCATGACATGTCACACATGTCATGTGTCCTTAAGGGGTTAAGGGTTTTAAAAAAAAAAAAAAAAACATAACTTTTTTTTTACCCTTCAGTGCTTTGTGACCTTCCAACATCCTCGCTTATGAATAATGGAGTTGTTTTGATATGCAGTTTTATACTGTACAAAACAGATGAGAAGTCTTTGCAAGACAGGTGCTTTGGGCAATTGCTGCCTCTTGAGTTTAGCTCCACTTTGCTAATTAAGTCAGGAAGTAACAGGGCTGATTGAAAGCCAAAGGGATGTAACCAGGTTAATTTATAGAAGTGTACATTTTTATTGAAATCTGCACTTTTTGCAAAATGAAAAAGAGGACACTCTCTTCGCACATAAAGCTTTTCAGCAAGCTGAACTTGTTTAGGGATCTTGAGTGTCCGTTTAAGGCAAGCTTGACAAAGGAAGTTGAGTTTGCCTTAAGATCCACCCTTTTGTTACAATTGTCATGCGTAGGAAAATTACATAAGAATGTTATGGTAGGAGCTGACACATTTGATTTACAACTGAGGAAAAAATAAACCCAATGAGCTGATGTAGATACTATCTGAACCGTATCATGATTTTCCCCCCGTAGTCTGTTCACTTCCAGTCATGATATAGATAGAAGCTGCAGTCATCTCCGCAGGCCTCCTCCCACTCTGCCACCCAAATCTATGTTCGCATCCCTTTCCATCACTATATTTAGATATAGCAAACACACCCATTGTTGTTTGTTTTTTAAAAGCAAGCAGACATCGTTATTCTGGCCATAGCCACATTGATAACACAATGGTCCGTACACATTTCCACACACTTCTACTGTGGCACCGTCATAGGGTGCCACATTGCTTCTACTGTGGCACCGTCATAGGGTGCCACATTGCCAGCAAGCATTATTCAACATTTCCATCCTTTCTCTGTAAGAGCTGTTATTGTGAAGTGGAAAAGCCGAAGGACCACTGTGTGTGGAAACATGTAAATGTAATTTGTCATTGTTCATGGCACCCACTACCAAGTTGGAAACAAAAATAATGCAAAAAAATATTATTTTGCTTTAAGAGAATGCATTTTCATGGTAGAACAGCTTATACAAGCCTTCTATAATCCTGAGAAATGCTAGTCCTCTACTAGAGTGGTGTAAATCTTCACACCATTGGCTTTTGGAGCCGTATTAACACTCTAAAGTCCAGCTATATGATGTGACTGATCATGCTTCACCATCTGGCTGTCAAATGGACAACTCTGTTTGAGAGTTGCTCAGTGAGTACTTCCTGTTATCTGACTATTATTCCAACTATCTCATTTTGTGAAAGATGAATAATGGTCTCGGCTTTTATGTGTTTGCAGTCTTTAGATATAATTACGATCTGTCGGCAAAGAGCAAAGAATTACTGAGAAAAACCACTGGCTTAAATGGTTTGATATTAAAGGAACTAAAGCATTGTGAATCACACCTATATTCCTAATGCTTTAATATCCCTGTGCCTATTTATAGAGGTTCCCCCAATACATTTTATTAAAATTAGTTTGTGTGTTTTTTACTTGCCATCTTACCTCTCTTCCTCCCACAAACATCATGGAGGCATGACCTCCTCTGCAATGGTCCAATCCAGTACTCCATCCTCCTATAGGATCGTTGGGGAGCTGATGCGTATGCCAGCAGGTGACCTATAGTTAAGCATTGATTTAATGCTTTCCTATGGGAAGGTCTAATGCGCGCAGGCCATTTGAGGGGGAGGAGCCAGGACACAGGCGCTTGGAACAGGTGATTAAATAAATGCCCTTTATTCAACCGGGCGGGGTGCATGAGTGAGGCGAGACTGGGGGAGCTACAGTGCCAGGAATACAGCTTTGTATTCCTTTAATGTGCCACAACAATTGAATTTTTTTTTAATTAAATGTCCATGTTTGATAATATCTTCCCTCCTTTTAAGTCAAAGTCAATTTACTTTTGAGATGTAATCTCCTTAGTTACTATAACCAATCTTAAAGGAACGCTATAGGGTCAGGAACACAAACATGTATAAAATATGTGTCAAAACTACCAGCGTTTAAACCAGTGACAAGTGAAGTGAATAACCGATTATATCATCACAATGACACCTGTGGATGATAATGTATATTAACAAGTGAACAGTCAGTTCTTAATTCTTATATGTTGGAAGCAGGAAAAAAGGGCTAGCAAAAAGATCTGAGTAACTTTGACAAGGCACCAAATAGTGATGGCTAGACAACTGGGTAAGGGCATCTCCAAAACATCCAGAATTGTGGTGTGTTTCCAGAATGCAGTGGTTAGTATCTACCAAAGGTAGTGCAAGGAAGGATAACCATTGAACTGGCAATGACCCATGTGGGGAGGGAAGGCTAGCCTGTCTGTTTGCTCACACAGAAGAGCCATTGTAGCTCAAATTGCTGGAAAGCTTAAAAGGAACACTGTAGGGTCTGGAACACAAACATGTATTCCTGACCCTATATTGTTAAAACCACCATCTAGCCCATCTGGCTCCCTCATGCCTCCCTAAATATAGTAAAATCTTACTTGTATTAAAATCTGCAGCTGCTGCCTCTGCCCCGTCTGCCTCTGAAACTGCCTGCTGTCTGCTGACATCATCAGAAGTAGTGGCCTGAGCCAATCACAATGCTTCCATATAGGATTGGCTGAGGCTTTCAACTAGGCAGATCAGGGGCAGAGCCAGCTTAAGCCAAACACAGCCCTGGCCAATTAGCATCTCCTCATATTGATTAATTAAATCAATGCATTTCTATGAGGAAAGTTCAGGGTCTGCATGCAGAGGGTGGAGACACTGAATAGCAGTACTGCACAATATGCAGCACTGCCACAGGAAGCACCTCTAGCAGCCATCTGAGTAGTGACCAGTGAAGTTATCACTAGGCTGTAATGTAAACACTGCATTTTCTCTGAAAAGACAGTGTTTACTGCAAAAAGCCTGAAGGGAATGATTTTATTCACCAGAACAAATTCAATAAGCTGTAGTTGTTCTGGTGACCCTTTAATTACTGTAACTGTACTGTTTCACATGTTGTTCATAGTATATTTATAAAAGTCCTAATGTGTCTTTTGTCTTTACACATTTGAACTTGCTTGTGATGTTTTCCGTTGGAAGAGGGTGTTGGTTAGTATTCGCACATCTGTTAACATTTTGTTTCCACAGCTCACAAATTGTTCACTTTTTCCAAGCTGAAGAAAATGTTCTTTGTGGTCTAAATATAGACTGAGCTTACTGAAACCCACTTAAAATATGCTGCACGCTGCTAATCACGCCGGCCAGGTTTTCATCGGGTTGCGATAGAGTGAGCGCGTGACTGGCTAGGGCAGGTGGAGAATAAATATGGAAATGAGAAATAGGTATTCAGTCTCAAGGGATTTCTGTTTCTGGTCATTGGAGGGGCATCCTTTTCAAATGTGCCATTGTGGTTATTTTTCCTGTTTATGATTAAAAAGCTTGCACATTAAAATATTAAACAGTTTATTGCTGAAGTTTGAATTTTAAGCAGTTCGAAATTTTACAAAGATTAAAAGAATATTTGACATTGATAATTTTATAGAAAAATATTTTAAAATTATACAGATTCTCTCTGTTTAGTAGCTTAGAAATGTTTATATTTTCTTTCTAACATGCCATCTTACTTAATTTTTCTTATTTGTGTTGTAGACATATTTCTGAAATCTCACAATTCTTAATGTGAAGGGTTTAATGGCATTGTATTAAAAATAAAGTGGGTCAGAATATTAAATGAACTTGTGTGTGGGTCAAATATTAAAGGAACACTGTAGGCACCATAACCATTTCAACATATTGAAGTGGTTATGGTGCACGAAGTCCGTGGGCTTTTCTAAAAAGTTTCGGCAGCCTGAAACCCTGCCTCCAATGACAATATAGCGGAAGCTATGCTTCAGTCTCTCAGGGAATGGTTGAGATTATCCATGTGACACTATCAGCCTATCACTGCCCCCGCTACTCCTGGCATGGCATAAAGAGAACATGCCTCTGCTGTTTCATCATTGGAGGTGGTTAGGGTGCCCACACTGTTCCTTTAACATAATGATGTTTTATGTTTATATGCAATTTAGTTAACTCATAACTCATATTAAAAGCCTATTCCTTATATTGTGGAATCAATTAATGATTGGTATTTTATTGTAACTTGACGTAATCTTTTTTTTTTTTTTCTTCTTCTAGATTTCTGAGTCCACTAAATATGGTTCTTGGTGCAACCGTCGTGGTTCTGGTGTTCTTGGGATTTGTCTGGTCATCACACAACAAAGATATTATTCGTAAATTTAAGAAAAGGTTCCCCACTCTGTTTGTTCTCTCTATCATGTTGGCAAGCTACTTTGTCATATCTCTGTTCGGGGGAGTCATGGTGTTTGTGTTTGGAATCACTTTTCCTTTGCTATGTAAGTAAAAATGTATCTTTAGTTGGCTAGTTTTTGTTTCGGATTGTGTGTGTGTGTGCTTGGGCTAACAGTCTGTAATCTTAATATTCTCCATGCCCTGAGTATCCACAGGGATATTACCCAGGAGACTGAAGTATCTTGGGTAAACCAGTTGCAGACTATGATGTGTATCTATGGTGTCTCTGGAGGTGTATACCAATAGGTGCTCAAGATCCATATGCAGGTCCTTGGTGGGAATAGATTTTCATAAATAGATCTGTCTCAGGGATGCACAGATCTCTGACACCTTATGCTGTGCATGTCGGTTTAATGATGGACAGAGCTTCCATTAGAAATCGCTGGGCCCCTTACAAAACCATTTTGGGGGACCCGTTGGCATATGCTGTCAGATATGCACACAGATACAACCTCAGATGCATGCTTGACATGCGCAATACAAAAACACGTTTGTAGACATACAAATTTTTTAGACACATATTGCCATGTAGACACTGAAATCAGTATAAACATATATCAGTCATCTTCTGTTTGATGTGCAACAGATACAAATAAGAGGGTGCATGTGTGTGTATATATATATATATATATATACATACATACATACATACATACACGTGTATTTATTTACCTAAATTATCATATATATGTAAAAAACGGAAAAGAACTTTTGATTGCAGACGCTTTTAGGACAAATCAATGCACTAACCAGTGTATGCGTCTTTTTTATTTATTTTTTCCTCCAGTGATGTTTATCCATGCTTCGCTCAGGCTTCGTAACATGAAGAACAAAGTAGAAAACAAAATGGAGGAAATTGGTCTGAAGAAGACCCCAATGGGAATCGTCATTGAGGCTCTGGAACAGCACGAAGAGGGCATTTCTAAGATAGCTGACTACATTAGCAAAGTAAAGGATTAAATACTTAAGGATTCCCCCTCAGCTTCTCTCTGCTGTTGATCGGTTGAGGTATCTGTCATTAAGTTTCAGCTATGTGAAATGGCAGCCACCGTGTGCCATGTAATTACTCCCAAATAATTGGTCATACATGAAGACCTCGCTTTTAAATTCTTTTTTTTTTCTTTTTTTTTTTTGTTCGACTGATGGGTCAAGATGCAGAATGTTTTGCATTGTTTACAGGTTATAAACTGAAACTGAGAAAGTTGCAATTGTGCGGGTCTTCCAAATTGAGTCCTATCTTCCAGTTATTTGAAAACCTTAACCTTTATATTCCAAATGAACAATGAGTTAATGTCCTCCCACCCTTCAACCTTTAACGTATCACTTGCATTAGCCATTGATAATTACTCCAAGTCCAGTCTCTGTGACTTGATTAAGACCCCTGACGTGCCCCTGTTCATAATTTGACTCCACATTTTTAAGGTTAATCTTACAGCTATCTAAAAATACAATATTCTAGCCGTCCTTACAGTGAGCTTCGTGTTAATTTGTTAATATGTATTAATAATCAGTGTTACTTCTAAGGTGAACACTGAAGCCATTAAGAAAGATCTTTTATGAAAATCACCCTCTGCTCTATGCAACCCTGAAATTTAACGCTACCTTATGCTTAGTAGCTTTACTTCTAAATCATGATAAAATCGACTATGATCTGACATCTTGGTGTTAGTCTGACAAGTTTAATAGAGTATCATTTGATATCCCTATAATTACTTTGTGACAGCTAGTGTCTCTTTGCAGTGTTTGTTGTATTGACGGTTACAGTATTAGATTGCTGGGAGCAGCTTTTTTGCTTTTCTCGTCCTTACCAGCTAAGCAAATGCTATATTTGATGGTAATGCAAGATTTCACTTTAATCGTACATTGCTTTAAAAAGTTCCAGGGATCCACTTCCACTGAAAATCATTACTGTAGGGCATAATCTTTTCAGTACTTTTTGTACTATGGCTATGCGTTGTACATCCTTGCCATTACACAAACATTTGGAGTCTCTATTTATATCACAAAGCTGTAAATATGTCAGGAAAAATTTGATTTCTTTTTAAGGTAATCAAGAACCCTCATAGTTCATACTTTCTTGTTAAAGGGACACTAAGGACACCAAAACAACTGCTATTATGATACGAGTATAGATGTGTGGCAGCAATGCAAATAAGTATCCCTCCCTTGCCCCTCCCCACAATGGGAGATACTTCCCGGTTTGAGGTCTTGAACATGGAGCAGAAGTTCGAGGGCAGAGGGATCAGTGATGATGTTGTTATGGTGCCCAGAGTATCCTTCAAGCTAATTTTTTAGCTTCCTGACACTTGCAGATTCAAGCATATGAGTCTGTTCTGATGAGCCACGGGCAGATTTTCAGAATTTAGAGTAAACTAACAAAGCTGGATAAATCTTTTCACTCCGCTGCACAAGCCTTACTTTTTCAAATCTGTTATAAATTCAGCACACGTTCAGCATCACTGTTTCGTGATTCTGCCCCAGAGCCTAGACATTCTGTACAAACCCTCATAGCATCGTCTTGTAAAATCAGCTTAAACTTCTTTACTTGCACGCTAATGAATGCTATCTGCTTAACTTTTAGGCTTTTTGGCTAACATGGTGAATCCAAGTGATTTGCTTATAGGAAAAATAGCAATGTATTCTATTTGTTTATGATTCTCACTATTGTTTATATGGACTACATGTGCTGCTGTAGTATGTCTAAATATATATATTATTTAAGAAGAGCTGAAAAAGTTCCTGTGTGTAATTGCATTCTGTGTACTATTTTTCAGAAAGAAGTCCACTGCCTATATAAACATGTATGGAAACATTGTGCACCAATGCACTCGATGTTTTGTAGCACTTGCACTATCTAAGATCTTGGATTATGCCTCTACTAACATTGTATTTTATCCTGTTCATAGTAAACTTTAGACAGATTTCCCACTTGAGGTTCATGCAATAATTTCTGCTACTAATACTAAAAAAAATAAAAACAAAATACTACAGACTTCTTTTTATTAGGAGAACTGTTACCAAAATAATAAGATAAAATCAAGCTAAGCTCGGAGGTCCAAATTTATTTTTACGGTCCTTTTTGGGTTTTTTTGCTTGGAATTCAGTGTTTTGAGCTATTGTGTAGGGGGCAGATTTGGATTAACAAAGAATGCTTTTTGTATCTGAGGTGTATGGCAGGACCACTTCCTTTGTTATAATCACTGTTTTGGGACTCCTTATTCTCTATGGCGAGATGATCATACACTTTGCAGCCAGTGAGAATTGTGCAAAAGTTAATATGGAGAAAATTATCCAAAGGTGAGTTGTTGAATGTTCCAAGTCATATAAAAATAAATAATATGAGATTTAATTCTCATTTTAAATACAAACCTATTTGTATAAGCTCAGGAACTCATTCACTAACCAGTGAGTGGTGTAGCAAACATACCTCTTGCACAATTTAGACCAAAATAATAGGTTTGCCAAATATCCCTAGATTTAGCAAATAGGGTTGCTGGTAGAATTTAAGCTTTTTTATCTGGCTTTACAGTAGGCCGTTTGTATTTGATTTTTGAGCTGAATGAATGGCCCTCTATGGATGCCAGTACATTTTACACAAGAAGTTAGTTCTGTGTCGTCTAGGTTAAAGGGACACTGTAGGCACCCAGAACCCTTCAGCTCATTGAAGTGGTCGAGGGACATCAGCGCTGGATTCAGGTAAGTGTCTGAAGGGGTTTGAACTCCAGGATCCTCAAGTGCCAGCTGGAGAATCCCTTTAACTTAGATCTGTCACTTTTTACAAATTTTCCATGCACTGATATCATTGATGACAGGATTTAGGTATATATATTCATGTTATGTTAATATATCTTCCACTTGAAGATATACAGTATCCTGGTAGATTGAAGAGATGGGGAGCACAAGACGATAGTAATCATTTTTCAAAACTAGACTGAAATTCACTGCTCAGCTGCCTGCCTTCCTTCCTTTAATCGATGTAGTATCTGCAAAGTCAGTACAAATCACTCTGCATAAGTAACAGATTTGATTTGGCAGTGGCAGCAGTTTTCACAGTTAATAGATCCACTTTATATAGTTACACAGGCTGAAAAAAGACATGCGTCCATCAAGTTCAGCCTTTATCACATCTGTTAATGCTGCTGTTCCAAAATAAGGCAAAAAAACCAAAAACAGTTTGGAGTACTTCCAATGTAATAGGTATCTTTACTTCTCTAGAAATTGCACCATTGAATACAACAGTGACCATAACCTGCAAGATGTGTTAACCTGTTTTGCTGTGTTCTTTTTTTTATTATTATTTTATATTAAAGATTGTCATTTACATCACAATCCAATTGAATACATGCACATCCAGGGCAAACATTGCAAATAAGGAGGAAAAATAACATGATTGACAGACAGCTAAGATGGAGGCACCCAGTTGCATGAAAAGGATGTATAGATTGTTGCATTTAAGTTTAATTTTCACATCTTACAAATACATATTTGTTAAATATAGTGATAAGTAAGAATGATATTAAAAATTCTGCAATGTGGCAGCTCCCTTTTAAATCTTGGAATTAGTGCTTATTTGTTTAATACAAAAAAGAGCAAAGGTTATTTAACGTTTAGTTAATGCTTTGAACTTATTATAAATAACATCATAACTTGAAGAAAATAGGGTAATATTTAAATCTTAGAATACCGATGGTCCTTCGCGTTGACTTACTACTTGTGTACATTGTATCCGGGTTAAAAAACAAAACACCATGATCCCATAACACTATATTTAGTTAGTGGTGCCTTGCTGTACACTGAAGCCATATAGTTTAAACTATGGGCAAGCTAGATGACAATTTAAGGATGACTGAAGATCATGAGTTATCTTTTGATGATCTTGCTCATTGACTTCAATAGCTGTTTTGGAATTTAATCTCAAACCTAAAGGACACCCACGGTATTCCAAGCAATGCAAATTCCTACTTATGTTTTGAGATTACCCTGTTGTGTTCCAGTGTGTAAAATCAATGCATATTTAAATCAGTGGTGATACTCGAGACTTTTTTGAGACTTGTTTGTAACTCATCAAACACCAGATTAGATGGACAGATTTAGATCCATCAGACTACTTAATCCTTTGTGACTTTTCTTGTATTTGTTCTATAAGAGTACTGTGAGGTGCACACATTTTGATCTGGTCTGGTATCTTTCACTAGATAAAATTATCAAAAGACAGTTTTAAAGAACCAAAGGATGAAAAAAAAATAAATAAATAGAATCAAAAGACATTTTTTGAATATTTGAGAATAACATTGGTAATGACTCGATCTAAACCTCGTGGACGTGCAATTTACTGACAATATTCTGTGATTTAAAGGATCATTTGGATTTCTAGCTATGATGCATGTATAAATATACTCCTTGTGCAATATTTCACAGTTCTGTATAGAAGTTTTAGAGCTAAGTAAAGGCATATATTATTGAAATAAACCATGAAATGTAAAAAAAAAAAAAAAAAAAAAAATGGTGGTTGTAGCTTTGTTCTATCATGTTTTGGTCTTTCAATACATTCATTTTTTTAAAAACACTGTTGCAGATATTCTTATGAGGAAGGATTTTTAAAGCTATGAATTACAGGGCAACTTGAATTTATAAAAAAAAAAAAAAAAAGATACTGGTATATGTGTTACACTATCTCTCCCGTTTGTTTTTTTAATTTGGTGAATAGACTTAATTACTATTGTTCCCTTCCCATTTCGTGATGGAGAGCACCTCCTCTTAAAACATTATATATATATATATATATATATATATATATATATATATATATATATATATATGTGTGTGTGTGTGTAACTAGTGTTCAGTGGTGAGACACAAAAAACGAAGGTATTAAGTTATACACCCAATTTTTGTAAAATGACTCCAGTCAACCAGAAAGTTGGAGGGAGGTCACTCCAGGCCAATTTGATTGAGTTGATCAATTGGCTAAGTTTTATGGTTAATGTATTTGTCTGTTTTAAATTTTATGTAAACACATCGCTTTGGTTCTTGGGGGCTGTTCGCATGGAAGCAAAATAGTTAGAATGATAACAGTGAACACTCAGGGCCTTAACTTGACAGCAAAAAGATCATTGGTCTATATTTTTTTAGATAGGGAAAAAGAGATGTAGGCTACTTGCAAGAGACTCATTGGAGGGCTTAATATTAATATAAAGTGGGAAGAAGTTAGATTTCCAACTCTAATTTATGCGTCTATTAAAGATTTTTAAAAATGGAGGGTATCAATTATATTTTCTCGATCAATTAAACTCGATCTTATATACCAATATGCAGATCCAGAGGGAAGATACTTTATTATAGTATGTCAAATTAATGAAATTAAATACACATTGGTTAACGTGTATCTGCCAAATCTGTCGCCAGTGGTCACACTGAAAAAAAATTCTGGAACAAGTGTAACAAATAAAAACCGGCATTTGCCTCATTGCAGGTGATTTTAACTGTGTCCCGGACCCGAACAATAATAAGAAGTTAGCTAAAGATAAGACAATTAAACAAAATCTTCTTAAAATGTCCAAATCTCTTACTAGCACTATACATAAGTTTGACTATTTTGATGGTTGAAGATTATTAAATCCTGGTATACAAGAATTTATATATTTTCCACGAGTCCATTGCTCGCATTCAAGAATAAATATGGTTTGGGGTAATGCCTTGGCTGTTAATAATCTACAAAATGGCAAAATAATCGTAAATACATTTTCAGATCACAATATAGTTAAGTGGTCGATGAAAGACCAATGTTCAATTAATAATAATAATACTTGGAAAATTAATGATTCCCTACTATATAATTCTAAATATCTGGAGGTACTGGAAAATCAAATCAAATTATTCTTCAAGGAGAACAAGGCCAAGGACACTTTTCCATCGAATAATTGGTGTGCTTTCAAATCTATTATGAGAGGGAATCTGATTAATCTAAACTCACAGTATAAAAAAATATAACAAGTTAGATTTAGTGCCATTAGATAAGGCTTCATCTGAGAATAAATCTTCCTCCTCAAAGGTCAATTCAGACTTCCTGAGAAATATTCAAAATCTTATAAATCAGAAAATCTTGAAAAATAATGGAGAAATTAAAGATGAAATGTTACAGTATGGGTAATAGAGCAGATAGGATACTAACTCAGAGATTAAGGGATAAAGTAGCAGATAATAAAATTAAGAAAATTAGAAACAACATCAATGAGTTTTATATTCCAAAATCGATAGGCAAGTGCTTTAACTCATTTTGTAGTCCGTTATATGATCTGCTGCCTTCTAACAGTCAAAAAGATAATTCTTTGAATCACATAAAATTTCCGTCAATATCGGACATTCAAAGAAAACAGCTTAATGATCCAATCTTGTCTCAGGAGGTACTATAGGTGATAATTAAAAAAATGTAAAAAACTCCAGGTTTCAAATCTTTTTTTATAAAACATTTGCGAAAAATATAGCGGAACATATAGCAGGTATCTTTAATCATATTGAATTATCAGGTCGTTTCCTTCTGAAATGCCTACAGGAAATATTCTACCTATTGTAAAGCAGGACAAAGATCCTACTAGGGTAGAAAATCACAGACCTATTTCCTTGATAAACGGGGTTGTAAAGATATTGAAGGAAATGCTAAACAATATAATTGATTGAGATCAACTAGGCATTGTGCCGGGTAGAATGGCCTCAAATAACACCAGAAGAATTATTGACATAGTGGACCATGTGCATAGGAAAAAACTTCCACATGTACTTTTAGCAATAGACGCGGAGAAGGCGTTTGTCAGGGTCTGTTGGGAATTCCTAAGTAAGTTATTCATAAGATAAGAACTGTTGCCCAAACATATGCGAGGACTGGTTTAATTGACATAACGGTACAAGACAGGGTTGCCCGCTGTCTCCAATTCTATGTATAATAACTATGGAGGTACTAGTGATTCAAATCAGAAATAATACCCTTTTAAAAGAGGTCTCCATCCCTATTTAAATTGGAATCATTGAACAACCAAGTCCAATTCCAATAAAAAAATGTAAGCTTCACTTTATAGAGCACAAGGATTAGATCCACGGGACCAACGCAATTGTGAACTGTGGAATAAAAACACATGTGATATGGGTAATACCTGAGTGTCTAAGTCTAGGCAAAAACCAAGAACCAAGGCGTTGTGTATATTTGTCCTTTTTTAATTGTAATGTCTTGGGTTAAATATGTCTTAAACCCTTAAGGGGTCTGAATTTTATGAGACCGCATGGTAGCCCAGGAATGAGAATAACTCCCATAATGGCATTCCATTTGCAAAAGTAGACAACCCAAGGTATTGCAAATGGGGTATGTCCAGTCTTTTTTTTACTAACCACTTAGTCAGAAACACTGGCCAAAATTGGCGTTCAAATTAGTTTTTTTTTTTTTTGCATTTTTCACACACAAACAAATATTAACGCTAACTTTGGCCAGTGGTGTTTGTGGCTAAGTGGCTGATAAAAAGGACTGGACATACCCCATTTGCAATACCTTGGGTTGTCTACTATTGCAAATGGTATGCCTTCATGGGGTAATTTTCATTCCTGGGCTACCATACAGTCTCAAAGACAACATTTCAATCTGAAAAAACTGAGAAATGTAGCATGCTATATTTGACCCTGTAACTTCCCAAAACACCATAAAACCTGTATATAAGTGGTACTGTTTTACACGTGAGACATCGCTGAATACAAATATGTGTATTTTATTGCAGTAAAAGCAAACAGTATTATGATATGCACAGTTAAAATGTCATGCAGAACTAAAAAAATAAAAATTTCTTAATTTTTCACTTTTTTTTATATTTTATTCATAATAAATTATCTTTTATAGCTAAATATTTGATGTTAAATGAAAGTCCTATTTCTCCTTAATAAAATGATATATAATACGTGTGGGTGCACTTAATATGAAAGAGGTGAATTACGGTTGAACAGACATAGTAAAAGTAAAAGTTTTGTTTACGTTTTATTTTGATCAAAACGTGTACATTTGGCTCAGTCCTTAAGGGTTTACCCCTTCAGGACGGAGTCAATAGTTCACGTTCTGATCAAAACAAAATGTAAACAAAAACTGGAATTTGCGCTACGTGTCTGTTCAACCGTAATTCACCTCTTTCATATTATATGCACTCACACTTATTATATATCAGTTTGAGGTTTCAGGAGAAACAGGGCTTTCATTTCATATACATTATTTATATAAGAAACATAATTTATTATGAATAAAATAAAAAAAACTGTGAGAAATTGTAATTTAAAAAAAAATAAAAATGTGTAGTTCCGCCTCACATTTTAGCTGTAAATGTCATAATAAAAAAAGCACATATTTGGATTCAGCAAAGTCTAACGAGTACAACAGTAGCCCCCATTAACAGTTTTTACGGTGTTTTGGAAAGTTAAAGGGTCAAATATAGCACATTCCATTTTTCTGTTTTTTCACATTGAAATTTGCAAGATTAATAATGTTACTTTTGAGACCGTGTGGTAGCCCAGGAATGAGATTTGCCCCCATGATGGCATACCATGTGCAAAAGTAGATACCCCACTTGCAATACCTTGGGTAATGTCCAGTATTTTGTAGTAGCCACTTAGTCACAAACACTGGCCACAGTTAGCGTTCATATTTGTTTTTGTGTGAAAAAAGCTAAAAACTAATATTTGGCCAGTGTTTGTAACTAAGTGGCTACTAAAAATTACTGGACATACCCCTTTTGCAATACCTTGGGTTGTCTACTTTTGCAAATGGTATGTCATCATGGGGGTAATTCTTATTCCTGGACTACCATACGGTCTCAAAAGGCAACATAACCAATCTGGCAAATTTTAATGCGAAAAAAATGAAATGCAAGCCTTATATTTGACTCTCTAACTTTCCAAAACACAATAAAACCTGTACATGGGGGGCACTGTTTTACTCAGGAGACTTTGCTGAACACAAATATTAGTGTTTCAAAATGGTAACTTGTATTACAACAATAATATTGTCAGTAAAAGTGCCGTTCGTGTGTGAAAAATGCAAAAAAATTCACTTTTACTAAAAATATCATTGTTCTAATACAAGTTACCATTTTGAAACACTAATATTTGTGTTCAGCGAAGTCTCCCGAGTAAAACAGTACCCCCCATGTACAGGTTTTATGGTGTCTTGGAAAGTTACAGGGTTAAATATAGTGCTTGCAATTCAAATTCTCTGCACTTTTTGCCTGGGTTGTCAGGCATGTCAATCAAATTTTAACTAATTTAAATCACATAATTATGTTAAAATATTACTTAAATATACACGTAGAATTTTAATATATACATATATATGTATTTAAAGTCTATGTGTACACTTATGTAGTTATTTATGTAATTATATATATTTATCTGTATATATATATATATATATATATATATATATATAATACACATAACCGCAAATATATATATATATATATATATATATATATTTTTTTTTTTTTTTTTTTTTTTTTTTTGCGGTTATGTGTATTTTATATATAGGTAGAGAGATATAGAATGTCATTCTAAGTGTATTTTGTTACAATACAGTTAGAATGAAATTACATATGTATATATAATTTATTTAATTTAAAAAATATATATTTATTTATTGTAATTATACGTTTATATATGAATATAAAATATATATATAGATGTATTATATATATATATATATATATATCTTATATGTAACGTCATTCTAAGTGTATTTTAATACTAATATATGTACTTATATTAATATTAAAATACATTACGTATTACGTTACATAAATATAAGATTTATATATATATATTATATTTATATATAAATACATTTAATTAATTTTAAAACATATATTTTTTTTTTTTACACTACACACCAGACATTTCAGACAGTCCCCCTGCTGGCAGATCCACAGCCAGCTATAGGGGGCCATGTGATCGCTCTTTGAGAGCGATCATATGGCCCCTGGGGGCCTCATTTGCTGTGGGAGGACTGCCTGGGCTGTCAGGCAGCCGTCCAGAAGAGGATCGCGGCGGAGGTGAGTAAATAGGAGCTGCTGGGGCCTTAAGCCGTTACGGCATTCTATGCCTCCGCAACGGCTTTAAAGCCCATTTAATGCAGGACAGCATAGAATGGCTGAAAAAGTAAAGAATCAAGGTGTTGCAATGGCCCAGTCAAAGTCCAGACCTCAACCTGATTGTAATGCTGTGGCGGATCCTGAAGAGAGCTGAGCATAAACAAATGCCAGCAAACCTCAATGAACTGAAGCAACGTGTAACGAAGAGTGTTCCAAAATTCCTCCAGAACGATGTGAGAGACTGATCAAGTCAGACAGAAGACGATAATTTAAAGTTAATTCTGCTACAGGTGGGTCTACAAGATATTGAACTATAAGGTGTACTTAGTTTTTCACACATGGATTCTCCATTTTGGCTTTATTTTTGTTAAATAAATCATGACACTGTGTAATATGTCATGTGTTGTTCATCTGAGGCTGTATTTACCTTATTTGAAAACTTGCTAAGGGACAGATGTTATGCTCTGATATGTAAAACCATAGAATTTAATGTGGGTGTATTTTCTTTTTCCCATTACTCTATATGAGATTTTATACAATGGTATACATTCTAGATGGGTGACGATTCCCCTTTTAAGGATTAAATGTTCCCTTTGCCATCATTACAATTTAGTCACTAGATACAGATCTAGATATATTATTATGGAATGCCCTTTTTATTATGCTTTTAGAGCACCATTTAATCTTCCAGTTCTTATCCACGAGGGGTTTCATTTTAGAATGGAATCCTTATAGAACAGATGACTATGAGGTACAGACAGTCGTCGTCCTTTTGGAGTTAAAAAAATACAATTATACAGCATAGATATTTTATATCTAAATCTCTGCATTTGATTTGTACTCTACTGAGGTTTTATATCGTCCACCTGTTTACTGTCTACCTACAGGCGAACCCTCCAAGCTGTGCATCTGCAGTGTACTTTGAGTATGTATCCTTTTTTTCCGCCCTAGTTCATTATATAGCTAGTTAGATAATCTCATAATGTGGAAGAAATGCTTTTGACATTATGTAGACTTTAATTTTATACCCATGACACTTCAGTTCTGTGGGCGACAGGGTTAAATCCCAAATATTTTAATAGATATAATACTATTTTTTATTTCTTATCAACTCGGAAAATGCATCAGCAGATGAATGCATAGATTACAAATTTGTAGCAAATTAACTTCCTGGTCTGACATTAGGAAATATTACCTTTCAGGCAGCTCCTGTTTATTATCAGACTCTAGAATCTCTATGGTGCCTGGCACAGCTGTAGATCCGATTTTATACGTGCTATGTCTAGCTCAGTTCTTGGTAATCTGCCTGGAAGAATATTTTTAAGTAATTGCTTAATGAAAATGTTGAAATTGTCAGTGTTGTGATATTTTAACACGGAAAATATGTCTTTAATTGCCTAAAAGACTAAATAACATGGTTGAGTCAGGGATGTGAAAATGAATCAAGGGTATCATTGGGGGTGAGGAGAAATTGGGAATACTGCAAATTTTACTGTTTCAGAAATGTATTTTACAGCAAATTATAAAATCCACAGATTTTCTCTTTGTTAAGATAAACAAACAAAATGTCCCTTTAGTTATTTGGATATGTTGCAATACAATATGCTATTATATACTGTCTATCACTAATAAATTATTTACTAATATGCTATTATTTGCAGTATGCTATTATTTACTTAGATTTTAAAATATGTATATTAAACTTTACCTGCTACTAGTCTATGATTTTCAACATGTCAAGCCAAATGTCCTTCCTACAACTGTCAATATTATTTAAGTTGTAGGCAGGTGACAATCAACTTGCAAAGCTGAATGGAAAATCTCTAGTTAGTTTGAGATTCTGTTTTTGTTGTTGTCACTCCCCCCCTCACCCCCCACGCTCCCTCTCTACTTATCTACTGCTATGGTAAAATTCATACACAAAAATTGAGGGTTTTACCTTTCATTTCTAGTATCAATTACTTAAAAAATACTCCAGGACTCAGTGGTGGAACTAATGTATAGAGGGCCCTGGTGCAAGACATTTTTTGGGATCACATGTAGCGCAAGGATGGTTAAAATGTAGTATTGTTATTTGTATGCATTTGTGTGTAGTGTTGGCGGTTTAATGTAGGTGTGCATTTGTGTGTTGTGATGGAATGTGAATGCAGGTGTGTAATTTGTTGGTGTTTCAATGCCTGAATGCATTGCCATATACAAATACACTGCTACACACAGCTATACAAATATACTGACACACACACAGAGTGACAAAGATATGCATACAGACTGACACACATATAGATACACACGCATACTGACACACAGATATCCACATATTGACACAGATACACACACGGACACACAGATATACACAGATGCACATACACGTTAATACACACACATACTGACACAAATACACATATACAGTTATACACATACACACACTGATAGATACACATATACATACACACTGACAGATACATACACTTTGTGACCCATATACACACTCTGTGAACCACACAGTGACCCATACACACTCAGTGAACCCCCCTCTCTCACACACACACACACACACAGTGACCAATACACACACTTGGTGACCGACACACACATTGACCTATACATACACAATGACCCACCAACACACAGTGATACACACACACACAGTGATCCATACTTACACACACTCAGTGACCTACAAACACACAGTGACGCATGCAGTACCACCTTCAGTGAAGGACTATGCACATGTACCTTATGACATGCCACTCTGACCAGCACCGCAGAGGGGGAAACAAGTCAAACCTTAAGGGCCCTTGTGAAGGACAGTTGATGGGCCCCCCGGTGCTGTTTGTGCCGTCTCCTCCAGCCCGCATAGCTCTCTCTATTTAAACTGTGAGGCAGTGATCGTCTGTCACTCCCTCCCAACCTACCAAAGTGAAAGACCCAATAAGTCACGCTGTACAGTGCCCTAATTGTATGGACCACCCGATGGACCTGAGTGTGCGGCGGCGATAGTTCTGCCACTGCCAGAACTGATTCATATCAAGAAGTCTTTAGTCTTTGTAAGCCCAGGAGAAAAATCTTAAACCAGGAGAGTTAAGCTTCTAGCTCTCTTCCGTTTATAGTGGAGCTGGGGAGTGGTGCCCGGCAGACACCAGATAACAAGTCAAACCATTCTATAGGGCAAGTTGTAGTGGTTATGGTCCTTGGGATTTTTCTTTAAAATCACAGGAGGTGAGAATGCGGTGAGGTGTTGCTATCCTTATCCTTATGCATTCCTTCTTTGACCACATTGCTGTGCCAATCTATTTCTCTAATAGGGCATGTCACTATAGCCATACACACTCTCACTGTGGGACTCCACATTTTCTCTGAACTCAATCCATTTTCAAAGAGACCATCAACTTTATTTCCTCTGTATATATTTGTGTATCCGTATGTCATTGTACCCATGCACTCTCTCCATTATCTTATCACAGGGCTGCATTCTGACATTTATAAAAGTAATGCTGTCTGTAGTTTTATTCCTCCAGGCATGATTACATTTAAAGAAACCTTCAGAACTTGTATTCATAGTGGGGCAAATTTCGAAATGTGGAGCAATCACCATAGAAACCAATGGAATGTTTCTGCTGAGTCAACTATTTCACATGGCGATTGTTCCTCTAGAACTTTGCTGTACTTTGCAGTTGGCTACACTCATAAACCTACCCAAATGTATCATTTTTTTGTCCGATCTATTGAAACTCACCTCTTGAGAAAAACACTGGATGAGTCCATTAGTCTTTCAATACACAGAATTTATTTTTTGCTTTCATACAAATATGTGCTATTTTGATCCCATACAACTGCAACTACAATTTTCCATTTCTTCTCAGAAGTTATTTAACCCCTTAATGACACAACTTCTGGAATAAAAGGGAATCATGACAGAATATATCCGTCGTCTGTCCTTAAGGGGTTAAAAGTAATAATTGAACAGTCTCATTTTCAGAACTTATTTTATGTTCAGATTTCCTTTTACTCCAACTCTTTAGGTAACGGTACCTGTAAAAAAAAAAAAAATTACTATTAGTTTATGTATTTTCCACTGTGTTCTTCACAGTACGATAGATAGGGGAGAATATAGAAGAAATGAGAGATGCTACAAGTTTAAAAATTGTGACATTTTTCAGCTTGTGATTTTTCTCTAGTAGAGTTAAAGGGATACTTCAGGCAGTATAACAGTGTCATCTCTTTAAAGTGGTTATAGTGACCAGAGTTGCCTGGTGCCATATTCTGTTCAGTGTTAATATATTTTAAATATTTTAATGTTAACTTAGAACCCCCAGCAGCTCATAGTGCCTCCAGTGTTCCTTTAAGGATCAAAAACTCATCTAGATGAAAATACCGCTGGGCTCTCTTGCATTTTTTGAGCTGTACAAGTTAAAGTGTAAAATATGAAGACATTTTCTAAGTCACTTAACTATGGAATCTCTGACAAATTATACTTGATTTCAGCTTGTTTGGGCATTCAGCTGGGGAAGCCCAGGGATGTTTAGCAACCAGTGTGTGTCAGTCACCCTTAATCTCATAATTTGCACAAATCCTCTAGCAGCTATGTCCAAGATCAGGGCTTTGTGAATATACCTTTTAGTGTATACCACAATCACAGGGTTCGCAGCTGTGACTGTAGGCCACCACAACTTCAGGGCTGGTGCACCTCCGCACGGGCCTGAGGCCTGTGATTGCCCGGTGACTGGCAAGAGGGGAGAGCTATGCTGTGCTGTAACATTCCTCCCTGTCTCTGCATATAGCATGGTCTAACAGGAAGTACTCACTGTCAGACCTGGTACAACTCGGCCACGCAACGCACAGAGCCAGAAGGTACAGGAAGGGAGGAGTGAGGGAGGGAATGAGACAAATGGGGAGGCTGGGGGGAATAAGAAACATGAGGGGCGAGGGAGAGGGGATAAGATCCATGGAGGAGCTGGGGGGAGGGAATGAGACACATGGGGCAATTTTCGCACAGTGGCCCGATAGTTTCTAGTAACGCCTCTGATTGCATGTCCTTTAAACAAACCTGAAGAATTGAACAGAAATATAGGTTTTGAACCACTTTCTTTCTCAAGACAACTTGAGACCCTGTTCACCTTAAAATCTTGTCCTTCCCAAATGCATGTATACTTAAATTCACAATTATTTTGCATTGCATTGTCAAACAAATCCAAGCCCATAAACCCTACTTAGTTTCTTTTGTAGTTAAGTTTGGCATTTTCCACCCTGCAAATCAACCAATTTATTGTGTTACACTCTTTACCTCTCAGTATCAACAATGTAAAATACAATCCCCTTTCCTTCTCCCACACTTCATGGAAATGTTGTCAAACTTATTATTTTTTCATTATTAAGTGTTCTTGCAAAGCAAGACCACTTAATGTTATCTCACATATATATTATTAAGTGTTCTTGCATAGCAAGACCACTTAATGTTATCTCACATATATATTATTATTATTCTTATTATAGCCAAATTTTCCACCCTAACTCCTCCCACAGTTTTTACACTACATAGACAAAAATTTACCAAAACGTGCAGTTTGTTCCCGATCGGATTGCTATTACTTTGTGGAACATTTAGCCGAATGGTTCACGGAATATCGTCGTTCTTGTGGCGAAATTTGTCCCATAGGAATGAATGGCAAAGCTAGAGTGGGAGCTGGCAAAAGCTGAAAAATCAGGACATGATTTCTAAACTGCCACCACTCCCTCATTTTCAGGACCACCTACACAAATCTTAAGTCAAAACGTTCAGCTATCACTGCTGCCACTAAAAATGTCCACAGCTAAGCCATAGTCCTGATAGTTTTCACAATATGACCATTTGTTTGCAACTCACGCCGTCCATTGACATTTATTGAAACTCCACTCTGCAAAGCTCACATTTGAAGGGCAATTTCTAAACTGCGACTGTGCCTTCATTGTTAATATCTCAGAGACATACTATACATCAAAATGTAGGTCTGCGTCTTGTGATTCTCACAATATAAATCTATTCACTGTAGGATTTATAGTTTTTAAAATACAACCATTTGAAGATGGCAACCGCCAAAATACTCTGACCTGTGCCAGGATGCAGCAGCAAGTGATGTCATAGACAAAGCCTTTTCTACACCTGCTAATGTTTTTATAAATGTATGGTTTAATGTAACTGTGCAACAACGTTGCAATTAAATGTGCTATATAAATGATAACAGTTACTCTGCCCACTCCAGTTGTAGACTACTGGTGGAGGCAAGAACACTTCACACAATTTCCCCAGAAATTGTAGCTTTCCTAGTTATTAAGTGTTCTTGCATAGCAAGACCACTTACTGTTATCTCACATATATATTATTATTATTAAGTGTTCTTGCATAGCAAGACCACTTAATGTTATCTCACATATATATTATTATTATTATTATTAAGTGTTCTTGCATAGCAAGACCACTTAATGTTATCTCACATATATATTATTATTAAGTGTTCTTGCATAGCAAGACCACTTAATGTTATCTCACATATATATTATTATTATTATTCTTATTATAACCAAATTTGCCACCCTAACTCCTCCCACAGTTTTTACACTACATAGACAAAAATTTACCAAAACGTGCAGATTGTTCCCGATCGCGTTGCTATTACTTTGTGGAACGTTTCGCCGAATGGTTCTCGGAATATCGTCGTTCTTGTGGCAAAATTTTTCCCATAGGAATGAATGGCAAAGCTAGAGTGGGAGCTGGCAAAAGCTGAAAAATCAGGACATGATTTCTAAACTGCCACCACTCCCTCATTTTCAGGCCCACCTACACAAATCTTATATCAAAACGTTCAGCTATCCCTGCTGCCACTAGAAATGTCCACGGCTAAGCCATAGTCCTGATAGTTTTCACAATATGACCATTTGTTTGCAACTCACGCAGTCCATTGACATTCATTGAAACTCCACTCTGCAAAGCTCACATTTGAAGGGCAATTTCTAAACTGCGACTGTGCCTTCATTGTTAATATCTCAGAGACATACTATACATCAAAATGTAGGTCTGGGTCTTGTGATTCTCACAATATAAAGCTCTTCACTGTAGGATTTATAGTTTTAGAAATATGACCGTTTGAAGATGGCAACCGCAAAAATACTCTGACCTGTGCCAGGCTGCAGCAGCAAGTGATGTCATAGACAAAGCATTTTACACCTGCTCATTTTTTTATAACTGTATGTTTTAATGTAACTGTGAAGCACTTTGGGCAACAACATTGATATTAAATGTGCTATATCAATAAATAATAACAGTTACTCTGCCCACTCCAGTTGTAGACTACTGGTGGAGGCAAGAACACTTCACAATTTCCCCAGAAATTGTAGCTTTTCTAGTTATTATTATTAAGTGTTCTTGCATAGCAAGACCACTTAATGTTATCTCACATATATATTATTATTATTATTCTTATTATAGCCAAATTTGCCACCCTAACTCCTCCCACAGTTTTTACACTACATAGACAAAAATTTACCAAAACGTGCAGATTGTTCCCGATCGCGTTGCTATTACTTTGTGGAACGTTTCGCTGAATGGTTCTCGGAATATCGTCGTTCTTGTGGCGAAATTTGTCCCATAGGAATGAATGGCAAAGCTAGAGTGGGAGCTGGCAAAAGCTGAAAAATCAGGACATGATTTCTAAACTGCCACTACTCCCTCATTTTCAAGCCCACCTACACAAATCTTATATCAAAACGTCCAGCTATCCCTGCTGCCACTAAAAATGTCCACGGCTAAGCCATAGTCCTGATTGTTTTCGCAATATGACCATTTGTTTGCAACTCACGCAGTCCATTGACATTCATTGAAACGCCACTCTGCAAAGCTCACATTTGAAGGGCAATTTCTAAACTGCGACTGTGCCTTCCTTGTTAATATCTCAGAGACATACTATACATCAAAATGTAGGTCTTGGTCTTGTGATTCTCACAATATAAAGCTCTTCACTGTAGGATTTATAGTTTTTAAAATACGACCGTTTGAAGATGGCAACCGCAAAAATACTCTGACCTGTGCAAGGCTGCAGCAGCAAGTGATGTCATAGACAGGGCCATTTGCACCTGCTAATGTTTTTATAACTGTATGTTTTAATGTAACTGTGCAAGAACGTTGCAATTAAATGTGCTATATAAATAAATAATAACAGTTACTCCGCCCACTCCAGTTGTAGACTACTGGTGGAGGCAAGAACACTTCACACAATTTCCCCAGAAATTGTAGCTTTTCTAGTTATTCTTATTCTTATTATAGCCAAATTTGCCACCCTAACTCCTCCCACAGTTTTTACACTACATAGACAAAAATTTACCAAAACGTGCAGATTGTTCCCGATCGCGTTGCTATTACTTTGTGGAACGTTTCGCTGAATGGTTCTCGGAATATCGTCGTTCTTGTGGCAAAATTTGTCCCATAGGAATGAATGGCAAAGCTAGAGTGGGAGCTGGCAAAAGCTGAAAAATCAGGACATGATTTCTAAACTGCCACCACTCCCTCATTTTCAGGCCCACCTACACAAATCTTATATCAAAACGTTCAGCTATCCCTGCTGCCACTAAAAATGTCCACAGCTAAGTCGTATTCCTTATAGTTTTCACAATATGACTATTTGTTTGCAACTCACGCAGTCCATTGACATTCATTGAAACTCCAGTCTGCAAAGCTCACATTTGAAGGGCAATTTCTAAACTGCGACTGTGCCTTCCTTGTTAATATCTCAGAGACATACTATACATCAAAATGTAGGTCTGGGTCTTGTGATTCTCACAATATAAAGCTCTTCACTGTAGGATTTATAGTTTTAGAAATATGACCGTTTGAAGATGGCAACCGCAAAAATACTCTGACCTGTGCCAGGCTGCAGCAGCAAGTGATGTCATAGACAAAGCATTTTACACCTGCTCATTTTTTTATAACTGTATGTTTTAATGTAACTGTGAAGCACTTTGGGCAACAACATTGATATTAAATGTGCTATATCAATAAATAATAACAGTTACTCTGCCCACTCCAGTTGTAGACTACTGGTGGAGGCAAGAACACTTCACAATTTCCCCAGAAATTGTAGCTTTTCTAGTTATTATTATTAAGTGTTCTTGCATAGCAAGACCACTTAATGTTATCTCACATATATATTATTATTATTATTCTTATTATAGCCAAATTTGCCACCCTAACTCCTCCCACAGTTTTTACACTACATAGACAAAAATTTACCAAAACGTGCAGATTGTTCCCGATCGCGTTGCTATTACTTTGTGGAACGTTTCGCTGAATGGTTCTCGGAATATCGTCGTTCTTGTGGCGAAATTTGTCCCATAGGAATGAATGGCAAAGCTAGAGTGGGAGCTGGCAAAAGCTGAAAAATCAGGACATGATTTCTAAACTGCCACTACTCCCTCATTTTCAAGCCCACCTACACAAATCTTATATCAAAACGTCCAGCTATCCCTGCTGCCACTAAAAATGTCCACGGCTAAGCCATAGTCCTGATTGTTTTCGCAATATGACCATTTGTTTGCAACTCACGCAGTCCATTGACATTCATTGAAACGCCACTCTGCAAAGCTCACATTTGAAGGGCAATTTCTAAACTGCGACTGTGCCTTCCTTGTTAATATCTCAGAGACATACTATACATCAAAATGTAGGTCTTGGTCTTGTGATTCTCACAATATAAAGCTCTTCACTGTAGGATTTATAGTTTTTAAAATACGACCGTTTGAAGATGGCAACCGCAAAAATACTCTGACCTGTGCAAGGCTGCAGCAGCAAGTGATGTCATAGACAGGGCCATTTGCACCTGCTAATGTTTTTATAACTGTATGTTTTAATGTAACTGTGCAAGAACGTTGCAATTAAATGTGCTATATAAATAAATAATAACAGTTACTCCGCCCACTCCAGTTGTAGACTACTGGTGGAGGCAAGAACACTTCACACAATTTCCCCAGAAATTGTAGCTTTTCTAGTTATTCTTATTCTTATTATAGCCAAATTTGCCACCCTAACTCCTCCCACAGTTTTTACACTACATAGACAAAAATTTACCAAAACGTGCAGATTGTTCCCGATCGCGTTGCTATTACTTTGTGGAACGTTTCGCTGAATGGTTCTCGGAATATCGTCGTTCTTGTGGCAAAATTTGTCCCATAGGAATGAATGGCAAAGCTAGAGTGGGAGCTGGCAAAAGCTGAAAAATCAGGACATGATTTCTAAACTGCCACCACTCCCTCATTTTCAGGCCCACCTACACAAATCTTATATCAAAACGTTCAGCTATCCCTGCTGCCACTAAAAATGTCCACAGCTAAGTCGTATTCCTTATAGTTTTCACAATATGACTATTTGTTTGCAACTCACGCAGTCCATTGACATTCATTGAAACTCCAGTCTGCAAAGCTCACATTTGAAGGGCAATTTCTAAACTGCGACTGTGCCTTCATTGTTAATATCTCAG
This sequence comes from Pelobates fuscus, assembly GCF_036172605.1. Lineage (NCBI taxonomy): Eukaryota > Metazoa > Chordata > Amphibia > Anura > Pelobatidae > Pelobates > Pelobates fuscus. The sequence goes on along the minus strand of NC_086323.1, from coordinate 148,699,618 downwards.
AGACATACTATACATCAAAATGTAGGTCTGGGTCTTGTGATTCTCACAATATAAAGCTCTTCACTGTAGGATTTATAGTTTTTAAAATACGACCGTTTGAAGATGGCAACCGCAAAAATACTCTGACCTGTGCAAGGCTGCAGCAGCAAGTGATGTCATAGACAGGGCCTTTTGCACCTGCTAATGGTTTCTATAACTGTATGTTTTAATGTAACTGTGAAGCACTTTGGGCAACAACGTTGCAATTAAATGTGCTATATAAATAAATAATAACTGTTACTCCGCCCACTCCAGTTGTAGACTACTGGTGGAGGCAAGAACACTTCACAATTTCCCCAGAAATTGTAGCTTTTCTAGTTATTATTCTTATTCTTATTATAGCCAAATTTGCCACCCTAACTCCTCCCACAGTTTTTACACTACATAGACAAAAATTTACCAAAACGTGCAGATTGTTCCCGATCGCGTTGCTATTACTTTGTGGAACGTTTCGCTGAATGGTTCTCGGAATATCGTCATTCTTGCGGCGAAATTTGTCCCATAGGAATGAATGGCAAACCTAGAGTGGGAGCTGGCAAAAGCTGAAAAATCAGGACATGATTACTAAACTGCCACTACTCCCTCATTTTCAAGCCCACCTACACAAATCTTATATCAAAACGTTCAGCTATCCCTGCTGCCACTAAAAATGTCCACGGCTAAGCCATAGTCCTGATTGTTTTCGCAATATGACCATTTGTTTGCAACTCACGCAGTCCATTGACATTCATTGAAACGCCACTCTGCAAAGCTCACATTTGAAGGGCAATTTCTAAACTGCGACTGTGCCTTCCTTGTTAATATCTCAGAGACATACTATACATCAAAATGTAGGTCTTGGTCTTGTGATTCTCACAATATAAAGCTCTTCACTGTAGGATTTATAGTTTTTAAAATACGACCGTTTGAAGATGGCAACCGCAAAAATACTCTGACCTGTGCAAGGCTGCAGCAGCAAGTGATGTCATAGACAGGGCCATTTGCACCTGCTAATGTTTTTATAACTGTATGTTTTAATGTAACTGTGCAAGAACGTTGCAATTAAATGTGCTATATAAATAAATAATAACAGTTACTCCGCCCACTCCAGTTGTAGACTACTGGTGGAGGCAAGAACACTTCACACAATTTCCCCAGAAATTGTAGCTTTTCTAGTTATTCTTATTCTTATTATAGCCAAATTTGCCACCCTAACTCCTCCCACAGTTTTTACACTACATAGACAAAAATTTACCAAAACGTGCAGATTGTTCCCGATCGCGTTGCTATTACTTTGTGGAACGTTTCGCTGAATGGTTCTCGGAATATCGTCGTTCTTGTGGCAAAATTTGTCCCATAGGAATGAATGGCAAAGCTAGAGTGGGAGCTGGCAAAAGCTGAAAAATCAGGACATGATTTCTAAACTGCCACCACTCCCTCATTTTCAGGCCCACCTACACAAATCTTATATCAAAACGTTCAGCTATCCCTGCTGCCACTAAAAATGTCCACAGCTAAGTCGTATTCCTTATAGTTTTCACAATATGACCATTTGTTTGCAACTCACGCAGTCCATTGACATTCATTGAAACTCCACTCTGCAAAGCTCACATTTGAAGGGCAATTTCTAAACTGCGACTGTGCCTTCATTGTTAATATCTCAGAGACATACTATACATCAAAATGTAGGTCTGGGTCTTGTGATTCTCACAATATAAAGCTCTTCACTGTAGGATTTATAGTTTTTAAAATACGACCGTTTGAAGATGGCAACCGCAAAAATACTCTGACCTGTGCAAGGCTGCAGCAGCAAGTGATGTCATAGACAGGGCCATTTGCACCTGCTAATGTTTTTATAACTGTATGTTTTAATGTAACTGTGCAACAACGTTGCAATTAAATGTGCTATATAAATAAATAATAACAGTTACTCCGCCCACTCCAGTTGTATACTACTGGTGGAGGCAAGAACACTTCACAATTTCCCCAGAAATTGTAGCTTTTCTAGTTATTATTATTATTCTTATTATAGCCAAATTTGCCACCCTAACTCCTCCCACAGTTTTTACCCTACATAGACAAAAATATACCAAAACGTGCAGATTGTTCCCGATCGGATTGCTATTACTTTGTGGAACGTTTCGGCGAATGGTTCTCGGAATATCGTTGTTCTTGTGGCGAAATGTGTCCCATAGGAATGAATGGCAAAGCTAGAGTGGGAGCTGGCAAAAGCTGAAAAATCAGGACATGATTTCTAAACTGCCACCACTCCCTCATTTTCAGGCCCACCTACACAAATCTTATATCAAAACGTTCAGCTATCCCTGCTGCCACTAAAAATGTCCACGGCTAAGCAATAGTCCTGATAGTTTTCACAATATGACCATTTGTTTGCAACTCACGCAGTCCATTGACATTCATTGAAACTCCACTCTGCAAAGCTCACATTTGAAGGGCAATTTCTAAACTGCGACTGTGCCTTCATTGTTAATATCTCAGAGACATACTATACATTAAAATGTAGGTCTGGGTCTTGTGATTCTCACAATATAAAGCTCTTCACTGTAGGTTTTATAGTTTTTAAAATACGACCGTTTGAAGATGGCAACCGCAAAAATACTCTGACCTGTGCCAGGCTGCAGCAGCAAGTGATGTCATAGACAGGGCCTTTTGCACCTGCTAATGTTTTTATAACTGTATGTTTTAATGTAACTGTGAAGCACTTTGGGCAACAACGTTGCAATTAAATGTGCTATATAAATAAATAATAACAGTTACTCCGCCCACTCCAGTTGTAGACTACTTGTGGAGGCAAGAACACTTCACACAATTGTTCCCGATCGGATTGCTATTACTTCTACTTTTGTGTAAGTGGGCCTGAAAATGAGGGAGTGGTGGCAGTTTAGAAATCATGTCCTGATTTTTCAGCTTTTGCCAGCTCCCACTCTAGCTTTGCCATTCATCAAAATGTTCAGCTATCCCTGCTGCCACTAAAAATGTCCACAGCTAAGCCATAGTCCTTATTGTTTTCACAATATGACCATTTGTTTGCAACTCACGCCTTCCATTGACATTCATTGAAACTCCACTCTGCAAAGCTGACATTTGAATGGCAATTTCTAAACTGCGACTGTGCCTTTATTGTTAATATCTCAGAGACATACTATGCATCAAAATGTAGGTCTGGGTCTTGTGATTCTCGCAATATAAAGCTCTTCACTGTAGGATTGATAGTTTTTAAAATACGACCGTTTGAAGATGGCAACCGCCAAAATACTCTGACCTGTGCCAGGCTGCAGCAGCAAGTGATGTCATAGACAAAGCCTTTTTCACACCTGCTAATGTTTTTATAAATGTATGTTTTAATGTAACTGTGCAACAACGTTGCAATTAAATGTGCTATATAAATAACAGTTACTCCGCCCACTCCAGTTGTAGACTACTGGTGGAGGCAAGAACACTTCACACAATTTCCCCAGAAATTGTAGCTTTTCTAGTTAATTTTGTTACAGGTGTAGTATAGTTGTGGGCAGTTGACAATAAGGTGACATACGCAATAAGATTCAGTATAGATATACATCAGCAGGGTATTTGAGCTATTTTTTTTTTTTTATTCTTTATTTTTTCTGTGCAAAGGTGGTTACAAGCATATCACAGGTGCCACAACAGCACTTATCATGTAAGCATCAGGGTTGTCACAGTGACATTGCCGGAAAATGCACATTTTTAGTTTGCAGGTTTAAGATAAGCTGGGTGTAGTAGGAACATCAAATTAACTGGTAACCGTTTGGTACATCACATTTAAAGCGAAACATTCTCATGACATGGAGCTGTAGTGCAGCGGGAATAGCGCTGGTGTGGGGGGTATTAGTGGTCGGCCTGAGCATTGGTAGTTTAGTCTGTAGGTCTGGGGTTTGATGGCCTACAGTGCCGGTTCTGGTGTGTTAGTGTCTATCCCCCTGATGTTGAGCCGTAGCGGGTGGCCTAATGTGCCCGTCTGCTGTATTCTATGTGACCCCTGTTACCCCTGGGGGGGATACTCAAATGAGCTTTATGTGAGTCGCCATAGGGTGTCCATGGCTACAGGTGCTAGTGCGGGTGCTCTATATCAGAAATATAAGCAAAAATAAAAGCAACAATCCGAAAGAAAGAGAGAAGGAGAACAAAAGCAAAAACAAACTGTCAACGACATGGTAGATTTATGAGTCCAGCAGATGCAGCAAGTGGTGCTGCTGAGGTATGGTGGTCTGGAAACCCGGAGATTTCGGAGCCGCCTCAGGTTTTGGCTGCTGATTTGGTTGCCGTCCCTGCTCCTCTGGGGACAAATGGGACCACCGTCGCGGGGTGATTTAATTTTGTTCCTATGTTATGGAACAAATATTATATTTTTTCATCAATATAAATATTTCAGACCTTGAATTTTATATTGAAAGATACATGATTACTCATCAGTGTCTAAAAAAAAGTTAGTCTCCCAATATGTCCAAACAAAGAAAAAATAATATAAAAAATAGCCATATTTGTTATTCCCTTTAGCATATATGCTTGGTCTTTGTATGAATTGTAATAAAAACATATCATCCTTTTTTAGTATCGCAAGATATGTCAGTGAAAGAGTTTAAAACTTAAATGTGACCAGGATCATAGATTTGAAACAGTGGTTGGAATATTTTGTACTGTAACAAATTGTTATTGTATCCTATAAATGGAGGGCGGTCCAACAGTTGATGAGTTATTCCATGTCACTAATGGTTACAATAGTAATAGGGAGATATGGTGGGTCTGTTAGTATTACACCCTGCCATGAGAAACAATAGGTTTATCTGGCCCGGGAAAAGTTTGATAAATTTCTACCTATTGTCTACCTTTACCGGCAGAGGAATGTGGAGTTCTTCCCTGGTGGTCTAGTAAAGGAGATTTGTCCCTTTGTTTCAAGAAGCAGTGCATAGACAGCAAAGGCACATATGACTTACCATTGCTTACAATCACTTCAATTTATAAAATTAATTAGACACCCAAGAGAGCAAGGCAGGCTTAAGTTCTCGTGGTGGCAGGTGGGTACTAATGCTCCCACCTGTTCTGTCTGCAAATATCCTTAATGAATGCTACACCTATTGATTATGTGGTGTTGAAATTCTTTGCTTTACAGTACAGATTTTAGTTACATGAATGGCACCCAGAAATTCTTTGCCTGACAACCACATCGATGAACTGTATTGATTATGATGAAGTTTAGAGTAAACCATTAATATATTATAGCTTGTGGAATAAGAAGAAAAAAGTAAAATTAAGTTTAATGCTCACCGCTTTAAGATATGCCACATTACTCTGACGGATATCTTTGAGAAGTTCATCTCTGGGAGTGAGATTTACAAGAGGAGGTGGACGATTCCTGGGCACGGGTTTAAGGGTCTTTATTACATCTTTGAGATTTGTTTTCTCAGACGTTTGCGAATTTTCTGATGTACTAGATTTGGGTCTTGCTCTTCTGAGTTGTATCATGTCTCGGAGGCTGGTTTTCTCCTCTTGCTCCCGTAACTTTTGAGCTATGGATTTGGTTTGTGGCTTCTTTAACTTCACAGCTTGGAAAGGTGGAGGCTGTGCAGGTTGACTCTGGCTTTCTGGGATCTTCATAGTATTTTCGTTATTTTTTCTTAGTCTTATACTTTGTAATACCGGAGGGTTTGGCTCCTCTGGAATTGTTTCCATTTGCGCACTGGGGAGAGGTCTACCTAACATCTCCCATAGTTCTGGTGGAATATCTACAAAACCATTCTCCAGCAAAGATATGATCTCTTCTTGATCTTGTTTCTGCTGTTTTTTTTGCACTTCCTTCCTCTTCTGCCTTTGTTTGTCTAAATTTCTGGTAAGCAAGTTGGTAACAACCATTCTAGGACCTGGTAGCTCAAAATGATATCCCATTTTCAAAAGAGTATGGTTGGCTTTCAAAAGTCTTGAAATCTCCATCTCTGCATGGTGGCCAAGCATGTGTCTTTGATTGTGGAATCTCAGCTCTGTTAAGTACTCATTAAACTGCAGACATCTTATGATGGCTATAATCCCTTTGCCTGAGATGAAGTTAGACTCAATATTTAATGTTGCAATGCTTCTATTTTCCCGCAACATGTTTGCCAGAGCAAATGCCACGCTGTCGTCTGCACCAACGTTTGTCATGCTGAACATTTTTACGTGCTTGTTTTTCTTCAGGGCATTGACGTAGTTAACTAGCATTTCCTTGGGTATATTCTCAATATTATTCAAATTGACTTCTTTTATGTCTGGGTTGTTTTCTCGTATGTTATGCAATGTCCTATCTAAATTGGTTTGATTACCTGATGGCCTTGCGCTCATCTTAATAAAGCTAGCATCAACTGCCAACTTCTTTGGGATATTCAATTTGGACACCTTCTCGACAGGCTTTTTATCATCACTTTTGTCAAGAGAATCTGAAATGTCATCTGCTATCTCAATTCCATTGGTGCTAGGCTCTGAGCATGGCTTTCTTGTGATTGTGTTAGAAGAGTCTTCATCCTCTATAGGGGCTGGAGGACTTTCACAGTTTTGCTCAAGAACTTCGGTATTACACGTGCTTTCTGGTTCCTGGTCTGAACTGTTGCTTGTTTGTGATATTTCTTGATCATCTTTGGTCTGATTTGTGATTGTTTCTTCTATCTGTTCTTCTTGCTCTTCAGTTTTATTGACCAGTAGTGTTTCTAGCACATCTTGTTTCTCTTCATTGTCTTCTTGGCTTATTGCTTGTTCTGTCTCGGCCTTTGCTATATTTCTCTGAAATTAAAAACAATACAAACAATAAAACATTTATACCGATTGTTTTAATATACTAGACAAACTTGTAATAAAATAAAAACAAAACAAAAACACCTAACAATGAGTTGTGGTCGACTTGCAAAATATAGGATGAAGTAGATAAACTGAGAAATATTCTAAGATCCACCAATGTGGAGATTTTTTTTTCCCTTCTCCCTTCTATTGCATATCAGTTGTACTTTATATCTGTTTGTTTAATGAATAGATGTCTTGGCAAACATTACAATCAGTGCCATTGCAAAGTCTATCTAATATTATGATTTGGGATAGAGAGCAATCAGATATTGTTCTGTTCTTATCGTACATCAATAATAACAATACTGGAATAGCACACATAGACTTCCTAAATTTAACTGTAATGGGGACATCTAAATAATTGACCACTAAAATAAATACAAAACAGTGAATGTTATTGGCTACCTGACAGATACCAGTGTGAACCACCCCTAATGGATTCAAAATGTCTCTCTTGGACAATTTATACAAATTAGAAAGTGTACACCCCTAGACTCTGATAAAGAGGCCCTACCCTGATTTATCACTTTTAAGAGAAAAGCTACCCACCGTTTGATTTACGTAAGGCTTATGTTAAGGTGGGAGGGAAGGATAGAAGATAACATATATTTCCAGATATTGATCCAGCAGCAACACTGAATACCATCTACATCATAAAGAGAAACGCCAAAACCATTCCAGTTATGTAAGGAGGAAAGTTCTAGCTCTTAAAATAATGGTAAAGAAATGGAGAAGAACATTGGTCCAGTGTTTGTAACTAGATTTAATTCTAAATATGAACATTTTAACATGTTAAAGACGGAGACAATTGTACTGACGAAGTTTTGACCAAAACATTTGGAATTGACCTGACATATATTGTTTTGCTCAAGAGAAACAGGGCTTCGTTTTCACATCAAATATTTATATATAGAACACTAATTAATATGAATAGACTATAAAAAAAGTCTGAGAAATAAAGAAATGTTATTTTTCAAGTTCTGCATGGCATATTAACTATGAATGTCATAATACTGTTAGCTTTTACTGTAAACATAAAACCCTGTAAACATAAAACACACATACAGGGAGTGCAGAATTATTAGGCAAGTTGTATTTTTGAGGATTAATTTTATTATTGAACAACAACCATGTTCTCAATGAACCCAAAAAACTCATTAATATCAAAGCTGAATATTTTTGGAAGTAGTTTTTAGTTTGTTTTTAGTTATAGCTATTTTAGGGGGATATCTGTGTGTGCAGGTGACTATTACTGTGCATAATTATTAGGCAACTTAACAAAAAACAAATATAAACCCATTTCAATTATTTATTTTTACCAGTGAAACCAATATAACATCTCAACATTCACAAATATACATTTCTGACATTCAAAAACATAACAAAAACAAATCAGTGACCAATATAGCCACCTTTCTTTGCAAGGACACTCAAAAGCCTGCCATCCATGGATTCTGTCAGTGTTTTGATCTGTTCACCATCAACATTGCGTGCAGCAGCAACCACAGCCTCCCAGACACTGTTCAGAGAGGTGTACTGTTTTCCCTCCTTGTAAATCTCACATTTGATGATGGACCACAGGTTCTCAATGGGGTTCAGATCAGGTGAACAAGGAGGCCATGTCATTAGATTTTCTTCTTTTATACCCTTTCTTGCCAGCCACGCTGTGGAGTACTTGGACGCGTGTGATGGAGCATTGTCCTGCATGAAAATCATGTTTTTCTTGAAGGATGCAGACTTCTTCCTGTGCCACTGCTTGAAGAAGGTGTCTTCCAGAAACTGGCAGTAGGATTGGGAGTTGAGCTTGACTCCATCCTCAACCCGAAAAGGCCCCACAAGCTCATCTTTGATGATACCAGCCCAAACCAGTACTCCACCTCCACCTTGCTGGCGTCTGAGTCGGACTGGAGCTCTCTGCCCTTTAGCAATCCAGCCACGGGTCCATCCATCTGGCCCATCAAGACTCACTCTCATTTCATCAGTCCATAAAACCTTCGAAAAATCAGTCTTGAGATATTTCTTGGCCCAGTCTTGACGTTTCAGCTTGTGTGTCTTGTTCAGTGGTGGTCGTCTTACCTTTCTTACCTTGGCCATGTCTCTGAGTATTGCACACCTTGTGCTTTTGGGCACTCCAGTGATGTTGCAGCTCTGAAATATGGCCAAACTGGTGGCAAGTGGCATATTGGCAGCTGCACCCTTGACTTTTCTCAGTTCATGGGCAGTTATTTTGCGCCTTGGTTTCTCCACACGCTTCTTGCGACCCTGTTGACTATTTTGAATGAAACGCTTGATTGTTCGATTATCACGCTTCAGAAGCTTTGCAATTTTAAAAGTGCTGCATCCCTCTGCAAGATATCTCACTATTTTTGACTTTTCTGAGCCTGTCAAGTCCTTCTTTTGACCCATTTTGCCAAAGGAAAGGAAGTTGCCTAATAATTATGCACACCTGATATAGGGTGTTGATGTCATTAGACCACACCCCTTCTCATTACAGAGATGCACATCACCTAATATGCTTAAATGGTAGTAGGCTTTCGAGCCTATACAGCTTGGAGTAAGACAACATGCATAAAGAGGATGATGTGGTCAAAATACTAATTTGCCTAATAATTCTGCACTCCCTGTATGTGTAGAGATTGGTGTTTTGGAAAGTTACAGGATCAAATAAAGAGCTTGCCAATTTCAGTTTTTACCAATTTAAATTTTCCAGATTGGTTTGCTGGGCCTATATTGCAATTGAGACAGTATAGCAACCCAGGAGTGAAAATTACCCCCATCATGACATACCATTTGCAAAAGTAGACAACCCAGGGTATTCAAATGGGGTATGTCCAGACCTTTTAAGAAATCAGTCACAAACTCATCTAAAGTTAGCATTCATATTTGGGGGGTTTTCACACAAAAACTGCCCTTTCAATGATGGTATCATCATCTCTATATGCTTTACTGCTCTAAGACACTTATATATGTGTTCAGCAATGTATCACGAGTAAAACAGTACCCCCATATACAGATTTTATGGGGTTTTGTAAAGTTACAGGATCAAATATAAAACTTGCTAATAAAATCCCCTGGTATTTCTGCCTGGGTTGTCAGGCAGGTCCCCAATATGTATTTGGTAAAATAATATACCTGTATATAAATAATATATAAAATTAATTTGAATCAATTATATATATATATATATATACTCTGCTCCTCGTGACCAGGGCCGGCCTTAGGGTTGTGCGAGCTGTGCGGCCGCACAGGACGTCATGGCAGCAGGTGGCACCATAAGACCGAGACAGCTCACACACTCCCTGGAATGACAGGTGTGAGGGGTGCTCAGAGCACTCCTGTAATGCTGGCTGCGCTGTGTAGCATGGCCGCGCAGCACCCGGGTGGAGGATTTCGGGTCTATCACAGAAGGCAAAGGAGGCGGAGCTAAGCTGCAGGTGGGGCGGAGCTAAATGGCCGAACCCTTGAAGGGAAGCAGGATAAGTCCCTGCTCTCTCCACTGTGCCCCTGCTCCCCCACGATCCAATGTGCCCCTGCTCACCCACCCTCCTCCACTGTGCCCCTGCTCTCTGACACTCCTTTACTGTGCCCCTGCTCCCCCACCTACCCACTGTGCCCCTGCTTCCCCACCCTCCTCCACTGTGCCCCTGCTCCCCACCTACCAATACACTACCCCTGCTCCCCCACCTACAACTACACTACCCCTTCTCCCCCACCCACCTCCACACTACCCTGCACCCCACTGTGCCCCTGCATTTCCTTCCAGCCCATAATGGAAAGCGGTAACTGTCTGTAACTGTGTGTGACTGCCTGCAAATGTGTGTACGACCAGGGGTCAAGTCCTGGGGAAAAAAGTGTGGGAACTCACCCAAGATCCACCCCCCATAAAAAAATTATACACTCGTATGCATATATAAACGCATGCACACACACACTTACTCACACACACTCATAGATGCACACACATACTCAGACACTCACAGACACACACACATACACTCACAGAAACACACAAATTATTCATATTTGTAACATTTACAAATGTCCACCCAGTCTCCCTATCTGGAGAGCTGACGTGGACCTATCCCTGGGGTCCAGTGGGGCTTCAATGAGGTGGGCGTCTGTCTACCTGTCAGACGTGGCGAGGGAGCTGGCACTGCCCGGGCTGTCTACTGCTGCCGGGAGCCGGAATATGATGTCATATTCCCGCTCCCGGCATCAGCAAATGGCATGCGAGCAGATCAGAGAGAACACAGCTCCCTCGCCACGTCTGACCGGTAGATAGCCTCCCGCATGGGGGGTCCATCCGGTGGCCATCAGGCCACCACTTGCCCCCCCATGACAGGGGGAACATGGGGTACATTTGGGTTAGTGTATGCGAGATTGACAGACTTCCTCGAGTCCAACTCTCTGCCAGACTCGCTTCAGTCTGGTTTCCGTGCTAAGCACTCTGTAGAAACGGGACTAACTAAAGTATCCAATGATCTATTCACTGCAAAATCTCGTGGTCACTACTCTATCCTAATTCTCCTTGACCTTTCTGCAGCTTTTGACACTGTTGATCATCAACAGCTTCTTCTCATCCTCCGCAATATCGGTCTACAAGATATTGCTCTCTCCTGGTGCTCCTCCTACCTCTCCCAGCGCTCTTTCAGTGTTTATTTCTCTGGTTCTGCTTCTTCTCCCCAACTCCTCTCTGTTGGTGTCCCCCAAGGTTCAGTCCTTGGCCCCCTACTGTTCTCCATCTATACTGCCTCCCTTGGTAAACTCATTAGCTCTTTTGGCTTCCAATATCATTTCTATGTGGATGACACGCAAATCTATCTGTCCTCTCCTGATCTCTCCCCGTCCCTCTTGACTACTGTCTCTGACTGCCTCTCTGCTATTTCTTACTGGATGGCTGCCCACTTACTTAAACTCAACTTGACCTAACTGAAATTATGGTCTTTCCTCTCTCAAGTGTTGCTACTCCTGTGTCTGTCTCCCTCCATGTCAACGGTGCTAACATCAGCTCCACCACACAAGCTCACTGCCTAGGTGCTCTCTTTGACTCCGACCTCTCCTTCACGCCTCATGTTCAGTCTATCGCCAAATCCTGCCGCTTCAATCTCAAAAACATTGCACGCATCCGACCCTACTTAATGCCAGATGCTACTAAGGTGTGGGTCTATTCCACTGTCCTTTCTCGCTTTGACTACTATAATCTGCTTCTCAGTGCTCCTTACGTGCTCCCAACGTGCTCCCAACTTGCATTGTTACAGACCATAATGAATGCGGCGGCGAGGCTCATTTTCCTGTTGCCTGCACCGCCCACGCCTCAATCTCTACATTGGCTTCCTGTAAGATATTAAAATTCTGGTTCGTGCTTTCAAATCTCTACATAATGCTGCTCCCACCTATCTATCCTCCCTAATACTCAAGTATGTCCCGTCTAGGCCCTTACGTTCTGCTGAAGACTTACGTCTATCTTCTGTCCATACTCCCACCGCTGATGCTCACCTTCAAGACTTCTCGAGGGCTGCACCGTTCCTGTGGAACTTACTTCCCTCCTCTGTTAGATGCTCTCCCAGTCTCCACTCCTTCAAAAAATCATTAAAAACCCCACTTCTTCATAAAAGCGTATCAATTAAACTGTTAATAGCGCCCAACTGATTCCTCTCTTGCAACTGTCATTAGTCTAATACTATCCTTACCTTTTGTGTCACTTTATCTCACTAGCTCTAGCATGTAAGCTCATTGAGCAGGGCTCAATGTTCCTGTGTGTCCAACTTGTCTGGTTACAATTACATGTTTGTTCGTCCACCCACTGTAAAGCGCTGCAGAATTTGTTGGAGCTATATAAATAATAACATAATAATAATAATGTTTATATTTTCTATACAAGTGTAGAAAAAACCTTAACACACAAAGTGCAAGTGAGGTGAGGTGTTTCAGTTGCTCTCTTAATAGGTGCGACTTCCCCAGTGTTTAAAAACCACTTAAAAAACACAAAGTTAAAATATAAAACAAAAACAGGGGGCGCTCCAAATAGTGAATCAAGGCAATAAAAATACTTATACAGACTGGTTCTTCAATTCATATGTACACCACCTAAATGTCAAAGACAATAGCACATAGCATAATACTGTATGGTGGAAAGAATTATTTAGAACAGTATGTCAATTGCCAACTCACAATCTGCAGAGCCACGTATAGTAGGCATTGAGAGCGGAGGTGTATTTCCTGAGACATCAGAGCATGCGATTATAGTCAGAGCCTACTATACGTGGCTCTGCAGATTGTGAGTTGGCAATTGACATACTGTTCTAAATAATTCTTTCCACCATACAGTATTATGCTATGTGCTATTGTCTTTGACATTTAGGTTGTTGTACATATGAATTGAAGAACCAGTCTGTATAAGTATTTTTATTGCCTTGATTCACTATTTGGAGCGCCCCCTATCTGTTTTTGTTTTATATTTTCTATACTTACCGGCTGCCTAAGTGACTTTATTGGCAACTCGTCAGCTCGCCTAAACTTCATTATTGTTGTCTGGTAAAAAGAGATTAAAGGGATACCATAGTGCCTGGAATAGACAGCTGTATTCCTCGCACTCTAACTCCCTGTGCTTCCTGCTCCTCCTCCACTGCGTCGGTGAATATAGCGTTAAACACCCTTTATTTACTTACTTGATCCCAGTACTGATGTCCCTTGGCACAGGTTCTCGGCTCCTATGGGGAAATAGCATGGGGAAAGAGCATGAGGATGTCCAGTGTCAGTTACCGGACCAAAAGTCTGGTAACATTCCGGAAGAGCCTCTAGTGGCCAATAGCAGTCTTAGTGCTGCAATGCACGCATTTTCTCTAAAACTGCAATGTTTTACATTTTACATTGTATCTAAGTGCCATCAGAAAAGTCAAGATACCCATTAATGTCCAACGATCACACCTTACACTGCTACTAATAAGAAACCAACCTTAACACCTGAGTCCTTCTAGCAATTCTTCTCCTGATACAATGCTGTACCTTCTATGGTAGAATGATGAGAAATCACAAGTCTATAAGGAGGATGTGTGTTGGAAGGGAAGGGATACGTTTATTCTGGTAGACCTTTGTGCTTTTCCAATGTGATTTCGTGGATGCATGTATATATTCATAGAATGTTGTAGGGTTTTTTTTTTGTGTTTTTTTCTATAGGTCCGTTAGAAGATGTACATTCCTACGGTGAAAGTCAAATATGTAAATACTATGCAAGTCTGCTAGTTAATATCAGATATTTCTCATGGTTTTTATAAGAATGTCCATGTTCACTGTCCACTCAACATGATACAATATTGTCCCTTTTCAGCATATATCTATTAGCCCCAAGCCCCTCCAGCCACTTTGATGTATTAATATTGACAAAATGGTTTACCAGGATCCTTGCCATGCTATTATTATTATTATTATTATTATTTTATTTATATAGCGCCAACAAATTCCGTAGCGCTGGACAATGGGCTATGTCCTACCATTTGTCACCAGCAGGAGTGATCTAGTTAGCTATCATATAAAGAACTTGGCCCTAATTCAAAGAGAGCACTGCCCATATCTGTGGTTGAACTTTCTATCACAATCTGATTCTGCATCAGAAACAGAGAGAGAACTTCCCTCACTGAGTGATCTGTAGTATTTTTGGAAAATCCCTCTGCTGAAATGGTTAAGGGGTACTAAGAGATACTTCGGGTTAGAGGACTTTGTATGTATTTATGGGTAGTAATGGCTTAAGGGTTGAGAAAGATAATATGCTTTGAACTGTAACATAATATTCTCAGACTGACACAGATGCTGTGAACTTTGTAACGCTCAATAACTTCCAATAAAATACATTTACCCAAATGTAACTTCCAACAAAAATACATTTACACAATAAAAAGTTTGTATCTGTTCTACATATATTATTAATATTATCATAATTTATATAGCACCACTATTCCTCAGCATGTTACGGTGTTAATGTTGGGTTTTATCAAGACAAATGTATTTATTAGTTGTTGGTTTTTTTTTTTTCATTTTTAAATGTTGTCTTATGTAATCAAATAAAACTGTCATGGTTATTTACCAAAATAAGAATTGACAAAAATTTTAAGTAATTACAAATTTAAGGCAGTTTTGGAATTGTAAGCGCAGTTGGCTAGGAGATTTTTTCTCCAATGTTTTGGCCTTGAAATTCACTTTGAGATTATGACAATTCCCACTTTAGTGAAAGGACCATGTGAGTGTTGTATTGGGTTACTGAATAACCTAATGAAAACAACACATGATGTAATAAACACATAGGACAATGATTTAAAGAGCATGAGGTCCCACAAACCATTTGTCTGAGCAAATGTTCCACTGGACATATGGTAACCAAACTAAACGGCATTCTACAAACTTGTACCCGGCTTTAACGTGTCTTTAGGAAATCAGTCCCACATAATAGCAAATTTGTGCAGTATTAAAAATCAAATTACAAAATGTTATTGCAAAATTACTGTTGCATTAGATTTTTTTTCTTCAAAATAGCTTATCATTATAAATGATAATTATTGTCTAAATTTTGCAATTTGATTTTTAAATTACTGCAATTCAGTGTTTTGCAAATGAACCCTAAAAAGATTTGCCAAATTGCAAATTTTAGTGCAAAGTTGCCAAATTAGGGAAATACACCAACTTTTCAGCCAGGCTTATTTGCAATTCCGGTGTCAATTCTACGTCATTTCCATTTTATTGAAAAAACCCTAATATTCTCCCATGCAAGTAACTGCAATATCTCATTATTATTCCAGTTCACAATTCGGTAATTAGTGTATTTATGTGCACTAATGACAGAGACAGCTGTACATATTTAATTACTGTTAGGACTGGATTACATTAGATACAGGATAGATTTAGGATTTTAGGAAAAAGGATTTTCCATTTTTTTTTTTTTACCGAGAAATTAACACTTTTTATCCAGCACTTTACATAAATCCCAGATTTGAAAGGGTTAATTTCAACATTGACTTTCTTTTCTTTTTTATGCTTTGAGGTTTATTCACTAAAGGTAATATGTATTGTAGCTCCAATGATACACCTTTCCAGGGCAATCAAGTTGCATGTCGTACTGAAAATATGGACTTTGTTCACTTCATTGAACAAAAAATGGACCAAGCGAACTTCTGAAATTTATTTGAAAGTAGTCCACAAAATTCAACTGAATGCTGTAAGTAAGGGACCAGATTATGGATATGGGCAACAGAACTACCTGTTTCAACAGAATTAGCCACTATCTGCCTGCATATTCCGTTCTACAGAACTTACACAAGTCGGTTGGCCCAAATCAGCAGACAGCCAGCCTATCTTAAAGGGGCACTCCAGACCCCTAAAGCATTTTCGCTTGCTGAAAAGCTTTATGTGTGAAGTGTGTCCTCTTTTTTTTCATTTTGCAAAAAGTGCAGATTTCAATAGAAATTTTAACTTTTTTCTGCCTGGAGATAATTGAGTTAATACAGTATCTGACCCAATTATCTCCCAGGAGGGGAGGGATTGTATGTTTGCATATGGGAGTGTCATGCCTTTAAACACTGTTGTAATTGGTCTGTGACCTTATACTATAGTTCCCCACAAGGTCCATGTAGGAGTAACCCTTGCATGGGGACTTGCATAAAAGGCCAATGTGGCTACTAATAAATCAGTCCACTTCACCCTCAACACGCAGCCTCGTCTTGTGATTGTAGGGAACAGCTATACCAGCTATAGCTGCTTCGGATTACTATACAGGCTATAATCACTAACTCTTGTAAGAGCTTTACAGCTATACCTTCTAGACTCTCTTGGAGAAGAGGCCTTCCCACTGGGAGCTGGATCCAGGAGTTTTGTCCAAGGTGGGAAGGGACGGCGAGACCCCAGCCAGGCTGCGGCAGCTAATGGGCTACAGTGCTTATGGTGTGTAGCGATTGGTGGAGGCACCCAGTCGGGGTGCCAGGCTGTCCGTCACAGGGTATATTTATTAAATAGGGATTTTTATTTATTTTGTATTTGGGGAGTGGAGTGTCCCTTTAATACAAGTTATCATTACAAACACATGTCATTGTCACCAGATTGACCCCTAAATTCTGGGGAGAAAAAGAAAAGGTTCATTTTGTAAAGAGTAAAACATTTAAAGTAATACATTTATAGTATATCAATTAATATAATCGAAAATGTATTATTATTTATTAAATGTATACTCTTTTTATAATTTCTTTATTATTATTTTCATCATTTGCCTCGTAGTTGCTTGCACTGATGGTGGGCAAATAATACAGAGGTTTGTAGAACAGGTGAATTTTTTTCCTTTTAATTTTAACATCGTGTTTCTTTAGAGTGAAGGTGGCTACAATTCTTCAGTGATAGATAAATATGGAATCCTTTTTTTTTTTTTTAATATAGGATTTGTGTATGACAATTGCTTATACTCGTATTTTGCTGATTGAGGTGCTTTTCTCTTAAGAAGCAAGGCTCTTTTTTTTATTTCGTAGTGGACATAGAATGCAATAGCATCATCTATACTAATTTGGTCCGAACAAATTACGATCTGTTTGCAATTCAACCCTTTTGTCTGAATTCAGAGAATTCTGTTGGCATACAATCTTAAAATATAAATATATGACATCGAAACATAAAATAGAATTGATGTTCCTGTCGCTAAAAGACCGATTACAAAGAAAAACAAAACACATTTCACAGGTATTTACTACACTGAGAACAGAACAAGGGATGGCAAACCTTTTGAGAATAGTTATTTTGGTTTAAAGGACCACTCTAGGCACCCAGACCACTTCAGCTTAATGAAGTGGTCTGGGTGCCAGGTCCTTCTAGGGTTAACCCATTTTTTCATAAACATAGCAGTTTCAGAGAAACTGCTATGTTTGTGAATGGGTTAAGCCTTCCCCTATTTCCTCTAGTGGCTGTCTCACTGACAGCTGCTAGAGGCGCTTGCGTGCTTCTCACTGTGAAAATCACAGTGAGAGCACGCAAGCGTCCATAGGAAAGCATTATGAATGCTTTCCTATGTGACCGGCTGAATGCGCGCGCAGCTCTTGCCGCGCGTGCGCATTCAGCCGACGGGGAGTCAGGAAAACGAGTATGTTTTCCTGGCACTAGAGTGGTCCTTTAATAGACAAAGTCAGGGCTTGCAGTAAATTAAAATCTGAATTGCAAAATATAGACCAAAATAGCCAAGCTGTAACATACAGCTCAGCTAAAGAATGTTTCCCAATCCGCTTTTATTGCTAAATATTTTTACCTCTGGCTTTGCAACAAGCCAGTGTTTAGTAAATAGCCATCCCAGTATATAACTTTTTTTTCTGAATATGAGAAAGGTGACACCAATTAAATAGAACATAGAATTAAATAGAACAACGAGAAAAGCTGTTTGTTTTTATGAGTTCTTCTGATGTCTTTAATTGCTTGTAAAATATTTTACAAGGTACATCTTTATTTGGCCATTAAGTGCTTGAAATAAAAATGAAGTTGGCGTATTGCAGTAGGAGTTGGGAATGTCCCAGTAAATGTAAAACTGAGCTGAAAATAAACATTAAAAGATGTGTTGGACAGATCTGACCTACTTTTGACAGCGTTCTTATTATTTTACCATAATTCATTGTTTAGTGAATAAACCCGATAATATATCAGCTCACAACCTTCTAGCACCTAAATTATTAAAATGGCCTACTTTAACCCTTTAAGTACACATGACATGTGTGACATGTCATGATTCCCTTTTATTCCAGAAGTTTGGTCATTAAGGGGTTAAGCTACATGCTCATGTTTAGCATAACTGGGGAAAATAGGACAAAAGAATTACACAGTTTTAGCTACAATTGTCAAACATTCATTCCCTTTCCAATTCATGAACTACAAAACAAACTAAATAAAACAGTTACCTTTAATTCATGGCAATGAGATCATTTATATATATATCAGACATTTTAACTCTTTGGATAATGAACGTCTGGGAGTCGTTACAAAGTAACACCCATTGGGGTTTATCAAGTAATCTCCAAATGGTAGGGAATTGAATGGCAAGATTTGGACAAAAATTGTTGATAGGCCCATCTGCCATAGTCACAGATTGGGCCACTATGAGGCGCAACCTGTTTCTTGTTTGTTTGTTTTTTGCTCACTATTAGGAACAACAAGTTTGTTGTTTTGTTTTTTTTCCCTCTAAATTAGGCGCAACCTATTTCTTGTTTTGTTTTCTTCTGTTCACTATTAGGTGCAACCTATTTCTTGTTTTTTTTTTCCTTTTCACTATTAGGCGCAACCTGTTTCTTGTTTTTTTTTTTTCTACATTATTTTTTGTGGATATTTCAGGGAGCTTCCTAATTGCCGGTGTGCTGCCACTGTCTCCTGCTTTTTGTTCAGTTACATAACACTTTTCAGTTGTTTTGGGTTTTTTCCTTCAGAGGTTGGGTGTTGTAGTCTACATTTTGCTGTTCAGATTTAAATTTGCTACAGTTTTGAGATTAGTTATTAAACCCCATTGTGTTTATGTTAATACTAGTAATTTTCTGATTACATTAATTTAATCAGCTCCAGCACCCCTCTAAAACTAGAATAAAGAAGGAACATTTAATGGCCTGTATGATTTTGTTTTGTTTTTTTACATGTGGTTGTGTTTGAATAACTTGGTCTATAGTGATGTCCCGAACTGTTCGCCGGGAACCGTTCGCCAGGAACCGTTCGCCGGCGAACATAGCGTGTTCGTGGCGAACGCGGCGGGCAAACATATGCGATGTTCGGTCCGCCCCTATTCGTCATCATTGAGTAAACTTTGACCCTGTACCTCACAGTCAGCAGACACATTCCAGCCAATCAGCAGCAGACCCTCCCTCCCAGACCCTCCCACCTCCATGACGAATAGGGGGCGGACCGACCATCGCATATGTTCGCCCGCCGCATTCGCCACGAACAAGCTATGTTCGCCGGCGAACGGTTCCCGGCGAACTGTTCGGGACATCACTATTGGTCTATCAATCACCCCAAGCAGTATCCAACATGTGATGTGAAACTATTTGCACGCATGTGTCATTCTAAGCACACCCATAGTGGTCTCATTTGCTTGTTGCTCCAAACCTCGGAAAGGCCCTATTGCTGATATTATTTATAGCAATTACTGTCTGTCTTGTTTTCGGCACTCTCCCCAGGTATGTTTGTATTATTGAATATATACTGTATTATTAAAGCACTTGAGTAATTATTAGGTACGTACTGGGTATATCCTCAATAAATCAGTAGTTGGAGATATATCTATCTATATGTAAACATCAGTAAATAAAAATAAACACGAAAACAACAATTGCGCAAAAATACAGAATCTAATTATTCTATAAAATGATTACGGTATATCTGCATACAAGTTTTAAAAGTGAACATCTTTATTGCACAGTTTCTGACATTCTCTATAAAACGATAAAAGTCACAGTATACAAATACATATTTCTAATTGTGTCCCATTTGCTTCCCATATAAAACCTACATATCTAACTATATCTTTAAGTAGGCATACTGACAGTCCAACAGCAAATGAAAATTCGGAGATGTCCAATAAAAAAGCAGTTCTGGCAATCTTAGTTAAAGACATTTATTTGAAATACCTAACACAAGTGGTTATCAGACATTCTTAAAGGACTTCTAATGGTAAATGACTTAATGCTAATCTCATTCTGTTTCAAAGAGGACATCAATAATAGCTGGACTTACGCTGGTTCTTGAGGACATTTGAGAACCTCTGTCACCGACCATATTCAGATGCAACTATACAACAGAAGCCAATGCTACATTTTATAGTGAACAAGTCTTTAACTTTAACTTGAACTTCAAGTCTTTAGACCTATGAAAATGAGCTAAAAGTAGTTAGTGTGCATTGAGCCACTGAATTTTAGTAATAACTTGTGACTTTTTAAATAATCCCACCTTACATCAAATATTGTTCTCCTTTGCATAATTCCTCTCTCTGTGTTTGTCACAGATCATCACAATCAATACAATTTACTTGTAATTTATAACATTTCCAGTTATTGCTTACCTCAGATGGTAATAGTGTTACGGGAACCCGTTCTTCTTCCAACATTCGAGTAGATTCCTTCTCCCAATGCAGATAACCAATAAGTGATCTATGATCAAACTGTCCCGTTGGCACTTTTTCCGTCTGGTCCTTCTGTATCATCCCAACAGGTACTTTCGGATCAGGTGCTAGGACCTCCATTTCACTCTGAAGCTCTCGAAGTTCTTCGGGAGACAATTTTGCCAAAATTTCATCTTCATCGATATCCTCAAACAATTCATCAAGGTCAGAAGAATCTTGGCTATGCTGAGACATTGTAGCAACTACAGTTTAATTGTTATGTTCAATATACAAGAGACCAGAAGCAAAAAGAACTAATGTGTACTGGCAGCAAACAATTTACCAGATGAGACAGATACAAAAGTCACTAGCTCTTCAGCTGATGCAGGATCTAAATTAAGCTGTGTGAAGCTCTGTAGAGAATTTATGGTCCTCTTGCCATGTTCTGTTTTCAGCAACTTGTGTCAGCTGTGCAAAGGCTTTTGACATTTGAGTACAGCTGGTTCCCCCTCCTCATTGTGTAATATTTTTGTCGTCATTTTCTAGAGGATTCAATCAATACACTGGCACCTGTAGAGCTTCCTGAGACTTCCAGAGCCATGTGTCACTATTTTACCAAAACCCAGATCAGGGGCCTTCGTAGTCCATCTTTAACAGAGAGAAACTAGGTGCATTTTAAGGTTTCATTTCACCCAGACCAAATCTATAAAATGAAAAACTAATTTAAAAAATATGCACATGTATTATTTTCACAATATGTTTTAAAAGCAAACAAGAATAACCTTGTAAGATGCTTTTCCTAATATTATGGAAAATAAAAAGATTTTAACCTACATGTGTCTACTGACTGATCCTTTAAACACAAAGTGCAAAATTCTAATTTTTCATCATGGAACTGAACGAGTTAGACCTGCTCTACCTTTTCTCCAAATCAGGGCTAAAAGTTCACTCATTCCTTCAGTCAGTATCATTGTGTACCAGCTCTGTAAGAATTTCCTTAAGTATGCAAGGTGGTCTGTTTCAACAAAACCTGGAATGCAGGAAAAGCAATTTCAAGAAAATCCTTGCAATGCTCCAAACCCACCTTGTTTGTTTAATATCATGCTCATATAATGTCATCGCTACATCGTTAGCATTTTGATACTGCATACCACACACTGTTAAATGTAAAAATGTGGTGAACACTGTAAAACACTCACACATGATAATAACTAAAAGAAACTTAAACATCAGTGCAGCTTGAGTTCTGAGCGGGGACCTACCGAAGGGCAGGCTATTTCAGTTGCTGTCCGTTCTCAGAATACTCTTGCGACCCGTTTTTTCACTCCATAAGTTTAAAGGGTAATCCAGACGTGGACCCCTTGCTCACGGTGCCTAGAGAGATATTAGCTATGCCTCACTGATGATGCCTAACAAGGCTGAAACGATCGTCTGGGGTTGCTGTATCTCTCGTGCAGAGAGAACTTGCTGGCATTTCGGATCTGGACTACCCGTATGGGTGGGACCAGTCTGATATGCTTCAGATATGTTCTCTCTGTAATGGCACAAGATGAGCTAAAACCAGCTTGAGTTCTGAGCGGGGACCTACCGAAGGGCAGGCTATTTCAGTTGCTGTCCGTTCTCAGAATACTCTTGCGACCCGTTTTTTCTCTCCATAAGTTTAAAGGGTAATCCAGACGTGGACCCCTTGCTCACGGTGCCTAGAGAGATATTAGCTATGCCTCACTGATGATGCCTAACAAGGCTGAAACGATCGTCTGGGGTTGCTGTATCTCTCGTGCAGAGAGAACTTGCTGGCATTTCGGATCTGGACTACCCGTATGGGTGGGACCAGTCTGATATGCTTCAGATATGTTCTCTCTGTAATGGCACAAGATGAGCTAAAACCAGCTTGAGTTCTGAGCGGGGACCTACCGAAGGGCAGGCTATTTCAGTTGCTGTCCGTTCTCAGAATACTCTTGCGACCCGTTTTTTCTCTCCATAAGTTTAAAGGGTAATCCAGACGTGGACCCCTTGCTCACGGTGCCTAGAGAGATATTAGCTATGCCTCACTGATGATGCCTAACAAGGCTGAAACGATCGTCTGGGGTTGCTGTATCTCTCGTGCAGAGAGAACTTGCTGGCATTTCGGATCTGGACTACCCGTATGGGTGGGACCAGTCTGATATGCTTCAGATATGTTCTCTCTGTAATGGCACAAGATGAGCTAAAACCAGCTTGAGTTCTGAGCGGGGACCTACCGAAGGGCAGGCTATTTCAGTTGCTGTCCGTTCTCAGAATACTCTTGCGACCCGTTTTTTCTCTCCATAAGTTTAAAGGGTAATCCAGACGTGGACCCCTTGCTCACGGTGCCTAGAGAGATATTAGCTATGCCTCACTGATGATGCCTATCAAGGCTGAAACGATCGTCTGGGGTTGCTGTATCTCTCGTGCAGAGAGAACTTGCTGGCATTTCGGATCTGGACTACCCGTATGGGTGGGACCAGTCTGATATGCTTCAGATATGTTCTCTCTGTAATGGCACAAGATGAGCTAAAACCAGCTTGAGTTCTGAGCGGGGACCTACCGAAGGGCAGGCTATTTCAGTTGCTGTCCGTTCTCAGAATACTCTTGCGACCCGTTTTTTCTCTCCATAAGTTTAAAGGGTAATCCAGACGTGGACCCCTTGATCACGGTGCCTAGAGAGATATTAGCTATGCCTCACTGATGATGCCTAACAAGGCTGAAACGATCGTCTGGGGTTGCTGTATCTCTCGTGCAGAGAGAACTTGCTGGCATTTCGGATCTGGACTACCCGTATGGGTGGGACCAGTCTGATATGCTTCAGATATGTTCTCTCTGTAATGGCACAAGATGAGCTAAAACCAGCTTGAGTTCTGAGCGGGGACCTACCGAAGGGCAGGCTATTTCAGTTGCTGTCCGTTCTCAGAATACTCTTGCGACCCGTTTTTTCTCTCCATAAGTTTAAAGGGTAATCCAGACGTGGACCCCTTGCTCATGGTGCCTAGAGAGATATTAGCTATGCCTCACTGATGATGCCTAACAAGGCTGAAACGATCGTCTGGGGTTGCTGTATCTCTCGTGCAGAGAGAACTTGCTGGCATTTCGGATCTGGACTACCCGTATGGGTGGGACCAGTCTGATATGCTTCAGATATGTTCTCTCTGTAATGGCACAAGATGAGCTAAAACCAGCTTGAGTTCTGAGCGGGGACCTACCGAAGGGCAGGCTATTTCAGTTGCTGTCCGTTCTCAGAATACTCTTGCGACCCGTTTTTTCTCTCCATAAGTTTAAAGGGTAATCCAGACGTGGACCCCTTGCTCACGGTGCCTAAAGAGATATTAGCTATGCCTCACTGATGATGCCTAACAAGGCTGAAACGATCGTCTGGGGTTGCTGTATCTCTCGTGCAGAGAGAACTTGCTGGCATTTCAGATCTGGACTACCCGTATGGGTGGGACCAGTCTGATATGCTTCAGATATGTTCTCTCTGTAATGGCACAAGATGAGCTAAAACCAGCTTGAGTTCTGAGCGGGGACCTACCGAAGGGCAGGCTATTTCAGTTGCTGTCCGTTCTCAGAATACTCTTGCGACCCGTTTTTTCTCTCCATCAGTGCATATTAATCGAGGACCAGTGATGGTCTCTCCCATCAGAATAATCTGTTCTTTTAGTATCCAGTTCCAACATGGAATGACCATATGAGTTAATGGATTATGACCAAACCAGGGCATTTAGGGGCAGAGCAACCCAGTATGAGGGGAATGGGGTCAGAGGGAGGGGGTGTCATGTAATCATCAATGACAAGCATGCCCCCCAAACAGGGTTTGCCAGTTTGATGCCATTCCAGCGCAGCCCATATGCAGAGTTGGATGGTGAAAATGCCTTTTGTTTGTTTAGAGCAATGCCAGTGAATTTAATGACACGCTTGCTCACTTTTTGCAGGTGACTGGTCTCTGGTTTCCTCAAATGTGAAATATCAGAGGGCAAACGAGGGATGGGGTCTTGTATCTATGTGTTTACATAGAGCTTGCATAGAGTGGCAAAATCCTTATAAGGGGATTCTGAACCCAGGTCCCATGGGGCTCTCATGGACTATTATATTATATTATATTATGTTTTTATTTTCTTTTTTTTCATCTGTCTTTTTTCTTTTCAATAGTTGTGCCTCAAGATTTAGAAGAAACAAGACATCTGATGTTATGTTTGGTATTTATTCATTTTGCAAATAAAATTTTCAAAATCTGCACTTTTTTAAACTAAGGATGTTACACCCCCCTAACTGTCAATCAGTTCTGTTACTTCATGGTAGTTTTGCTCTGTGGAGCTAAGTTCAAGAGGCCACAATTGTCCTGAGCACATTGGGAAGTCTGTGATTGGACAGTCACAAAAAGTCTGGACTGGGGAAGATGGGGAAGGCTTGCAAAGGCTTCCGATAAGAGATCTGCAATTTTTGCAATCTTTCTTTTAGATATACCGTTAAAAAAATACATAATTAAATGCATGATGTTTTCATTAGGGGTATGTTTACTAAGCATAAATTTCCAGTGGTGTGTTCCTTTAAAGCCTCCACCTGCCACCCATGTCCCTTCCTGTTTATTACTAGCACCCAAACCTGCTGATCACAGATTGGGGCAGTTCTCCCCCTTCATATTAGATAATTATAGCATCACACACTGGCCACGGGAAGGTGGGTAATTTGTCCCCCCACTAGTATTTATTTAGAATGATCCCCACTGTAGAGACATGGGGTAGACATCATGACCTCCCTGTTTGATTTTATTATACATTGCCTGGCCAAAAAAAAAGTCGCCACCAAATAAAAAGGTCCCACTCTAATATTTTGTTGGACCGCCTTTAGCTTTGATTATGGAACGCATTCGTTGTGGCAATGTTTCAATAAGCTTGTGCAATGTCACAAGATTTATTTCCGTCCAGTGTTGCAATAGTTTTTACCAAGATCTTGTATTGATGATGGGAGAATCGGACCACTGCGCAAAGCCTTCTCCAGCACATCCCAAAGATTCTCAGTGGGGTTAAGGTCTGCATTCAATCCATATGTAAAAATGATGTCTCATGCTCCCTGAACCACTCTTTCACAATTTGAGCCCGATGAATCCTGGCATTGTCATCTTGGAATATGCCCATGTCATCAGGGAAGAAAATAATCCATTGATGGAATAACCTGGTCTTTCAGTATATTCAGCTATTCACCTGACCTCATTCTTTGGGCACATAACATTGCTGAACTTAGACCTGACCAACTGCAGCAGCCCCAGATCATAGCACTCCCCCACAGGCTTGTACAGTAAGCACTAGGCATGATGGGTGCATCACTTCATCTGCCTCTCTTCTTAATCTGTTGCGCCCATCACTGGTGGTTCCCCACTATCCTTCCAGTTTTTGATAATGCGTCGGACAGTTCTTAACCCAATTTTTGTATTTTCTGCAATCTCCTTAGATGTTTTCTCTGCTTGATGCATGCCAGTGATTTGACCCTTCTCAAACAGACTAACATCTTTTCCATGACCACGGGATGTGTCTTTCGACATGGTTATTTAAGAAATGAGAAGCTACTCATTGCATCAGTTAGGGTTAAATAACTTGTTGCCAGCTGAAAGATAATCGCCCATGCAGTATCTATCCAATAGGAGGCTCTTACCTATTTGCTTAGTTAAATCCAGGTGGCGACTTTTTGTTTTTGGCCAGGCAGTGTATATAAGCCCCAGCGTGGAGGGCATGGGGTTTGGACAGGGATTTGTCCAGTTCCTGTTCTTTAAATAGAAGCCATCGCCTGATCCCCATTGGTGAGGGTATGGAGGTGTAAAGTAAAATTAACAACTA
Organism: Pelobates fuscus; assembly: GCF_036172605.1. Taxonomy (NCBI): domain Eukaryota; kingdom Metazoa; phylum Chordata; class Amphibia; order Anura; family Pelobatidae; genus Pelobates; species Pelobates fuscus. The sequence continues at coordinate 148,672,822 of NC_086323.1, read as the reverse complement.
GCTACTGAGCAGCAGTAGCTGCCCAGTCACTAGTTTGTTTCTCACAGTAATCAGCCATTGGCTGCTCGCTGAGCAAGTCCCTTTCATGATATTCTTTTTATTCAAGCACCTTTAGAAAGGTTTTCCCACCTTGGAAGCTAAGTCTGCTCAGAGCCCTTGTAGGCTCATTTGGATTTTTTATTTTTTTTGCATGGTTTTCTGTAATCCGGCCTGGAGGCTGTCAATCAGCCTAGAGTGCATTTACACTTGTTTTTGAGTACATTACAGTCCTGCACTAATAAAGCTAGCATCACTGGAACACCAAATCACCAAGCTGTCTGACAGCCTACAGACACAGAAGACCACCAAGCAGAGTGCTGAATCATTCTCTGCATAACCCTAGTGCCCTTTGCGCAGTACAAGCATGTCTAATGATGTGCTCATGCTGTACTGGCTGATGCCAGGGCGGACAGTCAGGATCCTGTAGGATTGTCCCTCTGAAAGTGGGACTATTGGGACTCCTGAGTAGGGTTGGCCAAATGTTCTGCTGATTTAGAGGCTATCAGAATGCACAGGAAGCTCATAATGTTCCTTAAGGAAAATCTTGGTGTTTCTTGAATGAACGTAATGGACTTCCAGATTTACTCTGTACCAGTGATCAAACCTAGAAACTTTATTTTTGTATTACTTGTATCAGTTTATCATCCACTCATGCTTTTGAAAAATTTCCAGTTGTACAAATATCTTTTACTCCTTTAACTCGGCTACCAGTACTGCCATGATCTTTGTAATACTCAGAATTGGTAATACTACACTTGTCTTTGCATGACGACTTCCAACCACCTCATTTTCCTGTTTGGAACAAAGATGATATTGTGACATTTAGACCTGGTCCACCGACTTGCACGACTCACTGCAACTTTGTGCATAATGTTGGGGACATTCATGGGGGGTAATTCTCATTCCTGGGCTACCAAACGGTCTCAAAGGCAACATAACCAATGTGGCAAATTTAAATGTGAAAAAAAGGAAATTCAAGCCTTATATTTGTTTCAGTAGCTTTTAAAAACACCATACAACCTGGACATGGGGGGTACTGTTATACTTGGGAGACTTTGCTGAATACAAATATTAGTGTTTCAAAATAGTGAAACGTATCACAACAATTATATCGTCAGTGAAAGTACGATATGTGTGTGAAAAATGCATAAAACAGAATTTTTACTGACAACATTATCGTTGAGATATGTTTTACTGTTTTTAAACACTAATATTTGTGTTCAGTGAAGTCTCCCAAATAAAACAGTACCCCCCATGTACAGGTTTTATGGTGTCCTGGAATGTTACAGGTTAAATATAGGACTTGCGTGCCAAATTCTCTTGACTTTATGCCTGGGATGTCGGGCCGGTCCGTCCGATTGTAATTAATAAAATAACTTAATTATGTAAAAATATTACATAAATATATTTGTAGAATTTAAATATATAATTTTTTAATTATTTTTATTTATATATAGCTATATATGTGTGTGTATATATATATATAAATATATATATATATATATATATATAGAGAGAGAGAGAGAGAGAGATACAGATACATATATGTATTTACAATGTCATTCTAAATGTATTTTGAATTTAATATAAATGTTTAATAATATCAAAATAAAGTTAGAACAAATTAAAACCGGTATCCAATTTTTTCTAAATTTATTTTCATTATTTTTTAATTGTTTTCAATTTATGTATTGATTATTTTTATTATATATATATATATATATATATATATATATATAAAATTAATGTCATTCCGATTGTATTTTAATATTATATATAAGTATACATATATATATATATATATATATATATATATATATATATATATATATACAGTATATATATATATGTAAATGCACTTATTAATGATGTATGTATGTGTATAATTAATTAATATACATTTATATTAAATTCAAGATACATTTAGAATTACATTATAAATACATGTCTCTCTCTCTCTCTCTCTCTCTCTCTCTACATATATATACACCAACACTACATACAAACACACTGCTTTATTAAAATACCAATATTATATGTGCAGGGATCACTGGGGGGAGGCAAAAAAAATATTGTACCTGGACCCTATTTACATTAGTTCCACCCCTGCTTTTCAAATATTGAACATTGACAAATGGGCACAAAGAATTAAGAATCTTTTAAGACTATGGACAAGGGATATGTGGCCAAGATTTATTTGGTTTCTGTGACCCCTTTCTAACCCCTGGGACCTAGGTGGCTGCCTAATTTCATAATTTCACCTTATTGCTAACCCTGCTTGTTGCAGTCTGTCTTTGAATGGAATTTCTTCTATGATGTGCTTTGAGAGTAGCTTAAGAACTTCTATTTCAGGATGCTACAGAAATAGTGGACTGAATAGATTGAGAAATATGAAGGAGCGTGATCTGAACTCTCGTAACTGAGAACGATGGTTTGGATAACCCCTGTGTCTAGTGGAACTTCTCTAGATGTTTGAGAAATATTTTTGTTTCACTTATTGTCCATTGTATTTAGAATATTTTAGACTTTCCTTCATGGAACTTCCTAAATCTATCTCTATAATTGTTAGGGTAATTAGATGTACAGTTTTGCTTATTCTTGAGAAACAAAAGGACCTTCTACATTGTCTGTTAGAAGAGAAAAATCCCGTTCCCTCTCTTTCTCTTGGCATCTGCCATTGTTTGAGTAATTCATCCATGGAGCTTCCAATGACTTGAATGGAAATTCACATATAGCATCGCAGTTGATTCAGTTGATCATGACTTCAGCCATACTGCCCCACATCATGTTACAAAACATGTTTGTAGCAATTTGCATATTTTTAAGGATCTCTTCTGGTGCATTCACTGAATTGTTCGCTACCTCCAGTGGAGGGACTGCATCTTTTTGGCATAAATGGAAATTTTAGTATATTCTCATTCTCTTTGAAGTCATAGTTAGTTTTGCATGAATAAGCAAGGTGCTACATTTTTCCACTTTGGGGGTGAGTGGTCTGCCTGAACCATAACCACCTTAACCTCTTTCACTAACTTACCTATCCTCTTCGTGGTGGAGGATCTTTCAAGTTCTCCTTCCTCCGGTGAGGATCTTTTGAGTTTGTTATGGATTTAGATATGAATCAGATATGGAAACAGAGTTCGATCCAGAATTTGGATGCTTTCTTTTGCTGGAACTAGTGGTCTTGGTTTGGATAACTCCATGACAGCAGAATGAAAATCTACAAAAGTCTGCTTTAAATTTTCCTTTAGCCAGAAGGTGCCCACACCGTGCATGTGCAGTTGTAATAGGTGCACTTTTGGAAAGCAGAGCAACCCATACACAGCTTTACAATTTTAAATTCCATTCTGTATATGCAATGCTATGTATGCAAATCATTATCTGGAAGTGTCTTATCGACACTATACACTCCACTAAACCCACTAAGGAAAGCAAAAAGCAGAGGCAATGCACCCAACATGCCACCCAACTGTGGGAGGGTTTTAGTGCACCAAGAGAGATGCAACCCCTCCTCCTTGAATGCAAGAATGGCACTCCAAAAAACATAAAAAAGATATACCTATCAAGCTACTGGAAAGGCAAATATTGGAGGTCTTGGTGTTCTTATTTCGTTGTGTCATATTCCTAAAGGTAGTGAGTTCCAAGGCATGACTCGAGCTTCTAAACATTTTGTGCAGTCTTGTTAGTTGGTACCTGGTAGCTCTGAAGATGGATGCAGCTACCGATCTTTAAGTACTGTCACTCTATGTATGAAAGAAAACACAAAAGAGTAACACCCACAAAGTGGTGGTGAAAAAAAGAGAAAGTATATGGGAGCAATTTCAAGTAAGTTAATTTTTCCAAAAAAGGTTCACTTTAATGGCACGATTCAACCACATAATTTTTTTTAACAGGTTAGTTGATTACAGTAAATTTAGTTTTTTGAGGGTAGCTTTGGACATTTGGTGACTGCTATCAACTGACCTAATCAACTCTGTAGTTGAGCTTAGCCCTGGGATATTACGATGGAGAGAACAAGATAAAACCTTGGTAGGATGTTTACACTTTAAATATTGTTACTATAGTTTTGTGTTATTATTGCTGGTCTTAACTTTAAGGTAGGTGCCAACATCCATAAACCACGTACGGTTGTTCGAGGTAATGTTTATGCGTTTGTTGTGACGGCTGTTGTTTCCAAATGACTATCATCTCCAAGTGGAAGATCAGCTATAAACCTGTAAGTCCTAAGAGAATACTCCTCTTACTTTCACTTGAGAGTCATCTTACCCATTGCCCCCAGAGAGAAATATAATTTCACAGAAGTGCCTTGATATATTGGTATATTCCGTATTTCCAACTATTTTAATCAGTGGAACGAATAAAGTTAACTTTTTGCAGAAAATTGTTCCTTCTTCGAATATTAGAAATCTTTCAGTCTCATACCGTGTCTTGGTGACAGGACGAAATTATAAATAAAAGAACCGCGCACCTGTTGAGATAACACGATACCAGCTCCCCCAGGATTTACCCTGATACTGGAGCCCGGCGCATTTAAAGGTACAGACCTTCTGCTGGATTTAAAAAGGATTATGATTATCATGCAGTTTACTATAATGCAGGAGCATGAACTTTAAGGTTTTGGACAGCGCAACCAATAGCATTCATGATCCATGTCTAGTGTTCTGGGAACTAAATCTGTGACATTTAGAATGAATGTTATGACTGATACCGTGACCCACATGACTTGGCATGGAGTCATTTTCATTAAAGAAACAGTCATTCCAAAAATATCTATAGTAGAATTAATGAAACCTATATATATATATATATATAAATGTAACTTGTACCCATTTTTCCAACTTATATTGCACATTTGTTTCATACACAACACATCCTCTGAGTTGGCTATTTATTCTGGCTTTTCATGCTGAAAAAAACTGTATTCGCAGCTATACAAGCATTTGGCAATTACCCGTAGTGTTTCAGTAATTTACTTTTGGTTTTAACAACACATGAGATATTTGCATTGTTTCTTTAGTAATGGATTAGCCAATCAACACAACTACCATTTTAAGGCAAATGATCATGGGAATTGTTCTTCTATAGCTTGAGAACTGCAGGCTACCATGTAATGAACACAGGTTTGAAAAAATTATAATTTCTTTCATTTCCAGCATATCTGCACTTGGTGATTTAGCCTTAGTTGATGTGATTTGGTGGTTGTGGATTTTTAGATAGGGATATCTTCTGGTCTGGTAGGTTGTCTCACAAGCCAAGATTGAGATTGCGAAAGTTCTCAGGACACAGCTTGTTTATGCTTTTCTAGGGAAGAAACTTTATAGTCCACTATTAGTGATCATTATAGAACACGGTGTTATTTTCCTGATTACTTCTTTTGAGTTTTACCTAGTAGCCCTTTCCTAGCTATAATGTTCCCTAGTGGGATGATAGTAAATTATAGCTTTTACAGCTGGGGCTGTCTCTCAGTGATAGGCGTAGCAGTTGTTTTGTTTCTCTTTGACCATATCATTCTATAACTTTATAAGTAGGGCTGACTCACAATGTGTCAGGATTATAGTTGAGCCAGCATGCAGAATAGTATCACACCAAGGACTAAGGATAACGTCTTAACCGGACTTAACGTACCTGAGCATATTCAAAATACTTGCCGAGGTCAGGGACACAGAATGAGACACAACGATGAGGAAAGCCCAAAAGTCAAGGATACCAGAAAGGTATGTTTTGTTGCAACTACTTGTTTGTAGGACTGACAAACAAGTAGTTGCAACAAAACATGCTGGACATAGGGACAGAGGGTGTGAGGTGTATATGTATGTTTACTGATCAGCCACAACATGAAATCCACCTGAAAATATCATGTAGGTCCTCCTTGTGCTGTCAAAACAGCTCTGATGCATCGAGGCATGGACTCCAGAAGACCTCTGCATTTATCCTGTGGTATCTGGCACTAAGGTATTAGAAACAGATCATGCAAGTAGAGGGTCTGACATGGATTGGATTTGTTGTTTAAGCACACCCCACATATGCTAAATCAAATTGAGATCTGGGGAATTTGGAGGCCAGGGCAACACCTTGAACTCTTTTGTCATGTTTCACAAGCAATTCCTGAAATTTTTTTTGCAATGTGGAAGCATACAATAGTGGCTGAAAGAGGCCACTGGCATCAGGAAACACTATTGCTATGGAAGGTTGTACATGTTCTGCAACAATCTCTAGGTAGGTGATACACGTCAAAGCAACATCCACAAGAATGCCAGGACCCAAGGTTTCCCAGCAGACCTTTGCCCAGAGCATAACATTGCCTCCCCCAACCTGATTTCTTCCCATTGTGCATCCTGTTGCCATATCTTCCTCAGGTAAGTGATGCACAGGCACCAGTCCATCTACCTGATCTAAAAGAATATGTGATTCATCAGATCAGGCAACTTTCTTCCATTGCTCAAGCAAATTGCAATCCACTGTGTGTTCTGACACCTTTCTGTCATGGCCAGCATTACGTTTTTTAGCAATGTGAGCTACACTGGCTCTTCTGCGTGATCATACCAGATGGGCTAGTCTTCGCTCCCCACATGCATCAATGATCCTTGGGCACCATGACCCTGACCATTGTCCTTTCTTGCATCACTTTTCATAGGTACTAACCATTACATACTCGGAACACTTCACAAGACTTGCTATTTATGGAGATGATCTGACACCCATCATCTAGCCATCACTATCTGGCCCTTGCCAAAGTTAGTTGTTTCTCTTTGCTTGCCATTTTCACTACTTCCAACACATGAAATTAAACAACTGAATGTTCATTTGCTGCCTAATATATCCCACCCCTTGAGAGATGTTGTTTTAACAATATAATTAATGTTATTCACTTCATTGGTAATGTTGTGGCTGATTAGTGTACAGTATATGTATATATATATATATGTATATATGTGTGTAAATCTTTCTATCTATAGATAAATATATATAGATAGATTCAGGTATATAGATAAATATGTTTTTAATTTTTTACAGTTGTTTTTGACATATTAAGATATTACTTTACTCTGAGATTTCCACCCAAATGTCAAATAAAGGTATCAATAAATCAGTGACCAGATGTTAAGTTTAACTGAGTATTCTTACATAATTATAGCACTGACTTCCTGCAGCACTATCTGAGCTATTAAATGCAGACTGCTCCCTAATGTCACTAGAAGAGCCTTTAATGCTGGAAGGTGCACCTACTGTGCAATTACTATAAAGTTTTTTGTTTTTATAGTTCTTGATTGAAGGATTACATTTGTTAACCTGGGTGTTTTTTTTTGTTAGTTTTGTTTTTCATTTTTTTTTTATGTATAATTCATTATGCAGTCAACCTTTGCTACCTCTTCCAACCTGAAATGCTTCCCATCTTATGCCAAAATTACTGCTGATATCATAACTGTTGTATTTGGTTTTCCCATGGGCAGTAATTTATGGATACATACAAAATCTCACTAGCAGCCCCAAATGACATTTCAGAGAAAGACCAACAAACCGGCCACATTCTCCACTTGACATTGATCTACTGGTCTCATCCATTGGGGCACGTGGGAGAGGACCAAAGAATCATAGGTGGGGATAATACCACAACGCCTTATACATCGAGCAGTCAGCCTGCTCGATAAAATGTAAGTACATTTCTTATACTGTTTATCATCCTATGGTCTTAAAGCTACAGTGAACACTATATTGTTTCCATTTTTATCTTCTCAGTTTGGATTCCTATTACTGTCATAACATTTGAAGAATTTACCTACCACATATATCTATGTTTATGTTTTTCATTCACTACTGGAATCACAAGCACTTTACCGTCAAGAATTTCTGATTTTACCAAAGTCTGACTGTTCCCTTTCAAGTTCCCCTTTACATATCAAACTTCTACCCATTGGAGATAGCCTTTTTTATATTATTGTATTTGGACTATCTTATTTATAATATTTGTCCTTTTATACCTGGTATATTCTAGTTTAATTTCATTAAGGCGCAACCTTCTCTTCCTTCTCTTTACCTTTAGGGCAGACCTGCACAACTTGGCAGTAGGAAGGTGCCAAAACCAAAAATAAAATAGGCTAAACTTCTTCGGGCCGCAGATAGGTTTTTAGCGCCTCACTTTCAAAGTAAAGGCATAAAATCACATATAAAAATACAGATACATACTCATACACACTGACAGACATACAGATACACAGACAAATACACTGACAGGCAGACATACAGATACACATGGACACACATACAGATACCTACCACAAATAAGCAGACCTACAGATACACAGATACACACACACACACTTTCAGAAATACACACATACAGATTCATACATACTGACAAACAGACAGACATATAAATACACACACACACTGACATAAAGTTACACACCACAAATGAACAGAAATACAGATACACACACTGACAGACATACAGATACACAGACAGACAGACATACAGATACACACACAAACATGCAGACATACAGATACACACAATCAGACAGACACACAGACATACAGATACACACCGCACATGCACATACATACAGATACACACAGACTGACAGACATACAGATTTATACATACTGATTGTAACGGACCGTTTCAGCAGACAAGGGGTTAAAATCCGTTTAGGCGATATGCCCCTTTCTGAGAGACAGGCACAGCTACTGCAGAACACCAAACTCCAGAACTGGATACAAAATAGCACTCCAAACTGGAACCTCACGAATAGCTGCTAGCAGACGAACAGGAAAAGCAGACATCAGCTTACACTCCTAGCAATCAATCTCCAATAGCATACAGTGAATCCCCCCAAGGACGAGACAAGGCTCCGTGTTGAGGGTCAAGCAGTGGTCTGAGGTGCTGGAAGACCCAGCCTGGTTTTTATTACAAGTGTACACATACAGGCCACACCCAGGGGGCGGCATTAAAATAACCAATGACATAGATGTTACCTCCCACACATCCCCTCCCCTTAGTGTGACACATAATCCCATTATTCATACAGTTTAAAATATACTTTTTACACAATATTTATAACTTCAAAACCATACATCAAATTCACACAAAATTACATATCCACAATCAATCCATTCAGGGGAACAACATATTAAAAAATGGCATGGATCAGACCAGGGGTTCAAAAGTTAGTAAAGTATCTTTTAAAACTCCTAGCTTTCCAGCTCAGACCGGTTTAGACAGGTTTTACATAGGCCTCTATCCTGGAGACAAAGAGGAAAGTAATCCAATTATCCAGGGCTAGAAGCAGACTCCATTAACCACATGGTTACAGAAAGACATCAAACACTTTAAAATACAGAAAGTTACTTTTTATCCATAACACACAGACATTTCACATATCCCCAGATAGCTGGGATCTGAGCGCACAAAACTACCGAATAGCGCGCAGATCCTATTCACACAGTACAATTGCCATGGAGCTAAAGTCTTTCCCATAGTCTTTCATTATATGAATAGGCTCCATGGTATAGCTATCTGGGGTATCACATTCCCATAAAGTCTGGTCCATAGTCCAAAGGCAAGAGGCGGGCAATCAGCCCCCTCCAAGGACACGTGGCGAGGTCGGTTTTGCCACCCCCAAATGTAAGTTTTACAGGGCAATATAGTCCAGGGCCATAGTCGCAGGGGAGGAGGCAGGCAAGCAGGCCTCTCCAGGACAAAGTGGCGAAGGGCACTTCGTCACACTGATAGACAGACACATATACTCAAGATATACTATTTTATAGCGATCCTCCAGTTTCCTACCTTTGGGTGCTGGAGAGTGGCTTCACTCCCTGGGAGGAAGTGACTTAAGACACACACTTCCTCCCTGAATGCAGGAGTGGATCCAGAACCGAATCTCGGGAGGGGCATTTGGAGATTATTTACAGGGATAATCCTGCTCTCTGTAGTAGTTTTGGTTCCAGGAGTGCCATGGCACCCTCCCAGACTAAGTAGACAAACTATTTAAGAACAGTTTGACAATTTACCTAAGGTTTGCCGGATAGGGGCTGTAGTAGGGGATAGGGCCTGTAGTAGGGGATACAGGCAGTAATGTGTGTTTGCGAGGGATGCAATGTGTGTGTGTGATGGGTGAAGTGTGTGTGTGAGAGGTGCAGTTTCTGTGTGTAAAGAGTGCAGTGTGTATGAGGGGTGCAGTGTGTGAATAGAGGGCAGTTTGTGTGTATGTGGGTGTGGCTGTGAGAGATGCAGCCTGTGTATGGGGGGTGCAGTTTCTGTGTGTAAAGAGTGCAGTCTGTATGAGGGGGCAGTGTGTGTATAGAGGGTAGTTTGTGTATGGGGGCAGTGTGTGTGTGTGTGGGGGGGGGTTGTGTGGGTATGTGAGGTAGCAGTGTGTGTGTATGGAGGGTAGTGTGTGAGGGATGCAGTGTTCGTGTGTATGGGGGGCAGTTTGTGTGTATGGAAGGCAGTATATGGGGGGGCAGTATGTGTGTGTTTGTGTTTTTTTTGAAGGGGCAGTGTGTGTGTGTGAGGGAGCAGTGTGTGTGAATGTGTAGAGACTTACTGTGTGTGTGTGTGTATGTGTTTGAGTAGCTATTAAAATAATACTAATACTTTTTATCCCCCTCCCTTCTTACCTTAACTCAGGGAGGGGGGAGGGGGGTATTTCTCCTAGTGGTAGTAGGTCTTAGTGGGTAGTGAACTCTAGCTTGCAACTTCTGAGGCTAGAGTTCACTCTTGCAAATTCAGGAGCGATGCCATGATCTCTGATCTCCCCTCCGATCACATAGCAGGGCTGGCGCTGCGTAGCACCCCCTTCTCTTGGATCTGCCACTGCCGGGATGGCGATAAGAAAGGTTACTGGTCGAGCTGTTAAAGGGCCACAGCGCTCGACCGGGCCCCTGCTGACAAAGGCCCAGTGGGTGGCCTTAAGTGCAGAGGTGGCTCCTAACTTTCTTAGCTGGATTCTAAACAAATTTGTCAAGACCTGCACTAAGGGACACTGGGAGACATGGGGACACTGAGACACTGGGACACAGAGACAACGGGGGAGCACTGATATACTAGGAGATTTGGGGATACAGGGAGACCTGGGGACAGTGTGGCCCCTAGGAGACATGGGACACTGAGAAACTAGGACAGGGCAAACTTCGTCACTCCAGATGTTTTGGACCACAGCTCCCATTATGCTTTGCCAGCATTATGGGTGTAAGAGCATTATGGGGGATTTAGTCCACAACATCTGGAGTGCCAAAGGTTGCCTATCCCTGCACTAGGGGGACACTGGGAGACATTGGGACACAGAGAGACGCTGAGACATTGGGGAACACTGATGCACTAGGAGATATGGGGACACAGACACATGGGGACACAGGGAGGTCTGGGGACAGTGTGGACACTTGGGAGACATGGGGTCACTGAGAGACATGGGGACATTGAGCCACTAAGGGGCACTGAGTACACTGTGAGATATGGGGACACTGAGACACTAGGAGACTATAGGACACTAAGCGACACTGGGAGACACTGAGATACTACGGTATACTGAGACATTAAGGGATACTGGGAGACATGGGGACACACTAAAACAATGGGGGACACTGGGAGACATGGTAACACTGATACACTAGGGGACACTGGGAGATATGGGGACATAGAGACACTAGGGGACACTGGGAGACATGTGGACACTGAGATACGAGCAGGGCCGGTGCAAGGACTTTTGGGTACACAGACGAAGATGATTTTGGCACCACTCTCTTCCCCCCCCCCCCCCAAAAAAATGCATCTTCACTTGTGTGCCTCTTAACCTGCCTCTTGTTTCTTATCCCCTTTTTTAAAAGTCTTACCCCCTTTAGTGTATATTATGCCCTATTTTTCCCAATGGTTTGTCTTGCATCTCCCTTGTGTTTCTCTTTCACCCCCAGTCCGTCTATCTCCCCCTAGCCCCTCTGTCTCTTTTTCCTCTTCTCCAGCCCCTCTGTGTCTCTTTCACCTCTGGCCAATTTGTATTACCAAACTTAGGCCCTTCTGTGTATCGCTTTCATCCCCACTCAGGCCCACCTGTGTGCCACTCTCCCCTCCGTGTCCATTAGTGGTCCTCTCCCTGTCCCATAATGCCATAATGGTCCTCTCCCCTTCCAATCCAGTATCAGCTCTTTGCTGTGCATCTTTCTCACCCTCAGGCCCATCTGTGTGTCTTTCTCCCCACTCAGGCCCACCTGTGTGCCACTCTCCCCTCCATGTCCATTAGTGGTCCTCTCCGCTCCCCGTCCCATAATGGTCCTCTTCCCTTACTATCCATTCGTGTTACTCTCCCCTTCCTATCCATTAGTGGTCCTCTCCCCTCCCTTCGCTGTCCCTTAGTGTTACTCTCCTCTCCCTCCCATATCCCTTAGTGTTCCTCTCCCCTCCTTCCCCTGTCCCTTAGTGGTCCTCTCCTCTCACTCCCCTATCCCTTAGTGTTCCTCTCCCCTCCCTCCCCTGTCTCTTAGTGCCCCCCCCTCTCTTAGTGTTCTTCTCTCTTCGCCCTTAGTGTTCTTTTTCCTTTCCCTCCCCTGTCCCTTCGTGTTCCTCTTCCCCCCACCTGTCACTTAGTGCCCCCCCTTGCCCTTAATGTTCTTCTCTCCCCTCCCTCTACCCTCTCCCCTCTCTTTTAGTGGTCCCCTCTACCCAAGTGTTCCTTTTCCCTTGCCTCCCCTGTACCTTAGTGCCCCCCCCCCCCCCTTAGATAGAAATAAACACCCATGAAGCATTAACATAACCACCAATTTTTTAACAAATTTAGTAGAGTGGTTGGGATGTATGTCTTTCCCTCGAGGGATTAATCTGTTTTGGTGATTTGCTAATTCTTGATTGGATTCTTGATTGGTAAAGAGACTGGTAGTGCGCAGTAGAATCTATTTAAAATAAAAACATAGTAAAGTATGGATAAAATAATTTGCAATATATAGACCATGCCTCAAAGGGTGACAGAGCGCAAATTAGTTTCTTCATCTGCAAAATGAACACCTTAACAAGACTGCACCATTTAAAGTATTGCACAAGCCTACAAGTACACATATATACTCATGTGTGTTGTATGTACATGCACTAGATATGTTCTTCATTGGCTTTTGCAGAAATAAGTAGTACCACCATAACAAAATTGCTAACTATTGTGGCTGTTAATCCTAACTTATTGTCCTTACTTCTTTCTTCTTTACTTTCCTTTTTCCCACAATCCCAATCACTGTTACCCTAAACCAGGCTTCCCCAACTTCGACCCTCCAGATGTTGCTGAACTACAACTCCCATGATTCTATGAATAAAATAGATGAGAATCATGGGAGTTGCAGTTCGGCAACATCTGGAGGGCCTGAGCTTGGGGAAGCCTGCCCTAAACCATCTCTCAGCCAGTCTGTTCTCACACCATCACTACCCAGTATCAGCTCTTTGCTGCCCTAATCCCATCTCTTTAGGATCTGTGCCTGCACAATGTCCCCTCTAGTTATGGAATTGTGCTCAAATTTCCTCTCTGTGGCATACAGCTTCTCAAATGCTGTCAAGACTTCTTTAACCCCTTAAGGACCAAACTTCTGGAATAAAAGGCAATCATGACATGTCACACATGTCATGTGTCCTTAAGGGGTTAATGTAATATTCCATTAGACCCTTGGATTTGGCTACTAGCACAAACACACATACTTACTAGTGGTTACCCCCTGTCCTTGGATTTGGCTACTAGCACAAACACACATACTTACTAGTGGTTACCCCCCACCTCCCGGTCTTCTCCCTTCCCGCCCCCCTTAGTGATCCTCCCCCTCCCCTCCCCGGTGTGTCTCCTACCTTTCTTGTAACGTGGCCGGGTGGAGAGGACCGCGGTACAGGAGCTTCAGTTTCAGGAAACAGATCCTCCTGCACCGCGGTCCGCTCCGCCCGGCCACACCACACAGAGTAACTGGCAGGAGGGAGCGCTGTGCGCCCACCTCCTGCCAATCTCTCTGATCTAGTGCCCCCCAGGCTGGTGCACCCTAAGGCGGCCACTTGTGCCGCCTCTTTGGCGCACCGGCCCTGACACCGAGACACTGGGGGACACAGTTAGACACTAGGGGACACAGAGACACTGAGACACTAAAACACTAGGGAACACTGAGACATGGGGCTACTGAGAGACTAGGGAACACTGTGAGACATGGGGCTACTGAGACACTAGGGGACACTGAGACACTAGGGAACACTGTGAGACATGGGGCTACTGAGACACTAGGGAACACTGTGAGACATGGGGCTACTGAGACACTAGGGGACACTGAGACACTAGGGAACACTGTGAGACATGTGAGACACTAGGGGACACTGAGACACTAGGGAACACTGTGAGACATGGGGCTACTGAGACACTAGGGAACACTGGGTGAAATGGCGACACTGGGAGACACAGAGATGTAATGTTTGTGTGTATAATGACAAAAAGGGGCTGTAAAAGGAGGCAGGGGGCTATAGAAAGGGGAACAGGGGCTGTAGAAGGGTCATGGGGCTGAGATGGGACACAGGGGCTATAGAATAGGAGGGCATGGGCTGACAAAAAAAATCCCTTACCTTAAGCCAGGGAGGGGTGGGCAGGAGCCTGGAGCCTGAAGCAGAAGCCTGCAGCCATGGAAGTCGGCCGACCTCTACTGATGATGTCAGGAGGAGGGGGCGTGACTTCTACTGCTCTTCTCCTAGACTCCCCAGCTGATTGCTGGGGAGTCTGTAGAAGAGCAGTGGAAGTCACGCCCACTCCTTTGACACCATCAGGAGAGGCCAGACGAGCTTTCTGCCTGCTTTGTGATGGCTGCAGGGAGAGAGAGGTGATGTGAAAAATTCGAGTCCCCAGGCCACAGGCCTGAGCCGCCTTATGGACGCGCTGGCCCTGAGTGAATGCAGCGTGTGTGTTTGTGTAGTGGATGTATTGTGTGTGTGTTTGTGTTTAGTGAATGCAGCGTGTGTGTTTGTGTAGTGGATGTATTGTGTGTGTGTTTGTGTTTAGTGAATGCAGAGTGTGTGTTTATGTAGTGGATGTAGTGCTGTGTAAATTATGTATAATACAGGGGCTGTAATATGTGGGGGGGGGGGGGGGGAAATGTGCACTTTGTTATTTATTTTGGTACATTTTATTTATTCCCCCCTCCCTTCTTCTTACCATTCAAGTAATGGGGAGATTGGATTCCCTGGAGATCCGGTTCTATGGTGGAAGGAGCCAGTCGCTGTACACCGCAGAGGGGGCCTAGCACACACCATCTTACATTTCCAGCTCCTCTGTCTCTAAATCTTGCAAGCCTTGCTTGCATGTCGCACGGAGCAACTCTCTGATGCCCGCAGGGCGTGCGAGAGTTAGCGACAGAGGAGCTCCCTCTGCGGTGTACAGATAGAAGGGGTCCTGCGGGTGCACATATATATAGCAATAATTGCCATATATGTGCACATAGAGAATGTGGGTCCGGGACTCCCAGGACTGCATTTAGCAGTGCTCTGTGTATTGTCAACCCTGTTTACCAACCCCGTCGCCAGGTAGCCGGCATCTTGATGCTCATGATTGTGAGAATGAAATGCCTCTTGTAAGGGTGGGTACATTGCCAAACTTGGCAACTATGTTTTTTTTTTTTTCCAAAGCTGCACTTTAGTAGCTGGAAGTACAGAGTTTAGCTGCTCAATGGACATTCCCACAGTGAGCTGGACAAACAACAGTAACCTTAGGGATCCCTTCCTTCTGTGTTATGTAGTTTCCCCACCCCTTGGGTGTAATATTGGACTCTTGCGGCTGCTTTCCTCTGGTCACTTGTGATACACCCAGTACTGTTAGTAAAGGAAATGTGAACATACACTGATAATAAACAAGTCATTTTTATAATGTGGATTACATATTAAAAAAAGGCGTTTTTTACAGAATTCTACAATAATCTTTGCTTTTTTTTTTTATGGCAAAACTGCAAAGAATTGAGCATGCAATGAAAACATCATATTAATTAAAGCCAAAATGCAAATACAAAAAGTTTTTTGCTTCCGGGTGTACGTCTATTACAAGAGTGCTGCAGATATATATGTAGTGAGTTGAAAACTAATTTGCATAATTTCAACCAAACCCGTCAAGTTAGAAAAAAGTCCCTTTGCCTATTTAGGCCAAAGCATTTCAACGTACCATGTACCATTTTTCCTTCTACATTAAACAGTTCAAGAAGTCACATAGGAGAAAAAGAGTCGGAGGAGACAGTTCAAGAAGTCACATAGGAGAAAAAGAGTCGGAGGAGACATGAGAAAACATAACAGATGAATCATGCAGAAGTAAATCACTAGCAAGGTTATTCACTAAATTGAGAAGTCAAGGTGAATTGAAAGGGAATTTTGTCAAAATAGCTGTACTGGAAAACTTAAAGGAACACTATAGTGTTAAAACCACAATTTAAGTGGCTCCCCCCCCCCCCCCCCTCTCGGCAAGGGCGCGGGACAGGGGGCGAGGCCAAACTCCGGCTTGACCAATCACCTCCTCATAGAGATGCATTTCACTTTGAATTCTCACTTTAGTAAATAACCTCCAAATTCAAAGTGAATTTCACATTTAAGGCAAAAGTAGCTGAACTGGAAGTATAACTCACTTAGGTATTTTTTCCAGTTTGGCTATTTTGACCTTAAATTTGAAATTCACTTTGAGTTCTCCATTCAGTAAATAACCCTGACAGACTGATGATACACTCAGAAAAGATAATACAGACTAAGGAGACATTCTGCAGGAAAAAGACAGACTGGAAAGCACTGATACGAAAATAAAATATTGACTTAAGGAGCCATGGTAAATAAAACTGACTGCAAGTCTTAGAAAATAAGTAAAGAGAGACTGACTGGGTAAACATGAATGGAAAAAAGATAATACATTTGTGGAAAAACAGACACTTTAGACAGAGATTTAAGAAATAAAAGATAAACTGATCATATATTTGGCAATAGAGAGAGTTAAGAAACACACAGACAGTAAAAATAGGCAATGTGGACAGTCTATTTTGCCCTAAATATCTGCCCAAACAGTTGGGGAAAATTACAGACTGGGCTAGACATATGAAAATAACCAATTGGAAGCCATATAGGTTAAAAAGAAAAAAAATAAGAAAGGCTAAAGGGAATGAGGGGAATATTTCAGATGTATCCTTAATGTTACCACCTACCCTTAGAGAACACTCCAGGTGCGATAACCATTTCATCTCTTTGAGTTAGTTATAGCCTCTAGTGCCCGGCACTGCCCCTCCATTCAGAGTTAAACCATTTGTACAAAGTTTAACACTGAATAAGGGACTCCGGTTGCCCATCTCCTGGCCCCCACTAGGGGTATGGTAAACTCATAGATTGCACTCTTTCCTAGCCAAATAAATTCATACCAGCATTGGGTTTCACTGACACTCTTGTTGGGTATTCTCATTTTAGGGTTAAACCATTCAAAAATGATTTTAACGCTGAATTGGAAGACGCGGCCAGGTGACTCTGGACCAAAATGTAGAGCTGCTAGCGACTGAGTCAGCTAAACAGGTACAGACAAAATGCTTACTTGAGTAGCTCAGTGCACACTTGCTGGCCATGGGTGACTTCTGAGTTCCTGAAAATGCCTACAGCATCTAAGTGTAGTTGGCACACCATCTGCGTGCCTTATTCAACTTAAGGCTCTGAACATATATTAAGTGGTAGATTTATAGCCACTGATAGCCAGACCGTTGGTTGCCACTGGCTAGATTGTAAATTAGAACCTGCCATGTGCTTCCACTTTGAAAGAGAGTATAGTGAAGGGCATTTAGTATATATAGAACTTAATGTATTTTTATACCGTTCTTCCTTTTCTGTACTTACATAAGTCTCAATATTGTAAAGCACTACGGAATCTGTTGGCGCTATATAAATGGCGATAATAATGTATGACTCCCTAATGATTCATTTAACCCTAAAGCTTGTCTATTGTGTACATACCACTTTCTACCACCAGATGGCAGAAATACTCAACAATGCACCTTTTTGGGGGTTAGTTTGCTTCACTGTGAAATGTGATGAATTGATAGCCAAATTACATAATTGTAAAAATTCTAGTTTTGGCCTAATTAAAAAAAAAATAAAAAAAAAATATCCAAGTTGCTATAAATCTTTGTTTAGAAAATAAACCTTTGTTTAAATGGGAGTTACTGTAAGTACCATAACCACTATAGATTGTTTTAATAGTTCTGGAGCTAAACGATCTACAGGCATCGTTCCCCAGGTCTGTGTCAAACTGTTTTTGAGTAATGAAACATAAAAAATATATATTGATTACAATTATCCCTTCATGTTTTGTAAAATCCATCTTATATAAGAAAATATAGAAAAGGAAAAAAAAAACGTATATTATAATGGACCTTTATTTTCTGGATTGTAATCATTTTTTTTCTAGTACGGACTGCTTATATATATAGCTCTTCTTTATTGCCACATTATTGTCATACCGCACATGAAGGGAGTACAGATAAGAATTAGCATTTCAAATTATTCATGTTTAGAATTGGCATTTCTTAAAAGAAAATTGAGGACATTGTACCTTGAATTTACACTACTTCACTAAATGCAGAAGAAGCCCAGACCTCATTTGCATGGCATCGCAATTTAATAGTCGATTTTGGGCCTTTTTCTTTACTTTTTTTTTTAAAGAAAAGATGTATTTGCAAAAGGTAATTTGCATAAACAGTTCATAAAGTAAATTAATAACTGTGGGGAACTGAAAATGGAATTGCACATTTGCTAAACAACTTATGGAAGCATAATTAAGTTTGAGAATAAATTTATAAATTTGAATAAAAAAAAAAAAGTCTTTCATCATTTCTTTCTATTTCCCAGTTTAGTGAATTAAACTGAGTTTTCAAGTTGTTGAGTCTGCAAAATAAAAAAAATAATAAACCACAAACAAGAACAAACACTAAATAGTACCTGTAACAAAATGCAAATATGCTTAGACAAACATTCATCACTTAACAATGTTGTTGTTTTTTTTTTTTTAACCAGCAAGAGAACACACTTACACAAGTATGGATGATTGTATGGGGCGAGTGTGACAGGGTGACAATGTAGGACGAGTGTGACAGTGTGACTGTGTGGGGTGAGTATGACAGGGTGACTGTATGGAGTCAGTGAAGCAGGGTTATTTTCTGGAGTGAGTTGGGCTTGGGGTGACACTGCTCTGACTAGAGGCTGGCCTATGTCTGTGAAAAATCATTCATGCCCCCGTCAGTGCCATATACCGTCATGCAGCCATTAGGCATCACATCCACTACACAGCGCTTGTTTTTAGAAGCCAAGCTTAGTGGAGGTGCCCCCTATTGCCTGCAGGACATTACAGGGCACATCCTGAAAGAGGTATGTATGATTTTGTTTTACAGATGTTAATGCTGAGGTTTTAATAAAGCAGCATAGAAGTGTGTACTACCATCAGGTTTTGTGAGTGGCCTTTGTGACGTTATCGTGCGTCGCAACGCAATTTGATTTTCTTCAGTTCCTAGGGATAGGACACTGAATGGCTGAATCCGTTCCCTGCTCCCCCCTCAAAAGGTGTGGCAAACACTGGGAAGAATGAAAAAAAAATCACATTTACCTGTTTCTCAGAGGAATGCACGTCCCTTTAAATATACAAAAATCTGCATAATGACATGTCAATATTAAACCATGACCACTGCTGCGGCTTTTACCAGTGTGGGAGCTAGATGCTCCTGTTAGGATCCCATTAGCTCTCCTGAATCATGCCCTTTAGTGCCGGGAAAGCTCATTGGCTGAGAGCGTCTGCCGATTGCTCTCATCCAATGAGCTAAGATCTGCATCATCTGGCTTAGTTCAGTCGGAGAGCTGCTGGCTCTCAGACCAGAATAAAATCAGTGCCCGGTATGCCGTAAAAAACTTTCTTAAGCACTCTGTAATGGATATGGGCTTTGAGTGTTCTTTTAATTTATATATATTCTTCTGATCTTAGGAGTTAGAAAAAAATTAATTTGTTGTCTAGTTCAAACAAATTAAGTTAATTTTTGTGATACCCTTAGCCAAAGTGGGTAATGTTTATGATCTAAGGTTTAACAGGTCCAACTACATTGCTTACAGAACAGGTAAAACTGTGCTCTACACACACAGAATAAACAGGCTGCATAGTGTAAACAGAAACGGCTGTGTTTCTCGTCTTTAATAAAGTTGGCACCCAGAGCGTAAACATAATTAAAATGAGATGTTTTGGTTTTATGATTTGGCAAACGCTCAAACAAATTTCACAGCCACATCTTACTCTTAATTTGAGAGAAGAGCAACTTAAGTAAATCAGATAAAAGGGGTGAAGATTCCCCTAAAATCTCTATTGAAGCAATACCACAGGCTGAAGATGAACCCCAATCTTAATGCGCTATATAATAGCAATTAGCTACAGATGGCCCCTCCTGGACTAGGATGAGTCTGTACTTATCACATCTCACTCTGGTGTATGGGCTTGAGTTTATCACATATCATATTATGGGATATGTAGCATGGCTTCACCTGCAGTACCACTTATCTGATCTAATAAGTCCAACAGCTGAAGGTGGTCATACCACAGCTGTTATCAATTTACTGGTAGCGCAGTTACATTTTGAGAACACAGCTGTGCACAGCATTCTACCGAGCCACCCACAGCACATGCTCACAGCTACAGCTTGTAGGGACATTAAGATTTGTACGACGCATGCTTGTTTTGTTGCACTTGAACGTCAAAGGGGAAAATACAACTTTACTCCTTTGTGGTCATAGGGAAAATTGTGAGTCTTAGATCTGCAGAGATTTTGCTAATCACTGTAGTAATAAGCAACATTTGCCGAGGGAAGGGGACAGGGGGTCTCCTTATCTCTTAATATAGGCAATGACCATTAGGTTGTAGCACCCAGTGTCTTTTTATCTCACACTTTTCCAGGTCCAGATCTTTTTCTTTTTCACCAGTCTTCCTATTGGCTCAAATATCTGGAAGTGTTGTTGGTGTATATTCGCATGGAATTCATAAAATAAATACCAAGCAATATATTAATACCAAGGTTCTGAGACTGTCTTTAGTCTTTCTTGAAATTATGTTAATGCGGATCCTGGACTGTGTGTAGAGACATAGTTAAAGTTAGATTGCCTGCGGAGGTGCTCTCTGGCTTTCTCCAAATGTAAACCTATTCAATAAACAGAAGACAAGGTGAACGACAACTCATCAGATGATGGTATGGTTCCAATGGTTAATCAATCCCTTTGTGCTCCATCTTTGTGCATTGGATACACGGTATTACTGCTCATAAATGCCAGCTCTGTGAAGCTTCCAACAATATGTTTTTGCTGAGATTTAGTCAAAGTGGAGATGGCCCTGTTGTGTGAGCTTTTAAAGGCCATAGTTTTATGATATTTTGCAGCTATCCAATGATATGTAAGCTTTGACTTGCAAGAACTCTTCCTCTTTGTTGGTGCAGTTTATCCACATAGAACCTTGTATTTACAAAAATAATTATTTGACAGATTAAACTATTCATGCAATTCTTGTGACTGATGCACCGTGCAGTTTAGGCATAGAGTGCCTGAATTGCATCAACTTTGTTGCTTTTTGTGAAGCTTGGTGATAAAGAAAGGGCAATCTTAAAACTCACCCTGTCTTGGTAGATTGATTTTTATGTGAAATATTAACCACATTTACTAATTTACTGTTGAAGTAACAAGTAACATCTGAAACAGCAAATTGCAATCAAAGAAAAATACGAGCGGTAGCGGGTCATATGATTTATAAGGTTAGTGAAAGAACATTTGTATCTTAGTGGATCAATTGCATCCAATATTTCAGTGTCTAGGAGTACATTATATCAAAGGTAAGCATCCACCTGATCTATGAGCAGATCCATGATCCAAGGTAAGCATCCGCCAAATATATGAACAGCTTGGTGGAGTACTTACCTTGCTAAGACAGTAGACATTTTCTTCTGGATAGGACCACAATGGGAGATATGTTGAGCATTATATGTAGATCTTCTCAGATAAGATTATTCAAAATGTCAACTGTTAGGAATTCAAAGTGAAATTCTTTCAGTCACCTAAGTTTCCGTATTCACACTTCAATGAATAATCCTGAGAATCTGTCAGTTTAGTGAAAGGCTTAGTCAGTGCTCAAAGCGATTATCGGATTTTCAGTAGCATTCTATATGTGGCGTTTCTGCAGAACTTTGCGTTACACACACACACACACACACATATATATATATATTTGTATGTTTGCTCCAATTGTTTATTTGCTATAGCTCTCAAAAGATGGTTCTGGAAATATTCTATCCCATTTATTTTTTTCCCCAGACACTTTATATTTTTCAAATTCATACCAAAATTATTACTGTCTGTTCTACAACTTATGTGTAGTTTGTGAAACAATTTATTTTTGTTTACATTTTTCCAAAAAAATTGCATCCCTATGCTAATGCCATCAGTGGCTGAACTAATGCAGAGAGGGTTCAAGAATTTGCATGGGTGGTCAAAAGGCAGGTCCTCAACTGTTAAGCAACTCCCACAATGCTTTGCAAGCTGGGGATCTACCATTTGCCCATCCTTGTAAAGTTGTATTTGTGAGCAGTGTTAGTGTACCATTTACTAAATGCACAGACACTTTGCACACACATATTAACATAAATACATATACACACTGAGAAACAGAAATACACATCTGACACAAATACCTCCTCCCACTAGCATACACACGGACAGTCACACACAAGTCATTGTGTGTGTTTGTTTGTTTGTTTGTATGTGTGAGTTTGTGTCAGTGTGAACTGAACCATGGAGCAATGGAAGAAGGTTGCTTGGTTGGATGAATCACATTTTATTTTAGATCAGGCGGATGGCCAGATGCGTGTCTGTCATTTACCTAGGGAAGAGATGGCAGCAGGGTGCATTATGGGAAGGCAGGCTGGTGGAGGCAATGTTCTGCTGGCAAACTTTGGATCCTGGCATTCACGTGTATTTTACTTTGATTTGATGGTGTGGCTGATCAGGGTATAGTTGTGTATCAAGGCTAAAGCTACCATCATGGCATTTAGGATTGGAAAGACGGAGTCAAAGCTTCATGGTATTGTATATTTTATATATATATAAAAAAAAGTCATTGCGCCTAAATGCATCTGAAATAAATTGGTTGAAGTATAATTTGCATAACCCTTCTTTATATGTAGGAAGACTAAACTACCTAGATTTTTCGGTCTACATGGAGACCCTTTGGATTTTTACAAACACAAAATTCAGTGTTACCAAGCAGACAATAAACAAGAGAATTAGAAAATGTATGACAAAATGGCCAATATGAAAACATAGCCAGGTTTTTCAGTTCAGCAGTTATTGTTCTTTGGCGAATAATTTCTTGTTCGCCTTTTTGATTCTTGATATTTCCCTTCAGGTTTAGTAAGTAAACCCGTGTGTTACGTTTTTCACTAGTGCAAAATTCAGGCTAGCCATGTTGTGACTATAGCAAAGTTGGAGGATTTCTCCAAATCAGATGTATTCTGCCATTTGAAATCTCAAGTCGCTACAGTTCAGAAGTTAGTGTATAACCCTAAATGTTAATGTGTTAGAGAGTAAGAAGTAAACAGACAATTTAGACCACGAACACAACAGATTTGTAACAATTTCTCTTTTATTGCACCCATACAAAAACAGTTCTCGGAATACAGAAAAATGTGAAAGGGATTCTTTACAGAAATGCTCATCTAAAAGAAATAAGTTATATATTTTTTTCCTGTCCTTTTTATTTGATTTTCTTCTAAATCCCAGTGTTACAAACGTCTAAGAACCAGCTTGATTTTCCAAACTTTATACACAATATGAGTTTAAAAATGTAAAAAAAAAAAAAAAGTCCTGTACATATAGTAAAAAAAATGTAATATATAAAACTTTTGATAGAAGTGATAGTTTCACTGAATTTCTGCATGCCAGAGCTTTAGATCAGAGGAAGCTTTGCCATGCATCGCACTGGCCTCTATGCCCAGAGGGTTAAGGGTTTTGTTAGCCAGATAAGAGCAAACAATAGGCGTCAGACCAGGCGTGCACAGTCTTGTGAGAATTGAGTCTGTTACATTCTGTATTATGTGCTCATTTTTCATTTTGGAAATGAGAAAAGTCATGACCCTTTTAGAATACTTTGCAATTTAAAAGCGAGGGGGGGGGGGGGCTCAAAATAACAAAACAATAAGCCTTTCAATGTGAACTGTGAATCTATCATCTGTTTTATAGTTCCTTTTTATGAACTAACACTCACAGAGATGGCACAGTTGTCTTCTGAATAAGCTCATATTAAATTATATTTCCAAAGTATCCTATCACCTCTCAACAAAGAAATGACCAAGTTGAGCTCCCATTAAGACATCATGGCTTAATCTCTTCCTCTTCTCGTAACTTTTGGGAGGAATTGTGAGGCGGGAAGTAGGTTGATTTAAAGGGTGATACAATGTCAATGGCAACCCCTTAAGAACACAGCTTCAGAATTAAAAGGCCAGCATGACGGGAAATTTCCGTCATGTATCCTTAAAGGGTTAATTATTGAAAATAACATTGCTGGTTTAAGAACCAAGATAATAAAACAAAGAAAATTGAAAAAGACCATACAACCTACCAACTAGGTTTGTGCATTAGACCATCATGTTGCCACAGAAACTCTTGGCAAAAACCGCAGCTGGTCATAGCTCTCTCTTCAGCGGCATAATTCCCACAGGTTTCAAAGAGGTTCTGCAGCAATGTGTGCCGTTTCGTTTACAGACAAAGTTTTTCAACTAACTATAACAAAGATCTGTCCTTAAAACCACTGAATATATCTTAAACTGTGCTAGAGGTCTGTGTTGTCCTCCTCTTTATTAATATGTGAGCCTTCAAACAGAAGCATAACAAAGGAAATTCAAAATGTTCTAATTATGGTAAAATTATATTTTATCTGGAACAAATAAAACATGCATGCAGAGGTTCTGTATTAGCTTAATTGGAGATCTGCAGCATATATATATATTAATCTTACATGGTATCAGAGTAATGATCCAGTCCTTTTATTTTAAAGGGACACTATAGTCACCCCAACAACTACAGCTTAATGTCTATAGCATGTTCCTGCAGGCTTTTTAATGTAAACACTGCCTTTTCATAGAAAAGGCAGTGTTCACATTACTGCCCAGGCCCACCTCTAGTGGCCATCACACAAAAAGCCACTAGGGGTGCTTAATGTGTCAGTGCTGAAAAGTGTGCAGCACTGGCATTAAGAGTCCCCACGCTCTGCATGGAGACGCTAAACGTTTCCATAGAGATGCATTGATTCAATGCATCCCTACGAGAAGATGCTGGTATGCATATGTACTGACTGCTGCGCATGTGCAATGGCATCCAAATGCTTTCCTATGGGAAAGCATTGGATTGGCTGAGATCATCAAGTTTGAGGAGTGATAATCTCAGGCACGGAGGCGGGGCCAGCTGCAGTGAGACTGGCGCCATGTTGGAGACACTGCTCTGACAGGGGGCCGATGATCTAAATAGTGGTTTAATACTATAGTGTTAGGGATACATTTTTGTGCTCCTGACACTATAGTGTTTCTTTAAAGCCTTACTGTGGCAAAGAGTTGACAGTACATTGCACAGTAAAACATCTCAGGCACCTGAAGACTTATTTGAGTTATGGAAATGAGAAATGGAAAATGAAAATAAAAACAATAGAAAATTCCATGCATACTCTCCAAATACTGATTTTTGTGTTGATAATTGTTCTGTTGCTGGGATATCCAATTGGACTATGCCAGTTTGAGAATTCTGGGAAATGTTATCTAACTCTTGCTGAAGGACCAAGTTTGGATATCCTTAGAACGGAACAATGGGTGATGAAGCAAGGTTAGACATACCTGTCCTATAGCAAAAAAGATGAGACTGTTGTAATACCTGACCTGCAGAGTATATAAATTCCATATAAAAAAGTTAAGTGATCATTTATAAAAACAGAGCTGTACCATGGAAAACCATCAATGCATTTGACTAGTGGAAGAGTCATACAAAGTTTAAAGTACAAGGAATTAGAAAGAACCCCAGATCACATATGTACATTTCTAATATTTACAAGTCTGATTACAAAATTAAAGGATTTTTTC
Source organism: Pelobates fuscus (assembly GCF_036172605.1). Taxonomy (NCBI): domain Eukaryota; kingdom Metazoa; phylum Chordata; class Amphibia; order Anura; family Pelobatidae; genus Pelobates; species Pelobates fuscus. The sequence continues at coordinate 148,646,650 of NC_086323.1, read as the reverse complement.
TTTTTCGGAAGCAACTTGGTATTTAAAAAAAAAAAAAATACACAAAATATAAGTTACACTCATTCAACATCCATCTATTCACACATTAAACTCCTTCATTTGAATGTTCCAATATTAATGTCAAACATATTTTCATTTACAAACCATTTTCTCTTTTAAAATTTTCTATTTAAGTAGCCTTTACCTCGGAATTTTCTTGGTGTTCCAATAAAAAAATGTGAAGGAAAAATATTTTTAAAAACCAAAACATAGAACACACTCCTGGAGAACCAATGTTGGCATAGACTACTTAATGTGTTGGTGTCACCTTCACAGTTTGGCATTTACCCTATGTCAAAACTTCCACAAAGTGCTTTCCTACTATATTAAAAATAAAAAAATAGAAATAAAAAAAAGCGCCAAGTGCTATTTTGTGCCAGAGAACAAAACAAACATATCTTGCGAAACTTTCCAGCTGAATGTTAGATTTTTTTCTTATGGACTTGTGCCTTGATGGAGTTCGGTTGATCAAATTTCAAAACTTTGGAGGTATGGTGGTAGAGAACTATGTGTAAAAGGCACGTAAGGTGAGGGCTCCAAATTAATACATCGTCCATTCAAACTAAAGTTCCTGGTTTGCCATCTTCATGCCACAATAGCTCATGGTCATCTGGAAGTTGGTCATCGTTTAACGGAATGATGTTCGAGTCGTCCAGCTGGGAAGGACAAGTGAAAAAACTTCTAGGAATCAAAACAGAAAATAACGCATTTACAAAAATAAAAGGTACCTACAACGAACATAGACAGATACAATAAGGGTTGACTGGGAGATATACAGAGACAGAACTGAGACACATACAAGAAGTGACTGAAATGCTAATTGAGAGGACAGTACAAAAGTAGTGTTAGATTTTCCAGCCCTACTGGTATGATTTTTTTTTTTTATTATTATTTTGGTATTGCTGTGTTGTCAAACAACAACTGTTTAGCCATGACACTATTAACAGGTCACATAAGTATCCGTGGACTCAAACAGGTCACAAAAGTAAAGATGATACAGTTTTGCAAATAGGAACTTTAGGAACTTCAAATGTATCTTTATTTTTGTTCTGCATTTTTTTTTGTTTTTTTTTTTAAAGGGATACCAAGTACCAACAGCAGTTCATCTTAAAAACGTGTTTTTGTGCGAAAACGAGGCCCTTTTGTAGAATGTAAAACATTGTTGTTTCTGAGAAATTGCAGTGTTTACGTTTGGATAGAACCATCCCTCTAACAACTGCTGGCCACAAAATGAGCTTCACCCTTCAAGTTTGGCTACGTAAAGCAGAGCATGAGGATACAGCATGTGTTTTATGTTTCTCATTGTAAAGCATCAGATTAAATGCTTCTCTATCATAAGCAATGGGTTGCACTGGATTCGACCAGTGATCATTAGGATTTAGGAGGATCAGTCACAGCAAGCAGCTGCTGTCTTCATTATTTTTTGTTTAGATTATGGGCTCCTCTTGTTTATATAAATTAAAAAAAGAATAAAATCAATGAAAATATAGATGAAATCTTCCTTTAATGCAGTAGCTATACAATGCATTAAAAGGAGGTTGCCAGTATAACAACACTTCCAGGAGAGACTCTGTAGTATCAGACATAAATCCAAGTGACACTTTTTATATAGAGGTATTTGTGCCTTAAAATAGAGCCCAGCCCTGTGACCAAACAAGGAAGGAGAATCATTTTTCATTTTTTTTTTCTTTTATGCCTCATAAACAAACATTTGGCAGTCTATAGAAAAGGGCATGAGTGAGAAAAAACTGAAGAAGAAAGCGAGAGAAAGAATGTGATTGTTGTATGTAGTTCTAAAGAGAACCAGCGCTGTCATCACCTTTCAGGTCTTGTGGAGGCTTAGAATGCAGACACTGCCGACATGCAGGTTAGACCACAATTTTAACTCACCTGCTTTGCAGTGGGGTGGTGCTGTATGCAGTAGAATAGCCGGTGTAGGATGAATGAGGCACGCTCTTATATTCCGGATACCCCAGTGTGCTAGGCTGAGCTCTGCGGCTTCCTACTGTACTTGTAGATGATACTGGAATAGAACATTAATTATTCATTAACGGAATTGTCATGACAGAGTTTCGTCCATAAAATGGCTTTTAAAGGACTACGGAGACACGTGGGTGCTTTTATTTATTTATTTAACAGAACTGTGGGAATTATGATTTGAAATGGTAATCTCCTGACATTTAGTGGAGAGAAATTCTGCAGCCGTTGGACTTGTTTTCTATTTTATGTGGTGGTATTAAGATCTGTGACTGGTAAAAATTAAGAAGAATCCTGAAAATTGTAATTAATACAAAAGGAAAATAAGACTCCTGCACTTAGCATAAATAGTGCAATGGTGGTTTATTCAGCCATCCAACAGAATTGGCAACGTTTCGATAAACTGGCTTACTAAACATACATCCAGTTTCGAAACATTGCCTATTCTGCTGGATGGCTGAATAAACCACCATTACACCGATTATGCCGAGTACTGCAGTCTCATTTTCTTTTTTGACGACATGCCACACCTCTGGTGGACTGCAGAATAGAGCTTAGATACTCCGCCCCTCAGGAACTCCCACATTGAACAGCTGATGGGCATGTTTCATCAGCAATAGGTATTTAAATGGAACAACAAGCTGCTCATGTTCACAGGCTCCTGACGACGGCGTTTTGAACACGGCGAAACGCGCGTCGAGCGTTTTCTTTTTCTTTAATCTCTGCACTTGGTAGCACTTTTTTTTTATTTTATTTTATTTTTTTAATTTTTTTTTTAAATTCTTTATTTTTGCAGTGCGTATATTGGTTACAGACATACATATGGTACCCCAATGGCATTCCATATGCAGGTTTCATGACATTAGTTACAGTGGGGGTTATATAAACAATGCACTTTTTTTTTTTTTTTTGCTGAATACATAACACATTAATATAGTAAGCTAATAGGTGTCGCTTTGTGGCATAACATGTGAGGTCATACTTGCGAGTAGGTTATTTATGCTGATACAACTTTAGAGTAGTACGCTTTTGGTGCTCTAGGTGTTTACACCGCTAGTACACACTTTTTTATTTTTGTTACCACTATGGTTATTGATTTTTAGGTGTTTATTTATAACTTTAGTAGGGAGAGTTGGTTCAGGTAGACACTAGTGGTTAGACCACGGTGTCGAGGTAACTTTTAGGGTGAATTGAGAGATTTATTTATTTTTATTTGATTTTTGTTTTTTTGTTTGTGTGAGGCTTTTCATCTGTGTTTAGACCTGATTACCCGGTCCCTTGTTCTCTAGGGACCCTGTGCCTCTTCTCTCTCCCTAACCTCGTTTACACTACCTTCCTGTCAGTCGGACACTAGGGGAACTGGAACTTAGATGCTAGCTAGTACTCCAGACAATTGATCCCCTGGGCACCATTTAGTAGATCTCCCTTTTTTTCAAGTTATACTTTTTGTTTGCATATCCCTTTTTATCCTTAGATTGATTAAAGGTAGGGCCTCCCTTCCTCATTTTTTATACAGTGGAGCTCTCCTGATGTTGGTTTCCCCTAGTGGGACTCATCACCTACTCCTATTATTTTCTTTTTTATCATTGAAAGAAGGGTTGGACTCTTGGCACAGGCACCACAATTTGGATTTTCCTTTGTGTTCCTCCACACCTATTGTGTTTCAGTTTTAATTTTAAGACTGGTTATTCACTAAACCAAGAAGTGAAAAAGCAGACAAGGATTAAAAAAAAAAATTCTCAAGTTTGGCTTATTTTCGATCTTGAGAATTTTGTTCTAAAATGTTTAACTTCATTCTCAGTTCCTGGTGAGTAGGCATTAAATGGGGACTGTTGATCCCAGTATATTTAATATTATGTTTACCTATCCCCTATATTTAACAAATATGTATACAGGAGGCTTAAAGAAAAAAAAAAATCCATACTTCTTAATCCTGTAACTGGGCACCTCCATCTTATCTTCCTGTTAATCATTGTTATAAACTCTTTTATTTAAACCTGACTGCCAACATAGAGAAATTACATAGAGAAGATGAGAATGAAACAATGTTTCTATTTTTCCCTCTTCATTTGCAATGTGTGCCAGGCAGTGCCAGGACTGAGCTGGATTGAAATTTAATTTTGAGGCACAAATGCATTTCAGGTGCTACAAATATATCAAATGCCTTTTAATCTACACTCGACCAATAGATCAGTTCGGGATTTACCTGTTGAGTCTTATTCAATGAAGACAAAGACTCCATAGGTGAATACCAGATGGATCAATTTGTTCTGGAGCAGATTAAAAGGCATTTGATTTGTTCATTACATGCGAAATGCACAATCTACTAATTTATTTTATTCTGGGCCCTCTTCTTCCTCCCACTTCACTAAATACACAATTCAAAGATGTTGATGCCAGGCTGGCTCTATTTTCTATTTAGGTCACCTGCAGTGCTGGGTAATACCATAAATTAAGAAGATGTTTTCCGTACCTGAGGCGCAAGATGGAGCTCTGGAACTTGGAGATGCTGGGACTTGCATAGTTGCATAGCATAAGCTCCTCTGTGACCCCCGATCAGACTCAACCATTCCATGTATTCCATGAATAGGTTCCTTCTGGTAGGCAGCTCTGTTGTACCACCCCCGCAGATGTTCTGCTACAATTGCTTTGTTAATGTTTTTCGTAATCTGTTCAGTGGTTTTTGCATTTTTCTTCCTCGGAAGCCGCATTGTGGCATAGGGGTTGTGAGGCACAAACTGATCTGGGTCATATCGTGAATCCCTGTACTGGTCATATGCATAGTGTGCCGAAGAGCGATAGGTGGGGTTTACAGTATATTGTCCCTCTGTATCATTCTCATAAATGTATGCGCCATTGTAGTAGGGGTCAATGTCAGGGTAACCAGAATATCCTGCGATATAATAACTTGAGGTTGATGGTTGGTTCTGAGTCATTTGGTAAACACTGTTTCGTGCATCTTTGTGTGCTAAATTTGGCATGCTCCCAGAATTTGCTGCCAAGAAGTTCTGCTTTCTGTGCCGTCTCCTGTCCCTCGAGCGATTATCCAATGTCTGAGTGGTGTAACAAGGGTTTTGCTTGGGAGGAGTACTGTAGTATTCTGAACTGGACTGGCTAGTGTAAGATGAACCGTCATCAAGAATCTCTGTGCTGTTACTTCTTTGATTTTTCGAGATTGTAAATGTTGCCTTGGCATCAACCACATCAGAAAGGAGAGGGCCGTGGGACTCTAAGCTGCCTCTACGCTGCATGGTGTAGCCACTTACGCCTTCATTCCTGAAGATACCAAAAGAAACAGTGATTAAAAGCATAAAAGGTTAAGGACAGGAGAGAGTGCAAGGAGTAGTGGGAAATAGTGACTCAGTTCATGAATTTTACTGGTTCTTGTAGAATTTCTACAAGGTCTTTAAAACAGTCAATGCTAACTCTAAAAAGACAAGTTTATGACATTTTAATAGTTTACATTTGTCTGTAAATGTTTCATAAAGTAATCGGTAATATAGGAGTCACAAACTATGACCGTGGAAGGTTCATAAACTCATTTGGAAATGAGAAGCGATTCATACCAAGATTCAGTTACACATTGATATCTCAACACGTAGTCATGCTGTAAAGTACAGCCAAGAACATTAGTCAAACCAGAGAAACAATCATTTTATGGCAGGCATATTACAGCTATTGCTGGAATACAGATCTCACCACCCTCAGCTGACTTGTATAAGGGTGATGGCAATAGTGTTCCAAATACAACTGTAGCACATCTAGTTAGTAACAGATGCATATTTTCTGGTCATGGCCCACTATAAAACTCCAGCTGCCCTGATGTCATGTCAATTTTGGGCATGCTTAACCAGAAGGCTGTCTGGAACTACTGACCACATGTCTAACCTACCAGATTGCTGAGAATGGTAAATCGAGGGCAGACTGTTGTGTTAAGATTTCTAATATACTAACTTACTGAAGGTGGTTGCTGCTGTAGGCATTGCGTGTTAGAACAGGAGTGGAAGGCATGCTACGACCCCCATGAGATTTTCTCTCTGATGTTTTGTATGGGCTGCTGTGTGTCGATGTTGGCTCTCTGTGACTACAAATAAAATTGTAAATATTAGTTAAACAACAAAATATAATATAAACATAATTTACATAAATGTTGTTGTATTTTGAAACATTTGAGCAATTCACAGTTAGATTTCTTGCTTTTTATTTTTGAAGACTTTATAAGATGCACATTTACACACATACACACACACACACACACACACACTCTCTCTATCGTTCAAAGAATTAACTTTAAATATACACTGAAAGCTGAAAGCTTAGTTCTGGAATGTCACAACACCCCAATTTAGTTCCCTGGTGTCCCACATTGGGGTACACTAAGGAACTGTCCCGGGTAGCACAGCGTATCAGCCACATTTGCAGTGGGCACTAGGACCATGGTCCTGTATGTTGATGCCAGGCTAATGATATATCTCTTTAGTGGGTGGCTATGCCTACTTCCTGAACAGATCAGCCCATAGCAGATGCCGCCAGTGATACAAGTTTCTGTGTTGGTGACAGCCCCCTTGAAAGCACAGCCACCCATCCATATTCCATACTTCCCAGTATTGGGAGATGTGACTTAGTTTACTAACACATACATGGAAAAATATTTTACTATGCTATGGCTATTCATAATATTGCTTACACTGATTTAACACCTATATATTTCTATAATCTATATAGAGTGGCAGTCCAATCACCCAGTACTCTTTAAACTGGTTCTTTAAGAAGAATTATAAACACTGGAACACATCTAAAAACCTTATGGACTATAAACAGTGCAGCGTACTAACCTGAAAACCAAAATGTAATATTCAAACTAAAATATTCATGCCCTGACTAGTGCAGTTTTTTTGTTTGTTTTTTTCAGATTAGATATCTTAAGCTTGAATTTTTCAATTTGGTTTGTAATTCAATGTGCTGTTTAGCATTCTGCTGTTTAGTGAATAAACCCCCAAGGCTAATCGGCTTTAAAATACATAAATGCTACATGTGACTCCATCTGAAAGAGCGCTTAACAAGTAACTGGTGTGAGCTGCTTTGTTGTGGTTAAATGCGGTTTCAGATTGAGTTTATGCAAGTTGTATGCAGCATGGCACACGTAAGCATCTGGCTATTTCGTACCTCGACAGACGCATGTCCGAAAACTGATCATTTAGGGAGGATTTCCTGGAAAGGCTTCTCTCTACTCCAGCTGACTTTGGAGGTTGACCTTTTGGAGAACTGTGCACAGGGCTTGGCCTCTGGCCTTGAAACAAGACTGACTCATCTAGTGAAAACAAATAAAAAGAAATGGAAAAGTCTAAGTGTCCAAGTTAATACTTAACATGCAGATAGAGCAATGGTATAACGGTCAGGTACTTCCCTGTGCGGCTGTAACATTTATTGAGCTAAAAATACCAATAGATCATTTATCAACGGCAACTACAAATGCCACCTAATCTGAGAGATATCTGGATTGCATCAATTTTTCTAAAGACATTTCATAATACATTTATGAATAAGGGAATATTTTTTTTCCAGACTGGACTCATTACACAATTATACATTGTAATCAGTATGCATTAATCTATTGCTCAATGACCTGGAGGCCTTAGTCAATTTAAAGAGGTTTTAATGTTATTGGGACTTACCATCATCTAGCGTAGTTTCAGACAATGAGCTGCTCTCAGATGGTATAATATCATCTAGAAGAAGAATGGGGTGGTGTTAATAAAATGTAAAAAAAATATATATTGCATTAGATACAATTCTTCCAATGTCAGACCCAATCATTATTATAAGCGATGCATAGTATTACTTACAAGTGTAACACTTTTTAAATTATGGAATTTTACCAGATAGAGTAGATGTAGAGAATACAACTTATGTTCACAGAAACCCAACAGTCTAGTTTATGTGTCCAGTTTCCTTCCAGACATCACTAAAATATGCATTTAAAGGGAAACTATAGTGTCAGAAACAAACTTGTTTTCCTGGCACTATAACTTCCCACTCTGCCAAGCCCCCATGCAACAGAAGTGATTAAAAACCCATTCTGTCACGTAGACAGCCACTAAAGGATATTTTTTTTATAATAAAAACTGCAATAATAAGCTTTGCAGGGTTAAGGGTGCTGGGACAGTGCACCCAGACCACTTCAATAAGCTGAAGTGGTCTGGGTGCCTATAGTGTCCCTTTAATGCACAGATATCTGGACACGCAAGACTCCTTCCAAAGTGTCAATCATGATAACAGGAGAACACTGTTCTTTGAGATTGTCTTTCTAAGCAGAGCTGCTAGTTAAGTAGCATTGTTCCTTGAAGCCCCAACAAGACATTGCTGTAAGGTCGAGTTTGGTATGTAAATATTACTAGTTGAAAGCATCTAAACCAATAGTCTTACCCTGTATGAGAAGAGATGCTCTTTTTGTAGGGTCACGTCCGCTTTTGACGCGATATTCATTTATAGTACTCTCCAGCTCTTGGAGTTTTTTTATTGCATCACTATAGTCCTGCTTTCTCTTCTTCTTGACATTCTTGCCCATATCCGGCTCAGTTGCGAGTTTCTTTGTAGCTTCTACCACTTTTTGTTGGAGTAGGAATTTACGCTCTAGATTTTGCAACTCGGAATCCTGAACAAGTAGGAAAAAATAAATCAAAATCACAATTTTAGCAAAATTGGAATTTTTGGAAAAGAGTTTTGAAAATGACATTGCTAATATCGATATATACAGCGGCTTTCACTCTGCTTCTTGTGTTAAAGCAAAAAAACTTAGATTGAATATGGAGATTACCATGATTATCTCAATTATACATTTTCCTAGCTTTGTTACTCTAGAGAATGAAGTGCTTAACAGGAACGGTTAGGATAAAACAAAGTGTCTAACAGGGGCTACAAAGTAAGAGATTCCTCCATATTAAGTCACTATTGGAATCTATCAGTAGCACATCCATTCCTTACACACGTACTCTGATATATGCAAAAAGCTTTGTTCTACTGATGAACCAAATCCATTAAAGGGACACTCCAGGCGCCCAGGCCACTTCTGCCCATTGGAGTGGTCTGGGTGCCAACTCCCACTACCCTTAACCCTGCAACTGCAATAATTACTTTGCAGGGTTAAGTCCTCCCCTAGTGGCTGTCTACTAGACAGCCACTATAGGGCACTTCCTGGTCCATAGCACAGGTTTTCTGTGCTATAGCGTTGCTGGACGTCCTCACGCTATGTGAGGACCTCCAGCATCGCTAAAATCCCCATAGGAGAGCATTGAAAAGCATTTTCAATGCTCTCCTACGGAGAGGTCTAATGCGCATTAGGTCTCCCCAGCTGGCAGGCGGGATCAGTCTCCCCCCGCCGGCTGATGTAATGAAGGGGAGGAGTGGTAGCGGAAGAAGCAGCGACGAGGGCCATCGTCGCTGCCTTTGGTAAGTGCCTGAAGGGGTTTTCACCCCTTCAGCAACCTGGGATGGGAGGCGGGAGGGAGAGGGAACCTGCAGTGCCAGGAAAACGGATTGTTTTTCTGGCACTGGAGTGTTCCTTTAACAAAACCGGTTTGGTCAAAAGGAGGTTGAAAGTTAAATACACCAACAAAGATTCTATAAGAAACAAGTATACATGCAGAACTTAAGTTAAAACAAAATAAAAAATAAAAGTTTTTAAAGAAAAATGTAAATTTGTTTCCTGGTTTCAAAAAGGGGACTTCTTTATGAAAACAGTTATGGTTAGCTGGAATCGTTAGGGAATTTTTACATTTGTTAAATTTAGGGAAGACGTATCTAAACACCTTGTTTAGAAGCAGCACCTTTGAATTCTAGAATATAATTTTCTGTTTTTAAAACGGAAAAAACCTAGTAGTGATACCTATTTTTTCACAGCTGAGAGACTCTACCCTTCATTTCCTGCAAAACCTGTCTCTTCGATGGCACACCTTCTCCGTGCACTCACATAAACTGTTAAAGCTTTAATATCTAGTCCCAAGGTAGATTAGCGATCATGTAATATTCAAAGTCCACAAGATCATGTGGTTTCAGACAAATCAACTATAAGGATACAGTAATTGACATAGTAGGAAAGCTAATAATCAGACATCTGATGGGTTTTCCAATCTATACATATATTCCTTTTAAAGGGAACTATCAAGCAAAAAAAAAAAAAAAAAAAAAAAAATATGTTAAAGTTTTATATGATATTTTAATATATGCAATTTTTTATTTTTTGCTAATTGTCTTCCCTCCAGTGTCAGCTGCGGTGTTCCCAGAGAACAGCAGTGACGTGAGCTCCTGGCAGAGAAAGTACGAGAAGCTGAAGAAGAACACCTACAATTGATAGCTTCAGTTAAGTATCCTTGCTCTCAGATTCTTCCCTGGCCACAGCACACCTAGCGGGTTTGTCACCTTCAGGGGTCTCTGCTATCTTCAGGGTTTCTGCATATCTTGCCAAGTCACTTTCGAAGCCTACTTTATTTATAATATAATAAAAATAATAATTTGCCTACCTCATCATTGAGAAGAATGTCATCATCCAGTTTAAAGGCAGTGCCCATTCTTCTTCGGACCAAAGGAGGTTTTTCACCAGGATTCAAAGGATACTCATCAGGCAATTTCCCTGTTATTACCTAATTGAGAAAAAAAAAATACAGTTTATAATTACTTTAAAAAAAAAAAAGTTTGTACAAAACCAAAGTCAATAAATAGTGACTTGGATTTCAAGGATACCCGGTGAACATGAAAGACATAAAATCCTATTGAGCATTGAAAGGAATATGAACCCAGCTCGAGGAGCAAGAGATTATTTTCTGTGGTTGGGTCTAACTTAGCAAGAATCCAAAACGATTGGTTATACATATCTGAAAGAGTGTGTTACTTACTGCTTCACGTAGGCAAATTGCCTTTAGTTCTTCAATTTTTTTCAGGAGGACTTCTTGTAAATCCTTCTCTTTTTTCTTTAATTCCTGAATTTTCTCTACTTTTTGGTCTTCACTAACTTCGGAGTCATGAGAACCTGTCAAAAAAAAAAAGAAGTTTTAAATAAATAAATAAATATATATTTCAAGAACAGTCTAAACAACAACGCCATTTGTTGCTCAGCTCTAAAAAAAAAAATTAAAAAAAAATTCAAGATTATTTTGTATACTCCTTGTTGTATTCACCTTGTGTTCAATTCTCAGCTATACAGATTTATCTCCAACTTTATCATTTTTGTTTTTTATTTTAATGCTTGTGTGACTACAGGTATAATAGTATCCCAATATTAATGTTTAAAATTACCCCCACACAAGACATCAATGACAATTAATGGTTTCTACTTATGCAATGCAAATCTGTGGGTAAGAACTTCACATTTCTAGATCATTTGTGAAGGGTGCTTCTAACAGCTCTTCGTTCCTGCACTAGGTAAAAAACAATTAGCTGCACACAATTAAAAGGATTAGTTGGACAAGACTTTCAGGAAGTTGTCGTCAACTGCATGCTGGGAAATGTACTAAGCTCAAGAGACACATAATGCAAAGTGCGCAGGTGTTATTCAATATATCATAAGAAATAAACGTTTAACATAAGATGTTAACATTTCAGATAGTTTTATAGGCTCAAGTGAATAACGTAAAAGTTTTATTTTCAGCTAACACGATCCGCGATAAACTGAATAAGATTCAGTGATTCGTGGACTGTGGGTTATAAAATTATAAAAAAAAAAAAAATGAAAAAAGAAAGAGACTAATCTGCTCACCTCTATGACACACTGACTTTCAAATGTTTAAAATTGTAATCCGATCTTAAAGGACCACTCTAGGCACCCAGACCACTTCAGCTTAATGAAGTGGTCTGGGTGCCAGGTCCAGCTAGGGTTAACTAATTTTTTTATAAACATAGCAGTTTCAGAGAAACTGCTATGTTTATCAATTAGTTAAGCCTTCCCCTATTTCCTCTAGTGGCTGTCTCACTGACAGCCGCTAGAGGCGCTTGCGTGATTCTCACTGTGAAAATCACAGTGAGAGCACGCAAGCGTCCATAGAAAAGCATTATGAATGCTTTCCTATGTGACCGGCTGAATGCGCGCGCAGCTCTTGCCGCGCGTGCGCATTCAGCCGACGGGGAGGAACGGAGGCGGAGAGGAGGAGGAGAGCTCCCCGCCCAACGCTGGAAAAAGGTAAGTTTTTACCCCTTTCCCCTTTCCAGAGCTGGGCGGGAGGGGGTCCCTGAGGGTGGGGGCACCCTCAGGGCACTCTAGTGCCAGGAAAACGAGTATGCTTTCCTGGCACTAGAGTGGTCCTTTAATAATTGTAACTTAAAAAAATGTAATAACACACTAACACAGTAATTTAGGTTGAAGAACGACTAGTTCATCTAGTTCCAAATTTTACACACCCCTGTCACTGCCGTTTATTGAAAAGGAACCAATAAACCTGCATTGAACAACATTTCTAACTGGTCCTTGGAAAAAACAAAACAAAAAAAAAAAACAGAAATAGCTATGTTTTGGGTCGAAAAGAGATTGATATATAGACAGTCTATAGAGAAAGACATAGAACAACATGCTATAGTATGTCGGAGTAAGTACAATGTGAGGTCATGAAAAAAAAAATAATAATATATACAAATTCAGCACAATGATATATTAAATGTAGTTCACACTTACCAGAAGATATTAAGCTGCCATTGCTCGCCATGATTAATGGATTTTTTCCCTCAACCATTTTTGTAACTTTGGTTCCTGATTCAGTTAATTCCATAGCAATGCTGTCCATACTCCGGGCTGTTGGAATTTTTGCCTGCAAAAGATCAACAAGTAAACTAAATAAACAAAAGAGGGAAACCATTACCAAAGACAAAGTCTAACATGTTTTTGCAAGCTGTATTGGAGCAGCCATTTTGTATTTGAGGTCATAGGGAGCAAGTGAGGAATTGGTAAAATTATTTGGAAATCTCAAAATGTAATGGTGAGTTTACCTTGCTCTGCTTTCTGTCCAAGTAAAACTGATGTTGGCTAATTGCCATAACCCATATGGACTTGATTAGAGAATGGTTTGCATACCAGGTTTGAACTACAAGACTGCTCTGTCCAAAGGTTCGTCTTGACGCAGATATTCTGAAAATTCAAGAACAACACTTAGCAGGTCATCATTTAAAACATTTAACATTAAAATGACTAGGAGTGATACGTAACACAATGCAGGTACTGTAAATGCAACTAATACAAGGTTATTCAAATAAATACATTTATATACATTTAAATACAATATCAGATATTTACACACTGGCACATTTTAAAATGGCTACCCATTCCTTGAGCATTTATAATTAAATATTCATTTCACTACAAGAAATTATTGTATATGACCTAAAGCAAGTAAACTAAATTCAATTCTGTTGATTCTGTCCATGATTCAGCTCCAAATTGTATTTGTTTTTGTAGAACCAGCAATTTACAACATGAACTCATTTAGATATGCATGTCTCTTTTTGACAGCAAATAGATGTTGTTTCCAATGCCCAGTTTATAAGTGGTATCATCAATTAAAGCACTTATATTGGAATAGATTTTAGATCTCCATGCAGCAATATTGCTGCAGACTGGAATCATGAATGACCAATAGGCAATATAAACCATGGCGCAAGAGGTGGGGTTGTGATGTAACAAATGCTCAGACAAAAAGTAGCATAAAAAAAAAACATTAGGGGGGCGGGGCCGGACCGCCGAGCTTGAAGGTCGCACACAAGTTCAGCTCCTGCACTATACCCACAAATAAGCTTTAAAAATATGGCAAACGACCTACCTACTAACCGGCAGCAAGGGCCCTCAGATCAACGAGATTACCGGGTCCTGGGAGAGGCTGGCTCCCGCAGCTACAGTCCCCAGGAGGTGAAGCCCACGACTACCAAGTTGGGGCCTACGCCGGCGGTGAGAGGGGCAGGCGGCCGCTGCCCCACTATCCTGCCTAAAGGTACCAAGCCGGAGATCGAGACCCAGGCGGTCCTGGCCCTGTTCCCCCTCCTATGGACCGGCGGGGGAGATCCCGGTCATCACCCAGAGGCTACACATCCAGGGCCCGACGGCACCACCATCATACCCATAGGCCTGAACACGGCATCCAAGATGGCGATTACCATGTGCGCAGGGGCCGGGGAAAGGGAGTGCGCCCTCGCAGGGAGTAGAGCAACGAAATGGGTCTCTGGACAAGGGCCCAGGGGGCCGGAAGAACACCAGCTCCACACACTAAATACCGCAACCCCACAAGCGACTACTTGCCAGCCCACCACACGGACCTCGCCACAGGCGAGCAGCGGAGGAGGCCTAGCGCGAGCCACAAGGGCAGCGGAACCGGCCCACACTGCACCCGGCCTTCCACCACCAGAGACTGCTCACCTCGCAGCAGATAGAGGAACTCCCACAGCAAGGCCGACCAGAATTGCAACCTGCACTTACCTTCTGATCACGGGCGGCCATGGCAACAGTCTCATCCAGCAGCCAACTATATCACACAGTGCCCAAACAGCCGTCCTGACAGGCGCTCACCTCGGGAAATCCAGAAAATGTACGCATGGCACACCGCACAGCGACTACCCCTGTCAGTGACTTCCAACACAGCAGTCAAGCAAGGCACTTCCACAGCGAAACCAACGAAGAGCCCAACGGCACGCATGGTTGAACCCTGCTCAGATCCCTGCTCTGGCGGACACTCATGCACTGTCACACGGACACAGCAGAACGATCCACCCCTACCAGCGAGATGTCATGCCCGCCATGCAGTCAGCCCCTGGAGCCGGTATCAGTACATGCCCCTTAGACCAGCCAGGGTGATATTTTTTGCAAAGCTCACGAATTAGACCCAGCATGTTCATAAATTAAGCTTTTTGATCCAACGTATCAGTATAATCCCTTATTTCACTTACTAAGCTAACTAACCCTAACCCACTTTAACCTATGCAGCCTTTGGTTTAGCGTTATCTTCTCTATCTTGCCTGACCCACATAACTTTATATTTACCAACGCTAAAGTGTGGTTACGCTAGTCTAAATACCAAGCTAACAATGTATAACTATAGATATATGCCTGTACTAACCGTAGGAAACTAACCATGTATGCAGTATAGGTGTCTATGTTTAGTCGAAACTGCAATGCCGAAACTGCTTATACTCCTAGACCATATTCACAATCTACTAAGGTATTCGCATGCTTAAACCGGTTTTAAATGTAAAATTGTGCATGTTACTCTTGTGCCCCGGATGTTCCGCGTGGGATAAGCTGGAGGACTGCCTTTGGGGCACCTCTCGCCTACTTATGTTACATATATGCGCTACAAAAATAAAGAATTAAAAAAAAACAAAAAAACATTCATCTCTTTCTGCAACATGGAGAAGCGTGGATTCCCTGTCATGGTCAATGACTCTTTGTATAAATCAGTGATACGAACTTGATGCACAATCTTACAGACATTGGTCTGGGGATCACTTCATCCCATAAAGCTCATGGAAATCTTTGGCTATATGTTAACTTGGTAACTGTCTGGGAACCACAAGCCTCAGGAGTCCATTCATCCACCCTCTACTCTTCTTCCCCCTCCCCCCAAACTAGTTATTATTCTCTTCTCCCATTATGTGATTGAATGTATTCTGGTACTGGTGGCCCAATGTTTTGGACTCTGAGCAACTTTAATAAATAATTCAGCTGAATGGTTAACAATATATTCCAACTGGTAATTAGAATGGAATGTTTGATAAATATACCTCCACCTGCAGTGTGTTCACCCAAACATACTATGGTGGCAAACAAGACTCACCGGCGGGGGTCGTGAACTTCTACAGCAAATTTCTTTTCTCTGAAATACAAATTCTCAAGCTGCTTCCACTGAAATAGCTAGGAATAAAAGAGAAGGAAAAAGGCATAAATAACTGCATATTTTTCCATTTACTACAATGCATGTTTCAGATCCGATGTTTTACAACCACAGGGAATATGACAAAGCAATTAAACGTCTAAATCAAGCTCCAATGCCAACAACCAACATTATTTATGGTGAAAATAAAGAGCTGAAATACGCACGGAACACACAATGCAAGCTGCAATAAAACAAAGAAGGACACACCACAGTACACGGTCCTCGTAAAAATGTCACTTTTACTAAATAAAAACCCACTATCTTTGCAATGATTTTTTAATTTATTTATTTTTTATATACTTTTTCAGCACATTCTGTGTAAACATTAAAAAACAGATATAGTATACATGTCTTTCATAATCATTGCTGGTATAAAATCTGAAATTTAGTGTAACACCGACATAGGACATGGCTTACAATTACAAATCGGTATTTTTCTAAAACTTATGGGTGAGTTGGTTCGGTATTTCAGAATATGTTTTATTAATTATATGAAATATAAAAAAGGTCAAATTACTGTATACCAGCACCTTGTAATTCCATGCAAAGCAGCAACAGGGCCATTCTTACCAGCTGATTTGATTTTCTTTCAAATAATTACATTTTCAGCCAAAGCAGACAATCACCGAAACAGTCATAACATGCACAGACATATATATATGATTAAGTAATATTTATCTCTAAATATACTTTATATTCAGTACTCATCAAAATGGGTTTTCTTCACATACGTATAATCCAAGTGACCTCAAACTCTTGGGTCAAGACCGAAACCCACTACTATTTTATGCACGTAACAACAGATATACAAACTTCCCAAATAAACTGTTCATATCAAATTCATTTTCATATAAAAGCACACTGTTTAGTAAACACATACAGATATACTACATAAATCGCATTGCTGCATATGCCATTTGCTTGATTAAATATGTGTACATATGCAGTTATTTTACATTTGTAGCATAATTTACTCTTATTAGCAGTGCAGCCTGACTGAGTACACAGCATGTACCCAGAAACAAATTATGCTAAAAACACAATATTGTCTATTTCTATTAACCCCTTAAGGACACATGACATGTGTGACATGTCATGATTCCCTTTTATTCCAGAAGTTTGGTCCTTAAGGGGTTAAAAGAAAACAAACCTACACTAACTATACAGACCAGCAACCTTGGAACTGCCTATGTTGTAGAACTACACTTCCCACAATCCTCTATCAAATAACCATAATACTACTTGTTGGCTTTCCCTGCTGTAGATACACACATTATAAACTATTTGTGTATTTTGATCTTGTAAAAAGAGTAACACGTTAATAAATTGGCACCCAGCCACAACACATGCTCCAGGCATTTCAAATCTGTATATTGTTTCTAAGTCAGCCTAAATATCCCAGTTGTATCTTGTTGTAGCTTTATAAATCCCATTCATGCTACCCTCATTACTAGTTACTTCTTAGAAACATAACTATTAATCTGCAACAATATAAACAAGATACAATAGCTAACTATTGGTAACAAATACATAAAGTTATGATAAATTACACAAAGTAACACATTCTCAAAAAAAATAAAAAAAAATACACAACAACTCTTGTCCTCAGAGTTCTAGAAGGGTGAGCCCTGTATCACAGCCCTGGAAAGCAAATAATTACATGGATCTCATCTTCCCAGAGTCTCTTTCCCAGAAAAAAAAAAAAATACTGCAAAGCCAAAGGACAAAACAGATCAATGATCTCGTTCAATGTCAGCATAGCTGCTGAAGCATGAAGTTAATTCATTACCTACTACTTCTTGTCCTCCAGGAAAAAAATAAATAAAAATAAATAAAATTAGGTCCCCATTTTTGCCTGATAAATCCACACAGTTTGTACACTCCAAGTCAATGCAGTCGTGCAGTGTTGGGAGAGCTTACTTCCTGGGTCTCTCC
Organism: Pelobates fuscus; assembly: GCF_036172605.1. Lineage (NCBI taxonomy): Eukaryota > Metazoa > Chordata > Amphibia > Anura > Pelobatidae > Pelobates > Pelobates fuscus. Next base: position 148,628,798 of record NC_086323.1, on the reverse strand, counting down.
CTAAGCTGTGAGATACTAGAAAGGTGAAACTCCAATTTCACTCCCCAGACCAACCCACTTAGTGACACAGCCCTGACATCACGCCTGGAATCAGGATATGCAGCTAGTCACTGACACTCCATTTGCATAGATAAGGCCAAACCTTTTTATCTATCTGCTGGAAAAGACCTTACATTACAAAAACCGTGCCCTTGGCTAGTCATATCACTAAATCTGGTTACTTGAACAATAGGTTCTCCTCCTACCCCCAGTGCACATAATGGAGTCAAGCTGATATGTTGGGTTTAAAAAGATTAATTACTTAGAAAATTGTCAGTAAATTCTGCAGTGTTTTATAAACCAGGGTTAGAAAAAACATGTTGAAACCTATGCAAGCAGTGCAAGTACTTTCAGCAGGATTAAATTATGTATTGCTTGGTTTTTTTCATATGCCTGGTGCTTATATTTGTAATTATTAAAAAAAATATTATTTAACATTTACATTTTTAAATAATAGTAATTTTTGTAATAAAATTCCGCTTTTGGAAGCAGTTTTCTTGTGCGCGTCCATTACAAACAAATACATATACAATGAATATTACATTGGTGAATTGAGACTGCTTTCTGTTTGGTTATTTTTTGGCATTGAATTTGAAATTGACAATTTTCCCTTTAGTGAATAATCCTGCAAAGGGTAGTGAACATGAAAAGTATACTGCAAAATGTAGGCAAACCCTAAATTGGTTACGGTTACATCTGAACTATTTTTTTTTTTTTTTAATTCTTTATTTTTGCACACGATAGGCAAGGCAAGGATAATACAACTTGAAGGCTTGCGCAGAAGCCAAAATACAAAAGAGCAGTCTTATAAAACACAATAATTGACATCAGCCCATATGACAAGCCACTTTATAAATTCTATACAACTTGCCCCCCATCGAGGATTTTGTGTTTTTATATAGCTACATTATCTAGATTCCTTATTTTTGTACACGATAGGCATAGCAAGAGTAATACAACTGTGTGGCTTGCGCAGAAGCCAAAATGTTAGAGACCAGAGTTGAAAACACAAAATTCGATATCAGCCCATAAGACAAGCCTCTTTATGAAGTCTATTCCACCTGCCTCCCATCGAGGATTTAGTAAGTTTTAATCAGGCTATGCATCCTAAAAAGGAGCCCTAACTCGATCCATGTGAGGCTGTACTTCAGGCATCCTCAATTCTCCGTCAGTATACTCATGCCTGAGTGAGGAAAGTAAATAATGACAACATAGACTGAGACAAAGAGAAATATTAGAAGGTAAAACAGAAATGATACCCTTGTAAACCAAGGGTATAGTAACAAGATGAAGAACGTGAAGAAGAAAAATAGAAAAAGAGAAAAAGAGATGAAGCAAGGAAGATGAAATGGAAGGAAGAGAAATATGTGGGTATAGAGGATGGGGAGGAGAATCTCATTCCAACAATGACCCCGCAGTGTCAGATCCTGATTTAAACCAGATATCCATCCCATCAATCGTTACTGGAGCCCATTACACTATTGTCCCATGGTTCCCATATCCTCTGGAAAGCCACGGTTGTTCCTCTTAATCTAGCAGTCAGATCGTCCATGATTCTGCTTTCCTTTATCCTAGAGATCACCCCCCCAAACTCCGGGCCTCCAGGTGAGAGCCACGCCGTTGCTACCGCTCTGCGTGCACTTAAAGTTATCGCCCGTACTAGTTTCTGCTCTCTTCTCGTCCGTCCCTCCCTCAATAGATCTATTTAACAGGTAGATCCATGGGTCCAAGGCCAGGGGTTTGCCAAAGGTCTGTTGCACTAGGTCTTCGACAGACTTCCAGAAACCGTGGATTTTCGGGCAGTCCCACCACATGTGGAGATATGTGCCTCGGAATCCGCATCCCCTCCAGCATTCGTCCGTATCTATCTTGCGCATTTTGTGTAAGGTGATTGGAGTAGTATACCACCTAAGCATGGTTTTCCATGCCTGCTCCTGTTGCGTGACACATATAGAAGCGCTCTTGGTGGCTTCCCAGATCTCCTGCCATTCGATTCCTTCCAGTTCCTCCCCTAAGTCCGACTCCCATCTATCAGTGTACTTCAATCTACCCCATTCTTTAGTTACATCTGAACTATTTTACCTACGTTTTGAAATATATCTTTCAGATTCAAACAATTCAATATGAATTTGGTAAAATAATTCCATCAAAACCAATACAGGGTTTCATAGCTACAATGATCATAAGCGGTGACTATAGCCAAGTTGGACAATTTTTAAATTAAACCATTTATAGCTAAATGTTGCAATTTTCTTTTCAATTCCATAAATTTTGGAGAATAGGCAGACAACATTTCAACTTACTGAAGAGTCTTCATTAGCATAGAGGCCTTTGAATGAGAAGTTCTCGCTCTAGGGCGAAAGGTTACTTGTTGTAGGGATCAAATAAAACAAACCTGTATTATATCAAGTTGTGTCGGACCATTTAATGTTACTAATAACTGGTTTTGGCAAAACTGGGGTCCACGCATGACCTGCAAAGGATGTGATTCTCTTTTATCCTAGTAACTGGATAGATGAACAGTGAAGACTGGTCGTTACATATTTTAGAAGCCTAACCGGCCCAGGTTTAACAGAATCTTCCTCCCATGTTAACAGTACTGATATAGATAATATAGAAAATGGAATAATAAATTGGTCTTGTATCTTATTGTGATATATTACAAACCAGGACACACACATGGACAAGGTTGGCTTCTGTACCATGCATTGTCAGCAGCAGCTTTACTATGATGATGAATATCAGCGTTTTGTGTAATTAGATGTAGGCTATTTACCTTTCTTTTGGCAAGAAAACAAATGACTTATGAGCCCAAGGCTGCTTGATAAGGACACTCCCTAACACAGGGGAGTCAAACAGAATCCCACAGGTGCCTATGGAGTACAACTCCTATTATGCTGCTGTATACTTCCCAACATTTCAAATGGACAAAGAAGGACACAGAGATATAAGTAGTGACAAGGTATAATTCCACCTACAGCTGCATCATGAGCCAGCCCAGAGCAAGACTTTCTTGATGAAGGCCTCTATGTAGGCCGAAACGTTGCAGTTTTTGTTACATTTAACTGGCCTTCCTGCAGCAATCCTTAGTGTGTGGACCCAATTTATTTTATCTACAGAACAAGACTTCCGACCTGGCTAATGTTAATTCTGTGTATATTACACGTCTGTCTGCACAGAAAGCATGCTGGCAACAGACAATCAATGGCACCAAAGACCTCCCCCCTCAGCCTATCCTCTCTAACATCCAGCCCCTCTAGCAGAGGGAGGTTGACAGAACCTGGCCTTGTTACTGGACCGCAGAACTGTTTTAGTTTTATTTTGTTTTCAGTTTTGAGGTGGTACAGGACAGCAAGGGTTACTCTGACAGAAAATGGTTTTATTAAAAACTTTTCTTTGGTTTAAGTAACCCTCTAAAGGGCAGAGTTCTGTGAGTTTTATGGCTTTGGTATAAATTCAGACATCAAGAATACTGAGCTCCTAGAAAAGAGGAACCTTAGGAACAGCAGGACAGAGGGATTTGGATCTAAAATAGGGACTGTCCCTCCTAAATAGGGGCTATTGGAAGGTATGCTACCGATAGACCATTATGGGAGTTGTAGTATAACAATATCTCTGAAGTCTGCGTTATGACTCCATAAGAGCCTTAAAAGACTCACTTTGGTGTTTATTCACTTTTACACGCGATTCTGAATGTAAAGAAATGTGGATATTTGGTAACAAAATTTAAGTTTCCCCTTTGAAACAAAACCTGGTTTCTATTTACACTTACATTTTTTCAATTTCAGTGTGATTTCAGGAACTTTTTTCCCATCTTTCACTTTTTAAAACTTTGTCATATTTTTTCTCCTAAAATGTAAACAATGCTGTATGTGTATATTAAGCAGACTTGTAAAAATCAATCGGCCTTCGGATGCTGACGTAGTTTGTGCTAATAGTGGGGTTTAAATGAGGAGTAATATTGTTTAAACCACACCTTGCCTGCTGTGTCATTCATTTCTCACAGGCTGAGTAATCAATGAATGCATTCCAAACATGCATAATGACAAAACCTTCCCTGAAATTAAACTGGTTTAATCTTCGCCGTTTTGGATCAACCATTAGAACCATGAGAACCGTAGAATTATTAATCTGATTGCTTGTCCCTCTGGCTCTCAAAAGGTAATCATTCACTAAAAATGTGGATTATAAGAGCTAGGAACACACTACAAATTACATAGACAGATAACCAAAACGTAGGTCAAAATATCCAAGCCAGAAAAACAAACAAACAAAAAAAAAAAAACGGATTATAAACAAAATACATTAGCATAGGATACTCCTACCTGATAAATATGTATAATAAAACTGCAAAAAAAAAAAAAAAACTGGCAGGACATTTTTTATTTTTTTGTATTTGTATTTGCATGGATGTGGTTGTCCTGAAAAAAATTAAAAATAAGAAAATGTGAAAAGTGAAAGAGCGAGAGAGCTGCGGAATAAGTTGGAGCTATATAAATACCAATACGTAGAGTGGCTGATGTGCCATAAAAGGATGCCAGTGGTAATCAGAGAAAAGGACATGGCTACAGTGAGTTCAGTTCACATTGAGGAACAAAGTTTACTTAATTCAGAGGGAATGGAGGGGACTGATGGAAAGGAGACTAGATGGGCAAATGTTTCAAATGTAGAAGAAAGATTGTTAATGTTACAAAGGGTGGTGGAGATGTAGAAGGAGACTTATAATAAGGAGCAGGAGAGAAAACACATTAAAGGGGCACTCAAAGAACTGTAACTGCATCAGCTCATTGAAGTAGTTATAGTGCGCCTAAAGTCTCCTGGGGCTGGCATTCTGTTTAGTATTAAACAGTTTTTGAATAGCTTAACACTAAATAAGACTCACTGGCAGCCCACCCTCTTTATACTGCTTAGAATAATAAGGCAGTATTAGCTCAAACAGTGGCGGTGATTGGCCAAGAGTCAGCTGACTGCACACAATGCGGATTGCTGGTATGTATTGGTATGTCTACTGAATAGTGTCTGTTTTAGACATATCTCTAGCAGGGGGTGGGCTGTGGGAGGCCAGGCACTCTCTACATTCAGATTTAAACTGCTCAAAAATGTTTTAACACTGTATGGAATGGTTAGTAAGAATTACATGTCATTTTTTCACAATGCCATTTCAAAAACAGGAAAATGAAAACTGAATGCATGCACATTCAAGATTTTTTTTATCGAACCACATTTTGCTTAAATTAGAACATTTGACTGAACTTCCCCAATGCTGACATCTTTAGTGACATCACAGCAGTTGTGACAGGCCTGACCACAGGAGAAATGTAGCATGCAGTGGATGATCAAGAAGCTACATTTAACAGAACGTTATCAAACTTCCTTAAATCCACTCCGGAAAAGATCACTCATTCATATGACACTTTCTTAAAGTCTTCACATGAGCAGGAATGAAGCAACCAGTCTGATTACTACTGAGCAATGAAACGCTGGAGGCCGGGCAATGTGCCAACGTAAAGGGGTTAACCAACAGGTTGCCAACAGATGTTCCCAAACCTTAAGTCCCAGGATTCTCATTTTGCCTTCACTAGGAAACAGTGTGATTCACTAAAGGGAGAATTATCAAAATTGGGGAAAAAAAAATAATTAAATTTTCCTTCCAGTTCTGCTATTTTGGTCTGAAATTTGAAATGGATTTAGAATTTCTAACAATTCTCCCTGTAATAAGCAAGCCTGACATTATACCTAAGTAATCAACATTTTTGATGATCTACCAATTTGTGTTACTCAATCTAAAAAGAATATGTGTAAAATGGAAGCGTTGCACTGCTGCAGGTTGTTGGTTGGCCAAGCATCATGGGAAGTGTAATATACAAACATCTGCAGTACCAACATTAGCCATCAGCGATCTAAGATGGGGTTAGTCGTTCGAGAGAGAGTTTTTAGTGATAATGAGTTCCCAAGACATTCCAAACTATACAATTGCCCAATATATTTTGTTGTACCAGCTAGTTGATGTATTACTCACCCTGGTACTATGAAACTCGTTCTTCTACAGAGGACATGACATCATGGGTCATGTCAACATGAGTGGGCTAAAGCACTGACTAGAACCTGTCACAATACAGTGCAGGGTTCAAGAGAGTTTATATACGGAATCAAAAGGCTGTGCAGAGTTCACACACTAGCAGGGGGTGTTGTGATCCAAATTTAGCCATACATGCCCAAGAAATACCACGAAATATAGAAGGATGAATTTCTACAATAATAAAAAAAATATTACCTTATCTAATTTGCTTCTATATAGCTCCCCTGTGGCTGAATCTCTTTATTTTTTTTCCCCCTGAATGCTCAAGTTTTCATAAAATACATAGGGGCTACTTTCCATTATGTCTAGCATTCCAGTTGATAAAACCTGTCAATAGGTGGAATGTAAGCAAGGTTCTGTTTCAGTTGCCAATCAAATTTACCCACAATCCTAAGTAAAATCAAAACCACAGAAGAGCAAACAGCAGGTATCATGGGCAGAGGAATGGCAATGCCTAGGTACTGAGATCCAACACGGAAGAAAAGAGGATACAGGGGACACAAGGAGCGGAATTATTACTAATGAGAGTGGGGACCATATAGAAATCTCCACAACGAACTAAACAACCGATTTTCCGCTAGCATAATCTGAAAGTTGCATATTCTTAGACAGCACTTTTCACGTTCTGCCCATCAACACACGGATGTATATGCCCAGTAAAATGGTTGAGGTGGAAACATAGATCTGACGATAGAACAAGCAATCAAACAAGTCTAACACACACCACCACCCCCGAAGTTGATTCAAAGTAAACATAAAATCTAAGGCCAGAGTAACTGAAAGCGAAACATTTTCTAATTCAGCTATGCTTCCAGATTGGCTACTTTGACCTTAAATTTGAATTTCTCTTTAAATTCACCTTGATTCCCACTTAGTGAATAAACCTGTTAGAAATGTAACCAAATTTTGAATTAACAACACATTCAATTAACAACACATTCAATTAACAGCACATTTCCTTGAAAGTAGCCACACTAATCAAGTACTAAGTATACACAATGTGTACACAATGTGTATTGTATACACAATGTGTATTTTGTTACTTACCCATGTCTGGGAGCTATTGTTGATATTCTATATAAATAGAGGGTTACGAGATGCACCATGTTTTGATGGACGCATATAATTTTGTTATATTTATGAAAATGCATGAAAAGGGTTGCCCTGCTGTATGTATAAAGCATATTCTGCAGGATTCTTCATTGCCAAATTACTTAATCGTTTACAACCTCTTCTGAATTCTACATACTACAGGGCAACCCTTTTCATGTGCTGCCCAACAATATGTGATATGTGTCCCAGAAAACATGGTGGATCTGGTAACCCTTTTTATAAAGTGCCAACATATTTTGTGCAATGTGTAGACAGACACACAAGTAATCATGAGAGAAGTATTTCAGCGTACAGGAAGAAAAAGCGATGCGGGCCTTGCTCAAATGAGTTCACAGTTTCAGGGAAGTTAGTTAATTACACAATGATAAAAGTCAGATTTACAGTAAAAAAGAACTAAAAAAGTAAAAAAAAAAAACTTGTTAAGTGTATCATATACATGTATGATCCTTTCAGGCAGTACACAGTCACTTGGCCTACAGTTGTATTTCAATGCTACAAGCAGCAGTTAAGACAAATTAGTATATACAGGGCCACCAGCTTATTCTCTTGAATAACATTTAAGTTGTTATGGTTATAGATGTAAAACACTTCCTGGTGGTCTGTTGCAAGGTGGAGCAATACTATTTTATAGTAATATTTTCTGCTAAACATAGAAACATAGAATGTGACGGCAGATAAGAACCATTCTGCCCATCTAGTCTGCCCAATTTTCTAAATACTTTCATTAGTCCCTGGCCTTATCTTATAGTTAGGATAGCCTTATGCCTATCCCACGCATGCTTAAACTCTTTTACTGTGTTAACCTCTACCACTTCAGCTGGAAGGCTATTCCCTGCATCCACTACCCTCTCAGTAAAGTAAAACTTCCGGATATTGTTTTTAAACCTTTGTCCCTCTAATTTAAGACTATGTCCTCTTGTTGTGGTAGTTTTTCTTCTTTTAAATATAGTCTCCTCCTTTACTGTGTTGATTCCCTTTATGTATTTAAATGTTTCTATCATATCCCCCCGTCTCGTCTTTCCTCCAAGCTATACATGTTAAGATCCTTTAACCTTTCCTGGTAAGTTTTATCCTGCAATCCATGAACCAGTTTAGTAGCCCTTCTCTGAACTCTCTCTAAGGTATCAATATCCTTCTGGAGATACGGTCTCCAGTACTGTGTACAATACTCCAAGTGAGGTCTCACCAGTGTTCTGTACAATGGCATGAGTACTTCCCTCTTTCTACTGCTAATACCTCTCCCTATACAACCAAGCATTCTGCTAGCATTTCCTGCTGCTCTATTACATTGTCTGCCTACCTTTAAGTCATCAGAAATAATTACCCCTAAATCCCTTTCCTCAGATGTTGAGGTTAGGACTCAAATATTCTGTACTCTGACTCTGCTAAAGGGAAGCTATGCATTGGAGATCTTTGCCATCAAATACTATGGGAGCTACAGGTGTGATGTGAAGGCCCAAGCAAGGATGGCATGGATACAGACTAATATACCTGATAAAATATCACCATGTCAGCTACTTTGATTTGTAGATTGACAATAAACAGAAAGACCTTGCAAATCAGGTCCTTATGCGTTCTCTGTATTTCCTTCAGAGTTTTAAGGTGCTGTATTTTGTTACTTTACTTAGGAACCCATGAAGTCTTATTCTGGTCATGCTAGACATTGTGCTTCAGTTTCAACTTTTTAAAGATTCTGTGAGGACTGGGTTGAGACCATCCAGCTGAAACAAGATTGATCCTGCAGTTGTTTTGGTTTCCACATTCATTTATGTAATAGTTCCTTGCGTTGGATTATATTGAAGCCCCTGGGAATGATCGTTGTTTATTTTCCAGAACAGATTCTAGTGACATGTCTGGACTCTTCCATATCCACTAGCACAGTGATGGCGAACCTATGGCACGCGTGCCACAGGTGGCACGCCGGGCCCTTTCTGTGGGCACGCGGCCATAGGTTTGCCATCACTGCAGAGTAGGCACCTGCCTGCCCGGAACGGCAGGCGCTTACTCTGCTTCCGGTTCGGGAGGCAGGGGGAGGCAGGGGAGGGATCTTTGAAGCAGCTCCCCTGTCCTCCCACGAGCAAGCTGTGTGGAGCGTTGCCGCGCGTTACCATGGCAACGCCCCACACAGCATCGCGTGGGAGGACAGGGGAGCTGCTTCAAAGATCCCTCCCCTGCCTCCCCCTGCCTCCCAAACCGGAAACAGTACTTGCCACCACCGGACCACCAGGGATGACTGTGTCCCCCCCCCCTCCTTCATTAAAGGTAAGAAGGGGGGGGGGGGGGAGAAGATAATAATTTAACATACTTTTTAAAAAAAAAAAACACACACCCCATCCCCCCACTCCCCTAACCCCCAGCAGTACCCCTACCCCCCACACACACAGCACCTCTACCCCCACAGTACCCCTACCACCCACACACACAGCACCCCTACCCCCCAGCAGTACCCCTACCCCCCACACACACACAGTTCCCCTACCCCCCCACACACACAGCACCCCTACCCCCCAGCAGTACCCCTACCCCCCCACACACAGTACCCCTACCCCCACACACACAGTACCCCTACCCCCCAGCAGTACCCCTACCCCCCCACACACAGTACCCCTACCCCCCACACACAGTACCCCTACCCCCCACACACAGTACCCCTACCCCCCACACACAGTACCCCTACCCCCACACACAGTACCCCTACCCCCACACACAGTACCCCTACCCCCCACACACACAGTACCCCTACCCCTCAGCAGTACCCCTCCCCCACATACACAGTACCCCTACCCCCCACACACAGTACCCCTACCCCCACACACAGTACCCCTACCCCCCCACACACAGTACCCCTACCCCCCAGCAGTACCCCTACCCCCCACACACACCCAGCATCCCTCCCCTCCCCCTACCCCCCACACACAGCACCTCTACCCCCACACAGCACCCCCACCCCCCACACAGCACCCCCACCCCCCACACACAGCACCCCCACCCCCCACACACAGCACCCCTACCCCCCACACACAGCACCCTTACCCCCGCCCAGCACCCCTACCTCCCAACACAGCACAGCACCCCTCTCACACACACACACCACCCTTTACACACACACACCACCCCTCACACACACAGCACCCCTCACACACACACACAGCACCTCTCACACACACACAGCACCTCTCACACACACACAGCACCTCTCACACACACACACACAGCACCCCCCCACACACACCACCACACACACACACACACACACACACACAGCACCCTCACACACACACAGCACCCCTCACACACACACAGCACCCCTCACACACACACAGCACTCCTCACACACACACAGCACTCCTCACACACACACACTACCCCTCACACACACACACTACCCCTCACACACACACACAGCACCCTCACACAAACACATGCACTACACCCCTCAATGCAGTATGTGTGTGTATTCAGCAGGCTGTGTGTGTGCGTGTATTCAGCAGTCTGTGTGTGTGCTTGTATTCAGCAGTCTGTGTGTGTGTGTGTGCTTGTATTCAGCAGTCTGTGTGTGTGCTTGTATTCAGCAGTCTGTGTGTGTGCTTGTATTCAGCAGTATGTGTGTGTGCATGTATTCAGCAGTCTGTGTGTGTATTCAGCAGTCTGTGTGTGTGTGTATTCAGTAGTGTGTGTATGTATTCAGCAGTCTCTGTGTGTGTACTCAGCAGACTGTCTATATGTGTACTCAGCAGACTGTCTATATGTGTATTCATCAGTCTCTATATTCAGCAGTCTTGTGTGTGTGTGTATTCAGCAGACTGTGTGTATGTATTCAGCAGTCTTTGTGTGTGTATGTATTGCATTTGTTGGAGATACTAATAAATATAAGCTTAATTTTATCTATTTATATCATTATTTAAAATTTGTATCATTGAACTTTCTGTTGTTGTGTTCTTTTGAAACAAAAGTTGTTAATTAGTTCGGACAACAGTACGAGTTGTTTTTTCTAAAAGTAAACCTCAATATTCAGGTTTAATTGCCGTGTTGGCACTTTAAGGAAAAACAATTGGCATGTATTGCGGTTTGGGCACTCGGGCTCAAAAAGGTTCGCCATCACTGCTCTAGCATGTAAGCTCATTGAGCAGGGCCCTCAACCCCCTCTGTTCCTGTACGTCCAGTGGTCTGATCTCAATTATGTGTCTGTTAGTCCACCCATTGTACAGCGCTACGGAATTTGTTGGCGCTATATAAATAATAAAATAATAATAATAATAATATCCATTTAGATAAAATTAGGGCTTTCCAAACTCGTGTTTTGAATTCATTCTTAATTGTACTCAAAACCAAATAGTATTTTGGCAAATGGCAAACAAACACAGCAATGTTTGCTTATATGTAGAGGAGTTTGGTAAATGAATATCTGAGACCGGAGGTTGAAAAATTAAAAACCACGCAGGCTGCAGCGTGTCTTTGGCTAGTGAGCAAATACAGGCTGTAACGTGCCTTTGGTTCTATTGCTAGTAAACATACTTGTGCATAAATGCCAAAAACATACACTAAGTGCACATTAAGTGTATACGACTACTGTTAAATGATCCAGGCACACACATAATAGGATGCACTATATTTACTGTGACAGAGGGCAGAAGAGCCAAGTGTTCTCCTGCTATCACTTGTCAATTAGATCCTGGCGATACAACATCTATTAATTGATCTGCAGGTGAGGGGAGACCTTCCTTGCTCACTTTTTTTTTACTAAACACCTATACATTTGCTGGTAATTCAGCTTTTAATGTGTAGATTAATTTGGTCTCATTTATCATTAAACACAGAGTTGTGGATAACCATGACAGGCACACTTGAGCCGATAATTCAAACCGTGTCTATACCAGTGTAGGAGCCACAAAATTCCTTATTTGGTTGTAAAGATATATATGGCGCTGCAAGACACCTTATCTAGCTATTTTTTATATCAATACCTACTCGGTAATTATTGTACTAGTGCCATATTAATACCATTCTATTGAGTGCAGTTAGAAAAAAATTAAGTAGGTTATATAACAGTCCAAATAGTAAACAAACTTGAACAATTGTAGCACAACAGTCAATTTGGAAAAAAAACAAAAAAACTAACAAATGAAACTGCATATTATTTGAAGCTGATTTTTTTGTAAACAAGCCTCAGAAAAGAAGGTATGTTGTGCCAAAAGGGGTCTTTAATATAGATTATAACAGATACGGAGTCTATATATTGTACTTTCAATGATGCAGGAATATATTGAGAAAACACATAGCTTTTTTTATGACTGCAGTTGAATACTAAAATCCAACTCTGACCTTACAGTTCTGTTAGGTTACCTAGTTGCATAGTTTTTTGTGTGTGTTTTTTGTTTTTTTTATAGACAAAGAAATGTAAGCTCCTCATCAAGTCCAGCCTTTTGCACATCTGAGTTACCACTGTTGACCAAAAAGAAAGCAAAACACAATTTGAATTGATTTCTAATTTTGTCACAACTTGGGGGGGGGGGGGGGGGGGGGGAAATCCTTCTTAACTTTCTTACTCAAAATAGCAGTCATATCTTAACTTGGTTTAACAAACTATCCTTCAATTTTATCCAATGGAGATTGTACATGCAACCAGATAGGGTAGGCGAATCCCACGTCTTCTCAACCATCAACAAACTCCTATGCAGTCTGACTAAAATAGTGAGCAGACTTTTATTGTAGCAACACTTTGACTCAACAATGGACACTTATCATGCATCAAAGCTTTATAAAGACTATTGTTGAGCCGAAGCATTGCTACAATAAGTCTGCTCACTAATTGTATTAAGTTCAAAGGAGTTTGTTAGTGGCTGATTACTGTATGTTACCGTGTACAACACACAGGCACACTCAGCCTCCTCCAAACGTATAGCACCTGGTCCCCACTCCAACCCCACAAATTCACACAACATTCACAGAAACAGAGCCCAGGGCTCTAGGATGGGGCCCCATTCAAGCACCCTGTCTAGGGCCCTGAGCAATCTTAATCCGGCTCTGGGCAGGACTGTCAAAATTGGAGAACGGTCCTGCCAACCCATATTAGTACCTTGGTATCCTGCATCTGGAACACCAGGGGAACAACCCAAATCTGGGTAGTGCAAGAGTATTACAAGACACCTGTTAAGACACAATCCTTTTTGTCTAGTCAAGCGGTTTGTTCACTAAACAGATTGGTTACACGTTTTCTCAAACTCAGACTTATTCTCTCTAACCTATTTCAATAGTTCAAAAAATACATTGTGACTGTTTAGAGAGTAAACCCCCAGGTATTCTCATTAGTAACTATTCTTTAGGAGCTAACTAGGCTTTTGTAAACCGCTGGAGGTTCGTAAGGTGAAATGTGCAGTAGTTATTGATCAGTGATGCTGGAGAAAGGAGAGAGATCCATACTAGGACATAGAGTTCATGGATACTCCTGATAATTAGTCACTTTCCCCAGGTCTTCTGATAAAGTGGAATGCATGTAACCAAAGCATATCACATAACAACAGGTTACTCAGCACAAGACTGGAAAAGCATTGCAAAACACAGCTGGTTATCAGTCAGGAAATTCAAGCTCTGAGTGTCTGAGTTTTTTAAGAAGGATGACTGAGTGGCTGCTAGACGTGTTGTGTCAAAACAGGACAGGAAAGAAAACATACATAGGGAAAGTTGCCAGGCCCACCATGTTTTTCTGGACACATGCCACTTCTAAATGCTGCCCTGTACTATATGGAATTCATATACAACAAGGGTAATCCTTTCACATGAGATTCCTTTTTATTCATTTCCCTACACACGGCCCTTTTCATGAAGAGGTCAAAAGAATGAAGAATGTTTATTAAGGAAAATATTCTGGATTTAGGAACCCCGTCTCTGACCATATATCATTTTTTTTTTCTTTTATGGAATGCTCATGGATCTATGTGACAGTCCTTAACCATCCCTAACAAGGTGAAATTCACAGGGAATCTATTCAATAAAAAGAGTTTCAAATGTTATGGCACAGTTGGATATTGTTGCTCCTGCTCTGCTATTGTGAGAGCTGAAAGATGCTAACAAGATATTGATAGCTGACGCCTGAGTAGGACATTAAGTTTTATTAAACAACTGCTGCAAAGATTAGATTTTTATTTAAAAATCAATATTTGCTAATGTCCAATTTCTAATTATAAATTGTACGGAATATGCTGGAATTGTATTGCTTTATATATAAATAATATTGACTCCCGCTGTCCAAATTTTATGTACTGGTCATGGAACACAAGAGTTACTTTACTATAAACTTAAAGATGCCAGAATTAAATCAGAACATCGTGCTAGCAGTAATGCAGACAATTTGAAATAAATTAGTATAAAGATATGGTGTTCCGAACAGAAAGAGATCGGCCAGCTGTACAGTCCTCTAGGAGTCAAACTGGGTGACAGGGGACAACAGGGGAACCCTCCTACAGGCATTTTCTGCTCTCCATCACAGCAACTATAGCGCATGCTGTAGCGTCTGTGAGTGCTAGTAATAAAACTAGCATATCAATGTCCAGGTGAGGGGTTACCTGTGTCCTGCTTGGTAAAGTATGACCTTCTTTTGCCTGTACCCCTTTTTCCTTATCTGGTTTCCTTATATCTGGTATTTACCTGAATGACCATGTTAAAAGGGTGCCGTTGGATGACCAAAACATATGCATAATACATGGGGCCCTCAATGCACTAAAACAATAAATATTAACAACCTGTACAACCTGACTGCTCTGTATGTTTTACAACAGGGCAGTAAAATAATTTGTAGGATAATAAAACACTACTAAAATGAATAGCTGATCCAGGCATGCAGATGTTTGGGAGCTATATTCCCCATGATGACCCCTCCAGCCATCACGGGGACTTTGCTTCACACATATCTGCAGTGCCAAGGTGAGCAATTAATACACTAAACTAGTTCTGTCCACCCCTCAGCTGATCACTGACATAGTTGGTGTCATGGATTTCAAACTTTTCTTGAGTTTCAGATACTAAAAACATCATCTAAGATAATTTTTTGTACTTAGATAGCAAAAAAAAAAAAAAAAAAGTATGCCTGAGCTATGGTATATGGGAACTAATCCGATACATTCTAATAATTATTAGACTGTAATTTCATTAGATCCTGGCCCTGATCACCTATTGTTCCTGTCAAACTTGGTCTACTTCAGTCTTAAATGGTTGCAGGTCTCCTCAGTGATAAATAGTAAGAAAGCCACATAGTACTATCAAATAGGAGTGTCTTTATTATACTGTGAACTGTAATCCAAGAATAAACAGAAAAGATGTCCAGATCGCCTTATTGTGAAAAGATCATATTCCTTTATTGGCAAAACAGCAATGTTTCGTCTGTGTGTCTTTATCAAACAATGTGCTCAACTAATTACCACATTTAAGCAATGATAGCCCAGATATGACAACAGTTGACTTAAATAATTTTTCCAAGTCAGCTATTTTTGCCTAAAATTTGCTATTCGGATTTCTAGTTGCTACTGTTTGACGTTTAGTAAATACATTTCACACTGTCTCTTTAAAAGGACCACTACAGGTCACCCAAGTTTTAACCCTGCAGCTGAAAACATAGCCGTTTCAGAGAAACGGCTATGTTTACATTGAGGGTTAATCCAGCCTCTAGTGGCTGTTTTCCTGACAGCCACTAAAGGTCGCTTCAGCGATCCTCAATGCGAAAATCGCATTGAACTCACGCTGGACGTCCATTGAATAATGCTTTCCTATGGGTGGTTTGAATATGCGCGCGGATCTGGCTGCGCATGCGCATTGAGAGCGGACGTCGGCAGGGGGAGGAGAGGTCACCAGTGCCTAGGGAGCCTGGCGCTGGATTAAGGTAAGTGGCTGAAGGAGTTTTAACCCCTTCAGCCCAGCAGGAAGGGGGCTCCGAGGGAGGGAAACCTAATAACCCTATATTGCCAGGAAAATAAGTTTCTTTTCCTGGCACTATAGTGTTCCTTTAAATAATGTAAAACAAATGGTAAGCTACCCATTCATTCAATCTGAAGGTAACATGTATTGTTTAGAAAGCTTTTTTCTTTTAATTGGGGTTTTATCTGGTCTATATATCTAACTAGTGGCCATCTGCTATTCTACTGACATCACTTTTCTTGATCAGTGTTTAGTATCTGTGAGAAAAGCAAACAGAGATCAATAGACTTGGCAGTAATGAAACCATTCTGCAGAGGGATAGGTGAGAAGCCTCACTGAAATTAGCACTAGGCTGGAGCCATTCTCAAGTGACACAGAGGGAATTTCCTCAGTTAGAAGTCCATAATATTTCTTTAGGAGACAAGTTCAAGTCCTAAATAGAATTGACCCTGAAAACTTTCAAAATATTAACCATTTACTCTGGCTTGCCTAGACGTATCACCCCCAAACACAACCTTATTTAAATAAAAATAGATTTGTATTGTACATACTTTGCACCATTAGCCGGTATTAAATTGGAATGGAAGATAATCAAGCTGTAGTGGTGGAGGCCAGACAAATGCATGCTAATTATGAAATTCCCTAGTGGCACATGTGATGGTAAGGGGGACATGTCTTTCCAGCAAACATGCTATAGTATGACATGTAGGCCCACGTGCGGACTGACAGTGTCCTGGGCCCCCGGTCAAATTAGGTGTTTGTGTGTATATTCACTGTATGTGAATTCAGAGTATATTTAAACAGATCAAAAAAACGGGTGGGTGTACCAGCGCTAATGTGGATAACCAGAATATTATGTACCAAATGGCTAAAAATTAACACGAGAAGCTGCTAAATCACCAAAGTCTTATCTTAAAAACTAAGGAATAAAATACGGAGTGATGGTGAAGCGCTATATTAAACTCAAGATGTGGAAACAGGAGATAATTCTAAAGGAGTGTAAATGTACCTGAATATAAACGTTTCTTGGAACCTTAACCTTGATATAATTTCCTTAAAAATATAAACATAAAAAACATATCATAGCGTAAAACTGTAAAATACACAATGTAGTATGTATAAGAGAATATTCCCACTCACACTCTGAAGAGCTAAAAGGTTTTAGCTCAATTCTTGCGCCTGCAGGGTCCGTAAAGGCGACCCTCTCCCTTCTTGGGGAACCTTTATCCTTCTTATTTCCGATCTAGGATACAGAGCATATATAGTGCAGTACCTTTGAAGTTCTTTAAAATAAGTAAAATAATAGATGTGGTACTCACAAAC
Source organism: Pelobates fuscus (assembly GCF_036172605.1). NCBI lineage: Eukaryota > Metazoa > Chordata > Amphibia > Anura > Pelobatidae > Pelobates > Pelobates fuscus. Next base: position 148,611,337 of record NC_086323.1, on the reverse strand, counting down.
CCAGAGCCTTCAGAATAGGCTCAATGGAACAGCATATGTGGTTAAGGACCACAATCCTTCTTTCTTGTAGCAGGAAGAATTGCCCAATAGTATTTTGGTAAAAAATATTTATTATACTATTACTTTAAAACATAATCTAATCGTATAGCTATAGTTCCTTCCTAACACAGGCATCCATTGTGATGGAGAGACGGGGATCCCTGGGGCTCCTCCTACTTCAGGTTGTCTCTGGGCTATTGCTCGGGACATAGAACATGTCTAGTAGTACAAAATACACGTAGAGAGGCGGATAGCCTGGAATACCGGAGGTGGATAATGTGTAGGAATGATATATAATTTGAGCTCTGGAAGAGGTTATTAATTATTGTTTACTACTGCACGGGATCTTTCATCACGCTACTTTTAGATATGCCTCTCCTATATCCTAATAAGGAACTTAATTGATGTTACTATAAAATAGAAAAACCCTCGAAGGGGGGCGAGTGATACAGACTGCATAACGTGAGTTACGGTATTTGCTAGAGAAGTTATATTTGTATTTAATTGTATGTTCCTGCATATTTTGGCTTCTGCGCAAGCCTACCAGTTTGTGTTGCTCTTGCCTTCCCTATCGAGTGCAAAAATAAAGAATTTAAAAAAAAAAAAAAAAAAAAAAAACATAATCTAATACAAGTAAATACTATATAGGCAAAAATAAAAGAGTCCAATAATTGTAGTCTCCAGGACGCGTTTCGCCTAATAGGCTTCCTCAGCTGGATCAAAAAGTCTTTATGAAGATCCTTGGACTGGTTCCTGCTTTATATACCTTTCTCTTTGTTCAAATAATTGTTTTGTGGGCTCTTTAATTTCGCGGGCTATCGTCATGGCAACGTTGACGCCCTGCGTGTCAAGCCTCTTTTTCGTTTCGCTTCCGTGTTTGTCACTTCCGGTGTGACGTGTTTCCGGTGTTTTCATGCGTTCCACCGTGCGGTTCATACGTAGGTTATAGAGAGAGAGAGGATGAGAATATATTCCGAAAAAGTTCACTAATATGTTCTTTCCTTTTAACTTTATATCAGTATGGTACACATTAGTCTTTGTTTCCATATTTTATAATTCGTTCTATTTAACAATGGTACACATTATAATACTTTAGATTTTATTAATGTTCGTCTCACTAAGTATATATATATAATTTTATTCCACTTTGAATAAAGATTGTAAGCTCTCATTCTGAAAGTCTTTCTATACGTTTTACAAATCTTAAAAGTATCCATTTATATATTTCTACATCTTGATATTGAAAGACTACATGAGAATAAACCACTTGAAGTGTATTTTATGTACTCACAATAGTACCAAGTTAGACATAAATCATTCATAAGCACCTGAGGTATTAATAGATCATGCAGATCAAACTACTAGGGTGATTGGGGTACAGTATATCGAATAAAACATCACTAAAATTGCTTAGATTAAAACAAACCACTTAAGGTGCTTAGCATGAATTTAAAATACAAAATATTAAAAAGTGAAACCGTGATGGCCATAGTGACATATATAAGAATGAAATACTTCCCCTAAAATGCTTCATAAAAATCAGAGTCGTCAGTATAATAATATAAAACCATAATATAAAACCATATAGGTCTAAAAATGTCTCTCAGCTTACGTTGATATTGTAAAGAATATGTAGATACCATATTAGGTGTATAAACGTTATTTAAAAAAGTGTATACAAAAGTGTATAAAAAATTGTATAAAAAAATATATATATGGGTAAGAATATAAAATTGAAAATGAGAATAGGGGAGAGGGGACAGGAAGGTGGGGATCTATCTGAGGAAATGGCACATCTCAAAATCTGCGTTCAACCCGTTTGGAATTAGGGTATTAAGTTTAAAAATCCACTCCATTTCTTGCTTGCTCATTTTTGTATCAAAATTGCCTCCCCTCCAGTCCTTATCTACTTTTTTTATGCCTAGGAATATCGTGTTTTTAAACTCACAATTGTGGAAAGATTTATAATGTAATGAGACACTATGGTTCTCAAATCCTTTTGTAATATTCCGGCCATGTTCCTCTATTCTGATGTGTAAGGCTCTAGTGGTTTTTCCCACATAGATTAGGCCACAGGGGCATATTAGTGCATAAATCAAGTTTTTCGAGTGGCAGGTTAAAAAATCTTTAATAGGATACTCTGTACCATCTTTCTTCACAAACGTTTTTATATGTCTTTTTTTTTTTTTTTTTTTTTGTGGTTCTTTTGCAGACCAGGCATTGGCCACATCCAAAGAAACCTTTATCAGAATTTAAAAATGAGTTCTCTGTTTTTTTCTTTCTTATGAAACTTGATGTCAGGGTTGTGCGCAAATTTTTTACCCCTCTATGTATGAACCTGGGCTTCTCTGGAAGAATTGTTTTAACACTCGGGTCCTGAAGTAGGATTGGCCAAAATTTAGAAATAATCTTTCTTACTTTAAAATTATCCGTACTAAAATTACATATGAAGGGTATTTCTTTCATTTTGTTTTCTTTTTTCTCTTTATATACTAAAAGACTGTTTCTTTCCACTCCCTTCACTTCCTCTCTAGCTTTTTCTAATTTTATGTTCTTTATATATATATGGTCTTTATATAAAAACGTTTGTGAAGAAAGATGGTACAGAGTATCCTATTAAAGATTTTTTAACCTGCCACTCGAAAAACTTGATTTATGCACTAATATGCCCCTGTGGCCTAATCTATGTGGGAAAAACCACTAGAGCCTTACACATCAGAATAGAGGAACATGGCCGGAATATTACAAAAGGATTTGAGAACCATAGTGTCTCATTACATTATAAATCTTTCCACAATTGTGAGTTTAAAAACACGATATTCCTAGGCATAAAAAAAGTAGATAAGGACTGGAGGGGAGGCAATTTTGATACAAAAATGAGCAAGCAAGAAATGGAGTGGATTTTTAAACTTAATACCCTAATTCCAAACGGGTTGAACGCAGATTTTGAGATGTGCCATTTCCTCAGATAGATCCCCACCTTCCTGTCCCCTCTCCCCTATTCTCATTTTCAATTTTATATTCTTACCCATATATATATTTTTTTATACAATTTTTTATACACTTTTGTATACACTTTTTTAAATAACGTTTATACACCTAATATGGTATCTACATATTCTTTACAATATCAACGTAAGCTGAGAGACATTTTTAGACCTATATGGTTTTATATTATGGTTTTATATTATTATACTGACGACTCTGATTTTTATGAAGCATTTTAGGGGAAGTATTTCATTCTTATATATGTCACTATGGCCATCACGGTTTCACTTTTTAATATTTTGTATTTTAAATTCATGCTAAGCACCTTAAGTGGTTTGTTTTAATCTAAGCAATTTTAGTGATGTTTTATTCGATATACTGTACCCCAATCACCCTAGTAGTTTGATCTGCATGATCTATTAATACCTCAGGTGCTTATGAATGATTTATGTCTAACTTGGTACTATTGTGAGTACATAAAATACACTTCAAGTGGTTTATTCTCATGTAGTCTTTCAATATCAAGATGTAGAAATATATAAATGGATACTTTTAAGATTTGTAAAACGTATAGAAAGACTTTCAGAATGAGAGCTTACAATCTTTATTCAAAGTGGAATAAAATTATATATATATATACTTAGTGAGACGAACATTAATAAAATGTAAAGTATTATAATGTGTACCATTGTTAAATAGAACGAATTATAAAATATGGAAACAAAGACTAATGTGTACCATACTGATATAAAGTTAAAAGGAAAGAACATATTAGTGAACTTTTTCGGAATATATTCTCATCCTCTCTCTCTCTATAACCATGCCGATCCGGAAACACCTACGTATGAACCGCACGGTGGAACGCATGAAAACACCGGAAACACGTCACACCGGAAGTGATAAACACGGAAGCGAAACGAAAAAGAGGCTTGACACGCAGGGCGTCAACGTTGCCATGACGATAGCCCGCGAAATTAAAGAGCCCACAAAACAATTATTTGAACAAAGAGAAAGGTATATAAAGCAGGAACCAGTCCAAGGATCTTCATAAAGACTTTTTGATCCAGCTGAGGAAGCCTATTAGGCGAAACGCGTCCTGGAGACTACAATTATTGGACTCTTTTATTTTTGCCTATATAGTATTTACTTGTATTAGATTATGTTTTAAAGTAATAGTATAATAAATATTTTTTACCAAAATACTATTGGGCAATTCTTCCTGCTACAAGAAAGAAGGATTGTGGTCCTTAACCACATATGCTGTTCCATTGAGCCTATTCTGAAGGCTCTGGGTTTGTGAGTACCACATCTATTATTTTACTTATTTTAAAGAACTTCAAAGGTACTGCACTATATATGCTCTGTATCCTAGATCGGAAATAAGAAGGATAAAGGTTCCCCAAGAAGGGAGAGGGTCGCCTTTACGGACCCTGCAGGCGCAAGAATTGAGCTAAAACCTTTTAGCTCTTCAGAGTGTGAGTGGGAATATTCTCTTATACATACTACATTGTGTATTTTACAGTTTTACGCTATGATATGTTTTTTATGTTTATATTTTTAAGGAAATTATATCAAGGTTAAGGTTCCAAGAAACGTTTATATTCAGGTACATTTACACTCCTTTAGAATTATCTCCTGTTTCCACATCTTGAGTTTAATATAGCGCTTCACCATCACTCCGTATTTTATATATTTAAACAGATAAAAAAAAAAATTCTACAGTCAAAACTAGGTGGGGGGTCGGGTAGAAATTGCAAGGGGGATAGTGGGTGCAAAGGTAATAGGGGCTTTAAAGGGCCACTATAGGCACCCAGACCACTTCAGCTCAATGAAGTGGTCTAGGTGCCAGGTCCATCTAAGGTTAACCCTGCCTGCTGTAAACATAGCAGTTTCAGAGAAACTGCTATGTTTACATATGGGTTAATCCAGCCTCTAGTGGCTGTCTCATTGACAGCCGCTAGAGGCGCTTCCGCGCTTCTCACTGTGATTTTCACAGTGAGAAGACACCAGCGTCCATAGGAAAGCATTGAGAATGCTTTCCTTCAGCCGATGACGTCCGAGGAGGAGAGTCCCCAGCACCGAGGGAGCCCGGCGCTCGAAAAAGGTAAGCGTTTAACTCCCTCCTCCCTCTAGAGCCCGGTGTGAAGGGGGCCATGAGGGTGGGGGGACCTATTAATACTATAGTGGCAGGAAAACAAGTTTGTGTTCTTGACACTATAGTGGTCCTTTAATGAATGCATGGGGTAATAGGGGATGTAGTGGGTGCAGGGGACATGGGGGCTGCGGAGGGAGATAAAGACTGTAGTGGGTGCTCGTGGCATAGGAGCGATCGTGATTATAGGGGCTGTAGTGGGGGCAGAGGCTATAGTGGGGCAGTGGGTAATAGGGGCTATAGTGGGGGCAAGGGGTAATAGAAGCTATAGTGGGTGCAGGAGAGGGATATGGGTAGTGGTAGATGCAGGGGTGGGATAGGGACTGTAGTGGTTGCATGGGGTTGGAGGCTGATGTGGGTGCAGAGACCATAGAGCCAATAGTGGGTGAAAAGGGCAGTAGTGGGCATAGGGCTGCAATGGGTATGGGTCTGTAGTGGGTGCAGGCTGTAATAGGCCTTTAGTAGATGCAGGGGGTATAGGGGCAGTAAGGGATATAGGGGGTGCAGGAGTATAGGGGCTGTAGTGAGTGCAGGGGGTATATGGGCTGTAGTTGGTGAAGGGGCTTTTAGTGGGTTTAGAGGGCCTAAGGGCTATCGGAATTAGAGGGGTTGCAGTGGGCACAGGGGCTGCGGTGGTAAGTGGGGCTGCAGAGCTGGAGTGGTTAAATGGGCTGCAAGGGAGAGGCTGCAGTGCACGGGCTAGAGGGCCTGTAGTCGGCAGAGGGGCTGCAGAGGCTAGAGGGCCTGTTGTGTGAAGTGGAGCTGCAGGGAGTAGTGGGGCTGCAGAGCTGTAGTGGTTATAGAGACTATAGTGGGTGCAGGATGTAGAGGAGCTATAAAGGGTAGAGAGGTTGTAGAGGTTGCAGGAGGTAGAGGGGCTGTAGTGGGTAGAGGAGCTGTAGGGTTAGAGGGCTTGTGGGGGGTAGGAGGGCTGTGGTGGACAGTGGAGCTGTAGGGGGTAGTGTGGCTTTAGAACTGTAGTGGATAAAGGGGTAGAGGGTCTTTAGTGGGTAGAGAACTGTAGTGGGCAAAGGGGCTGTAGGAGGTAGAGGTGGGGCTGTAGTGGGTAGTGGAGCTGCAGGGGGTAGTGGAGCTGCAGAGCTGTAGTGGGGAAATAGGCTGCAGGGGGTAGAGGGGCTTTAGTGGGTAAAGGGGCTGTAGTGGCAGAGGGGTTGCAGTGGGCAGAGGGGTTGCAGTGGAGCTGCAGGGGGTAGTGGGTAAAGGGGCTACAAAGGAATGGAGGAGCTGCAGTGCAGGGGGCAAAGAAGCTGTAGTGGGCAGAGGGGCTGCAGAAGGTAGAGAGGCTGCAGGAAGTAGAGGGATAGGAGCTGTGATGGGGCAGTAGAGGGGAGCATTATATACATTTTTAATAAAAAAAAAAAATAAGTGATTTATTCCCCCCCTCCATGAGCCTTACATTTGGCCAAAGGGGTGGGGAATGCTGTCTCTCCCTGAAGTGCTGCCTGTGATCAGTGATCAGGCAGCTCCGCAGGGCTCCCTGAACTTTTGACACATTATGTCATTTCCTCTATAAGGAACCGCAGCACATTACAGACAGCTCTCCTGCTGTGTTGATCTTCCAGGCAACTGAGAGGCAGCCTAGTGGGTCTTTGTGAGGAACCCTGTCTCTCAGTGTGCCCAGCAAGGGGAGAATGTATTTTGTAACAGGGGCCAGCAGAGTGCTGTGCAGGACCCTAACTGACTGCAGGCTGGCTGGGGAGATTTTTAACACCCCAGTTAACCTGTTACTTTCCAGCAGCATGGGCAGGACCCCCAGAACCTCGGGCCCTCGGTCCATGACCGATTTGCCCGAGTGCTCAGTCCGCCCACCTGTGTAGGCCCAGCAATGATGGCTCTTGTGCAGACTAACACACACAGTAGGCAGCCAGCACTCTCAAAATACTCACAATTAAAGGGACACTCCACACACCTAAAGTATTCTAGCTTGCTGAAGTGCTTTATGTTTGAAGAGTGTGTCCTCTTTTTTTCCATTTAACAAAAGTGTAGAATTCAATAGAAATTGATACTTTTATAAATTAACCTTGTTTGTCAATCAGACCACTCCTGTTACTTCCTGGTTGATTCAAGAGGCAGACAATTTTCCAGAGCACCTGCCTTGCAAAGACTTCTCATTAAGCTGCGTTGGGAAGTCTGTGATTGGACAGCTACAGAAAGTCTGGGCTGGGGAAGAAGGAGAGGGGGGGAGGAGGCCTTGCAGACAAGAGAACTGCAGCTTTTGCAAGTGGTTTTGAAATATACCACCAATAAAGAAATGCATAATTAAAGGGATACTATAGACATCAAAACAACTTAAGCAGTTTTAGATCATGCCCCTGCTTCATTGAACTAAAGTTGTGTTGCCTCATTATGCCTGTCGTGCTGACAGATGTAAATTTTGCAAAGAATCGATATTAGGCAGCCCAGAACAGAATTACGGGCTGAATAAGTCACGTGTGCCAGGGGTGCAACAAGCCTCTGGGACAAAAGTTTATATATCTCTGTATGTGCAGCATTTCAAGCAGAAGAACTGCACATACAGATTCCTATCACAATGACCACTTATAAAAGCAGATGTGTTTATGCTTCACCCTTCAAGTAAAAGAAAAGAAAAATTTTAATTTATTTAGAGAGCATACAAATAAAAATTAAAACGGGCATTTGTGAATGATAATATGTTTAATGGATTTTCAAAAGAGTGAAGGAGGTGGATGAGTGATAGAGGAATTTTATGCTATATATTCAGAAGGTTAAAGCTTTCATTAAGACGCATAATTAGTTAATCATTTGATGTCTAGACAATGAATAATACTGGCAACAGAGTACTGAAGCACTAACCTGGAAACAAAGCTTTTTATAACTTCAAGAAGCACTTGTACAGGGAGTGCAGAATTATTAGGCAAGTTGTATTTTTGAGGATTAATTTTATTATTGAACAACAACCATGTTCTCAATGAACCCAAAAAACTCATTAATATCAAAGCTGAATATTTTTGGAAGTAGTTTTTAGTTTGTTTTTAGTTATAGCTATTTTAGGGGGATATATGTGTGTGCAGGTGACTATTACTGTGCATAATTATTAAGCAACTTAACAAAAAACAAATATATACCCATTTCAATTATTTATTTTTACCAGTGAAACCAATATAACATCTCAACATTCACAAATATACATTTCTGACATTCAAAAACAAAACAAAAACAAATCAGTGACCAATATAGCCACCTTTCTTTGCAAGGACACTCAAAAGCCTGCCATCCATGGATTCTGTCAGTGTTTTGATCTGTTCACCATCAACACTGCGTGCAGAAGCAACCACAGCCTCCCAGACACTGTTCAGAGAGGTGTACTGTTTTCCCTCCTTGTAAATCTCACATTTGATGATGGACCACAGGTTCTCAATGGGGTTCAGATCAGGTGAACAAGGAGGCCATGTCATTAGATTTTCATTAGATAAACTTCTTTTATACCCTTTCTTGCCAGCCACGCTGTGGAGTACTTGGACGCGTGTGATGGAGCATTGTCCTGCATGAAAATCATGTTTTTCTTGAAGGATGCAGACTTCTTCCTGTACCACTGCTTGAAGAAGGTGTCTTCCAGAAACTGGCAGTAGGACTGGGAGTTGAGCTTGACTCCATCCTCAACCCGAAAAGGCCCCACAAGCTCATCTTTGATGATACCAGCCCAAACCAGTACTCCACCTCCACCTTGCTGGCGTCTGAGTCGGACTGGAGCTCTCTGCCCTTTACCAATCCAGCCACGGGCCCATCCATATGGCCCATCAAGACTCACTCTCATTTCATCAGTCCATAAAACCTTAGAAAAATCAGTCTTGAGATATTTCTTGGCCCAGTCTTGACATTTCAGCTTGTGTGTCTTGTTCAGTGGTGGTCGTCTTTCAGCCTTTCTTACCTTGGCCATGTCTCTGAGTATTGCACACCTTGTGCTTTTGGGCACTCCAGTGATGTTGCAGCTCTGAAATATGGCCAAACTGGTGGCAAGTGGCATCTTGGCAGCTGCACGCTTGACTTTTCTCAGTTCATGGGCAGTTATTTTGCGCCTTGGTTTTTCCTGGTTTTTCCTATTTTGAATGAAACGCTTGATTGTTCGATGATCACGCTTCAGAAGCTTTGCAATTTTAAGAGTGCTGCATCCCTCTGCAAGATATCTCACTATTTTTGACTTTTCTGAGCCTGTCAAGTCCTTCTTTTGACCCATTTTGCCAAAGGAAAGGAAGTTGCCTAATAATTATGCACACCTGATATAGGGTGTTGATGTCATTAGACCACACCCCTTCTCATTACAGAGATGCACATCACCTAATATGCTTAATTGGTAGTAGGCTTTCGAGCATATACAGCTTGGAGTAAGACAACATGCATAAAGAGGATGATGTGGTCAAAATACTAATTTGCCTAATAATTCTGCACTCCCTGTAGTTTTATGCAATCTTAAAGGACCACTATAGTGCCAGGAAAACAAACTAGTTTTACTGGCACTATAGGGTCATTAGGTTTCCCCCCCTGCCCCCACTCTCAGGGCTCCCCTCCTGCTGGGCTGAATGGGTTAAAACCCCTTCAGCCACTTACCTTTCTCCAACGCTGGTGACCTCTCCTCCTCCTGCCGACGTCAGTGCCGAATGTGCATGCGCGGCAAGAGCCACATGCACATTCAAACAGCCCATAGGAAAGCTCAATGCTTTCCTATGGACGTCCAGCGTCTTCTCCCTGTGATTTTCACAGTGAGAATCGCGGAAGCGCCTCTAGCGGCTGTCAGTGAGATAGCCTCTAGAGGCTGGATTAACCCTAGTGTAAACATAGCAGTTTCTCTTAAACGGCTATGTTTTCAGCTGCAGGGTTAAAATTAGAGGGACCTGGCACCCAGACCACTTCATTGAGCTAAAGTGGTCTGGGTGCCTATAGTGGTCCTTTAAGGTGTTCAAAATGTGTCTCTTTCATTGTGGTATGAAAATGAATCAATATCAGCTTGCTACTTTGATACAATCAATAAAAGGTCTGGTATATACTGAAACATTGTTGTGAAGATACACAGTATCTTAATGTGATAATCCACGTTATGTGTAACAGGTTAGGTTTCAATATAATCATCAGGTTTTTTTTTCTGGCACCAAAAATAAATCTTATCTAATTGGCTTCTACAGAGCTTCCTGTGTCTGAATCTCTTTATTTTTTCCTCTGACTTTTTTTTATAAATGTTTTCATAAAATACATAAGGAAAAGTAGAGAGCTGTTTTCTTATGTATAGCAGTCAGATTGGCAAAACTTGACAATGGGTGGAACTTGAAGCATGGTTCCAGGCCTCCCAGTCCAATGGGTGGACACGACTCTAATGGGTGGACACAATTTAACATGACTCACGCTACGCTCAGGACACTAGGATCCTGCAGAGAGTGCTAAAACAGCACTCTGTGCTTGGCCTGCCCTTAGTGGGCTGGATTACATGATGGCAGGCAACCTATCGTGCAATTATAGCAGGCTGATCTGCCAATTCTTTTGGTGGCACCACTTTCTGGGTGGCACAATGATGAAAAAAAAAAACAACCAAACAAACAATAAAACAATGACTGTGCTGCTTTAAGTGTCAATAGTGGAAAACTGAAACTGACCTACAACTCTACGACACCCTTAAACTCTTGCTGCACCCAAAAAAGCTATGCTATGGAGGGAGTTGTGGGATAAGCTTAGCACTGCTATGAAAGTTTCAGAGAGTACCATGAATGTCACTTTCTAGCATGAACAGAGGAATGCTAGGAAAATCCCAATCTGTCACAATATCCCTAGAGTTCCCTCATTAAATGCAAAACAGAAGAAGCACAAGAAAAGAACATGCAACGCACCTTCGTACTGTGGTTTTAATAAAGTACATCCGTAAATGTTTCTGGTCGCAGATCCTTTATCAATGTGAAATGCCCTTCATTTCCCATTGATAAAGGGTCTGTGACCAGAAACGTTGTAATGTATGTCCTTCATTAAAACCACATCATTAAGGTGCCTTGCATGTTCTTGTATTATGCTTCTTCTGTTTTGCATTTATTGGTTTTACTGTTTGGAGCTATAGTGGGCTTAGAACTAGCTGCACAGAAGTGAATGTATGGAGTTCTATTTTTTTTAATTTCTTTGATGGTACCTTATATTGTGGTACTGCAGTATTCTTTACCTACATTTTTTGTTTGTCTTTATATAAAGTTCCCTCGTGAGGTATACCCATTACAAATGTTTATACACATACTGTAGCAAAACTCAAGGTGTCCAAACCCAATTAAATAGAAAACTACCTTATTTAAAGTAAAACATTACTTCCCTAGTGGAGCCGAAATCTCCATGCAGAGGCATACCAAGGTGATCTGGCACCTGGGGAGGAAATGTATAAATTATCGTTGTCTCTGCCACTAACACCATTTTGTTGAGGAAATTACAAACATATGCACATACCCAGAATCATATATACACACATGCAAAAACTCACAGAGACACATACTCACATTAATATAAACACACTCTCAAATTTATGTTAACATGCACATTCACACACACATATACTCACATTCATACAGCCACACATATTGACCGTTATCCCTGGGTTCTAGTGGTTTGCTGTTGTGAACAGTCTGTGTTGAACAGCATCCTGCAAATCTGTATGGGAATTGGGGCTGGGTTGAAGTTACATTCCAATTTTTGGCATTAGTACAGGGTGGTGAGGGAGCTGTGCAGTCAGAGCACAGACTGATTTCAGCAGCTCCTCAGGTGCTTATGAGGTCTGCTAAATGGAGTGACAGGCACATGCCGCGTGGCAACCCCTACCAATAGGCATGTGCCTGCCACCTGTCACTCAGGGTGGACCACCCCCCCACATTAGTATGATACTGGATCCATTTTTGGATCCATGTATGTGGAGCTCTCTGGCCCTTTTAACGACATTCATGACGTATGGTTTTATGGTGGTCTAGTTCAACAGAGGAATCCAATCTCTGCTGCTGTCTACTCTGCTTCCTCAGATGCAATGGTGTCAGAAATATTGGCTACAGTTGATATTCCGGATCTTGATTTCCATGATCTACATTGATGCAACCATTCTTTAGCTAGACAGCTGTGCCCTTGTTTGGCATAGATATCTCCTTCCCTAATCCCTTCTGCTATATTACACCATATAATGGTGCAGCCTAGAGCACATACCTCTCAATTTCCCACTAAAGACCCTCAACCTTACACACAAAGTTTATGAGTGGGGGTCAATTCACCATCATATAAAATGGTGTGCATAAGGTTATTCACCAGTTTGTGATGCCACAGCTCACATGGTGACACCATCGCAAAGGCTACAGACAAAAAGTCATGGTTATATGAGAATATCGTGTATTTCTTTCACAGGATTCTGCTAGACATCGTTTATAGATCACTTTGGTTCTTTGTTCATTTAGTTCAACAGATTTATTTGGTAGTTGGTGTTAAGATTATGTTTGGATCTGGCTGGCCCATTAACAATATGAACCTTCTAAACCTTTCAATGCATACAATACAATGGTTTCTACATGAAAGTCTCAGACAATAAAAAGTTTCCTGTTTATGTTATAATGTTCTGCATTTGCATAGATCTCATCTATGATTTCTCAGCACTCCCTCATACACCTTAATCTGGAATATAAAATACAGGTTCTTCCTCTATTCTGAGCCAATGTCACCTACTGGCAGGTCACAAGACATTTCCGACAGCCCAATGTTTCAAACACCTCTCACACAAGCAGGTTTTCACATACCACTCACTAGAATGACAAACTAAGCTTCGGGGCCAAAATTTACCTGTTGAGACTTTTTACCAGTCCTTTTAAGAAAATTTTTGTTAATTTTTTTTGTCATGCATAGGACAGTAGTCATGACAAAAAAAAAAATGATAACAGTAGATATATGAGCATTTTTATTGGTAAATATCACAGTATATTTGAAGAGTGTCACAGTCGTATAATTCAATTACAAATAAAACCATATCTATAAAATTCGTGAAATAAAATTCTCAAAGTATCAGTTGTTGGCAAACTCAAATGGAGGTTTCCAAAGAAATATACTTTCATTACAACATACGGGTACTATTCCAGCTAATTCCCATGATGCACTATGAGTTCCAATGGTAGCAAATATAATGGAATAGAACCAGGGCCGGACTGGGACAAAAATTCAGCCCGGGCAATTAAAGGCAGAGCAGCCCACTATTAGGGGCGGGGCCAGAAAGGGGGCATGTCATGTCACCACCATTGACACGCACACCCCCTTGCCCCCCACCAAATGAGTATGTTAATGTGACGCTCCTCCAGAGCTAAAATAAATGGCATGAGTTTTTTTTTGGGAGGGGAGAGGGTGGTTTGAGTTTGTGCTGCGTTTGCTGGCGATTCGTCTCTGGTGTCCTCAATAGTGGGATACCAGAGATCAAAACAGGAACCGGACTGTTAAAGAGTGTTGTGCATGTGTGGGGATGTTCCTTGTGTTGTTGTATATGTTTGGACGTTGCATGTGTGTAGAGCAATTGTGTATGTGAAGGGGTCTGTTTGTGGCGTACTGCATGTGGCTAGGGGCTGTAGTGTCTGTGTCTCTGGGTTGTAAAGTATGTGTGTTTGTGTGTGTGTATTTATATAGGGCCTGTGGAGTGTGTGTTGTACTGTGTGTTTGTGAGTGTATCTAGGGGCTCTAATGTGTGTATGCATATAGGAACTGTAGAGCACATGTGTATAGGGGGGATAATGTATGCATAGGTGGTGTAGTCTGTGCCCAGGGGGTGCAGAATATGTATTTATAGGGGATATAAATTAGTGTAGGTGCATGCAGGGGGTGTAATGTGTGTGTTTATAGGGGTATAACGTATGAGAGTGCAGGGAGTGTAGTGTAGGTTTATGGGGTATAGAGTGTGTTTAGTGTGTGTATGTGAGTGCCAGGGGAATCGTGTGTATATAAGGGGTATAGAGTGTGTGTAATGTGTTTGTGTGTAAGTGCAGGAGGTGCAGTGTAGATATAGGGATATAGAGTGTGTATTGTGTGTTAATGCAGGGACTGTAGTGTGTATGTAGGGGTATAGAGTGTATGCAGTGTGTTTGTGTGTTAGTGCAGGGGGTGTAGTGTGTTTGTGTGTTAGTGCAGGGGGTGCTGTGTGTGTAGTGTGTTAGTGCAATGTTTGTTAGTGCAGGGGAGCAGTATGTTTGTGTGTTAGTGCAGTGTGTGTTTGTGTTACTGCAGTGTGTGTTAGTGCAGTGTGTGTTAGTGCAGGGGAGCAGAATGTTTGTGTGTTAGTGGTGCAGTGAGTGTTAGTGCAGTGTGTTTGTGTGTTAGTGCAGGGGAGCAGAATGTTTGTGTGTTAGTGGTGCAGTGAGTGTTAGTGCAGGGGTGCAGTGTGTGTAGTGTGTTTGTATGTGTGTAATGTGTTTGTGTGTTTATGGCCTTAAAGTATTATTATTAAAAAGTAAAAAAAAAAAAAAAAAATCATTTTAACTTTGCAGGGGGGGAGGGAGCATTCACATACCTGGTGGTCCAGTGAGGGGGCTACGCCACACACACACATCCCTGGCGGTCCAGCGGCAGGTAATTCAGTCTGTACCCCGCAGGGTACAGACCATCTCTCTCTCTCCCTCTCGCGAGCGCCGTTTTTTTCAGAGCGTTGCCGCCGGTTACCATGGCAACGCTCTGATAATCTCGGAGCTCGCGAGAAGAAGATAAAGGAAGCTGCTCGCTCCCCTCCGGCCCGTGATGGGTTAGACCTCCATCTTGGGGCCGGTGCTGCTGCGCATGGGCCGGCAGGGGAGATCTCTTGGTCTTTCCTGCCGGCCTCGGCCCATGGCCATCGCGGCCCACCGGGCATTTGCCCGGTTTGCCCGATGGCCAGTCCGGGCCTGAATAGAACAACTAAATGGAGGAACCAATGCATTTGGGTCCATGCACTGCAACCTATATTAAATATACACAAAGCCATAGATGGGACTTGGAATGTGTTTCAAAGTTGTGTGAATGCCCTGTGTAGTTTGAGAAGGTGACTGTAAACATCAATTTATTTTTAGTGTTGGGAGGAATGTCTCAATATTTACAAAGGAGAAGTATTCAAGGGTCTGCGGGAACTTTTTTTTGTTCATTTCTCTTGAAATTATGCAATTGAATGAAACATTAAAACTGTTTGTAACTTTTCATGTGAATTTCCATTTAATTTTCCATTTTTAGCAAATTACATCACAGTCCTTTTCAGACGAGGAACACATTGAATATGAGGAGAAATTTAAACATTACCTAAATTCACCTCTTTTATAATCATTTATAACAATGGTTGACAGTGAGCCAAGAGGGAGACACCCAGCTTCATGATAAAATCTGTGGATTTCTGCATTTAATTCTATTTTTCACACCTCACAAACACATAGTTGTTAAATATATGGGATAATTAAAGAAAATATTAAACATCCTGACAAGTGACAGTTCCCTTTTAATTGTGGCTGCATGTGAGGTCTCCTCAAGGAAGCCCACCATATCTGAAGATAGTCCTCCTCTCTCCATGCATTTTGAAAACATTTCAAGCCAAAATAGCTTTAAAGGGACAGGTATCTCAAAAGTGATCAACAAGATGCTTTAAAATATAAAAAAAAGCAAAAAATAAAATAAAAAGTAATAATAAATAAAATAAAATAAAAAATAATAAAGTAAAATAAAATAAAATTAACCGGTAGTTAATAAACGACATAAGAAGAATATAAAAGAACCACATGATAAAAATGCCCGACTTTTTATTTATTTTTTTAAATGTGGGTTACACTAAGCCATATAAAAAGAATTATATTTAACCAAGTGGTTCATGGTTTAGGCATTTCCCCAATTCCTTTCTTAAAATGAGACGGACAAAAGCTTTATCGTTAGTGTGCCTTAACGGAACACTAATATGAAGAACACAAACCTGTAAAAATATAAAAAACACTGGGGCAGAACATGAATGCTCTGATGTTAATAACCTGACTAGTCTTTCACCCTTGAACCCAGAACTATTAGGGACTTATGCGCTGGTGTCAGCCTTATGTGCAATGTTTCAATACAAGTGCCGTTGGATACTGCAGTTTAAAGTCACCATGCCAGTATAGTTCTTGCAATTGTTTGTGGACTGTAACACGGTCATTCATTGGCACAGTGTGCAATTGTCAACGTGATTAAGGCAGTTGTAAATCTTATTATTATTATACCCTAAACCTTTGTGCTACGTTAAAGTGAAACAACCATTGGGATTCATAGGTAGATTTCACCCCTTAGATTTGTGCCAACATCTATAGTTTCATTAAATTAAATCTTATTCGAAATATGGGGTGTAAAGGTAGCATATAAAAAAAGGTTGACATTTAGGATCATTTTTATGCTCTGCTATTGCTTGACAAACTTAAAATTAAAACTCTCTAAAACACAAACATAAGCAACATTCCTCTTAAAATAATTTTTACTGTCAAATAAATGTTTTTGCCTTTCTTTTTAATATTTCTATTAGTTTATTTTTGAAAAACACAGATGAAATATGGTATATTACAATTAAACTCATTGAGCCGAGGAAGGACCATCTTGAGAAAGTGGATCGAGTATTGTTAAAAATGGCACTGCTGTGTTCCTTGCCCTAAATTCAGTCTGCATTGGTAAGCATGCTAAATAAGGTGGAGTACGATTGCCGAGACATCTGCAGAACAGCAGTTAAGAAACTGATAATCCTCCAAATGTTTTCACCACTGACACAATAGTCATGTTATCTCACCCTCAAATATCCAACTGTTCACAAGTAAACAGTGTGAGGCCACCAAGCCAGCTGTTTCCTACACAATAACCTTATTTAGCCCAGCAAGGGTGCCCAGTCATCTCTTCAAACAGCTCTAGAGCCTGTGGGATTCTAATAGCTCTATTTACATATAGAAAGAGACACGCAGTAAGGCAAATATAAACACAATATTCTATGGTGTTACAACTCTGTTTGAAATAACTACAAATATAACAAGAAATGCATACACAGTTAAAGAGAATAAGCCCTTTAACACTGTAATGGTAGAAGGGCATATTTCATTTATACCCACCTTGCTTGGCATAGTATAAACTTGGCATGCATGTGTTTGGATAACACACCTCCTTTGTAGCTGTGTAAGTAATCATAAAGCAGCACTGGAATAAAGGTGTGTAAATTACCTTTTACATTGATTTTTTTTTTAACTGGTGGAACCTAGCTGGAATTAATAGTTAATACTAGTTCCTCACTATAAAACACTTTCAGGGTTATTCAAAGTGGTAAATTGCTGGGAATTCAGAGTTCATTTAACAGTTTACGATAAAAATAGGCCAAGAGTTGTCACCAGAAATGACGAAATTCTAAAATAATATAAAATTTTAATTCAAGATAGATTGACTTACATTTTTCTCCAATTTGGCTATTTTGGCCTAAAATTTGAAATTTCACTTTAGTAAATAACCTTGGGATTAAATTAGAATATAGCGGACTATGAAAGTGTTTACAGTTTATTTACGGTTAAAATGTTAAATCAATTTGAATATCCAACAATTTCCACTGTGATTAACATTGTGAGAATCACGGCAGTCGGGAATTAGGACGAAAAGGATTTGGGTGACCCAGTTTCAAGAAAAGTGAGAGTTGGAAGATATGTTATGCTACACTGGACAAGTAGTCGAAGAAAGTGCTGAATCTATTGTGAAGGTTACTCTCCCTACCACTCCCTTGTAAATCCAGTAGCCAAGTAGGGGAGTGAAGCAGATCTTATTTATAGAAGAGGTGGAGAAGCAGAGCTAAGTACTTAAAGAGTTTTCCTTCAGCCCAGAAACCTATTAACAAGTCCACCCCAGTTTCTTATCATTAGAACCAAGACTGTGTGATAAATATAGACAATAAACAACAGGTGTAATAATGCTAACTTATTCATGATCATTTTGCAAGGTAAGTAATAAGGTGTGAGATGGAATCCCACGTAATATTTCTGCAAAGAAAAAAAAAGAAAAAACAAGCAAATAATGCATCTGGCATCACATAAACAAAGCCAGATGCATGAACGCACTGCCATTAATTATTGTAAGAGACTATTTTGGCATGATTCCTGATGTGATATTTACATATACACACACACATATATACATAAATACTCATACAATCTGGAGGCTCACATTCTGTTCATATGAGCCTAAACCTATCCCATACACGCCTGCCCAAAGAACCTCTGCAGTTATGGTGCTTGAAGCATCCCTTTAAGCAACTACATGATGAGATTTGCAAAGGGAATCTGCAGGGTTCCAAAGTGTTGCGTTCACTAACTATGCATTTTTGTCTGTCGCTCTTCTGATGCATATCTACTCCCTTAATTGTGCCAAAATATTTATTGCTGAGCATTTATCGTGTTACTTTGTGATTGTTTGGTGGGGAGGGGATTATAAATGTATCTCTGAGACGATACTGATTGGCACAGCTCAGTGTTTTGCTGCATGTACACATTAGCTTCTCAATGCTTTCCTGTGGGAAAGCAATGGATTGGCTGAGATTATTATTTAATTTTTATTATTATTTTATTATTTATATAGCGTCAGCAAATTCCATAGCGCTGTACAATGGGTGGACTAACAGACACGTAACTGTAACCAGACAAATGGACGCACAGGAACAGAGGGGTTGAGGGCCCTGCTTGATGAGCTTACATGCTAGAGGGAGTGGGGTACAGTGACACAGCAGGGGTAATTAAATAGGTTGCTAGAAAAGTATTCACTGAGAATGTAGGTTATTTTTGACAGTTGCAGGAGAGGAGCTTTGGGGGGCAGAGGGAGAGAGAAATCAGGATAGGACAGGTAGAATTGAGTGTCATCTGCATATAAATGATAATGGAAGCCAAAGGAGCTGATGAGTTTACCAAGGGAGGCAGTATAGATTGAGAACAGTACGGGACCAAGGACAGAACCTTGTGGAACGCCAACAGAGAGGAGTTGGGGAGAAGAAGCAGAGCCAGAGAAAGAAACTCAGAAAAAGCGCTGGGGGAGGTAAGAGGAGCACCAGGAGAGAGCAGTATCTCGTAGACCGAGATTATGGAGAATGAGAAGAAGCTGTTGATGAACAACAGTGTCAAAGGCAGCAGAAAGATCAAGGAGAATTAATTGTCGCGAGATTTAGCAGCAATTAAATCGTTAGATACTTTTGTCACAGCTGTTTCAACAGAGTGACGAGCACGGAATCCAGACTGAAGCGGGTCAAGCAGAGAGTTGGATTCGAGGAAGTCTGTCAATCTTACATGCACAACTCTCTCAAGGATCTTGGAGGCAAATGGCAGTAGCATTATAGGGCGGTAATTGGATGGGGAGTTGGGGTCAAGGTTGGGCTTTTTCAGAATCAGTGTTATGGTTGCATGCTTGAAGGGTGAAGGAAATGTGCAGGGAGAGATTGAGGAAGGGAAAGAGAGGGAGCCAGGGTGCGGATGAGATATTAGGGAATAGGACTGAGGGAACAGGTGGTGGGGTGGGAGGACCAGAGCAGAGCAGAAACCTCTTCCATTGTAGTAGGTGCGAATGAGTGGGGTTGGGTGATGTATTGGAAGATGTATTGGAAGGGGAGGGAGAGAGGTAAGAGATCTCTTCCCTGATTTTATAAATCTTCTCAGTGAAGTTGCATAGTTTGAGGTAGACAGGGTGGTAGAAGGAGGGGGAGCAACAGGGCGAAGGAAAGCATTACAAGTGTGAAATAGGCATTTGGGTTGGTGGGACGGTGTGCTTATGAGGGTGTTGAAGTAATTTACTTTTGCAGAGGAAGAGCCAAGTATAGGAGTGCAGCATAAATTTATAGTGAAGGAAGTCAGGTGCAGAGTGAGACTTTCTCCAACAGTGTTCAGCAGTTCTGGAAGATATCGGGTCAGCTTGGTGTGCCAGGGTGGTAATTGGGAGTGCCTGCTGCGTTAAGATGTAGGAGGTGCCATGATGTCTAGTTGAGATTAGAGAGGGTTGTAATTGGGAACGCTTGCTGCATTTAAATGCAGGAGATCATCAAGTTTGATCATCTCCGCCAAGTAGTTAGAATGGGGGCGAAGCCAGCAGTATCGAACCAGCGCAGAGCTTGAATAAAGGTGTGCAAATTACCTTTTACATTGATTACAGGGAGGCAGCCACCTAAATCGTGTTTACAGAGCTAAATTGTCAGGAAAACGTTCGTATTCTGGTGCAAAGAGACTGTGCCTACAGTCTCAGCAATGTGAACATTGCCTTTTCCCTATGGGAAGCACTGGATTGACTAAGATCATCGTCACCCAGGACGGAGAGGTGGCCACAGTGAATCCAGTGTACTGTGCGATATTCCGAAGACTCGGAATCTAAACAATTAGAAATACCAATGTGTATTTCAACATTGCAGTGTTTCTTTACGGCCTAAAGAGCAGAATTGGAAAAATTATCCAAGTCACTTTGAAGTCACCTTTGAATTCTCAGGTAAGTAAATAGCCCGGTTAAAGTCTCAGTTTACAGTTCCGGTTTCATTGTGCCCATATGGGTTAACCCTTTATGCACACACAAATACTCCAGCTGACGAGAGTTAACTAACCCCCCCATGGGTCTCACTCATCGTTTGTTAACTCATTTGGAGCCGGAGGGGATTCTTCCACCATACATGCCACAGTCTGTGAGTAAGAAGCTAGCCAACAAGCAACTCTGGCCGTTTCGATTACACCTACCTTTCTAGGTTTTATTTTATCTTGTATATCGTACTGGCCGATTCCTTTGAAGCTAATTCCCAACCACCAAGGAATTCCTTGTTTATCCTAGAAAAGAGAATGGAGAAAACAACTATTCAAACACAGGGACCTATGATGATGAGGACAGCAGAGTCATAGGACCATTCAGGGAACTCTGCTACAACATATAATGATGAAAAGAAAAACATCAAAAAAGCTTTTATCTTCCATAATTTCAAGATTACACCTTTCAGTCTATTAATTACCTGCATAAATTGTCCAACTTCCTAAATATCAATTCATATGAAAGCAGTTAATGTTTTTTACTATGAGTCTAAGTGTTTTATTTTACTCATTAATACATTACTGATTTTTATTTTTAGACTACATCAAAATGTCACTACTGCATACAAAATTGGAGTGGAGTGTATTAACCACAATGCCCATTGCTGTGTTATGGCACATGACAAATTTTGGTTTTATAGATATTTACAGAAAACGCAACATTTAATTTCTAGTCTAGAGCATATTACAATGTGCATATTTAAAGGGGCACTATAGGCACACGGACCATTTTATCTTATTGAAGTGATCTGGGTGCAGTGTCCCTATCCCCTTAACCCTGCATTGTAAAACATTGCAGTTTCAGATACACTGCACTGTATACATTATAGGGTTAAGACAGGTTCCAGACAGCGACTAGAGGCGCATTTTTTCAGAGTTTAACCCCTTAAGGACACATGACATGTGTGACATGTCATGATTCCTTTTTATTCCAGAAGTTTGGTCCTTAAGGGGTTAAAGGAACACTATAGTCACCTAAATTACTTTAGCTAAATAAAGCAGTTTTAGTGTGTAGATCATTCCCCTGCAATTTCACTGCTCAATTCACTGTCATTTAGGAGTTAAATCACTTTGTTTCTGTTTATGCAGCCCTAGTCACACCTCCCCTGGCTATGATTGACAGAGCCTGCATGAAAAAAAAAAACTTGTTTCACTTTCAAGCAGATGTAATTTGCCTTAAATAATTGTATCTTAATCTCTAAATTGAACTTTAATCACATACAGGAGGCTCTTGCAGGGTCTAGCAAGCTATTAACATTGCAGGGGAGAAGAAAATCTTAATTAAACAGAACTTGCAATAAAGAAAGCCTAAGTAGGGCTCTCTTTACAGGAAGTGTTTATGGAAGGCTGTGCAAGTCACATGCAGGGAGGTGTGACGAGGGCTCATAAACAAAGGGATTTAACTCCTAAATGGCAGAGGATTGAGCAGTGAGGATGCAGGGGCATGTTCTATACACCAAAACTGCTTCATTAAGCTAAAGTTGTTCAGGTGACTATAGTGTCCTTCTAACTCTGCTCACTGCACAGACGCATTAGCTCCTTCAACGGTGAAACGTTGCTGGAGAAGTAGATGGAACCAGTGCCAAGGGAGCACAGCACTGGAGTTCAGGTTTTTAACCCTTTCAACACATGGGGGGGGGATGGGGGGGGGGGGGGACAGGCGTGGATGCAGAGGGACACTATTGCTTTAGGAATACAGTTTTGTATTCCTACCACTGTAGTGTTCCTTTAAACACTGTTCTTAGACTCAAAACGTATGTCCTAATTGAATGCTCAAGATTGCAGGACGTTCTATTTTTTAATTGAATACATAGGTAAAACTAGCCTGCATACAGAAGATTCCAGGTTTGAAACATTTTCTATTTTTATATATTTTATGGCGGCAAGAAAGTGCTAATTTTTACACATCCATGGATATAATGGAAGATGAAACAGTCGTGTATATATTATAAACTAGAGACAATGTTGTAGTTATTCACTAGTGACTGTGTGCAAATGTCCCAAAGGTAGTAAAGCAGTAAAGGATTCAAAAGATTCCTCTTATATTATATATATATATATATATATAGGAGGAGACTGCTACACGCATGCCACACAGTCTTATTTCATTCTATTCTAGATGCTAGCAGAACCTCCCCACTACACATAGTACAACATATTTGTAGAAACCAATAGCAATTCTGGGTTTAAAGGACCACTTTAGGGTCAGGAACACAAACATGTATTCCTGACCATATAGTGCTAAACCCACCATATAGGTGGCTTGCCCCCCCCCCCCCCCCCTTAGCCCGTCTATAAAAGTTTTTACAAAAACTCACCTTATTTCCAGCACCGCGCGAGTCCGCTGGCGCTGGCTCCACCCCCTTTGTGACATCATCAAAACGGCAGATTTTTAGCCAATTGGCTAAAATTGGCACAGGGCAGGGTCATATGCTGTTTTGGACAATCAGGACTTCCTCATAGAGATGCATTGAATCAATGCATCTCTGAGGAAAATTCAATGTCCCCAAGCAGAACGTGGGGACGCGGAACGGCAGGGTGCTTACTGTGCAGCCCCGAGCCAGGAAGCCCCTCCAGTGGCCATCTGAGGGGTGGTCACTTGGAGGTGTCCCTAGGGGCAATGTAAACACTGCCTTTTCTCTGAAAAGGCAGTGTTTGCATGAAAATGCCTGAAGGGAGCTATTATACTCACCAGAACAAATACATTAAGCTGTAGTTGTTTTGTTGACTATAGTGTCTCTTGTCTCTAATGCACAATTATTTATCAATCATCAATGTTTCAAGGCAAATATGTACATTAGGGGTGCCCAAAAGGTAGATCCCCAGATGTTGTAGAATTACAACTCCCATGATGCTTTGCATGCCTTTAGAATGCCTTTAGAATGACAAAGCATCATGGAAGCTGGAGTTTTAAAACATCTGGGGATCTACCTTTTGGGCACCCACGATATACCTCATCGTGAGGTCATATAATAGTGTATTTGTTCCATGTATAATAAGCTTGAATGTTCCAATGATGTTGCATCAGTTTGTCTGTAATGAAGTATTAATGACAGACAAAGAATTTTGGACTTAGTATGGATTTCTAGAACTCTAGTTCTGCCTATATCTGTATTTGGAAGTCTATTTTATTATACGCTATATAAAACCTGGCCAAAATTTCAATTTAAAAAAACAATATAAAAAATAAATTAATTCTATTTTGTTCTTGTATTTTCATTTTTTTTTTTTTTTTTACCATGGTTAAAGGAATAGAAAGCAGACAGCATGAAAGCGTCAGTTTAAGTGACACATGCCTTAATGCAATCAGTAATGGCTGTAAAAGGATAAAACTGCTTTAGTATTTTTTCCTGGAATGCTACACCTATTGTTTAAAAAGGATTTTTTTTCTCCTTAAAACACTTAAGGGATCTCATGGAGTTTAGCTTGTCATGCTTCAATTTCCACTTTGAGACGGAACTCTTTGTTCACAAATACGGTCAGTAAGAAATGGATCTCAAAAACAACTTTCAAAAGAAAGAGGTCAAACACAGTCGAGACTGAATCTGCTGTTTGCACTAGCGCAGGTAGAGGCCATTGAACATGGCTCTTTTTCAGGAATAACCAAAATTAACATTGAGTTGTGCAACAGCAACTTACCTAGACAATAGCCAGAAGACATTTTAGGCAATGATGCACTACCGGGTCAGAAACTAGTAAAGTAGATAATGTCCTGAATTGCCTTGATTTGAGTCTAAACAAGGCTTTAAAAGGAGAACCATTGCTTTTCTAGGAATTACACCGTCAAATAAAAACATTGTAATTCAACTTGCGTTGACCTTTTCAAAGGAACTCTCCAAGCATCATAACCACTTTAGCCTTCTGCAGTGGTTAGAGTGTCAGTAGTGCCCTATCGCCCTCCCAGAAAAGTTTGCCAAGCCATTTTAGAACAGTTTGACAAGTTAGCTGGATGTTTTCACCGAGCTCTAATATAGGACCATGCTCATTGGCTTAGATCACTCTGCTGAAGCTCTCAGCCAATGACAGCGGCACTGCTTAGCACAGTGGAGCTAAACGTATTCTCCTGCAAAAACAAAACAAAAACCAAACAACAAAAGACGTGACGCATACCTGAGGCAGCACGCACATGGCAGGACCCAGTTACATTGGCAGACTGTTGTAAAGTGGTTTGAAATTACTTTAGAAGGGCAGAACAACACTCCTGGCAGCATAAACAACACAGCGGACCGCAGTTGCTATGATGCTTGGAATGTTCCTGTTTAAAGATTTTGCAACTGATGTCAAAATTCTACATATTATATAGTGATGTACAGATGGAATTGGGAGCTCTTAATAAGGGACCTTATCTTACCTGTCAAGCATGTCAGTATAGCGCATCTGCAAAGTCTAATTTAATGCAAATTAAAGGGACACTATAGTCACCTGAACAACTTTAGCTTAATGAAGCCATTTTGGTGTATAGAACATGCCCCTGCAGCCTCACTGCTCAATCCTCTGCCATTTAGGAGTTAAATCCCTTTGTTTATGTTTATAATAATAATATACGGAGTACTAGCTTTCACAGTCTTACTACAGTGCACGCAGCAAGTTGCATAGAGATGCAGTTATACAGAAATCACTGCTTTATTACTAAACAATCCAAATAACACAGAAAGGAAATGAAAACCATAAAAAAAATCCAGTGTTACAAACAGCTGTTCCTGTAGTTGACAATATTAATAAAAAAGATCAAACACTGGATATAGGAGTTTTTAGTCTTAGCAATAAATTCCTTATACAATAGCATAACATGTTATGAATGTATTCATGTAGATTTCATAACTGACCTTTACTTTGTAGTAATGAACACCATATGTAGGCAAAGCTTCTACAATTTTCATGTACCTGCAGACAAAAAAAAAAAGAGATAGATCTTGTAAGCAATCTTTTCTGTGATTGATAGACTATTTTATGGAATAGTCTTGTAGGGAAAATACTTCTCATGATAAAACATTTATTGCTAGTGATTTGTGAACAGGCTGTGCCAGGGTTGCAAAATGTATTATTTTTCCAGGTTTCCCTGAAATACAGTGCTTTTTTTAATATGCTGTATGCATGGTTTAGTTATGTGTGTTTAGAACTCTAATCGTCTACTTATCCAACAAATATACATTCAGACTACACTGGAAATTGATGGCACACAAGCTTATAGTGTGACCTCTGGATCCCTAAGAAAATTAAAATCTCAAATGGTGGCCCTTTGTACTTTAATTATTTTTCCTTTTCCCTTTTTTAAGCTTTTCCACCCTAAAATGTTGCAAATGTTCATCATCCCTGTCTATTCTCTACAGTTGTTGGTTTAGTAAATAGCGCCGCTACGTTTTATCTGCTTGTACTTAATGAACAATATCAATACAATATCAACAATATCAATTTGTCAGTAGACAAATGCACTATCGAATGTCTAAGGATAAACAGTCTGTGACAAAAAAAGAAAGAAAGAATAAAATAGTCATAAAAGGAGCAATGACAAACAGCCACTTTTAATGTTAATACAGAACTCCTTTCCTTTGGCGCTCAGCCATTCGTGTACTGCAGTGATCTCAGAAAACCAGGAAGTGAATCAGCCAATAATGACGTTCATTTAACTTTCTATAACCCCAGTTTGAGCATTCAAAAAACACGAGTGGCCCCAAATAGAAAGAAAAAAAAAAACCTACAACTGTACTCTCACATAATACTGTTTCTACAGCCAATTCGGTTTTCTTTTGTACACCACACATGCTCTTTAGTAGAATTCAGATTTACATTAGCTATCAAACCAGAAACTTTTATGTTTCAGGTGAATACACTCCCAGGGATAAAAACACTCCCAGGGGTATTGACGAAGGTTAGAATTTCTAGGAATTCAAAGTTAAGTTAAGAGTTTCAAAAGTCAGACCAAAAAAGGTTTGTTGCTTCCCCTCAAATTCAGACAAAGTCTTATGAAACAATTCCAGTTAGGGTACAACTTACACTGTTTGATATTTCAGTACATCAAAAATAGCCCTATGGCAAACAAATCATGATTATGCACAGTAAAAAAAAAAAAGCTAAAAAAAAAAAAAAAAGAAGAAATCAGTAGCTACGAGTACAGACCCACTGTAGCAGAAATGTTTAGTTCTTCTTGCAATGTTTTCCAGTTATTCCCAGTGAATACAAGTTTTTGTTTTGTTAAGATCTGGTAGTAACAGATTTCTCAAAATGTATCATTTCACCTAATGCAATGTTCAGTCCATCAGGGTATAATCAGATACAAGCTGTGTTGAAACATATCAGCACTTTAAAATTGTGTCAACTAAACTTTTCTATTTGATTGGAGCTTCATTTACCATACAACACATTGCCAGTGTCAAACCATGACATTCATGCTTTTTCTATGGATACAATTGGGACGTTTGATCACTTCTGTGCACAATTCATTAAACCTGTCATTGCCCTCCATTTTTGATATATGCAATTTCTTGGAGACGTAACGGATTTCTCAATTATTCCGCCAGAAAACAGTTTGGTCTCATTTTTCCGCCACTATAAATTTGGAGGTCTCCTGCAATGGAAACTGTCATATTTTAGTTCACTCTTATAAGACTTTAGTAAATATGATCAAAATACCAAGGGGAGTTAACAGACAACTTTCAATGTTCTAAGTGTAGGGGCAATACCTATGTAAACCAATGGAATACCACTGGTGGCTCCTCTACTAGGAATGCCCTATTTTTACACAAACCAAAAGATTCTAACAGGCTGACAGTCATGAATTCTATGTTTAGCAGTGCAGGAGACGCTGGGTTGCTTTATAGAGCAGAGTAGGACCTATGCAAGACTATGTTCATTGGCTGAGAGCATCCGCTAAATGTTTAGCTGTATTCTATAGGGACACCAGGCTTCCTCTGCATGAAGGTGGGTGCTCTAGGGAACCAAGATAAAGTCGTCAAACTGCACACGTGGTTTGATTACCTAGCGTGGGATGGTTCCAAGGCACCCCTGGCATTAGAATCGCGACAGAGGACCATTAATCACATTTTGGTGTGAGTACCTACATTAACAAGAGCATTGCTTTCCTTTGTAAACTAGTTAAAAGAAAACTCCCTTGCCCCTCCTCCCCAAAAATTATTTTAAAAACACAATTGAGTAGATATACCCAATCTTTTGGTCTTTTCTGCGGAATACTCCAATCAGGGGCCGCAATTGCGCACATGCATGCTATCATGGCTTTCCGATGATACTCAACACACCTCATTACTACTGCTCTTCGAGAGGGGAAGAGGAAGGCTGGCTCTAGCACAGCATACCTGCCACTTGTGTTAGTTCTGTGAAGCTAACAGAGCTGAAAGAAAACCGCTCTGGCTTCCTGATCGACAGCCAGGGAGGTGTTTCTGCTCACAATTAGATAACTGCTGAGTTCTAGTAAAATAGACACTTATCAAATTGACCGGCTCCAGACACATAAAGCATTTCAGCCAGACACACAAAGCAAATCAGCCAGCCGGAGTGCTCTATGTGTGTGTAGTGTTCCTTCAATATTGGTCCACTTTTACTAAAGTCTAAATGATTCTGGCTATTTCTACAATGATTAAAGAATTTCCATAAAAATAAAAAAAAATCCCAGTGGATAAGCACTTACCGGACAATTGCTTGCCCTCTGGTGACACCTTTCAACCTCTTACAGTGTTCAATTACTCGATCTTCACTGCAAGAAATCAGAACACGATGATTAATTGAGCGGCACATTCCAGGCATGTATGAAAATACTACACAGGGATTGCTGAAAATGGATGTTGAACTATAACTCTCAGGACTCAAATGCAAGCTTCAGCCAAGCAACGTCTACATCAGATCCACGAAAGTTCTAGAATAACAGCTGTGTATATGTAATATATGTATATGCTGAGTATTTAGAGTAATGTATTGGTTTCTCAGTGCAAGCTGGTCCAGTAATTGTCTTTCACAATCAGTTCTTCCTTGGTTGGGGATGCTGCAGAGAAGCTAAGGAAATAGTCATTTACATATATGCTGAGGTGAGTTTTAGCGATTTTTTTTATAGTTTTGTTTTTTATTTGGGGGGTGGGGAGCTGGATAGGAAGGGTTACGTGAAACACTATTTTTTGTTTGTAGTAACCCTTCAAGTAAGACCACTTAAAAAGCAGTTGTTGTTTACCTACATATACATATATATAGGTTTATAGTGTTGAACAGAGCAGGACATCTAATTGGTTGAGGGATTAAGTTATTATTATTATAACTATTGCCATTTATATAGCGCCAACAGGTTCCATAGCGCTTTACAATATTCATGGGTTTAGTGGTATAGTGGTTATGGTGCTAGGAATGCCCAGACACCCTCCCAAGCTAAATAGTCAAACAACTAACTGAGGTAAGGCACCTCCTCTTTCCACCAAGCTAGTTCGGGAGTGCATGGCTTAGCTCATTAGTTATAAGTGCTCAGCTGACACTCTCAGCCACTGGGTTTCACATAGCCTCCAGAAGACACAGAACCTTCTGCATAGAGCTTCTGCTAGCCCATTTATCACCTAGTGGACCCCAGGTACATTGTCGAAATGTTTCCAAACGATTGACTACCAACTCTTGGAGAGTGCAAAGGCACTCATGGGATCATAAACAATACAGCCCATTGTTATGGTGCTTGGCGTGTTCCTTTAAGCCTGAACCAGAGTTGGAAAAATAAAAAAAATCACAGAAATTTAAAATTGATTTTCAGATGTATAAATTTGGCCTGCAGTTTAGAATTCAAAGTTTAGAGAATTGATGCCTAGTATGCTTCTAAAATCACTATCTAATCTGCCCAATTAGGAATGCAACCTTTTTGGCATAACTTGTAGCAGAAGAAGTTATTTACAAAGGCTTTATTGCCCAAATTCCAGGAATTCCAATTTGCTGTGTTCCCTGCCCCAGGATAACTCCAGTTCACTTCTTAACTGCATTCCCTAAATCTGGTAACCAGGATGTATCAAGTCTTTGTTGTTGTCACTCAAGTGAACAGATTTTAGAAATAAATATACTTGTGCAAATTGGTGTGACCAAAAACTTTGTTTATGTGGAATTAATTTATCCATATGGTGTTTCAGTTTGGACGGATTTCACCCATATGATCGCTTGGGTAAAAATAATTTGAAGGAACCAATAGGTCATGAGAATGAGCCAGTCAGTTTACTGAATAATATATACATTATTATTATTATTATTATTTTATTATTTATATAGCGCCAACAAATTCCGTAGCGCTGTACAATGGGTGGACTAACAGACACATAATTGAGATCAGACCACTGGACGTACAGGAACATAGGGGGTTGAGGGCCCTGCTCAATGAGCTTACATGCTAGAGGATACTATTTATATTTTGTACATGTTTTGCAGTAAACTGATAGGTGCATTTTTTACACTCAGATCAAGTGAGAAGAAGTAACCAAAAGAAATGAGAGGGGACGTAAAAATAAATAAATAAGATAATCTATATTTATAGATTAGATATTCATTAAAAATATAAATAGATTTTTTTTTCTTACTGCTTTTACCCCGCCTCCCCCCCCCCTCTTTATTGGTCACTTGATCTTTGAATAAAATTAACATTGAGAGGCTGTCC
The DNA here is from genome assembly GCF_036172605.1 of Pelobates fuscus. NCBI lineage: Eukaryota > Metazoa > Chordata > Amphibia > Anura > Pelobatidae > Pelobates > Pelobates fuscus. Next base: position 148,580,985 of record NC_086323.1, on the reverse strand, counting down.
CCAAACCATGAATAATACCCTTCAATCATCTCTATTTTTGGTGTCACTCCTGGAACTCAAAATCACGAAACAAACAAAACAGTTTGTCCATTTTAGGTGTTTCATAATATATCCATATGGTGCTTGCAGGTTATGGAATTCGGACGATTGCCAAAATTCAGACAAATTGCAATTAATTTGAAACAGAATGTCTATAAATTAATCCTTAAAATATGAACATTGTTATCAACACACAGCAGCAATGGCCAATGATGTAAACAGCTAGTTGTAAAAAAAACAACAAAAAAACACAACACTACAGATCCCTTAATGTTTTGCCAACTTTAATGCCAGGCCTAACTACTGGGTGCTACATTTTACTCATTCATTGAGATGAAAATACGGTCTTAAAAGTATGAATTTTGACATGTTTCATTAAAGGACCACTGTAGTGCCAGGAAAACAAACTCGTTTTCCTGGCACTAGAGTGTTAATAGGTCCGCCCCCACTCTCAGGATCCCACTCCCGCTGGGCTCAAGAGGAGTTTAGGGGTTAAACACTTTCCTTTCTCCAGTGTCGGGCTTCCTCAGCGCTGGGGACTTTCCTCCCTCTTCCGACGTCATCCGCCGAATGCGCATGCGCAGCAAGAGCCACGCGCGCATTCAAAAATCACAGTGAGAATCACTGAAGCGCCTTTAGCGGCTGTCAATGAGACAGCCACTAGAGGCTGGATTAACCCTAATGTAAACATAGCAGTTTCTTACAGCTGCATGGTTAACCCTATATAACCTTGAGCTGAAGTGGTCTGGGTGCCTATAGTGGTCCTTTAACCCCTTAAGGACCAAACTTCTGGAATAAAAGGGAATCATGACATGTCCCACAAGGGGTTAAGGCGGCACCACCCCCGAACCCCCCCCCCCACCAGCACTTTGTGAAATTCTCATATTGACTCTGTTGGAATTTCCCATAAATCCAACCCAGTCAAAAGATATACTGAGACAAGGTAGGGACTACTTTGCCTTAGTATATTTTCTCTCAATGCTGTACTCTTACAATGCTTTGCTCTTAATGCTGTACTCTCGCGCATGAGCACAGCAGTGATGTCGGCTCCTGTCACTGAAGCGCCAGGAGCAGAAGAGGGCCAATTAGAAGAAGATGGGACAGGTTCAGGTAAGTTAAACTCCCGTTTGCCTGGCCCCCGGCCCCTAGGTCCCCAAATTATGCAAAGTCCCAGACGGCGAGAGTTCCGCTTTAAAAAAAAAAACCAAAAAAACATTTAATGCACACCTAGCCAGTTATGTAGCAGAGAGGGTTAATGATCACAAATTTGATTTTTGAAAATGCCATTTTGCTGACAGAGCATCATGGGAATCACAGTCTGCAACAGCTGGACTGTCGAAGAGTAGCCATTACACCACTGACCAGTGTCACACAGCCAGGCTATTGACCTATTTTTAAATGACATACATAATGTATCAATGCAACTCACTGCAACAGTTAAGTTACTTCCACCCCTAAAACAGCTATGAAATGGCAATACATTGTGTGAGTTACTACAAAGAGGACATAATAGCTGTTCACACAGGTGTACAGATGCCTGTGTTCTATAAACCCTGTAATCACGTGCTGACTGGTAAGAAGGAGAGTGGTTGCACCTGTCGTAAGGTCAGCTTTAGGAATTTTGGTTCATGCTGCTATGAATGATAAGTGTACTTACAGTGAACCTGTCATGCCAGGTTCACCTGAGCGGCTAAAGTCTCTTTAAATAAATATACATTGATAAATTGATCTACTGATGTAATAAAGGGGGTAGGAATACATAAGTCACAATTGGCTGGTGATAGCACCTCAAACTGGGCACATCACCCCCACAGTGAAAATTATTATTACTACTTTTAGTTATAAAGCACCAACATATTTCACAGCATTGTACATTTGTGGGAAAACAGTATAATATACACAGACATATACAAGGTAAAGAGGGCTCTGCGTGTAAGCGGAGATCTAACTATTGAAGCTCTTTTATACAAAGTGCTTAGTTAAATAGCGCATGAGCTTACATTCTAAAGTGCGCCAGCTTTACTGTAGTTGTGATTACCATTTCTGGGTCAATTCCCAAGATTTCCAGCATGAATATTTATGGTCTGTTTGCTCCTACCCAAGATTAAACAGTGCTATGTTTTGAAAATTACCAAAAGGTCACGGTGAAACTTACCAGTATGTAATTGAAGGGTGCTCCTGTAATGTTCTGGTGGGCAGAGCTGGCAAAAGCTTCAGATCTTGCCTTGCATTTTCCTCACTAGAAGAATAAAAAAATAAAATAATGAATGGTTCAATTGCCCAGAGTATGCCAATTATACTCCAGCGTGTTACTTTACACTAGCATATCAGGTTTCAAGACAGTGTCTCACATGGAAAAACAATACAAACGATGAGGTTTCAATACACCTCTAGGTATAACAGGAGGCAGTCCACTCCACCCAGTGCTTCGAGACAGAAACCAAGTTACCAGCCTACAACTAAGGGAGTTAAAGGGACAGCACGACTGAAACTTGAAAAGGGAGTGCATTTAAATATCCTATATGCCATATCGTCATACTAAATGAGATTTGTAGTGACAAACGTTTAGGAGTTCCTCCCTTTTTAAGTATTATTTTGCATCAATATAACTGGGCAAATATGGCAACTCAACTATCATGACTTCTAAAGGGACCTTATTGTCCTCAAAGCTTGAAAAATATAATTTTTTTGTTAGCCATATAGGCATCACCTATACAATTTTTTTTATTATTTATTCTCAATTAGAGAAATCCAAAAAGATACATAGATAAACCTAACTCTTTTTCTTATACAGGCAGTTATCATTGATTACTGTGTTTATCAATATTCACACACACAAAACGTCCCAAGAAGATAATACATTATATAGAACGATAAAAAGACAAACAAAAGTTAGGCTGAAGTAGTTAGTCAAGCTGTAAACATTATCACACACCAGCATCTTTATTATTTTGTGAATAAACTTGTAACAGTCATTACTAAAATATTTACTTTATACAGATACTTATTGGGAGAAAATGATATTTATATAATTTTTAATTACGGTCATCTGTAGAAAATACTTCTCCATAAGTCTAGTTTTGCCTCTTGTTTACAGGAATACTTTATTTTATACTGGAAGGATATAAAACCAACATTGTGAATGGTAGCATTTACAAGCTACGTTATAAACAAATTTAACCCCTTAAGGACATGACATGTGTGACATGTCATGATTCCCTTTTATTCCAGAAGTTTGGTCCTTAAGGGGTTAAGAGATCAACATGGCACCCACAAACTCTCTTTTGGCACCCTGAGTCATCCATCCTTGAACTAAATATAATGGACAGGCCCGGACTGGCCATCGGGCAAACCGGGCAAATGCCCGGTGGGCCGCGATGGCCATGGGCCGAGGCCGGCAGGAAAGATCAAGAGATCTCTCCTGCCGGCCCATGCAGGGCAGCACCGGCCCCAAGATGGAGTCCTGTCTCCCATCATGGGCTGGAGGGGAGAACGCCGAGCAGCTTCCTCCTCTCCCTCTCGCGAGCTCCGAGATTATCAGAGCGTTGCCATGGTAACCCGTGGCAACGCTCTGAAAAAACAGCGCTCGCGAGAGGGAGAGAAACATGGTCTGTACCCTGCGGGGTACAGACTGAATTACCTGCCGCTGGACCACCTGGGATCGGTGCGTTGCGAGGCCCCAAACCCCCTCACTGGACCACCAGGTATGTGAATGCTTCCTCTCTCCCCTGCCAAGTTAAAAGGGAGGGAGTAAATGGTATTATCATTTTTTTTTTAATAAATTAATAATGTGAAGAAGTTGAGCGTTGGGCCAAGCCAATTGAAGGTCTCCCCAATGATGTACAAATTTTGGTGAACAAAATCGTATATGGCCATATCATCCACTATATACACCCCCCTCACATACACACACTACACACACACACACACTGCACCCCCTGCACTAACACACAAACTGCACTAACACACTACACACACTGCACAAACACACTGCACCCCCTGCACTAACAAACACACTGCACCCCCTGCACTAACACACAAACACACTACACAAACTGCACTTACACACTGCACTAACACACTACACACACTGCACAAACACAGTGCACCCCCTGCACTAACAAACACACTGCACCCCCTGCACTAACACACAAACACACTACACAAACTGCACTAACACACTACACAAACTGCACTAACACACTACACACACTGCACAAACACACTGCACCCCCTGCACTAACAAACACACTGCACCCCCTGCACTAACACACAAACACACTACACAAACTGCACTTACACACTGCACTAACACACTACACACACTGCACAAACACACTGCACCCCCTGCACTAACAAACACACTGCACCCCCTGCACTAACACACAAACACACTACACAAACTGCACTAACACACTACACAAACTGCACTAACACACTACACACACTGCACAAACACACTGCACCCCCTGCACTAACAAACACACTGCACCCCCTGCACTAACACACAAACACACTACACAAACTGCACTAACACACTGCACTAACACACTACACACACTGCACAAACACACTGCACCCCCTGCACTAACAAACACACTGCACCCCCTACACTAACACACAAACATACTGCTCCCCTACACGAACACACTACACACACCGCACCCCCTGCACTAACACACAAACATACTGCCCCCTGCACTAACACACAAACATACTGCACCCCCTGCACTAGCACACACACTACACACACTGTACCCCCTGCACTCACACAAACATACTGCTCAACTGCACTAACACACAAACACACAGCACCCCCTGCACTTACACACAGACACACTAAACACACTCTATCCCCCTATATACACACGGCACACACTCTATAGCCCTATATCCACACTACACCTCCTGCACTTACACACAAACACACTTCACACACTCTCTATACCCCTTATATACACACTATACCCCCGGCACTCACATACACATTCTATACCCCCTAAACATACATTACACTCCCTGCACTTTTATGCGTTATGACCCTTTAAACACACATTACACCTCCTGCATGCAAACACAGTAATTTATATCCCCTATAAATACATATTCCGCACCCCCTGTTCACACTACACCACCTATGCATACATCACTGCACCTACACACATGTGCTGTACAGCTCCTATATGCATACACACACTAGAGCCCCTAGATACACTCACAAACACACAGTACAGCTCTTTACATGCACACACTACATCCACTAGGCCAGCACACTCCACAGGCCCTATATAAATACACATACTTTACAACCCAGAAACACAGACTGCAGTCCCTAGCCACATGCAGTACGCCACAAACAGACCCCTTTACACACAATACAACACAAATAGTCTGTTCTACACACATGCAACCTCCAAACATATACAACACCACAGGGAACATCCCCACACATGCACAACACTTTAACAGCCCTGTTCCTGTTTTGATCTCTGGTATCCCACTATTGAGGACACCAGAGACAAATCGCAAGCAAACACAGCGCATGCTTGCGCCCCAAAAGAAACAACATGCCATTTACTTCATCTAAGAGCACTAGATGCTCTGGAGAAGCGTGACATTAACATACTCATTTGGTGGTGGTGACATGACATGCCCCCTTTCTGACCCCGCCCCTAATAGTGGGCTGCTCTGCCTTTAATTGCCCGGGCTGAATTTTTGTCCCAGTCCGGCCCTGATAATGGATAAATACTATCCCCTAGATTAAACTGATGAGCCATAGCATTAAAACCAGTGACAAGTGAAGTGAATAACATGGATTATATTATTACAATGACTCCTCTGACTGATAAGGTATATTAGCAAGTGAACAGTCAGTTATTGAATCACATGTGTTGAAAGCAGGAAAAATGGGCTAGCAAAAAGATCTGAGTAACTTTGACAAGGCACCAAATAGTGATGGCTAGACAACTGGGTAAGGGCATCTCCAAAACAACCAGAATTGTGGTGTGTTTCCAGTATGCAGTGGTTAGTCCCTACCAAAGGTGGTGCAAGGAAGGATAACCAAGGCCCCCAAAGGTCATTGACACATATGGGGGGCGAAGGCTGTTCCGCTCACACAGAAGAGCCATTGTAGATCAAGTTGCTGGAAAGTTTTAAAGGAACACTATATGGTCAGGAACACAAACATGTATTCCTGACCCTTTAGTGTTAAATTAACCATCTAGCCCCCCTGGCTCCCTCTTGTCTCCCTAAATATAGTAAAATCTTACTTGTATCCAAGTCTGCAGCTCCTTGGTCTTACCAGTTTGCCTGTGAACTGCCTCCGTCTGCTGACATCATCAGAAGTGGTGGTCTGAGCCAATCACAATGCTTCCCCATAGGATTGGCAGAGACTGTCAATGAGGCAGATCAGGGGCATAGCCAGCATAAGTACAGCCCTGGCCAGTCAGCATATCCTCATAGAGATTAATTGAATCAATGCATCTCTATGAGGAACATAGGCGTGCGCACGGGGTGTGCCGGGTGTGCCCGCGGCACGCCTGTGAGTCCTGCAGGACGCTGTTCCTGAAGGTACTCTGCCGACCCCAAATGCCCCCCTCCTCCTCCCCTGTCATGGGGGGGGGGGAGCAAGAGGAGATGGACACCCCCCCCGTCGGGCGTCTCTCTCCATACAACAAGCGGCGAGGGAGCTGTGTGTTCTCTGCTCCCTCTCGCCGCGCGCCGTTTGCTGATAACGGAGCCGGAATATGACGTCATATTCCGGCTCCCAGCTACAGCAGACAGCCCGCGTGGCGAGAGGGAGCAGAGAGCACACAGCTCCCTCGCCGCTTGTTGTATGGAGAGAGACGCCCGACCCACTGGACCCCAGGGACAAGTCCACGCCAGCTCTCCAGGTAGGGAGGCTGGGTGGACAATTTTTAATTAAAAAATAATAATTTGTCAATGTGTGTGAGTGTCTGTGAATGTATGTATGTGTGAGTGTCTGTAAGAGTGTTTGTGTATGTGTGTCTGTGAGTGTATGTGTCTGTAAGTGTGTGTGCATGTGTGTCTGTGAATGTGTATGTGTCTGTAAGTGTGTGTGTCTGTGTGCCTGTAAGTGTGTGTGTATGTGTGTCTGTGAATGTGTAGGTGTCTGTAAGTGTGTGTGTCGGTGTGCCTGTAAGTGTGTGTGTATGTGTGTCTGTGAATGTGTATGTGTCTGTAAGTGTGTGTATATGTGTGCATCTGTAAGTGTGTGTGTCTGTGAATGTATGTGTGTGTGTGTATGTGTGTCTGTGAATGTATGTATGTGTGTGTGTCTGAGTTTATGTGTCTGTAAGTGTGTGTGTATGTGTGTCTGTGAATGTATGTGTGTGCCTGTGAATGTATGTGTGTGTGTGTCTGAGTATGTGTGTGTGAGTGTATGTGTGTGTACGCGTATATATATATATATATACATACACACACACACACACACACACGAGTGTATATTTTTTTTTTGGGGGGTGGGAATCTTGGGAGAGATCCCACACTTTAGTCCCCACACTTTAGTCCCCAGGATCTCCCCTGTCGGCTCATGCAGAGTTGGCGCTATCTGAGTGCCGGCTCTGCTCTTAGCCTCCATGGGCCGGCGGGGAGATCAAAGATCTACCTCACCAGCCCACAGCAGCATGGAGGGAGGCAGGAGAGGACCCGGGGAGCTCTAGACAGAAGCTCCGCCAGGTTCCTCTCGCGAGATCTGAGCGCTGCCACGGCAATGCTCAGATATCGCGAGAGTGAACTCTAGCCCCGCATGCTAGAGTTCACTCTCCCTTGGACAGCAAGGATCCCCCCTCCCTACATAAGGTAAGAAGGGAGGGGGTTATTTACTAATCTGCCCTTACCTTCACAATCTCTCCAAACATACAGCACACACACACACAGCACCTACACACATACAGCACCCTAACACAAACAGCCCGCACACACGGCACCCTCACATACACAGCACACAAACAGCACCCACACACACAGCACACAAACAGCACCCTCACAAACACACACAGCACACTCACACACAGCACAATAACAGCACCCTCACAAACACACGACACAAACAGCACCCTCACACACACATATCACACAAACAGCACCCTCACACACACATATCACACAAACAGCACCCTCACACACACATATCACACAAACAGCACCCTCACACACACAGCACACTAACAGGACCCTCACACACATACACAAATACCCTCACACACAGCACACTACCAGAACCCTCACACACAAACCGCACCCTCACCCACATAGCACACTACGAACACCCTGACACACACATCACACTAACAGCACCCTCACACACACACACACACAGCGCACCAGCAGCACACACACACAGCAGTATATGTATGTGTGTGTATATATGTATATGTATATATATATATATATATATATATATATATACACATGCGGCGTGTGTGTTGTGCTTTAGGGTGCACACCCTAATGCAATAGGCTGCGCACGCCTATGATGAGGAAAGTTCAGTGTCTGCAGGCAGATGGTTGAAACACTGAATGGCAGTGCTGCTCACTGTGCAGCACTGCCCCAGGAAGCAGCCATCTGAGGAGTGACCAGTGGAGTTATCACTAGGCTGTAATGTAAACACCGCATTTTCTCTGCCAAAAGCGCCTTCAATAGGGATGTGACCATTAGAACTGGATTATGGAGCAATGGAAGAAGGTTGCCTGATTTGATGAATCACCTTTTCTTTTAGATCAGATGGATGGCTTGGTGCGTGTGCATCACTTACCTGTGGAAGAGATGGCAGCAGGATGCACTATGGGAAGAAGGGAGAGGCAGAGTAATGCTCTGTGCAATGTTCTGTTGGGAAGCCTTGGGTCCTAGCCTTCATGTGAATGTTACATTGACATGTACCACCTACCTAGAGATTGTTGCAGACCACGTACACCCCTTTATGGCTATGGTATTCTGATGGCAGTGGCCTCTTTTAGCAGGGTAACGCACCCTGCAACACTGCAAAAATGGTTCAGGAATAGTATGAGGACATGACAAAGGTCTTGGCCTCCAAATTCCCCAGATCTCAAGCCGATTGAGCATCTGTGGGATGTGATGGAACAACAAATATGATCCATGGAGTCTCCACCTCGCACCTTGCAGGACTGAAAGAATCTGCTGCTAATGTTTTGGTTCCTGATACCACAAGACACATACGGAGGTCTTGTGGAGTCCATGCCTTGATGAATCAGAGCGGTTTTGGCAGCTAGGGGGACCTACAGGATTTTCATTGTGGCTGATTAATGTATAAACTCCACATTTTTCTCACCACATGTGTGTTTAAGACTATCCTATCTTAAATAAAATATGAAGTCACTGACAAAACAGGTCTCAGAAAAGAGAACAAGAACTGTGCTTTTTTTTTACTCTCCAAACAACAGGTGAAAAACATCATGTTCTGATGAAGTTACTGTTAATGTATGATTTCTGTGGAAAAAAAAATAAATAGATCTTTGGCACGGATAGCAAAGATTTTTATTTTCATTTTTTTCACTAGACAAAAGTACCTAAAGTTTATTGAGCTTTCCCAAGCCATTTGCCCCACTGTTGTTAGCTGCAGCGCTGTCCTGAGCGGAGACCAATCCCCAATTTTCTTCACAGATTAAAAAAAATCTATCATGACAGATACTTGAGTTTATTTTACTTTGTTTCATTTTGATTGACAGATACATACATCAGTAGTTAGCTCCTGAATATTTGGAATTTCAAGAATGTAGCATAACATTTGAGCGATTGTGATTCATAAATAAAAAATTCTCACTGAAAATTCCAGTAATTCTCTAACTTTAAACATAGAGGGAACAAGAGTAGCTTCCTTAAGGATATCTGTACATACACATGCACGCACACACGCATGCATGCATGCACACACACACACACACAATCTCTCTCTCTTAAAGGAACACTCAAGTCAATTTAGGAACTGGATTCCCTTTTAGCCTATGGGGATAAATCACTTTGGAATGGTTTAATCCCAAAGTTACTCCCTTGGTGCCCGTCAGAACTGCCTCCTCTGGCTGCTGCATTTATCAGAATGGTTAGCTCTTGGATGCCAATGGTTGGCTGAAAGCGTCAATGTATGTTCTCAGTCTATCACTGGTCACCTTTTGTGAGTAATAGTATGTAATACTCAACCCATCACCCTGCTTGCATTGCCTGGACGCTGGTGACTGTTCCTATACTCACTAACCAGTGCTGATAGTTTCCATAGCAATCACAATGCATGCGCTGTGGTTGTTAAATTTGGGGAGCAGAGGGACTGCTTGTGGGAGATCTCTTCTGCTTTCCCAGTCAGTTCATCCTTTAACACAGAGTCTATGCCAGGTGTGAGAAAGACCTATTTCTAAAAAAAAGGTTTCTCTCCCAATCTATATTTGCTAGCAAATCTGATAGCAAAATGTGTAGATAAAAATGTAACATATTTAGAAAGACTACCATACATTAAATGTACCATGAGAGGAACAGGTACTGTGTAATGCCAGAATTGAGGAATTTAACATTACATCTTTGGTGTGAATACTTCATTCATTTTCAGAGATGGATGGTACTGGTGGGAACAGTTTGTTTTCCTTTAAACCTGTTTTGACTATAGGGTTGATATACACATGCTTGGTACAGAAGACTTCAACAATATAAATAATCATTAAAAAAAAAAAAAATGTTTCCCTCATTTCCTTATTTTGCCATGAATTTAATATTACACCAGAAAGCAACGTTTTAAAAAGGGACAGAATGTACTGTGTAGTTATGTTTTTCTATTTAATTCCAATTGGTTTCTAGAACCCTTGAAAAAAACAAACATTGTGCATTTTGCAGTGTAGGCATTTTGCCAGACTGTGATGGGAGATGTTTAGAGAAGTTGGAGTGCCAGAGGGTGCCTTTGTCCCTGACTCGTGCCAATGTTTAGGGATAGACATTACCAAAGTAAGTAAGTCTAGACTTAGTTAGATAAACAGCCATCAGTTGGTTATACGACAGCTTATTTTTAAATATAAAATATATAAAAACGTGAATTGTCAGGAATCAAAGTGAATTTCCGATTTTAGGCCAAACTTGGGGGCAGGGGGGGAGAATCACTGTAAATTAGCCAGGTTTTCAGTTTTTATTTTTTGGCCTAAAATTTGAAATTCAGTAATGGACAAATAAGCTAATAGTAAGAAAAAAAAATTAAATAATTGAAGTTCTGCAGGAAAAGGAACAGGCTACAAAACCAATATTAGATGGTCATTGAAAGGCGCAGGAAGCTTTGTTTACACTGCTGTTTATGGTTTACTACTAGTAAACATACAACACATGTTCTGCAAGAAACAAGACAGCCTGTTGTAGCTGTGGGCCTCCCAGCGATCTTTGACACGAGCTGTTCCTTGCATTTAACCGTGTTTGAATTTTAAACACAGGAGCACGACTATGACTGAAACTTGGTGTTAGAAGCCAGATAGACGCTCCCTGCTAGGCAAGCATGTGCTGACATTACAAAACTCACCTAATTAGAAGCATTTGTCACCGGGCAACCAAACCTGTGCTAAGGCGCACAGTGCCTGATATCAGCTTATTAATGTTATTGAACGGCTAATTCATGGTGACAGAAAGGGCTGATGAGATGGAATTCAGAAGCAAGGAGGTTATAAGTGAACATATGGAGTCAGCAGGCTTTTATTTGGCTATTCTTGTTCCCTAAGATTTACTTTAACTTAACCTCATACACAACAAAAATAAAATGAAGATGCAAAGCTTTGTGCACCATTTTAGTCTTTACTGTTACTAATATAGGCCTCTGTTTATTTCTATCAGATAAGCTTTTCAAATGATCAGAGTCTGTTAGAAAAAAGAAACTTCTCAAAACGATTTATCTACAAGACTTGAAGACCATAGACTTTAATGGTGACTCCTGTAGATACATTAATTTAATTTTTTTTCTAACAGATTGTGATCATCCAAAAAATAAAATAAAGTCAAGGCCATAGTCGTTATAGTCCTAGGAGTTTTTGAGCACAGTCCCAAAAATAGGAGAATTACAGTATCCAATGCCAGATTCTCTGCGAGAGACATCATATGGTTCTGTTCACTTCCTCTTTATCTGTACAAAATATTTGTACAGAGGGAGAACGCACTGTGTACCAACACTGTGCAATCAGAGTAGGGACTTTGGAACAGAGGTAAGTGCAGCATTATTTAAAAAAAAAAAAAAAAAAACACAAAAAACTGAAAAGAATGAAATGGGAGAAAAAAAAAAGAAAAGGAAGTAAAAGACTGGTAGAGGCATACACGATTTAATAAGGAGAATGACGGTAAATATGGTATCCATTGGGGAGCAGCAAATTGTATTTTTGCCTTGGGGTGGTAAAATGACCAAGACTCAGGCAGCCAGTCTTTCTCAGTGCAATGGACATCCCTTTGACAGAGTAGAGTACAACCAAGAGGTTATTCAGAAATAAGCTATATATTATATTACATTTGAAGCTAATGCTGTGAACACTATATAATTTCCTGCCAAAAAAAATTCCAGAACTTTTTTTATTATAAACACCTTCTTTCTGCTGAACGCAGTGGTAACCCCCTTTTTTTAATTTATAACAATTAAAACACAGAGGTAAAAATAAATAAATAATTAGTTGTTCTTATGGGAAAAACAAAATGAACTTTGTTTTTTAACACATGGAATTAATTGTTTTTTTTGTTTGTTTGTTTTTTACCTACTTATGGATAATGTGGGAAAAAAAGGAAAAGCAACATTTACTTCCTGGTCCAGATGGAAAACCCGTCCGCTCTAAAATATCACACATGGACCACACACACACACAGCAGAGCTCACAGGTCAGAATAACCGAGAGACCGTGTCAGGGATACCCTGCTGTAAAGTAAGACACTACTACATCGGAAACAGTAGCACGTTCAGTCCAGTAGAAGAAGATGTCCAATCAGCCATATGGGATTGACAACTAAACATGTATATCTAGAAGACACAGGCTTTCCAGACATACTCTAGTTTTGTCAGTGAATTAATATGATTCTTGTTAAATACACATTTATCAACATTCATGATTTAAATAGCAAGCACAAAAAAAAAACACACCAAGATTGCAGGTAAATAAAATAAAAAATTGCTACCCCCTGTGGATGTTAAATGTAACTACAGGTTAATAAAATAATTTCTTCAGAGACCCTAATCCAGCAGCAGAGATAATAAAAGGAAGAGTGTTGATGGGCGAGAAAAGGACATTGAAATAGGAAATGTAACCAATTTCAGTCCTGAATGAAAAAAAAAAAATTGAGGGGGGCGTGGTCTGGACGCTGACCAAGATGGCCGCGTGAAAGAAGAGCTCCGCTCCAGCAGCCCTTTAAAAAGCTAATTACAGCGCATACCTGAGCCAAATGGGTCGTACAAAACGCCCGGAACATCCCCAGACCCCGAGGAATACGCAACAAAGGCATCTGGACGACTACCTGCAGCCGCAATCCGGTACGAGCGGGGAACCGGGAAGCCCCAAAATGGCGCCGGTGTCGCCGGCGGAGTCCAGCAACCCGACCCTCGAACGCATAGAGGGTGAGCTACGAAATCTAGCAGCCTCGATGGTCACAAAAGCCGACCTGCACATACTCATAACCTCCATCCAGGATACGATGAAAACTGAGTTGGCGGGAATCCGCTCTGAGGTCGCCTCGCACGCAGGCCGCATCACCGCCCTGGAGGAGGCAAATACGGCCCTCACCGCGCGCCTTACATCAGCAGACACCGCGGTGGCACGCCAGGGCGGAATCATACTGGCCATGAGACGGCACCTTGAAGATGTCGACAATAGGGGCAGGAGGTGCAATATCCGCATCCGCGGAATACCGGAGGCGGAGAATGCGGAAAACGTGGAGGAGACCCTGACAGAGCTCTTCCAATCCATACTTCAATCACCTACCCCAAGGCCCATTGAATTTGAGAGGGCCCACCGAACGCTGCGACCCCGAGCTCTGGAAGACGGACCTAGAGACCTTGTCTGTTGTCTACATTCTTTTCCTGTGAAGGATGCCATAATGAGAAAAGCACGCGACAGGCCGACCTGGCCCTTCAGGGGAGCACAGGTCGCCTTATATAATGACCTATCCCCTATAACGTTGGAAGCTCGTCGAGCACTCCGCCCAGTGACTGCCGCTTTGAGAGACCGAAATATCGCCTACAAATGGGGGTTCCCGTTCGCCCTCATGGCTCGACATAACAATAGCTGGCTGCCACTTAGATGGCCCGAAGAAATACCGGGTTTCATGGCCGCACTGAACCTTCCGCCACTGACGGTGCCCAACTGGGTTTTGGGACCACCAAACATGCCTCCGAGATCGCAGAGAGGGGCAAGCCGCAGGGGAACAGGACCCACGCCGGCCCAGGCGGCAGAGAGGCGCAGAGACCCGACCCTGCCGGAGGAATAGAGGCCCCTGCACACCCACGACGACGACCAGCACCACACAAATAGCGGAGATACCTGATCCACCTGAGGGACCCCTCTGCTCCAACTACTACGCTGGCACTTTTGGTAACTATCCGCCCCTGGTTCCCACCGGGGCACCCTGACCACCCCTGTCCGGGACAATGCATAATAGAAGCACACGGAACTCCGCCAGGTACGATGTCTAAACCCGACAGTGGGATTTGGGTGGGGGGCCCACGGGCCTGGGGGCAAACACCTGGGTTCCTTACACAAATAACACGAGACTCTCCCTTCCCCCCTGCGGTGCACAACCCGTCTTTCCCCGGGTGGGGCCATACCCGTTTTTGTTGGGCGGGGGATGATGGGGGTCTGTGGGGGCAGATATCTGGGTTCTCGCTGCCTGACTCCTCCTTGACTTTTGGGCCTTGAACCTGAACGCTGCATTGTGAACCTGTGAAGGCGGCCTCTAACAAATGGCTATTAATATTTAAATGCTCTCAGTTTAAGTATAGACACGAGCTCACAATGGTTTTCTCCGAAGTAAAATAAGCCCACGGGAAATAGTTGAGAGGTTCCGGGCACAGAGGTAGAGGGAGATCTGACGATGCAAAGTAGCACGAATGTCGGCCGACCCCTGTACTCTTCTCCATAGTATCTAACATGGCCGGACAACCGGCAATCAGCACCAACCGTTATTGGACATTGTGTTACTTACCCGTAATTCCTTTATGACCTAAAAGCAAATAGACAGTAAAGTATGGGGGGGACGGGGTGGGAGGGAATGATAAGGGGAGGGGGGAACGGGGAACTATACTATAATTGATTAATTAATAACAGAGAGAGGAGGGGAATGAGGGGTAAATAATGATACTAATAATTTAATAAAGGAAAACAGAAGGGAGGGGGGAAAGGGGGGGGGAAATTAAATTAAATTAAACTAAATTAAATTCAATTAAATAAATAACTAAATAAATAAATAAATTAAAAAAAAATAAAAAAAAATTAATACATAAATAAATAAATAAATACAGAGAAAAGAACGAAAAACAGCTGGGTATATCCACCGCTGTATAAATATTGGTCATGGAACACTAAGCACGGGAACACACTTTGTCTGGCCGGCTAACAGCGGGGGCGTAGTCCATACACCACTACGACCGGGGGGTGCTGTACACCATAGATACGAATGGCCCACGTACAATCACCTAGGAGCCTGGGCCCAATAGAGTACACTGATTTAGATCGGTGACCCACTGTAGGGACTGACGGAGGGGCCGGGGGTGGGGGTTGTGCGTTATCATAGGGAGATTCTAACTTCCAAGGCCTACTGGGTAGTGGGGAGGAGGTGGATCGGGGTGGGGAATATGTCTTGATGCAAGCACAAGATGGTCTGTCGTCTAGGGACTAGGCAGGGACAATAGGGATGATACCGGAGTTAGCAATGTTAAATGGTTTATTTACTGTCCATGTTGTAATATTCAAAGTTCAAATATATATGTAAATGCTATAAGAACATATGTTATGCACACGACCAACCGCACACGAAGCTGCTGCAAGCTTGGTAACTAGAACAGAGGGCCTGGGAAGAGCGGATTACTCTACTCTTCTTATTATACTTCTCATTCGCCGTCTCTCTTGGGCAGCGCCTGTACTGTGCTACCCACATTTTACACTCGTGCTCGGATTGCACGACCAGGCTGTGGGTCCCCTCGATCTCTGGGCAGGTCCCGGGTTGAATACCTACTGGTGCTGGTTGTGGCACGAGAACCCCCCCCCCTTCTCAGGACGGGGGGCTTAGATTCGGGACACACCCGATATCTACGAGGATCTCCACCTCTCTGAGGGACTCCTCTTTTTACACAACATAGCCCTCTTTTAACTCCTTCTGATAAGGCTTCCAACCCTGGTGGAACCCCGCTCCGGCACTCCACTCACTACTCCTCCCTCCCTTCCCCTCTCTTTTCTCTTCCCTCTCTCTACCCCTTACTCCCCACCCCACTCTCCCTGTACTGATCTGTGCTGGGGACCCGAGAACCACACGACACAGGGTTAACAGATTCCCACGACTTGGGACGTCTTGCTGTGCCCATAGACGCTATGGCCTACCGCGACACGCCCCTGCGAGTGCTCACCCAAAATTGCAGAGGCCTGAACACCCCTGAACGCAGGACAAATCTTCTTAGAGAATTGAAGAAAAAGCACATCACGGTAGCCATGCTCCAGGAAACCCACTTTAGAGAGGGTTCTGCACCGAGGATGCGAAATAAACACTACCCGGACGCATACTTCTCCAACCACCCCTTAGCCCACAAAGCTGGAGTGGCCATTGTCCTAGCTGCCGAGCTATCATTCAGGGAGCTAGAACGCAAACAGGACTCACTGGGGCGGTACCTCTTCCTAAAAGGCATCATAGCAGATAAAGTCTATACGTTAGCGACAGTGTATGCTCCCAATAGGAATCAAGCTTCCTTCCTAAGGAACGCATTACATGCCCTAGACGAATTTACAGATGGGATACTCCTGGTAGGGGGTGATTTTAATGCCCCATTAGACCCAACGCTAGACTCATCCACGGGACATAGTTGTCTCTCACAACGCACCATCGGAACTATACGTCGAGCGCTGGAATCTTTGAGGTTAGTCGATTGCTGGAGAACACTTAATCCCTCCACTAAAGACTACACATATTACTCGCCACTCCACGACCGCTATTCTCGCATTGACTACCTCTTTGTTACACAAGAAGGACTCTCTCACCTTCAAAAAGCAGACATCGACCCAGCCACATGGTCAGATCATAGCCCGGTGAGAGTCGAACTGGCGTCTCCCCTATTCCGGCCTTCAATGTGGACCTGGCGTCTCAACGAAACACTCCTGATGGACCTGGATAACAAGACACAAATAAACAACGAGCTGGAACAGTACTTCCGGGAAAATGACACCCCAGATATATCCCCAGTATCCATTTGGGAAGCCCACAAGAGTGTCATTCGCGGCACAATTATACGCATCGCCACGCAAAAGAGGAAAGCAGCAATACAGGAAATGACTGACCTATATCGCTCTATAGCACACTTAGAACGCCAACACAAGAGATCCCAACTAGACACAATCTATGGCGAATTAATGGAACAAAGACGTGCCCTCAAAGTTCTTATTACCAAACGACACCTCAGAACGATGCAACGCTCGAAGGACTTTTACTATGTCCACGCGAACAAGGGAGGTAAGTATCTGGCGAGACTTCTGAAGGGATCTGCGCCCCACAGACAAATACACAAAATACGTCTCGCATCAGGGGAAACGACCCCTTTACCACAGAAAATCGCTGACGAATTCCGGTCTTTTTACCAGGCTTTATACAACCTACACCCACCAGGAGAAGATGACGAACAAAACACGCTCCGACGATCACAAATACAAAAGTACCTAACTGATACGATCACGAGCAGGATACCCCAGGATGCGGCCCAGACCCTTGACATGCCGATCACTGTGGAAGAACTAGCGGCAGCACTTAAATCGTCTAAGACGGGTAGGGCGCCTGGCCCGGATGGCTTCTCGGTCGGGTACTATAAAAAATTCTCGAGTACATTACTGCCATGGCTGACTAAGGCAATTGCTGCGGTAGGAGACGGGGGAACCCTGGGTACGGAATCCATGACGGCGACTATAACGGTTTTACTGAAACCGGGAAAAGACCCGCTGTCATGCGGCAGCTACCGACCAATATCCTTACTCAATGTGGACACTAAACTGTTTACCAAAGTGTTGGCGACCAGGCTGAAACATCTTCTCCCGGACCTGATCCACGCAGACCAAACGGGCTTCATACCCGGAAGAGAAGCTAGAGACAGTACCCTCCGACTCTTCTCAATCCAGCACCATGCAAGACGGACGAACACACGCCTGATGTTACTCTCCACGGACGCAGAAAAGGCGTTCGACCGTGTCAACTGGACATTTATGATGGCAACACTGAGACAAATGGGCTGCGGACAGAAACTCCTCACGTGGATCTCCGCACTATACGATAAACCACGCGCCACACTTAGGGTCAACGGAGCCACGACCACTGACTTCATGATCAATAACGGCACTCGACAGGGATGCCCGCTCTCGCCCCTGCTGTTCGCAATATCCCTCGAACCACTCCTGCAGGCGATCCGACTGAACCCGGATATTCAGGGATACAACTGGCGAGATACGGACCACAAAGTAGCCGCATACGCAGATGATTTACTCTTCTTTATACGCAACCCCAGGATCACTATACCTTGTCTCCTATCTGAATTTGATCAATATGGGAAGATCTCCGGATTTAAACTGAACCTTTCGAAATGCGAAGCCTTGAACATCACACTAACCGCATCAGAATACTCATCCCTGAGCTCGCAATTCGCATTTCATTGGTGTAAGGACAAGATGAAGTACCTTGGCATCTGGATGCCCACAGACCCGGCCGATATATATAAATATAACCACCAGCCGTTACTTAAGAAGGTTCTGGACGACCTGACTAAATGGTCCTACCCACACGTCACCTGGCACGGGAGGATAGCAGTTCTAAAAATGAATATTCTCCCGAGACTCTTATACCTCATGCAGACCATACCCATCACTCTACCAGCAAGCTTCTTCTCACCTTTAAAGTCAGCTGTTATCAAATATGTCTGGCGTGGCGAACGTTCGAGACTTCGCTTTGACATCTTATGCCGGCCGAGGGGCCATGGGGGCTTGGCGTTGCCAGATTTCAAAAAATACTACCAAGCTACGGTACTACAGCGCATCCTGGACTGGCACTCGGAGCCTCCACGGAAGCAATGGGTGGAGCTCGATAGAGGCCTTATTGGCCCTACACTAGAAGCGAAGATATGGGGCGGTGATGGAACTTGCGTCTCACAACACCAGAAGGAGGGGACGATCCTACAGACGATACACAGCTGGATTTCAATGAGGGATCAGAACCACATATCACCCACGCCGAGTCCAATGATCCCCCTTTCACATAACAAAGCTATGGGTGGCGGAATTCCCGCTAACACATGGCCCACCACTGGTCCCGGGACCTTTGTCCCCATACATAAGGTACTGAGAGATGGTGGGTTACGTACTCTGGATTCGCTCCTGGAAGGTGGGCCCAGAACTCCCCTCACCGTCTTGCGTTACCTGCAATTGAAACACTACTATGACTCAATACCCCACAAAGACCGCATGCACAGAAACCTTACGTGGTTCGAGGACCTCTGCGACCGAAACAGCACCCTTGAACATGCAATCTCAATACTCTATCAACACCTCATAACAGCTGGCGCAAACACTGCCAATACGTTTAAACGACGATGGGAGGAGCAACTGGGGACAACTTTCACCACCTCGCAATGGGATAAAGCCCTGATCTGGCAACAAAAGAGCTCTATGAGCTCGTACTATCAAGAGATGAATTATAAAGTGCTCTCTTTTTGGTACAGAACGCCAACTCTGTTACACAGGATATTCCCATCAGTACCACCCACATGCTGGAGATGCCAAGCAGACAGAGGTACCCTGGTACATATATGGTGGTCGTGCAACGCCATAACCACATTTTGGAACATGATCAGGGACGTGTTGACGATCATCCTAGGGGACATCCCGGACTGGAGCGCTGAATTGGCCCTTCACCACGTTTCACCGCAACCAATCTCACTGTACAAGAAATCGATACTTCGTCATCTCTTAAATGCAGCCAAAGCTACTATACCGGTACACTGGAAGACAACGACAACTCCAACAAAGACGGAATGGATCCGTAGGGTAGAGGAAATACAAGAGGCCGAAGCGACATACGCTTCCCTGACAGACCGGAGTAACAAACATGCGGAGATGTGGCTACCATGGTTTTTATACATATCCCAATATCGGCGAAATGGGGATGCCGCTGGGAGTGCTGGGGGAGTGCCGGTGGGGACAGGATCCACATAGCACAGATCGCTACACAAATTTCAACCCTTCCCTCCCATACTTTCCTGCCCATTCTTGTTGCACATTGTTGGTTGGGGTCCGGAGTGCAGGAGCGGGGAGATACGGGGAGAGTCCGAGGAGACCACATTCAACACACATAGTGCATCGTGATCATACTGAATTTAACGCAAACACCAACGCCATAGCCTGATGCCCGCACTCTACCTCCTGTGAGCAGTAATATCAACCGTAGATCACCAGGATTACTGGGAATACACAAATAGAACTGACACGCGATACACATAAAGCTTCATGATCCCCGACACACTGCTCTTCCACACGAATCACCCTCCATATGGATTCTACGACGCCCGCAGTTAGACATAGGGGAGATGCGAGCCCAACTTATCCCTGACCCTCAGAACCAGGAAATAGTTAACATGTAAATTAGTCTTTAGAAAGACACCATCAGTCACTACAATCTCATATACACAACAGCCCACAGATACGCGAAAGAAGACGAGCCGAACCCAGGACACAATACCTTACTGTGACTCTCGGGTCCGACAAGTTCAACTGAACACGTATCCTCTGACTTACCAAGCTTGCACCCTTCTTGGATCACTCCAGTAGCACAGACGACACATACGGACACTTCACACACCACTACTCTGGGCCCGCAAGCCTAGAGGCTCACACTCAAGATATGACACTGCTCCTCGAACACATTGGTAGAGGACTTGTATAATTTGACCTGGTTATTCTTCGCTCACTCACAGTGTTCTATGTGTACTACTCCTGACTTCCTTAACTTGTTAACTTGATCAAAAACCACACAGAGGACTGGAAGATGTCCCTTACACCAGGTGTTAGTTGGGAACTAAGATATATATCCCTATGAAGTTTCTAGTTTAAAAGCAATGTCATCGATTCTAAGGCATACTCACCTGCTGGGTAATTTCTCACGTTATACATTTTTCATTATGTCTGAGTATCTGAGCCATGCTATGCTTCATACTGTTACATACTGCGCTAAACTATCCTTAAAATGTTTGACATGTTAAATGTAATATACTATTGCAAAAGCTATGCATGGAGGCCTGCGCGCCTTCCATTATTTCTCTTTTTCACTCCCATCTTCAATAAAAAGAGATTTACAAAAAAAAAAAAAAAAATTGAGACAGGAAATCCTGCCTTTAGGATCACAGGAAGTCATTTTATTCAAATATATACCAAGACAGCGATTTTACTTGGTGTACTCCATTTACTATGATAAAAGGCATTTTAGTATAGTATTTAAATAGGCTATTTTTGAAAACCTGTCCTCTAACACAGAGTCTAGCACTTAAGAGTAAAAGAAGCCTATGGGAGGCAAGTTATGACAAGTAAAGTGGCTGTAAGAAAAGCTGTGGTCATACGTGGTAATTATCTTTTGTCTAGTTCAAATTCACTTGTTTTGGTTCAATACATATCTAAGCTGATCAGAAGTTATCAGTGTCTTTAATGATTAGCAAGGGTATTGGGATAGAAAGTAAAAAGAGTCCGTAAATGCATACTGGACATTTTCAATGCCCAAATTAAAACAAAGACCTCCAACTGTTACAGGTCCAAGGGATATTTGGTTTGAACCCAGATGTAACAAATAAAGGGGCATTCTAAGCACTGTAGCCACTGGTGATAAGGATGCCATTCTCTGGATCTATATGTAAGTATTTTAGGCACAAATCAGTTGTCCTGTGGCCCAGCAACACTCACTGCATATAGCGAATGCAAACTTACACTCATTCATTCCTTCCATATTTGGATGGCAGTTATTGACCAATAGCATCAGCTGACACTCTCTGCAAACTAATGGACAAAATTATTATTCCCATAGCAAAAGTATTGGAATGGGTGAGGGCAAACGCTGACTAGGCCAATTAGAATCTACTCATAGGGATGCATTGAAGCAATGCATATCTATAGGGAGTGTTCAGAGTTTCCATTCAGAGCGCGGAGACGCTGAACGTCAGTGCTGCACACTGTAGCACTGCCCCAGGAAGCACCTCCAGTGATTGTCTAAGGAGTGGCCACTGGAGGTGTCCCCAGAGGGCAGTGTAAACACTGCAGGGACAGGCTATACTCACCAGAACATCTACATTAAGCTGTAGTTGTTCTGGTGACTACAATGTCCCCTTAATGTGTAGTGTAGCAGTTTATCCACGAGTTCCAGCGAAGTATGGTGTTTTTGGCTGTATCACGCAGCTCCACAGAAGTAAAAATAAAATTACATTATTAAGCATCATAGTCCTTAAACACAAAAGGGACAAACCCCACTTGTCATCCACTTCCAATCCATCCTATAATATCCTGACTGTAATACTGCAGAGCTGGGCATGCACAGACCTGAGTACATTTAAATATTTGTATAGTAAAGAGACTACACCTCTCAAACCAACAGTTTGTAAACAGGATAACAACTCACGAATAGGGATGCTCTGAATAGGTTTGCCACATGAATAATGTACAGTATTGACTTACTGAGTAATGCAAACAATCATCTTTACAAGGCTTTGTATCTTAAATCCTAAGTACATATATAATGGGAAACAGTAGTACTTATTGCCAGCCAAATCTTATGACTTATGTTAAATTATATAAAAGTGGTGCAGTATATAGTGTTAAAGGTGAATTATAGGCATAATAGTTATCGTAATCATTTCTTAAAGGGGAATTGTAGGCTGTTGTAGACCAGTTCCTTCTTTTAGTGCATTACATAAATAATGCATTGCAACAAAAAGGTAAAACAAACAGTACTCGTGTGTGAGGTTCCTGCATTTGCTGTAAATACTCAGAATGTGTAGCTTCTGCATTGAGCTTGTGCTGGACCAGTAAAGGAACACTCCCAGAACCATAGCGAATACAGCTTGGTAGTTTTGGTGCCGGGAGTGCTCAGTTCCGCCATTGTAAGCAGTCACAACATTTCTGAATGGTTTGATTTCATATGTGGAACGGAGTCTCGTGAAATCTATTAGTTTGCCCGCTTCAAAGACATGAGACAGGTGTGTGGCCCCCTTTTCTTTCCACGGTGTAGCGTGGAAAGTTGGGATGCAATAAGTTATGGCCTCTATGGGTGTTGCTAGGGAGTTTAGCCACCTCAAATTTGTGTCTGTGTATATCCCATAGTTGCATTGCCAGTTTAAGTTGTGTAGGCATGTGTGGGGTGCCCGGTCTAGTTTTCTTGTCCAGCCATATCAAGTTTGTAGTGGTAAAGGGTCTAATTGCTAAATTTTCCATTGCCACCCACTGTGGTTGGTTGTCTTTATTGAGATGTGTCAGTAGGGAAGTCAGCACTGCTGCCTGATAGTAGGTTTTTACATTTGGGAATGCCATTCCACCTTTATGTCTTGGGGCAGTCAGTACCTTGTTAGAAATTCTTGCCCTCCCTGCCCCCCAGGTAAATTGTACCAGTTTTGAGTGTATGGCCTTGAAATAGGATTGTGGTGCCCGTAGGGGGAGGTTCCTAAACAGGTATTGTAATTTCGGGATAATGGACATTTTGATCGCTATTATACGTTCTGTCCATGTAAACGTTAACCCTAGGTATTGTATATCGTTTCTTCGCCATTCAAAGTGGTATTCCGTACGTAGGTGTGCTAGCATTAGTGGGTCTAAGCGGAGCCCCAGCGCTTGTGTTTTGCCGGTGTTGAGGGAATAGTACGACATATTCCCGTATTCTTTAATTATCTGCATTATGTGGATTAAGGATTTTTCAGGTTGGGAAATGTACAGGAGGATATCATCTGCAAATGCACCCACTTTTATCTGTTGGCCATGCCAGTTTATACCACTTATGTTTGGGTGGGTTCTGATCATTGTGAGCAGGGGTTCTAGGGCTAGCACATAGAGCAGTGGGGACAAAGGGCACTGCCTCGTGCCATTCGTAAAATGGGTCCGATTTAAAGCCTGCTTGTAACACCTGTGCTGTAGGTTGTGAGTAGAGAGCGAAAATCTGTCGGATGGGGCGAACATTTTTACATTGGTCAGGGGGTTTACCAGGCTTGGGTAAGGTAACTATCGTCGCTAAGAGCATCTCAGGTGGGAGTTCCCCAGTGTCCGTCGCTGTCTGGAATACCTGCACTAAGTGTGGGGCCAGTATGTCTGCGAATGTTTTATAGTACGAGTTCGGTAGGCCGTCTGCTCCCGGGGATTTCCCCATGGGAAGATGTGCAATGGTTTGGGTCGCCTCTTCCAGGGTGACAGGCTTGAGTATTGATTTGAGTTGGTTTTGGGTCACAGTGGGGAGAGGTACGCGGGACAGGTAGTCCCGGATGGGCCTTTCTTCCAAGGGGGGAATGTTTGGGTCATCTTTAAGGTTGTACAATATAGAATAGAATAGTATGTTGCAAATTCTTTTGTAATATCTTGGGGGTTCTGTATTTTATCTCATTTTGGCCCTTGCAGGTAAGGTATTTTGGAGGCTGCCAATTTTTCCCTTAGTCTGTTAGCAAGGTATTTGGTGGCTTTCCCGCTATGGTGGTAAGAGGTTGCCCTCATTCTGTGTAGGAAATGTGCAGTTTTTGCGGCTTGTAGTTCAGCAAGTCTGTCAGTTACTGTTTGGATTTGTTTCAATGTGGCTGGGATGGGGATATTTTATTTTTTGTGGTCAGGACTGCTAGTTGTTTCAGGCATTCTAACATGGACTGTTGACCTAGTTTTTTAATATACGAGGATCGTCTGATTAAAAGGCCTCTCCCCACTGCTTTGTGAGCTGACCACACTGTTGACCCTGCCACTTCTCCCGTGGAGTTTGCGCGAAAGTAGTCTGCAAGGTCTGTCTTCACTTGGTCTACAAAAGAGTGGTCATGCAAGAGGGATTCGTTTAATCTCCATGTCCCTTTGCCCTTAAATTGGAATGAGTCATGTAAGATTAGGAACACTGGGCAGTGGTCGGACCAGGTAATGTCTCCCATGGTACAAGTGGAGACTTGTGCTAATGTGGGTTGGTCTACGTAGTAGGTGTCTATGCGGGTGTACGTGTTGTGTACTTTTGATTGGAAGGAGTAGTCTCTCTCCATCGGGTGGAGAACCCTCCAGCTGTCGTATAGGTTGTGTAGCGTGAGTAGTTTGGACAGGGCCTTACCCATGGACTGCATTGCAGCTCGTCTATTCCCTGTTGGGAGCGCTGTCGTGTCTACATCTGGGGATGTGATAAAATTGAAGTTGCCACATAAAATCAGTCCTCCCTGTTTCTGCCTTTCTATCTCTTGTAGTAACTTGCCAAGGTACTTCTCTGTGCCAGTGTTGGGGAAGTACGCCGAGACTAAAAAGTGTACTGGACATTGTTAAACAGACCGATAAGAATAATGAATCGACCCTGTGGGTCAAAAGAGATGTGTTGCATTTAACCCCTTAAGGACCAAACTTCTGGAATAAAAGGGAATCATGACATGTCACACATGTCAAGTGTCCTTAAGGGGTTAAAACGCTGTGTTTTTATGAATAAGTATGGATACCCCTTTCGGCTTATTCTCCGAGAACATGGAACTGGGCATGGAACTGGGTCGGGAAAGTTTTTGTAAAAATCTTCAGAGTCTTAGTATTATTAACCCCTTAAGGACACATGACATGTCTGACACGTCATGATTCCCTTTTATTCCAGAAGTTTGGTCCTTAAGGGGTTAAAGTGTGTTTCCTGTATGCATGCAACGTCAATCCCATGTTTTTTGAGATCCTGTAGTAGTAATCTACGTTTACCGGGCGAATTTAGCCCTTTTACATTATAAGTCAATAATTTCATACTGGTCTGGGGTGGTAACAGTTGGAGCTTTAGTGTGTTGAACTGTTCCTGGGTGGGCTGTATTATCGTGCTGTTCCTCAACAAGAGGTGGGTCTGACTGTTGTACCTTTGGGTTTGAGGTTTTGGGTTGTGACTGTTTGTGAACACGGTCAGGCAGGGGGGAGAGATGGGGGGGGGTAACAACTTTTGGGTGGTGTGCCCGTACAGGCTCCCCTGTATGGAGCCTCTTTACGTCGCCCATTAGATAGGCGCGTCTCGTGGGGGTAGTGGGGTGAGTACTTCACTTATGGAAGGCGCTCACCGAAGAAAAAACCCTCAGAGAAGTTGTAACATAATCAATTAGCCTTAAAACAGAGTGGCCCATAGAACAGATTAACTTAGCAAAGTGTTAAACAGCAGAGTATGAATTGTACATGGTAAACACTAATGTTAGGTACATGACTGTTGCTGCAGAGCTGTGCTCATCCATTTATATATACGTATGTGTCCAAGGGATGTGCCCTGGAATGCTAGATGGGCAGAGACAGGATCTAACCAGCGGTGTGACGCTGCCAATGAGTGGACATTGTGTTGTTAAGACCAATCGTTATGTAAGGGTCTTCTGACCTTAATACTGATCACAGTCATATAAACAAAGTATGCATATTGTACGTGTAACTTGTAACTTGAGGGGGTTCTGCTACGTCACTGGCTTGTCCACTCCGGAGACATCCTGGGTATTTTAGCCGATTTGGAGGGGGCTTGGGCTGTTACCGGGAGCCCCCAGCCTTTGAGCGTGTGTATTCCGTTTTCTAGGCTTGTAATGGAGTGTAGTGCTTCTTGATGAAAAACCAGGAGCTTGGCTGGGTATCCCCATCTGTATGTCAGGTTGTTCTCTCTCAGGGTTGTGGTAATGGGTGCCAGCGTCTTTCGGAAGTGTAGTGTGTCCGCCGACAGGTCTGTAAAGATTTTAATGGATCTGTAGGTCTCCGGCATGTCTGTGTTCCTGCTAGCACGTAGTATCCTCTCCTTAGCATGGAAGAAATGGATCCTTGCGATGACATCTCTCGCCGCCGTTGTAGGCAGGTGCTTAGGCCTGCGCAATCTGTGGGCTCTGTCTATGATTACCGTATTTTTCGCTCCATAAGACGCACTTTTTTTCCCCTCAAAAGTGAGGGGAAATGTCTGTGCGTCTTATGGAGCGAATATGAAGCTTTACTTACCTGTCTTGCAGCGTTGGCCGGCAGCACAGGGCGCACCGCGGTAGTGGAACTTGAATTTCATGTTCTGGTTTCCGGCGGGACTGAAAGGAAGTGTGCACAAGCTGAGTGCGCACTTCCTTTCAGTCCCGCCGGAAACCGGAACATGAAATTCAAGTTCCACTACCGCGGTGCGCCCTGTGCTGCCGGCCAACGCTACAAGACAGGTAAGTAATTATGGGATAAGGGGAGGGGGACAGTATGGGAGAGAAGAATATGGGGAGGGGGATGAAGTCTATGGGGAGGGGGGGATGAAGTCTATGGGGAGGGGGGGATGAAGTCTATGGGGAGGGGGGGGATGAAGTCTATGGGGAGGGGGGGGGATGAAGTCTATGGGGAGGGGGGGGATGAAGTCTATGGGGAGGGGGGGATGAAGTCTATGGGGAGGGGGGGATGAAGTCTATGGGGAGGGGGGATGATGTCTATGGGGGGGATGAAGTCTATGGGGAGGGGGTGGATGAAGACTATGGGGAGGGGGTGGATGAAGACTATGGGGAGGGGGTGGATGAAGACTATGGGGAGGGGGTGGATGAAGACTATGGGCAGGGGGTGGATGAAGACTATGGGCAGGGGGTGGATGAAGACTATGGGGAGGGGTGGATGAAGACTATGGCAAGGGGGTGGATGAAGTCTATGGGGAGGGGGTGGATGAAGTCTATGGGGAGGGGGTGAGTGAAGACTATGGGAGAGAGGAGAAGACTATGGGGGGGGGACACTATGGGACAGGGGAGAAAAAAATATTCTGTACAAACTGTCCCATAGTAAGAAACACTATGGGGCAGTTTGTTCAGAATATTTTTTTCTGGGTTTCTTCCTCTAAAAACTAGGTGCGTCTTATGGTGAGGTGCGTCTTATGGAGCGAAAAATACGGTAGTTGGTCTGGGTGAGTTTCTGGCGTTAGGTATTGGAATAGGTCAGAAAGATATTTCTGTAAATCAACGTTCAGGATGGTCTCTGGTACGCCGCGGAATCTTAGATTGTTCCTTCTGGATCTGTCTTCTATGTCAGCCAGTTTGAGCCTATGCGCTTCCAAAATGTCTTCAAATTCTTGAACTTTGTCTGCTAAGCTGTTATGTGCCACTGCATACTCATCCATTTTGGATTCAATCTGGGCTGTGCGATTCCCTATGTCTTGGATTTCTTTATGAAGATCTGGGGACAGGTTTTAAATTTGAAGCTTGATGGTTTTTTGCATGCTGTCCGAGAATTCTGACATAAATGCCCTCATGTTCCCCATTGTTAGAAGTTGTTCGTCCGCAGTGTGGGTTGGGGATGTTTGGGGTGAGAGGGAGTGTTCCCTCGATCTTGTGTCGCCGCCATCTTGTGACTGCTCTTCTTGCCGTTTCAAGGCCACGGTTTTTGTAAGGAAGAAGGAAGCCCGATCCGCCTTCCCCCCTCTGGATTTCGGTCGTTGGGACATTGTGGAGTCTGTTACCAGCGAGTCTGTGGTAATTCTGCTCGGTACGCCGTTTATTTCTTGCTCTTTTGGGTTTGTCTGCCGGGAGCAGGTCTCACATGCGGCCGTTCAGGTCCGGCGCTAGACCACGCCCCGATGTATTGAATTTTAAAGACACATTACTGTGAATATTATTGCTGTGGAGGTCTGGTATAAATTTAAACACACCAAGAATACTAAGCCCATACAAAAGAGGAACATAGGAATTTGAGCCAAAACAAGCACTGACCAACTTAAATAGGGACACTTTGAGGGTATGCCACAACCTACGAAAAGGAGCAGATGTTGTTTTCAATATACACTTTAAAAGGTATACTCCAAACACCATACCATCTTCATGCACTGCTGTGAAAATGCCAAAAAAGGACAGAAATATATCTTGGCTGGCAAATAAACATTTTATGGTTTAATGACATAATATTGTTAATTTTAAGTGTGTTCCTCCTACACGGATATTGGATGTTTACAGACATAAGAATTTTACCTTTACACACGTCAAGTGGGTGCCTCTTACACTTTTTGTCTGCATGTTTTATGTATGTGACCAGATCATATAAAGATTTTAATAAGACTATGAGAACTTTTAGTATTGCTATGACAACGCAGTGGTAAAATCTCACCCTTTCAGTTTAGTTAACCTTTGGTCTTGCTATGGATATAGAGCAGCTAGGAGCCAAATGGGCCATTTAAAAGAGACAGAATTATCACCAGGAGTTATACCAAAGGCAAAATATCCTTTTTTATTTTTAAAAGAAATGCATGGGAAGTGTATATCTACTTATTTGTCAAGGAAACAGGCCAACGTCATCTTGCCTCTGTAACCTAGCAGTAATACATTGGCTGCATCAATATGTATCATGCAATCAAACAGTGTCTAATACACAATTACATTGAATCATTTAAAGGAACCTCATACTCAAACACACTTATGTGATTGTCCTTCACCTTTATTTATTTCACTGCTCTGGTGAAAGCGGATTTGTCCTATCAGCTCAGATGAAGGTACACAAATGAATGAGTGTAGGACAAGTCAGAGTTTTCATTGATAAAAGTCAAATAACACCACTAAAACCTATGCTGCTGGAAACGCATATAAAGAATATATAATTATTTTAAAGGTAAATTAAGGGAGACAAACTACAGTGTATTGTGGTGGTTATGGTGCTCGGAAGGTGTCCGTGCAAACTTACAATATTTAAATCCTTTGCATTTCATAGTGAAATCTCTGGAATCCAGGCTTCCAATTCTTTTCCATTGACATCACCTATGAATGCATCACTTTCTTGCATGGCATTAACGGACGAGCTTTGCCCATGCCATGCAAGCCAGCCTTTTCCACTGTGCAGGGAATGTGTGCACACATAGCAAGGTTTCCTGCCCAGTGCATAGTGCCCATACTGTACAAAATTCTTGGCTGAATGGACATGTAATACTTCCTCTACAGACATCAAAAGGAAAGAGGGGTGGAGTCTGGGAACTGCACCACAACCACTACAAAAAGCTGTAATGATGAGTGTCCTTTTAATGATTCAGGTTCTTTCCTATACCATCTTTTGTAGCCCAGACAGGAAAAATGATTGGGTTAATGCCCCACCCCTGAGATTTATGGTGTCATATTTACTAATATTATCATGGGTGAGTAGAGATTTCGTGGAAACGATAAAAAAAGCAAAAAAAAAAAACCCTGTTACTACTGCACTGTCATGTCCTTCCTGTTAGCACAAACGCAAGTTAAGCCACATTAGCGTACACTTCAGTACACAAACCCAGGCCTGTTATTACAGCGGTCTGATTAAATGAAATAATATAACACGCCTTTGATAATTTAACAGTGTCTGGATTTTTAAGCTTTCTGTTTATATATATAAATCTGGGATATAATAAACGAGGGATACAACAGCACTACTAAGGGGATCAACAGAAGTCATAGAGAATTGGTTGCTCAGTAGTCAGCACCATATAAAAAAATGATTTTAAGAGGAGCATTTTCATTTCAAAGAAATGAAAACTATTGATGTAAGACAATGGGAATTAGAATACATATTGCTTTTTAACTACTTAAAGACCAACTGCGTTAGCAAACAATAGCAAGCCTATTATTGCAGTTAATATAATAATAGTTATTATGTCCACTTTGGCCCAGACACAAGCCAAACGAACCAAAAATATAATACCCATGTGAATTCTTTATTTCACGATAAGCTAACAAAATACTATGACAAATATTGCTTATCTACACATTAAAATTAAATCTAGCTGATTCCAGCCAAGAAATGGCAAACAATGTTTTTTTTTAAAGCAGATCTGTTGAAGGCTGAGACTACATCTGTTCCAACAGGTCTGGTCATGCTTGAGATATTAAAAAATGTCATATGTTGGCAAGGACAGGTAGATCTATGATCAAAATAGCCCTTTATAAAGGCACACTCCAGACCCACAAAAAACCTTAGCTTCCTTACGTGAAGAATGTGTCCTGTTTTTGCATTTCACAAAAAGTGCAGATTTCATTTAGAAGTTCAAGATAAAGGCTCCAAGTTGCAGGATAAAATGTGTTAATTTTTACATCTCATAAGTACATGCATTTGGTAAATATATTGAATAAGTAAACATAGTTTTAAAAATGCGGAGAAGTGATAATTCCCCTTCAATTTAATTTAACTTGGAAACAAATATCTAGAACTAATACAGTTTATATAATGGTTCTAAGTCTCGGGGCATTACTGCTGTTGCTGCTTTGCATGTCTTACTTCTTCAGTGGTTCCCACAGCAAAGTATCCAAGGATTATTAGACCTATGAAGAAGAGCTTTGGAAACTACATTTCCCATGATGCTCCTCAGGTTAGTATTCACCTGTCACTGAGACTTTGCCAATAAGTCAGGGCTCATGACAAGAAGGTCTAAAGCAGAGATGGTGAAACGTAGTCCCCCAACTTTTGTACAATGAGAACTCCAATTCCCTTAATGCCACCAAGACTGTTAAAACATCAGGGGAGTTGTTGTTTTACAGCAACAGTGGATCAACCTTTTGGCCACCAATTCTTTAGATCATCCTCAGATGAACCTTGTCAAATAGTGGGTTACTTTCGGATTTCAATGCAAATATTCCTTTACTTATCTATGGGAGGAACCTCCACCCCGCCAAAAAATAAATTAATTGTCTATGGAGCCTCCCACGTTCTCACAGGATCCTTCATAGACATCAGTGCTGTACTCTCGTGCATGTGTTAAGAGTTCAACACTGACATGGCTTCTGGCAGATGAATCAGGAGGAGCTGAACTCCCTACGGATGGAAATGGCTAAAACTTCAGTACTCTTGGGCCACTTCAAACTAAGGGATGATGTCACCATGGGTGGTCTCTGCAAAACATGCCAATCCCCAGATGGTGACATAGCCCCTTTAAAGAAGAACCAGCAATGATGGTGGACCAGACCAAGGACTGAAAGGGAAGGATATGCAATCCTTATACATGACGGATGAGCAGCTAAAGGTAATAACACCCTTTTTAAACAAATGTCTACGGTACAGTCATATTTCTAAGTACTGAGACTGATATTAGAAAGTATGGTGGACACCTCTGGCAGTCACATGGTTAACTGGAAATTTTTATAGGAAAATCCCCTGGCTGCTAAACTGTAACAATGTTCAAACATGATATGGAAGAATGAAAAATGTAAATAAATGAATTAAACTGAAGTTAAGCAAACAACTTCTATCTGCTATCTGTGCTTCTCATCAATGCGATGATAAACCTTAATCTCCATGAGTTATGCTGGGCTGGTAAATTCCTTCTCCCCAACACCAATTCTGCAATAGAAATCCCACTAGTCAGCTCTTTAATAGAAACAACCTCCCCTCTGTACCCCTTGGAGCTTCATTTCAATTTCCACATTACAAATGCTTGTGTAGACACCGTAATTGGTTCTATTATTCATTGATGGAGGCCTCTCGTAGCAGTACACCATTAAAAAAAAATAACTAAAAAAAAAAAAATAACATGAACACACAAACACGAACATCAAAACAGAAATTAAAATACAGATACAAACAGTGAACAATACAGCTCTGCTATCTGGCAATTTTACTATGTGTTTTATGTAAACTATTAGAATCTTAAAGGCACATTCTAAACACCATAACAGAATATGCTCTTGGCTTTTATTATCCAATTACAGACTAATGGCGCTATATGGTCTTATCTGTTCTCCTGCTGGTATGAAGTCATTGTAATGAGGTGTTGATTGTAAACACGGTTTTCTCTTACAGTGGTTCCTATTCCACTCCTAGATAATGCATTCCCTAATTCTATTCCAACGGGGATACTGACAAGACACTGGTGGGTCTTGAAGACGGAGTAGACAACCACTGAATGAGGATTTATGATGAGCAAGACTAGTGCATACTATTTACACATATTTCCAATATTATTTATTGACATATTGCAATGCATTTATATATTTAAAGAAATGATAGATGTCAAGCACCATCATACACTCCAAACTATTCTTGGTAAAGAGGGATATTAGGATAGATAGGAAGAAACAAGGGGATTGGATACAACATATGAAGTGTTCTAACGCTAACAAATATCACAACATAAAACTCACAAAAAGCAACCACATAACATGTAATAAATTATTTCTACATTTCTTATATAGGGTAACAGATTCTGTTCCAGCTTGTATTGGCTAATTCAATGAGCATTTATCCATATATATTGAGACGATAATTGCCATTCATTTAAAGGTACACTATAGACACCAAAACAACTTTAGCTTAAAGAAGCAGTGTTGGTGAAAAGAGCTTGTCCCTGAGGTATATCTGCTCAGTTCTCTACCATTTAGGAGTTATATCAAATGTGTTTTTGTTTTCTGTAGCCCTGTGACTGACAGCCTGCATGGAAAAAAGGGTTTCATATTCAGTCAGATGTAACTAAAAGTTTGTATCTCCTGCTCTTTACATTGAGCTTTAATTACACACTGAAGGCTTTTGTAGGGACTAGCAAGCTATCAACATAGCAGGAGATAGGAAATTCTAAATCACACAGAATTTGAAATAAAGGAAGTGTAAACATTAGAGGACTCTTTACAGGAAGTACAGAAAGGCTGTGCAAGTCACATGCAGGGAGCTAAGACTAGTGTTGCATTTAACTCCTAAATAACAGAGGATTGAGTAGTAAGACTGCAGGGGCATGAGCTATACAGCAAAACTGTTTAATTACGCTAAAGTTCATTTGGTGACTAGTGTCCCTTTCAGGTCATACAATCCAAAGTGTTCAAATGAAGAGAATAAAACTCCTTTAACTAGATAGAGAGTGTTAGGTGATCACTTTCAGCCAATGAGTTCAGGAGAGCCACGTGAAGCTTTTGTTAGGAAATGGGTAGCCTAACATTTGACACTCCAGATTTAGTGGACTACATCTGCCATGAGGCTTTGCCAGCGTTATGGGTGTAAAAGCATTATGGGAGATGTAGTCCATGACATGAAGAGTGCAGATGGCTCTCCAACGTTGCACCCCAGTGCACCCGAGATAAGGAATCAAACCAAAAAACCTGTGTGACTAGTTATAATATGGGGGATGCAAGGACTAGTGGTTATGTCAGGAGTGTTCTTTTATGGTGTTGCTTGTTTTGGTTCAATATATATATATATATATATATATATATATATATATATATATATATATATGCCATAAAAGGTTCTAGTATGTGCAACTGAATAATAAGTTAAAAGCCAATTTATGCAACGTTTGCTAATAACTCCACAATGCCCAACAGCCTGATACATATATTATAGACTTGAAAACTTCTATCTTGCTGTGTTTGTTAGAAACCAAAAATATCAGCTAGTAGTACAATCTTTATGGATAATCAGCAATCCACACAAGTAGAAGCACTTAAAATCAGCAGCGAAACCCCTTCTAAATACAGCACTAATTGTTCTCGTTATCTAAAATGCTTCTGTATTGAGCAGTTAAGCAGTGCTGAGATGTACTGTGCACATAGAATTCTAATCATCAGGTTAGCTTCAGCATTGCTGCACACACTGCAGATGGACTCGTCAAGCAAAACAGGACGAAATCTGAAAATTAATGGCAAATGTATAGCTATGCAGAGATCGTTAAAAAAAAATCCAACAAAGGTTGAAAGCAGGCCACACGAGGCTGCAACAAGGACATCGTACAAACCGGTTTGCTTCACCTAGCATCTCTGATCTTTAGCAGTATGGTTTCTTCCAAAAGATCAGATAAATAGTTGGGTAAATACAAGATTCATGTAGATACTTGCTGCTTGGATTGCTAGTAATAATATCTATATCTGTATATTCTTAAGGACATGGATCACCTCCGCATACTGATGACTGACACATGAAAAGTGCTACCTTGTAGTACATAGTATTCAATTAACCCCTTAAGGACCAAACTTCTGGAATAAAAGGGAATCATGACATGTCACACGTCATGTGTCCTTAAGGGGTTAAAGGACCACTATAGGCACCCAGACCACTTCAGCTCAATGAAGTGGTCTGGGTGCCAGGTCACTCTAGTTTTAACCCTGCAGCTGAAAACATAGTTTCAGAGAAACTGCTACATTTCACTGAAGGTTAATCCAGCCTCTAGTGGCTCTCTCACTGACAGCCGCTAGAGGCGCTTACGCGATTCTCACTGTGAAAGGGGGTGGAGAATTCCTCAGCTTCAGCCCAGCTGGAGGGGGGGGGGACCTAATGACCCTATAGTGCCAGGAAAACGAGCTTGTTTTCCTGGCACTTAGTGCTCCTTTAATTTCTTTGCAATACAGACTTGAGAGTTTGTACATTCATATTACATCACCTTGATGTGTAGTGGAATGCCCTGATTATTAATTATTATTATTTATATAGCACCAACAAATTCCATAGTGCTGTACAATGGGATGTGTATAGAATTCCAGATACATGGCGTTCACTGCCCATCACTGTGATATAGTGCTACATTGTTTTTGTGGCACAATAGTTTTCCTTTAACAAATATGCTGCACTAGGTTATTTTGCTTTTAGTTTAGTTTTTCTGGCATTGCGGTAGCCACATTCTAAGATATATTTTTTTCTTCAAACTTAATTTAGACATAGAACACGATAAACGCTTCTTATCTTATTAATGCTATTTAGGCAAGACATAGCTACAACAGGTTGTGTAATAGCTTTAACATGCTTTCAGAGAAAGTTCTGTTTATGAAATCACCAAAATTACTGAGAAAATCTACAAACAAGTTGTAATGCCCCTCGTTTATAAAATCATTACTCGACTGTGATAAATTTAGCAGACTGAAAACGCACCATATCATTTTAGTGCCAAGTAGCGTACCAATTAAAAAAAACAAACAAAAAAAAAAAAAACTGCTGACTTTGGAATCCAGCGAGCTAAACATCCCTTATTTTGTTGTGTGGGTTACTAATCCTGGCCTGTGGTTTGGATCAAAGCCAGCATCTCGATGGTATGGTGCAGACCCCACTAGAAACGACCTATTTTCTTTCAATTTATGCAGGTCGGCAGTTTGTCAAATGATTACTGTACAATAGATCAGAGCAAAGAAAAGCTTTTATTTGCAGACAAACTACGTAGCTCCCTTAGCGGTGTCTGACACCAAAATAAAATAAAAGCATCCCAAGAAAAGTAGATCACATCTCTGACTATCTGTATGATGTCATCGTGAAAATGACTACTGTGAAAAATAAGAATTATTCTCTATATTTTAGATGGACTTGCCAGACCTTACTATATAAAATCACAGCCTAGAACATAAATTACATTGAATAAGCACATACTTTCTACAGAACAAGAGTGATCATTTTATAAAGCGCTACGGAATTGTTGGCGCTATATAAATGGCAATAATAATAATAATAATAATAATAATAAATTTTGTCACATTGTAAAATAAAAAAAAAATAGTTTGAAGCAGTGGAGGTTGGCCCTTAGGGACACAACCCCTTAAAAACGTGATTTCTGATATCAGCCATTGAATTTGCATGAGGACACCAAGTTCTGGACACACTAACAGACAGACTGTCCTATTTTCTAGATATGTCAATGGTTAACAACATCAGTAGTAATATTAGAGGCGCTGGACTTCTATAAAGTGGTTGAGGTTTCCCAAAATACAGAAGTTGTGTCTCTTTTTGTCTTGGTGCCTGGCCATGCGGTCAGTGGCCACTCATGGATTTCACAGTCAAGGTATTTTCACTGTACAGATTACAATCCAAAATGTATACATTTTATACAATTATACAATTTTATACAATCAACTGACATTTAATTGTCCCTGCATTCTGCATACTAAAGATCAAATCAGATACCAGGAGTGTTTAACACACATTTCACTATGTAATTCTCCCCCCCCCCCCCCCATGAAAATATCCTGTTCCTTAGCAATACCGGAGCAGTAACTTTCACTATCAATGATTATTTTTCTGTATAGTTTTCAGAGTTTACAGACCTTGAGATTTTCAGTAATGATGCATTCGCTAACACACACACACACACACACACAGACAC
Organism: Pelobates fuscus; assembly: GCF_036172605.1. Taxonomy (NCBI): domain Eukaryota; kingdom Metazoa; phylum Chordata; class Amphibia; order Anura; family Pelobatidae; genus Pelobates; species Pelobates fuscus. The sequence continues at coordinate 148,543,542 of NC_086323.1, read as the reverse complement.
ACACAATGAATGGAGCCATTGTTGATGGATTCCAAGTAGTCATATAAATCTGCCAAGTCCGATTTAAAAATTAATCTGAAGTTAGGTTATTTATTACAAAGTTGTAACAGAACCGCATGAAGAAAAATAAAACGTAGTATAGGCTTCTTAACACTGATCCGTGTATTTTTCCCATTGTTTGTTCTTCACCTAATTCTGTTAGTTATTTTTCGTCCCAATGTGTCCCAGACAAAGTTATTGTTGTTTATAATCCAGCATTTAATTTATTCAGTGAGTTGTGAGTGGGGCGTTGGTAGGGCGGCTTGGAAGTGCACTCAAGTGCATGTTAAACTCACAGACCTCTATTGGGATGGACCTGCATAGCCTGGGCAAACATTGGGGTTGACAGGTGGAGGTTGCTGAAGATGTAAGACATGACACCATATACCCCTGAAACCTCCATTAGTTTGACCAATGCAGTATGAGGGAGCATTCACAGAAATATGTGCATGCCTAAGTGTCTGATTCTGTTTCCTGTGACTCCTTTGATACCAATGTCTCACCTTACAATGTAGCCACCTGCAGACACCTCTACATCATACATACTCATCATAGTCTGGCAGCCTGAACGACCTCAGATACTGCAATCTTACTAGAAATATCACAGTGGGCCAGTCCAAGCCTGGAGAGAACTGTGACTGACAGCAACCATCCTAATCTCAAACACAGAGTGCTGGGCAGGAAAACAAACAACACACATCCCAACATAAACTCAGCTGCTTCTAAATTAGCAGATCAATGGTGTAGTAGGGAAACAGCAAACCGCAAACCCTGTATGGTAATAGTATGGTTGCTAGCAAAACCTGTGTTTGGAGCTATAACAGTCAAGACGGTTAACATGCCCACTTCTTCCCGATCTACAATATAGTCTGACTAGTATGCATTTGTACTGGCTAGTAGTTTTTAGCAATCTTTTCAGTGGACTGCATGTGTGGATACAATGTATACTGCCTGGAGAATTGACTATTGTAAAAATCTGGACATCAAAGTCATTGTTGAACTATCTTTCCTGAAATCCTCTGCAGACGCAATCACTATTGCTAATCCATCCACAAGGGTTAAATCAGCACTGCTGGCAAGGAGTCTCATATTGTTTAATATAGTGACATTGCTCCAGTTTTAACTGGAGTGTCTTGAGTTTGGAAGGATTCTCCCATTTTAAACTGGTTGGAACATCAAATTACCATTAATTGGGACCAAGTCTGTAACTCTGATCACATTCAGCAATAAGATGGTGTAAACAAGTCATGCACGCAAGGAAGATTAGCAAATTGATAGAAAATATTACGCTGGGCCATTTATCTCTACTAACTCATTATCTGGGGATAAAGAAACATTATAAATATTTAACGCAAACTAGAAAAGTTACTTCTTCCTTTACATGACATCAGTCACTGCACAGCAGCATATAAAAAATATATACTAGTAAAGCTTTTGAAGTTTAGTAATTGCCATGTCAGATGTACAACTGTCTGTGATGAGTTCTAATAGAAGCCAAAGTTTTCAATATTACTTTAGCTTGAAGAAACTTTGATAGGAACAACAGTCAATTAGGATCAGTTGTCTAACAGGATTCAGACTGTATTTATCAACTCTGAAACTTGGTAAAAAAAAATGAGTTTGAGCAGAGGCGTTACTAGAAATCACTGGGTCCTGGAATGCATCTCATTCCCTCCCCCAGCCCCTACATGTGCCACATTCCCTCCCCCCAGCCCCTACATGTGCCACATTCCATCCCCCCAGCCCCTACATGTGCCACATTCCATCCCGACCCTGAACTCCTCCATGTGTGTCATAATCTCCCCCCTCCCCTCCTGTACATATCCACCGCGGTACCAGGACTACAGGAAGTGCTCTATCTGTGAGCACTTCCTATCAGACTGCAGTCCACTCAGCCACGCTACACACAGCGACAGGAGGGGAGCAGCACAACGCTCCCATCCTGCCGGTAACCCGCCAACCGCAGGCATAGTCGCAGCTGCAACCCCTGCGACCGTGGTAATTCCGCCACTGATTTTGAGGGTTATCAGCTGAGACGGATCTGGTTAGAAATGTACTATATTTAAAGACAGATGTAAGGTGGTATTGTAAAAACTATGTGTTCCTGACAAAGTGTACATAATATTAGCATAACAAGTAGGGCCAGTGGCCTGCAGTGTAGGCAACTATTTAAAGGGACCCTGTATGCACCAAAACAAGTCAATGCAGAAGATTTGGTTTATAGATCATGCCCCTGCAGTCTCACTGCTCAATGTTCTGCTATTTAGGAGTTAGCTAGAGCTCCACAAACATAAATAAAATGGATTTAACTTCTAAAGGAATTGAGCAATGAGACGGCACGGACATGAGCTATACACCCAAACGGCTTCATTAAGCCAAAGTTGTTTTGATGCCTATAGCGTCCCTTTAAGCAGTACCAAAAACAGATCTGTATAATGTGACTCTTTTTTTTTTTTTTTTTTAACCAGCTGTATGATTATTATTATTATTTTATTATTTATATAGCGCCAACAAATTCAGTAGCGCTGTACAATGGGTGGACTAACAGACACATAATTGAGATCAGACCACTGGACGTACAGGAACAGAGGGGGTTGAGACCACTGGACATTTACAATTATGCACTTTTTTTTCTGCTAACAAAAAAAAAAAAAAAAAAACGGTCAGCTTCTGCAAAAATAATACTTTGGCATCTATAACATGGCAATATTTTCTTTGTATGTGAGAGTAACCCTGATCATCATTTTATGATTAAGCTTTATAAGTAACTGGGATGATGCAAATAAAAATAATAACTCCTGTTAACGTGACAGTTTCTCTTTAACTGAAAAACAGGATATAGAATTTCCAATGTCAGAACTATGAAAATTCTGGCATAGTAAGTTAATATAGCAAAACATCTTTTATTGCAAGAAGAACTTGGGTGTTCATGTCATCCTTGCAACATATTTTGAGTGTGCGTGCTGGAAAACAGACATTTAATATCATAGTGCACTTTACTCTACATGTTCCAGGCCTGATATAGGACACCATGGCTGAAGTTCAGGTAGAGTGTAGTTACTGTTCGACTAGTTACAAACATACACAGTGAATAACAGATTTAAAACATTTTTTTTTTTTAAATCCGCCTTTACATAGGGATTGAAAGAGGTGAAAAAGAAAGTTGATTATTAACAGACTGGCAAATGACCTTTCCTGGTCCGTGTTTGTTCAGTGACTGGTGTCTAATAGATTAAGCACAATAACTTTCTCTAAAAGTTAAGTTCCTATAAAGTTTTTGCAGAGGGGAAAGTGACTTCAAGGGCAAACAGTATGTTGTATTGCAGAGAATAGATCCATCATGCAGAACCTTAAAGCAACACTCCAAGCACCATAACCACTACAGTACACTGACCAGGCACTCTCCCATAGTAAGTAGTCAAACAATGAGCAACTTAACAGGAGGTCCAACTGGTGCCCATTCTACCTCCTCTTCAGACAGAAGCTCATGCACTGATCTAAGCCCAGGTTACATTTTCAGCTAATGAACTAGTGATGTACAGTAGATCTTAGCTCAAAGGGGTGGAGTTCTGAAGAGCAATATAGTGGTTATGGTGCCTAAAATGATCTTTAAAATCTATTGTAGCCACTATAACTATTGTAGCAATTTGCAGCAGGATATTCTTCATATCAAATGTTGGTAAATAAACATAATAAATAAATAAACTTAAAGGGTTCAAAGTGAATTTTAACTTTAAAGCGGCACTGTCATGCCGAATCCCGTTTTTTTTTTAACCCCCCTCCCGCCTCCACTACATCCAATTGACCCCCTAGTCACCCCCAAATGCCCCTAAGCCCCCCAGATTACCTATTTTTAAATCTGTATCTTCTGCCCCGATCTTTAGTCAGGGCGCCGCCATCTTTGTGTGGGTAGGTGAAGTCCCTGAGGGACACGTCATCTACCCACACTAGACAGACTGTGAGATTCCCGCACATGCCCAGTGAAACACCTGGACATGCGAACGGGAATTTCATCTATTCATTCATTCATCAGACAGACGAATGAATGAATAGAAAAAATCAGACGAACAAACTAACACTGAGTATCAGTGTTCGTTTGTTCGATCAGTTTATTACAAGGAGGGAGCTACCGACGTGCAGCTCCCTCCTTGTAATATGTAAAGACAGAAGCGGTGGGGAGCTGTGCTCCCCACCACTTCATAAGCCCCCCAGGTCCCCCCTCACTCTATGGGGGTCAATATGACCCCCATAATAGCACAAGGGAGATTAAAATCTCCCCAATGCCCCTACTCGCTATACCGCGAGTAGGGGCATGTCCACTAAACAGTGAGCAGCCTGTGGCTGCTCACTGTAAAAACATAAATGGTAATAAGGGGGGGGGGGACCTACTGTCCTCCCCCCTGACCCCCACCCCTGCGCGGTGGGTGGGGGCCCTAATAAAACAATAAGGGGGGGGGACCTACTGTCCTCCCCCCGGCCCCCACTCCTGCGTGGTGGGTGGGGGCCCTAATAAAACAATAAGGGGGGGGACCTACTGTCCTCCCCCCCCCGGCCCCCACCCCTGCGCGGTGGGTGGGGGCCCTAATAAAACAATAAGGGGGGGGACCTACTGTCCTCCCCCCGGCCCCCACCCCTGCGCGGTGGGTGGGGGCCCTAATAAAATAATAAGGGGGGGGACCTACTGTCCTCCCCCCGGCCCCCACCCCTGCGCGGTGGGTGGGGGCCCTAATAAAATAATAAGGGGGGGGGGGACCTACTGTCCTCCCCCCCCTGGCCCCCACCCCTGCGCGGTGGGTGGGGGCCCTAATAAAATAATAAGGGGGGGGACCTACTGTCCTCCCCCCTGGCCCCCACTCCTGAGCGCTGGGTGGGGGCCCTAAATAAAGATAGGGGGGGGGACCTACTGTCCTCCCCCCTGGCCCCCAACCCTGCGCGGTGGGTGGGGGCCCTAAATAAAGATAGGGGGGGGGACCTACTGTCCTCCCCCCTGGCCCCCACCCCTGCGCGGTGGGTGGGGGCCCTAATAAAATAATAAGGGGGGGGACCTACTGTCCTCCCCCCTGGCCCCCACCCCTGAGCGGTGGGTGGGGGCCCTAAATAAAGATAGGGGGGGACCTACTGTCCTCCCCCCTGGCCCCCACCCCTGCGCGGTGGGTGGGGGCCCTAATAAAACAATAAGGGGGGGGGACCTACTGTCCTCCCCCCTGGCCCCCACCCCTGAGCGGTGGGTGGGGGCCCTAAATGAACCCCCCCCCATCAAGGTGACTAGGGGTCCCAAGCCCCTAGTCACCCCCCCCCACCCCCCCCACCCCTGAGCGGTGGGTGGGGGCCCTAAATGAACCCCCCCCCATCAAGGTGACTAGGGGTCCCAAGCCCCTAGTCACCCCCCCCCCACCCCCCCACCCCTTATATAGCCTTGCCCCGCCCTGCAATTCGGCTTAGAACACACTGATTGGTTGGTTTAAGCCAATCAGAGTGCTCTGTGTCATTTTAGCTGGTCAGAGCTGGTCAAGCGGAGGAATCCTCCATAAGGCAAAGAGTCCCTACTTTGTCTTATGATTTTAAAGAAAACTAAAGAAGATAGGAAGAAACGAATAACAGATACCGAGAGAGGGGGAGAAGAGGAAGAGATTGAGGAAAGGTAAGTTCGGCATGACAGTGCCGCTTTAAGGCCACAGTAGCCGAACTGAATACACAGCCGACTTAGAGAATTTTTCAAGCTCAGCTATTTTGACCTTAAGTTTGTAAATCTCTTTGAATTCTCACTTTAGTAGTTAACTATGTTATCCACTGTGTCAGTTCAACTAAAGGGTTAACGGAGATTTGGAAGTGCTGATAGTGCTATGTCAATTTGGTACAGCTGAATCTTTATACCCCACAGTGCTCTGAGCCTCCAATTGCTCACTCAGTATGAGCATACAATGCATAATTACACAGTACAAGTATCTGCACAGACAACAAGGATGTGAAACTCACTTTGACACCTCTTGCTCAAGGAGGTGGGCTTAGTATCCAGGGGAATCATCTCTTCTTTGTCAAATCCCCTGTGAAAGGTTTGACAAATCAGAGGTATACACCCATGGTCTCCAAGGGCTAAAATCACTACCATTAACTGTAATTGCCAGGAGCTACCCTATAAAGTGGAAAAACATTAAAACAGCTCGGGCACAGCTACCTGCCAGCCGTTTCGGTATTGGATGGCACGCAGAGCAGGATAAACCATACGGCGACTTTAGGCAGTCACCTAAGGCCCAGGGGTTAAACAGGTGCCTTAGAACAATGAATTTGCTTGGCGCTCCGAATGTAAAGCATGAAAGGACTGGGTCCAAACTGGAATCTGAATCTGAATACTTCTCTGACTGCCCATGTGGATGGGATCATACTGATCAACAGCTGGTGTAGATTCAAGCGAATAAAATATTTTTACGATCTACAAGGAAACTAATTTTAATGCAGCTATTCTGCTTTATTTACCCCTTTCACTTTTTTCATATTACATATGGCACCCTACTCGCTGATATTGCCAGACACGCACTTGTAAAGAATGATGAGCAACCAGTTTTAGAAAAGGGTTACAAGCAGATGATCAGATTTATCACTCGAAAACACCAGGGAATATTGACACATTTTCCTAGCATGCAAATGCATGGACATATAAAATGTAAATATTTGTATGCACAGGCACTACAACCTATAATGTTTTCTATTACAAACAGCATGATCTTATTCAATAAACAAATGAATGTTTTAATTACACACAGGGATATTCAATACAATGTGAATTGATGGAAATTTAAAGTTAAAGGACCACTATAGTGTCAGGAAAACAAACCTTTTTTTCCTGGCATTATATAATACTTTTTTCCTGGCATTATATAATACTTAGGTCCTGGTGACCTCTCCTCCCCCTCCGACGACAGCTCCCGAGTGGAGCCGAATGTGCATGCGCGGCCAAAGCCGTGCGCATATTAAAAACGCCCGTAGGAAAGCATTTCTCAATGCTTTCCTATGGACGTTCTGTGTGCTCAATGCGATTTTCGCATTGAGCATCGGGAAGTGCCTCTAGCAGCGGTCAGGAAGACAGCCACTAGAGGCTGGATTAACCTTGGAATGTAAACATAGCAGTTTCTCTGAAACTGCTATGTTTACATCTGAAGGGTTAAAACCTGGGGGACCTGGCACCCAGACCACTTCATTGAGCTGAAGTGGTCTGGGAGACTATAGTGGTCCTTTGGGTATTTCAGTCTAAGCCGAAATACCCAAACTGGACTAATTCTCCAAGTCAGCTGTGTTTTAAGTTTGTCTATTTTGGCTTAAAGATGAACGGTCAGTTCTTCAAGTTTAGTACAACCGAATAGGTAAGTAACAGTTATATTTAAGATAATATGTGTATTTAATAATTTTAATTTTATTTTAATTTTACATGCATTGCCAGGCATGTATGTAAGTAAGTAAATTAGATAGCTGCTGGAGAAAAAGCTGACTGCTCACATAGTCACATTTCATTTCTCTATTTGATAGTGATACCCAGGCACTGAAACACAGATAGCAAAGGTTTTTCTTTTTTCTTAACACTTCCTGCTGCTGCGTTATTCATCCCTGTAAATGCTGAAATACCATTAACTGGGGTAAAGGAACAGGTACTGCCATTTCTCAAAAAGTGACAGCTCCACATTAAACTTTGAAATCACTTTCCATTTACTTTGAATTCCTGAAAACTCTGCAAATATACAGGACTAGCTCTCTTGACATATCGAAGAGCAGACAGGTTCTGCAGAACATTCACTGTTCAAAATCTTTTTTTGTAAATTCCCAATGGCCATGGACAAAAAGGACAGCTATTGTCAATATAAAATGCAAACTCTTCAACCCAATTAGATCCCCAATACACCCGCAGGGTGAAAGAGAAAACCCACCACTCCACACCTAGTTTCTTTCTGTGACAATGGCTCTTTAAATCTCCCATTGTGTAGGCTACTCGTTTCTCATTACTCATTTTCCTCATTACTGTGTATTTGTCACCTTTGAGATTTTCGACTCCGTAACATTTTCTTCTAAACTCATTCGATTTCAAAGAATGTAATAGTTTTTGAGGCAATGGGGAATATTTGTGCTCTGCAAAACTGCACCTTGTGCCTTTATTTCAGTTTTTTACATGCCTCCCAATAATCCTGATTTTGGCAGGACAGTCACGATTTTCGGGTCCTGTCTCACAATCCTTACCTTGTTACCTAGTGTCATGCTTTTGAGGATACCAGGAAACTCTCCTCAAAAAGTGTGAGGCAAGTGCTTTAAAAGCACAGAAATGCACTAATGCCCACCGGCATCCCACTTATCAGGACGCCAATGCTGGGGGTCTGTCTTTTTATAAAATTTACTCCCCTAGCCAAAGCTTCCTTTTTTATTAGTGCTAATCTACACAGTAACTGTCAGGGGTATCAGACTATAAAAATCAAGTGTAAATGGCTGCCTCTAATATGATGGGGTTTCAGGGATGTGAAAAGCCCAATTTTAAACCATAGTCTAATTCTTTCTACTTTCTATTAAACAGACAGTTTAGTCATTTAGCAAGTTATTATAATGACAGGTATAATAGAGCATCCTTATGCGTAACTTACTGGATTTTTAACTGAATCAGCCTTTTCCCAGTGGAATTAGCGAGACATTCACTATGGAATTTAATTTTCTAACTCTTAGCACATGAACCCTTCTCATTGTGAGAGCTACAGTCTAGAAAGACATTTGTCCTATTTCCCGAGTCACTGCCATATAGAGAGACAATTATTTGTGTATTAGGGGCCAAAACTCATCTGTCCATCTTTTCTATCCTAATGCTCTGCTTTTTTTTTTTTACGAGTTCCATATTGTTGCGGTTTCTGAGTGTATTCTGAGCTCTACCACAATAATACTTACAGTAATGTGTCTTTAAACTACAATAAATGTGTTTAGAAATCAGTTTGTGTAAATAAATTACATTGTCCTAAATTACATTTGTTTAAATTATTAGTAAGTCACCTAATAATTTCTCAGAACAGCCCAGCCTCTGCACACACCACCACTCAAACTTCCAAAATTAAAGTACCCCTCTTTGTCCATTTGAAATATTGGGATGTATGGGAGTTATCCCTGAGATAACACGAGGCCTGTTCTCCAGAAGAATCCTGCCTTGTTAGAAGAGTGTGGAAAAAAAAATAAAAAATTAGAACAGTAGGCCTTTATTAATTACGTCTCTGGGTGACAGACAGCTCTAATACATTCTGTGTCTCAGTGAGTTGATGTATTTTGGGATAAAAAGTGGATGATGTTATGCAAAGCTATTTTTGGACTTTATGCGCCTTCGTTATCTCGCCTTTGTCTCAGCAGGCCTCCCCCTCTCACTGTCTCCCTTTCCTTCAACCCAGACAGTAAATCAGAAGGCCTGGGGGCTAGAGTCACAGAAACGTACACACTTTGGCAGCAGTGCCTACCATTCAAAAACCAACAGTGAACATAAACGTTCAAGAGACATGCATGCAAGAGTGAATCATTGTTACCTGGTGTAGTCTCCACGAGCCTCCTGAAATGGAAAAAAATATGAAGTAATGTTAGATTAGACTAGTGTCGGAAACAAAGTTATGTTTGTATTGATCTTTTGGAAGATGTCATCCTGGGTACAAAACCCAACCCTGACCTAGTACGTGCTAACTTATCTCATAGGCAACGTTGTGCCAGAATACTTCGTAGTCACCTGCTTCAGTGCCCCTAACATTCAGTGCCAATCTTGAATTTTAAGCAGAAAAGGTAAAAATGTCTACATGGCTAATATAAACATTATTCTATATAATCAATTTACAGCTGCATATTCATAATAAAGTACAGCCTGTTGAAAGAGTGCCAGTCTGTTAGTTGGAACTTTTTCACACCAAGTTAAATACCAGTAATTTGAAGATCTGTAGGTGAATCTTAAAATATATAGTTAGTTTTCTTTAGATAGAGATAACTTTAACTGGTTTTGATTGATATTTTTCACAAAAAGTTATTTTAGCTGTGAGCCTCAGACAGTTATATCCTGGGCTTGTCAATGGGGCCACAGTCACGTTCAGGTGGCTAGACTAAAATTATTAAAATTACATTCACAATCAATTGCAAATGGTTATTTGTATTTTGAAATTCCCCGGAGAGGTCTGCCCATGGGGTGTATTCAGTAAACAGTGAATTCTGGTGAACTGAATACAAAAATTCAGGCAACATAGCCAAGCTGTGACTATAGGTGAGTTACCGATTCCCCCTCCCCTTCCCAATTAGCTATTTTAGCCTAAATTTTGAAATTAAATGGACACTCCAGGCACCAAAACGATTTCATCTAACTTAAGTTGTTATGGTGCCACTTATACTTCAAGGGGCTAAGCCATTTTCAATGATCTAACCAATCCGGCGGCAATCTTAGCTCCCCCCAGGTGTCATTCAGTTTAGTAAATTTTACTTTTAGGAAGCGCCGAGTGCCGCTGACTCTCTCAGCCAATCAATATCTCCCCATTCACAAAACTGGCTAGGAAACAAACATACCTTTTCCCCAACCAGTTTTGTGAATGGGGAATCACTGATTGGCTGAGAGCATCACGTCTCTCACGCTTCCTGAAAGTGAACTTTCACAAGCTGGATGCAGCCTGGGGGCGTGCTGGGATCTTGAGAGAACGCTTCAAGCCATTGAGGTAAGAGTGCTCCTGGGGGCATCCAGGCACTTAGATGAAGTTGTTTGGGTGCCTGGAGTGTCCCTTACTGAATAAACCCCTGCACAGAAATATGGCTTAGGATTCTGGGAGTTTGTCCCTCTACCTGTGTACTATTTATTATCAGCCACTGAACACTAGAGAGAATGCAGGATTATCTAGGAGTTAAACTAGGAAACGCCAAAAATCCTACCCTAGCAGGTAACCCCTTAAAAGTCTAGAATTAGCTTCTAGCATTATATTTCGAACATATTCCTACTGCATGGGTATTCAGAATAAGTGCAGCTCTTCAGCATCACATGGGGCATGGTTCCAAAACTGAAGCAATCACCATGGGAACCAGTGGAATGTTAATGCCGATAGCACCAATTATTTTTTTAAAAAAATGCACCGTCTCAGAACAGTTTTTATATGTAACAATCACTCATTTGTGCTCTAAAGTATGAATTAAAAGTATTATGGAGTAAAATGTGAAATTCACTCTGAAGTAAAGGGGCACTATAAGCAGCAGAATTAATGCAGCTCATTGTAGTGGTTACATTGCATAGAATGTCCAGGTAATGTCCTTGGCTCGTCACTGTGAATAGGGACTGCCCACATCCTGGGCTCACTGATAATGTGGAATTGACAGTTCCGCGTTATCAATGTCAATTTCATCCAACCTGTACTGGCTGAAAGTGCTGGGACCAAGTCAGCCATACTCGCTCAATGTGGAGTTATTTCCTCCTTATCAATGTGGGCCAGGAGGTGGGCAGCTCAGGGAGCTGCAATAATTCTAGGTGTATATATATATATAAAAAAAGATGCTAAACAATTTGATATTGAGTTAGGACACAGCACCAGGACACTCTAGGTAACATGACCACTACAATGAGCTGTAGTGGTTAAGCAGCATAGAGTGCTCTTTAACTTTTAATCTATGACAATTCACACTTTCGTGAATAGCCCTGCCAGACGTATCATTTACAGGTCAATAATGGAGGGGTGGGTGAGGAGGGGGGGGGGGGGGGGGGGGGGGGGAGAGAGCAGTGCTTTAACACTTCCTTTTACCACCGGTCACCGTAATCCCTAAATAAACTATTTTAGAGGGAATTAAATCCAGCAAATCACATTTTACTTTTCATTCTGTTTAAATTAAAATACAGTTTAGCAGAAAGCAAAAAATAAACCAGAAACAAACAGATTGCACAAATAAACAAGACAGTAAACACTTCCTACGGGACACAGAGTGCACCCAGGCAAACGTTTCTTGCAACCTGCAAAAAAAAAAAAAAAATGCATCAAATGTTAACAAATTCTTACCTGTACAATAAGTGCAGCCAATTTAAACACTGTTTCGCTGTCCACGGCAATCTGCCCCTGTTAACACAGCAAGAGGTGAAGTTAAACTTGACGTCTGAATGCTCTTAAAACCACAGATTATTAAATGTCTATCACTGTACATTCAGGTTCAACTTCAACAACAGATTATTCCATTCCAAAGCATAGGGGTGGCTTGTTCCTGGAGGATTTAATTACAGACAAAGGTGAGAGCTTGTTTACATTTAACCTGAAAAACCAGGTAACACGCTAATTTGCTGCAGGTACGTTCAGGGAGAAAAAAAAACTCACATATACAATGTTTGTAGTTCATGCAATCCTGTCTTTGGTATTTTTTGGGAGCTGAAAGGGAGCAGTTTTACCCTCTGTGGATGGTATTGCCCGATTCCCAAAGATAAGATTTCAGTGTGCAAGGCTGAGCCTTACACATACACAGACAAGTGCATATGGACACAAGCTACCTAATGTGAAGCCCTGTTGTTCTAGCTCTGTGTTTTCATGCATCAATAAAATGTTATTTAAACAATATTCATTGATAAGACTGTAATGTGCTTAAAGGGGCCTTAACCCATGATGAAAAGAAAACATTAATTTCAAAGAGGTTATTGTTATTCTTTCGTTTCTTTGTTTGGAAAAAAAAAACAAAAAAAAAAAACTTTCCTCCATTTGTAACATGGAGCTTAGTGACAAAAGCAACATTTCAGCTACTGAAATTGTTACTTCCACGTTCGGCTCTAAGTTTTAAAGCGGATTTTTAAATATTATTACCTATCCCCTGAACGTAACAAATATGTATTAGTAAGGTGTGGAAAATAAAATTAAATGTAGAAATCCGCCCAACTGGGCGCCTCCATCTTAGCTCCCTGTCATTCCTGGCGAATAAACTTAAATATTGTGATAGGTCTTTGTCATACTTCTATATATTTCACCCCTGCAACTCTTCAGAGTTCAGAGTTGAAAATGTTGACCAGAAATTGCTCACTCCCGTAACCCAGTTCTTATCATGAATATTAAATACTGGACTAAGAGATGCACATGAGCAGTTGATCAATCTATGACAGGCATTAAAAGTGTCAACTAGGCCCCAATTAGGGACACACAAAATGCCTCCCATTTCAGCCATGTTAAAAGTTACAAGATATGCCTCTAATTGCAAATCACCTACGGGGTATAACTAAAAGGTTCCTTCCCTGTAAAACCTTTAACCCCTTAAGGACACATGACATGTGTAACATGTCATGATTCCCTTTTATTCCAGAAGTTTGGTCCTTAAGGGGTTAAAAAGATTTAAAATTTATCTTAATCTGATGTCACCCGACACTTGCGCGGTTCAACCACAGGCTTCTCATAGAGTGCACAGGCGGAATCTGAGCCTGCGAGGGGAGGAGGAGGCATATTATAATAAAAAAAACAAAAAAAACAACAACAACAAGTTCTAATACAAGTAACGGAGAGAGGTGGGAGGGAAAGCACAGTAAGAGGGATTGGGGGGGGAGCAATCTTCTCCTTGCTGGTGTTCTGCCTGCTTGGGGGAAGATTTGTATGTCTATCGGCAGAGTGCAGTGTAAAATATGCACAGAACTGACATTAGGCAGCCCAGAACAGTGTTGCTAATGTTATCAAGTCTAATCATCTGAGCTCTGTCTTTAGTGTCCCTCCCTGCAGTAAACTTGACATATAGCAGTTCTGGATATAGGTCATACTTGGGAACATGAGAGTATATAGCAGTGGGTTGGATTGGGGCCATGCCAGTAACGGAACTTCATAGTCGAAGTGCATCAGCAGAAAAAGAGGGCTTGACAACCAGGTCTGCCCATGTATTGAGTGTGCTAGGCAACACCTGTATAGAGAGAAATGTACTGTTCTGGCCTCATACAGACAAGGTGCAATGTAACACTTTTTTTTCTTGCGGGATATTTTTTCCTTGCAATTCACTATTGGAAAACCAGCAAAAAAAACTCCTCACTATCCTGGTAGAGGGATCGCAAATTAAGCCAGATACTGGACAATTGGCAGGTATGTCCTAGACCTAGTGTATGTAATGAAACCTTAAAATTCCTTTAAATAAAACACTAAAAAGTAAAATCATAAAACTATTTTTACTTGAGATTAAATGAGGAAAACGCATGACACCTAATTAATGTTTTGAGAAGTATCAGGCAGCACTTGTTAAGCCATTAACTGAGTATAATTGTATTATCAGCTCTAGCGTGTTAATCAAAGCCAATTACTGTACAGAGAACCGGTACAGGCAAAGATGTGAAAAAGTAGGGCAATAAAGTTAACTGCAGAACACGACATCATCACTTAGAGCAGTATAAGCACACAGATAGGTCATTCCTTAATAGTCACTACACAGGTGGGAAAAAGCAATACAAGCTATTCATTATACGTGTTTAAGTTCAATAATAGGTATATTTAAATGTGTGATATTCACATCAGCAAAAACAAATAGATTTAACAACCTGAACATTTCTTTATAGTCATGCACTGATTCACTTTGTTAAAAGTGTGTGCCCATAAAACAGTTAGTGAGGACTGGCTTTGCATCTTGGGAAAATATATTTCAAACGTGTTTGCGTTTTCAATATTAGATGTAACGTTCCAAAATGTATGTCTGAAGATTGACTAAGTGTCTTGGGAAATGTAGTTTACAAACGTCCCCCATGACTACAATAAATCAGTGTCTTATAAAAATGTTTCCTCTGACTTACTGCCATGTGTACCACTTTGGTATCATATAATACTTTAATGACGCTGGGTTTAAATTGGTTACATACGGGACACAAATATACCCAGAGACAGGTGCTATTATGAATAAAATGAGACATTCTCAATCATATTATAGTCCTATGAAATTGGAACAAAAATGATCAACAAGTTTAATAGATGTAAATAATTTACCAAGGTGTCATTGTTCTATAGGTCTTTCCTGCCTAAAAAAATGGGGTTATCCCTTCCGTATCTGAGTCTTTGTTAGAACGAACTCTATGGTTTACAAAGACTCCTTTGTCTTGACTCCTCTTCCATTAATTTTTACCTATGAATTAAATCTGGAAGAAATGACAAGAGGATTGCAAATTTTAGGCCAAATATCAAAAATGTAAACATGGGTGAACTGGATGTTTGTTGTCCCCCAACTCCCTACAATTATTTTGTTGTATAATTTGAAGTCCCCTTTTCTGCTTTCAATAATTTCTTCCTCCCAACATTTGGAGCCATGGGAATTGGTCAGCAAATGACAAGTGGGAAGACAGTGGGGCATCACTAGTGATGTGACACACATCACTGACGATGCCCATATTTGGTAGACCTGACCAGAAAAGGGGCAGACCGACAAATGAAGGGACCCATCTGACCTGCCACTTTCTGCATAGTCTTAGTGCCCATTCACAGCACAAACACGTCTAATGATGAAATTTCACTGTGCTGCCCACCGACAGCATACTTCTCAACAAAGGTAGTGCCAGAATTGTGATATTGGTTGGAAGGGAGTAAAGGGGGAAGAGAGGGATTCAACTACCTCAATGGCTCTGCCATAAAGTGGCAGACCTGCACAGAAAGATGACTGATCTGCCCCTAAAGACGGTGTGTCAACCCACATTACTGGTAGGTCAACATGATGTGAATACACACCAGGCTGCTTGTCAATCATTTTGGACGGCTATGAGGGCTAACCATGCAGGGAGCACTGAAACAGGGATGGTTGGGAGGCAGACGGAACAAAATCAGGACTGCCCTGCTGAAATAAGGACTGTTGAAGGGCCTAATAATTATATGTTTATGAACCTCTCTATTTTTTTGAGTTGAGTTGCATTTTTTTTCCTACGACATACCTTTGAAAAGATAAAACGACAAATAAATAAAGGAACACTATAGGGTCAGGAACACAAACATTCCTGACCCTATAGTGGTAAACCCACCATTTAGGTAGCGTGCCCACCCTCAGCTCCCTTTAAAGGAATTCAAACTCACCTTATTTCCAGCGCGGCGCGGGTCTGCCGGCGCTGGTCATGCCCCCGATCCGCCGCCATAAGAAAAGCATTGGATTGGCTAACATCAGCAAGGAGGTGGTATGGAGGCGGGGCCAAACACTGTTTTGGCTAATCAGCACTTCTTCATAGAGATGCATTGAATGAATGTGCCGATTTTAGCCAATCCAATGCTTTCCCTAAGGCAGTGTTTAGATTGCTCCTAGGGACACCTCCAAGTGGCCTCTCCTCAGATGGCCACTGGAGATGCTTCCTGGGGCAGTGCTGCACAGTAGGCTCTGCATGGTGACAATGAATTTTCCTAAAAGAAATGCATTGATTCAATGCATCTCTATGAAGAAGTGCTGATTAGCCAAAACAGTGTTTTTCTCAATGCAGAACGTGGGGATGCTGAACGGCACGGCTGCTTACTGTGCAACCCCAAGCCAGGAAGCCCCTCCAGTGGCCATCTAAGGCGTGGCCACTTGGAGGTATACCTATGGGGCAATGTAAACACTGCCTTTTCTCTGAAAAGGCAGTGTTTACATGAAAATACCTGAAGGGAGCACATTAAGCTGTAGTTGTTCTGGTGACAATAGTGTCCCTTTAATTTTTGTTATGATATAAAAACCAAACAAGAAATAGTAACATTTCAGATATGTTACCAGATATGAGACACATTTGGGAAGATCTATCACAGCTTTCCATATATATCAGAATTTATGTATGTTCAAAACTCTCTCTCTATCTCTATCTATCTATATATATATAAATACTGCAGGAATTTCAGCTAGCACAGGTCCATAAGGAGTTAAAAAGTTATGAATCTAGTGTCAGCTTTTATTCTTTACAGAAAGAGTTCATTTGAGTACCACACCCTCATAACAAAAGGGAATTAAAAATAGGTGTGTTAGTCTGCTTTGTGACCTGAATGACTGGACCAAGAAGTTGATCAGAGTTGCAAGCTTACTTTGCCTGCCTATATATGAATAGAAAACCATTAAAGGACCACAAACCACCCAACATTTCAAATGGACAAAGAGGGACACTTTCATTTTAGGGGTGTAAGTGGTGTGTGACCAGTGGCGCAGCTGTTCTGAGATATTTTAGATGCCTTACCAATAACAATTTATGCAGCTAAAATGTAATTTAGAAGAAGAACAATGTATCACAGACTGATTTCTAACCACATATATTGTAGTTTAACCCCTTAAGAACCAACATTCGGGAATAAAAGGGAATCATGACATGTCACACGTGTCATGTGTCTTTAAGGGGGTTAAAGACACATTACTGGGAGTACTATTGCTGTGAAGCTCTGTTATACACTCTGACACACTAAGAAAATAGAGCTTCTACAAAAGAGGAGCAAAATGGCCCAACTGCAAATGCCAAAATTTCAGGGTGGACTGGCGTTGCCTTCCTTCCTCAATTGTTATCAGACGACACATTGCCAGCACTTTGTTAAAATGGCATTGTGTTCGTTGGAGCTTACAGAAATCTCATGGCTTACTTTTTAGGGCATGGCTGGAAAGGAGGCTAAACTACACTTGTGGTCGGTTAATATCGTATAGTGAAGTACCTTGTGATTGGAATTAAGTCGGTGTGGTGTGCCGGAACCGACGTAGAGGGTAGGCCTGAAAAAGAGGGCCCCCCTGAATGAATTGTATAAGAGGGAGAGGTGGGTGGGGTGAACAGCGTGCGTACGGCAGGTAGGAAGGGGGGGAGTAGCGTTTATATGGAACGCTTAACTCCTCCCACAAATACAGGCCTTACGGCCTTAAAACTTGTGGTCGGTTAATATCGTATAGTGAAGTACCTTGTGATTGGAATTAAGTCGGTGTGGTGTGCCGGAACCGACGTAGAGGGTAGGCCTGAAAAAGAGGGCAAAAGGAAATGCCAGAAAAACACACTTATAGCACTATATAAAATCCATGTCTTGCTACTCCTGTGTTGGGAATGTTCCTGTATAATATATAGCCGATTCCTAGTGCCTCTAATGTTTGTTCCGGCGTACTGCTACTGGATGTCGTTCTTATAGAATGGATGTGAAAATAGCAGCTAGTGGTCCTACTTACTCTAATGACGGAATGTGAATGTAGAATCGTATTTAGAAGTAGATAGGGAGTGATTAGTGGTTAAGTGTCTCGATTGTCTGGTTCGAACGTTGACGTGACGCGGTGTAGTGTTTGTACCTTCTTAAATTTTCCTTGGGGAGACATGACTTACCTGTCTGATTAGTTGTGATCGTGGAGTTGTAGGGTTCCCGAACCCTTGTATGGTTGCAGGCACATAGATTTAAGACCTGGTTGTGTGGCGCGAATGCTGTTTAGGGAGTCTGATACTGCCCGGTATTCCCATCTGTGTACGTACGTTACTGTGAAGCGATAACCAATTATCTTTGATATCTTGTGTAAAAAATGGGGTATGGTTTGAAAGGCTTGTCAGAAACGTGTATGTCAGTTCGGAATAGTGCGATCATGTACGTATGAAGGTTTGAATAAAAGGTGGCAAAAATGTAGAAAAGACTACAGGGTGACCAGTATGCCTGTGGAAGTCCTGCTCCACTGCTTCTTGGAAGAATGTCACGATTCTGTTATATGTATCTTAGAGCAAACGAATAATGTTCTAGATGATAACTTGTGTCGAGCCCCAACAGCCGAGTGACCGGAAGGGGATGCCAAAATGCAGATTATGCCTGAGAGATGTGAGTTGGGTGAGGTACGAGACTGAGCGACTCATGGATAGTCGGCCCTAATAGACACGAAAACGCTGCAATCCCTCGTCTGACGTTGCGTATGTAGGACATCCTGAAAAAGAACATAACAACAACAATGAACTCAAACAACAACAATATGGTTAAGTAAAATGGAACTGGCTGGCTAACTAGTGCCGAAGCGAAAAGCTCACTACCCCGTGACAAGTGAGGCCCTGCTAGTAGCCAAGCGGCTGGTGAGAGGCTCTACCTATGATTTGGGCGTGGGGCTCGAGCCACTAGCGTGGTGGCGGGGTGGTGGCCTCTCGGTGACAGTAAAGATCCAAAACGTGTGGCCGTGTCAGGTGAGGCCCTAACTATAAACCCGATAGGTGGGTGAATGCGAGGCACTAACTATGATTTGGGCCGAGGGGCGAAATCTCTGTGTTGAGATTGGGGAGTTGGCCTCGCGGGACCAGCTACGGTGTACAGCTAAGGCCAGCTCCTAACCCTAGATAGCCAGTTCTCTGACCCTAGACGGGGGCTTGATAAAGGGGTAACGTAACGTGCTTGGAAACCCAAGTTGTAGTAAATGATAGATACCCGGATATTCCCAGATAGAGACAGAGGAAACGAAGGGAGAGAAAGGAGGAAGAAAGAAGAAGGAACTGAAGTCGAGGGAAGGAAAATAATGTGCAGTATAGTGAAGTACTATGGAGATATAGCTGATAGTGCAGTATCGATAGACCCTGAGGGTGCTGAAGATTCTCATGATGGTTACTATATAAACCTGAAAGGAGATGAAATGAAGGCGTTGTGCCAAGAAAACGTCGTAGCAGCTGACGGAGAGAGGAGGGTGAAATTAGCAAGGTAGTGAGTAACAAAACGATTGTTACGGGTAGTGAGTACGAATGAAGAGTTGTGGAGTGGAGCCGTGGCCTGACGAGGCAAGGCAGGAATCAAGCCCCCGTACCCCAAACATGTAACAACGTGGCCTGGTAGAGGCAGTTGTTAGGAAACACAACGAAACCAAACCTGATAGAAACAGGTGATAATCGTTTAACAAAGGCCAATTGTGTAACAATTGTAGGAAATGTGAACGAAAACACATTTATACCAGATAGAAACAGGCGGCAATAGTGAACCAGTAATTGTCTACTGCTAGCAGATGACAAAATGAAACAAATAGTAACTGTGATTGTCGGTTCGATACCTCATCGTGTAACAACGTGGCCTTGTCGAGGCGGTTGTTTGAAGTGTGGATGAAACAAAATTGTACCTGATAGAAATAGGCGATAATAGCGACCTAGTGACTGTCTAATGGTAACAAATGACAGTATGCAACATTAATAGAAATCAGCGGGGAATGTCAAATGGCGGTTACGCCTGAACCTGAGGTAATTCGATGCATGTATAACAGGAGATGCGTAAGTGTAAGCGTAATCTGGGAGATAAAACAAATCCAACATATACACAGTTTTTTAGTTAGTTAGATTAACTTGACGCAATAAAATAGTACATGCATAGCGTCAGGCATTTAGTGTTATTACGTGGGATGCACCAATAGAAGAATCACCATTAACAACCTGAAAACAGGACGGCAGAGAAGCTACACATTATACAGAATAAAACAGCAAATACCATCAAACCACTAGGTGGAGATACCAGCCGAATGACTAGGACTGTGCACTGATACATTAAAACATAATGGAAAGTATGCCCAAAACCTCCAATTTAGAAATATTGCGCTGATATACGAAAAACATTATGGAAGGTAGGAGTAAACTTACGTAGCCAATATGTCGTGCATGATATAATAAAATTACTGGCATCCCTTCCTTTACCCCCTCCGTAGAAAAGCATAGCCACTATAACAACATGAGTCTGAACCCAAGTGGATTAATATATAAATAACCATGCAAGATTAACGTTTGGACCGGAAATTAATGAGTCCGTGAAGGGGTGAGGGGGGGGTGTAGGACCCCGACTCCCCCAGACGGGTGATTGAAAGTGACCGCCTAGGTGCTGGCGAGAGGGGAGCGTGGGTGGTCCCTGGTAAGATTTATGTGACTACCAAGTAGCAACAAAATTCATAAAATACAACCTAACCTTTTAACAGCAGGTTTCAGGCTCTGCTAAAGCCCTGAATGCAGAAACCGGACTGACTCAGTTTAAGTTTAACAAAAGGGACAAACGGGCCTCACATTGGAAGCGTCGAAATAAAACGTCATCTGTATCAAAGCCACATATGGCACAGGACAAAATCAAAATCACTTTGTCACAATTTGCACAAGTGAAATATTGCACATATTATTTTATGCAATTTATTTCATAGTGCACTTTATTAATAGCACTTTATATAATTTGTATGCACTTTAAAATATTTTTATTGCCTAAAAGACACAGCACAGCTAGATATATAGTATTTGCATGTGTGTTCCGGTCCCCCATGAGACCACAGCGATGTGGAGGGGACCGGAATGAGACTCACGGTTAGCAGGCAAGCCGGACCGCTGATAATACGGCTGGAGGTTTGTCGAACAGCAAATAGCCCGAGCGCGGCTATTTGCTGATTACCTAGCATTCGGATGTTAGTTGCCCAAAAGGAGGAGCGGGGGGAACGGAGAGGAAGCCGGACCGGAAGAGGCGAGGACCGGAGGAGCCCGAGTGAGGACCGGAAGTCTGGCTGTCACTGAGTGAACAGCGTGCGTACGGCAGGTAGGAAGGGGGGGAGTAGCGTTTATATGGAACGCTTAACTCCTCCCACAAATACAGGCCTTACGGCCTTAAAACATGTCTAATGGTGCATCCATTTATAGTAGCAATGCGACGCGTGTGGCACAGTTTCCTCATTCAATATGGATTGTCCTTGCTACCGACCCCAACGACACTGCTACTAAATAGAAATTTTCCCGGCAGGGGAGCATAAGAGGGGATTCGCCTTACTACAGCTAGAGTATCCTGAGAGTAACTTGAGCTGGCTCCCGGACGGACACAGGGTCCTAGTCAATTCTATCACTACAGACAACTCACATTCACTTTCTCGCATCTGTAATCACAGCCTTTGAATCCCTCTGCATGGATGGCACACTGATCACCTGGGGAATTTCTATGTTGCAGCAGCAGCTGCTGACCAATAAAAAACTCCATAACCAAGGTTTGATGGACATCAGAATGTCAGAAGCACAATGGCAGAAGGTAATGATCCTCACTCATCTGAGCTCCATCTGCCCTCGCTTTCAGGAGATCAACTACAAAATGCTAAGCCAATCGTGCCAACTAACGACAACCCTTCAACCAATTTCCCTAGAGGCACAATGCTACATATTTCCTGGACCTCTCCAATATGGCGAATAAGATTGATTATATTGATACAGTGGCACCTGTCAAGAGGTGAGATATATTGAGCAGCAAGTGAACAGTCAGTTCTTGAATTTCATGTGTTGGGAGCAGCAAAAATGGGCTAGCAAAAAGATCTCAGTGACTCTGACAAATAGTGATGGCTATACGACTGAGTTAAAGCATCTTGTAGGAGGTTTTTTTTGGTATGCAGTGGTTAATACCTACCAAAAGTGGTGCAAGAAAGAACTGGTGAACTGGCTTCACAGTCATGTGTGCTAAGCACTTGTTTCTAAATGATGCACGTGAGGAGAGATGGCTAGCCTATTACACAGAAGAGCTACTGTAGTTAAATTGCTGAACAATTTAATGCTGGCCATGACAAAAAGGTGTCAGAACACACAGTGCATCACAGTTTTAGTTTAATTTTATAATCTTTTTAATTTCATTTTTTTAAATTTTGTAATACATTATTTGCATAATAAAGGTAGCAATTTTAAACTATGCAATTCCTTTAATCTCCCTATTTTAATATTAATGCCATGGATGGTTGAATGTCTACTAGACTAATGTCTGTTCATGGCAAAAGCTATCTTTATAACTGGACATAAGCATAACAATTTCCCATTACCCTATGACTTGAATACACATCACTCACAAACACTTTTGTGTATTAGTGAGAAAAAAACACCTAATGTTTAATATAATAGTATACAGTGATTGTAAGAACTCTACATATTAAGTTGTTATAGTGCCTGATGTCCATGGATGCTAGGTTCCACATCATTACTAAACAATTAACTCACTGTTTAGTATAGATTAT
Source organism: Pelobates fuscus (assembly GCF_036172605.1). NCBI lineage: Eukaryota > Metazoa > Chordata > Amphibia > Anura > Pelobatidae > Pelobates > Pelobates fuscus. The sequence continues at coordinate 148,520,646 of NC_086323.1, read as the reverse complement.
CTGTTCCCAGCAGCCTGAAGCCCATTAAGAAATGGTTGAGGTGGATCTATGTTCTGCTTCATGCCATACCAGAGGTAGCAGGCAGAGATTGTCTAAGAGCCCCAGGTGACCACCCTCTGCCAATTACTGCCCCAATCTTTGGTATAAATTGGTATGATGTAAGAAGAAGGCATTGGTCCACCTCTGCCATATCGTCATTGGATGTCAGACTTCAGCTGCCAGGGACCGAGAATCTCTGCTAAAGGGTAAGTAAACAGTTTAGCAGTGATACAGGTGTATCTTTAATATCTTAATACTATTTATTGACTTGTGCTGCTCTAACCCAGTGCTCCACAAATGCCAAAGCAATGTGCTTATAGTGCCGTTGCTGGACGCAGGGCCACCATCGGGGAGTACAGGCAGTATACCCTTGTAAGTGGCCTCTACCTGCATGGCACCCTGCAGCGTTTATTGGTCTGGTTAAGGAGATGGATATATCTCCATGAACCAAACCACATTGCCCATCGGCATCAGAGTGTGCCTTTTATTAAATGGGAGCCATAGAAAATAGATACTTCTCCCTAGCAGCAGGCCTGCTGTTGGTATAGACAAATCCTTCATTAGCAGGTTGGAGGAGGGCACATGCTGAAAGGAGGAGAGGACGCAGTTGGTGAGGATGGAGATCTGTGTGCATATAGTGTCACCCTAGGAGATTAATTGGGACGATGGCTCTGTGGGATAAAGTGGTATTTTGAATGGGCACCTGGCTTGCTGCAATGATCGAGTAAAATTTGCTAATGAGATGCTGCAACCTTCATGGGAAAGTATTCAGTGCTTTCCAATGGGGAAGCTTGGATGTGCTAATAGAGCTCACTGTGCATGGGCATCAGTTCCTCAATGCTTCTCTATGAAGCCTTGCCTCCTCCATGATGCTGTGGGAGGAGGAGAGGTAAGCAGCACCGAGGGGACTTTAATGCTGAAAAAAGGTAAGTAAAAAGCTTTATTTTACTGTTTTTTATGGGAGGAGGCACCTATATAGCTAAGAACAGGGACACTAAAGCATTAGGAATGCAAGTTTGTATGCCTAATTTTTGTGTTCTTTTAATGTTAGTATGGTATAATTGCATTTCTTACAATATGACCTCATTTGCACAACTTACTAAACTCAGACCTGCCACATAATAAATACATACAGAAACCAAGGTTTATATGTGTTCTGAAACAGATTCCATTTATTATACTGGGACACAAACCATAAATCATAAATTATACCCTTCCCAACTTAGTTACAGTAATACGGTGTAATTCCCAGGAAGCAGTTTACCAAGCATCAGCAGTATTGGGTAATAAATAGAGCACTGGTTGTTAGAATGTTTATAATGTAATATGGTTAGATGTTAACTTAAATTAGGACACCATTGGAAAATACACTATTCAGGACTGTGTTAAAATCATGGATGCATTTCCTATCTAAAGGAAAAATCTGATCACAGAAGTTATGCCTTCACTTCGATCCCGATGCTCTGTCACCTATGTACCAAATAGGCCAGTACTATTTCATGAGTGGGAAACAGCTGTGTATGGACATTCTACATCAGAAGTGGTCAAACAGTAGATATCCATCATGATAATGCTTTGCCAGATCTATGCTTTGGCTATACCTGTTATATAAACTGCCTGCCAGCACATGAAAAGTGACTCCCTATATTACATTGTACATTTTATGTGGCCAAAATGAAAGGAATCCATGTATTAATCATTGTGGGGGATCTGAATAATCTGATTCCATTCTCACTAAAGACATATTTACAGGGCTATGCACTAAAGTGAGAATTCTAAGATAATTTCAAATATAACGCCAAACTTCTCTGTCATCCATGCTTCTACATCAGCTACTTTGGCCTTAAATTTGGAATTCATTTTGAAATCACTATGAATTCTCACTTTAGTGAATAAGCCTATTATTTACATTTATCTCTCATAGAGATGCTATTAATATCCAGCTCGATGGTACTCACTTTACTGATGTGGGCACAATTAAAAGCCGAGTGCAATTTGCATTTTTTTTTTTTTTTAATTTCTTTATTTTTCACTTGACAGAGCTTAGGTGAATACAGTTGCCTTACGGCTTTCACCGACATAAGTAAATCACAGTTGCAACATGGCTTACGCCAACATGAATATACACAGTTGCATCATGGCTTACGCCAACATGAATATACACAGTTGCATCATGGCTTACGCCAACATGAATATACACAGTTGCATCATGGCTTACGCAGAAGCCCAAGTAATCCCGGTTCTGGCCAACTTGTGCTTTTCCAGAATATAAACAGTAAGCTGTGTAGCTGTAGGTCCTCTTGTCTCTGTGTCAAGGTTTTTTTTTTTTTTTCAAAATAAACAATAACTGAATAGTATCTAATAAAGCTTGTAAGCGCTTTACCATCAATATGTTTAATCAACAATGAAAAATCAATAAATGTGTCACATTTTTCAGCCTCGAACGTGGGCTTTAGATAGTGTACAGTGTCTAGGTAGGTTTATAACCTACTTTTGCTTAGCATATTATAATTGATGCAATTTGCAGTTTTAACAAGCGCTAGAGATGCTGCAACTGGAGCATTAACCACAGATTTATATAAATACACATACAAATACATACATACATAATACAAGCACACACAAACTTTTCAACAGATAATATAGCAGTATGAGACAGGACAGAACATAGTTTAAAAAAGCCTAAATTGTATGATATTTTAAGGATATGATCTGTGTGTACCACGAAACAAGAAGCACTGTTTACATTTTCTTCTTACAATTCTGGAAACAATCACTCTGTCTCTGAGCTGTCAGAAAGCCATTGTATTTTTTGGTTTCTTTTCTAACCATTTCTATTTTTAGCACCATAACCACTGTAACTCACTGTAATTGTTATGGTGCAAAGTATCTTTGGACGCCATTTGCCTGGTTTCTGTCTAACTGTAGTGTTGTGACAAAAACGGTGTTGGCTGATGTGGGAATCTAGTTTTAGCTGAAAAATATATGTACTGTGGGTGGGATTGCAGGGGGTACATTTTTCCCACTACAGGCATTTTTACATTCTACAGCTGTATGGGAAAATAGCATTCCCAAAAATGCCTATAGGTTCCTTATGAACACACAAAAGTATAATTATTACAAATAATGTTATAAAAATATTTGTGATTGTCAAAGTTTGAAAATTCAAAATTTTATGCATATTCCGGCTCATGAATAAATAGTAGCCCAATTGGAAAAAATATTCCTTGTCCATTTAACAAGGTACGCAAACCTGCACAACTTGTCATCCTCTCAAGTTGATTACAACTTCTGGCTATGCCTTAGCTTCTGGTATAAGCTCAATATTGACAGTTAACAGGTATTATTGATGCAGTCATATAAAGATCAAAATCGAGGCATTTTTATTGCGTTTATTAAGGTCACTTCAATTTAGTGGTTTTATAGGCTTATAAACCCTGGTATATTTTTTTCCCAGACACAGAGATACACAATCTCACCCACTCACACTCCCCTCCACACGCACACTGCTACACACTCCCATACATACACAGCTGCTTTTCCACATACACACGCTGCTACACACTCTGCCTGGATCTCATGTCAATGGCGAGAGCCCAACACGGCAAGATAGCAGGATCCTCCGTAGCAAATGCCTCTTTCCCAAAGCTGTGACTATAACTGAGTAAATCAATACATTTCACCTTTCATACAATTTTTTTTAATCCCTAATGAAATGTGCATAGTACTCTTAAATTATGGATATGCATTGCTGCTGCATTCTAGGCAGGCATTGTTTTTTCTTTTTAATATCAAGGTGATTCATTTCAGTATTTTTGTACATTTTTATTTTCAGGCTATGGGAAAAGCAACATGGCTGCTCCCTGCACTATTCAGCTGTGAACACAAAAGAATGACTTGTTGGTAAGAGATATAGCACTTTTTAGTAGTTAATTATGCCTAACTTCTTTGCTTGGTATAATTTACCTTTAAATAATATTAAACAGACTGTAAAAGCGTGATCCCACATGTTCATTTTTTTAAGCACATCTTATAAGCTGTATTGTCAAGTCAGCCCACAAATTAGACAGATTTTCAAGTGGCTTTGTAAATAATTTTGTCTAATCATCAATACGCTTCAAACTCAGACTTAACTAGAGTTTAAAGGGACACTACATTCACCAGAACAACTACAGATTAATGTAGTTGTGCTGGTGAGTATAATAGCTCCCTTCAGGCATTTTCATGTAAACACTGCCTTCAGAGAAAAGGCATTGTTTACATTGCCCCTAGGGATACCTCCAAGTGGCCACTCCTCAGATGGCCACTGGAGGGGCTTCCTGGCTCCGGGCTGCACAGTAAGCAGCCCTGCCGTTTAGCATCCCCACGTTCTGCATGGAGACGCTGATTTTTCCTCATAGAAATGCATTGATTCAATGCATCCCTATGAGGAAGTCCTGATTGTCCAAAACAGCATTTGGCCCTGCCCCCATGCTGATTTTAGCCAATCCAATGCTTTTCTTATTGGCTAGCAACCTAAATGGTGGGTTAAACACTATAGCGATCCTTTAACCCCATCTCTACCATGCACCACTACCTTCACTAACCTGAACGTACAAGTATCCCTTTAATATAAATTTAAAAAGAAAACAGAGAATCTCAAGAAGGAAGGTTAGCACAAGTAATAGGTGATTTCTAATGGTTTATTCAGTGGTATAAATTCCAGAAGAGTTGACCGTACACCTTTAGATGAACACTCCGGGCACCATAACAACATCATCACAATTAGGTTTTTATGGAGTCACGAGATCCTGTGCATCATCTCACCTTCAAGAGTTAAACCGTTTATGAACAGTTTAAGCTCAAATTTGGGAAGATGGTGCCTGTCTGCTCTGCCCTCCTGGTTGCAAGCAATATCTGATAGGCTGAGAGCGTTGGACATTGCCAGACACCAGGGGCAGAATGGACAGTGGTCGTCTTCAAGACATCATAAATGGTTTAATCAGTTAATGTAAGACGGTGCCGAGGACCTCCTGGCCATACAACAACTTCAATGGGATGGAACTGTTATGTTACCCAGAATGCTCCTTTCCTTTAAATACTCAATATCTATAAGCAGTGAGACTTCAGAGGCATGATCTAACAAATAATTAAATTATTTTTGACTATATAATCATTTGACTTGTATTTGTTCGAAAAAGGTTCCACTGATTTGCACATAGCCTAAAAAAATCTAATGCTGTTCTGCATCCTGTTCATGTGTATATGAAAGGAATCTACATCAGTTATTAGAAATACAGATTCTCAAACTGCTAACACAACATAAAAAGTATATATGTGTGGCTATAATGTCATATACAGTAAATGTGTTTGTAATTATCCAAAGTTAGTTTTAAAACATTTCGTATCGCTGACACAACACCACTGCACAAACAACTTTGCCATTTGTTGTCTACCCGGTGAACACACATCCGATGACAGTAAGTACATTTGCATACATTTTTGAGACAAATGTTGAAACTAGCAATGCATTACCTTGAATACACAAGCCTTTGCATTCAGGAAAAACAATTCCACTGTTATATTCTCCCTCAGGAAAGTTATACTTTCAATGTAGAACCTGTAAAAATAATAATAATAATAACAACATTTATCACATTTATTTCTCAACCAACTTAAATATATATTTTATTAAGTATAGTCTTATTTATAGAGGTAACACATTGAGGATAACTACTGTGACTTGTCCTAGCTGCAGTGTACACATAAATGCAAATATTTCTAATTTGTCTTGTTTAGCTACAGGAAGTACAAGGATGACAAATAAACCTGTTGCAAAATAAAACTATTTTAACTATATGTGATCTCTTTGATATCAAAGTTATCACATTCAGTGGCACAAAATAAAATGCTAAGTTTTGAAGCTATTTTGATAATAATGTAATCAATAAAACTGTCCTTATACAGAGACTAACTTATTAATAATAATAATAATAATAATAATAATAATAATAATAATAATAGCTATTGCTAACGTTTGTCCCACAAATGGAATACATAAAATGCTAAATTGTATCCATCATTGCCCAATAGGTCGGTCTCTTCTTGAAAGCAACACTATAGGGTCAGGAACACTAACATGTATTCCTGACCCTATAGTGTTAAAAACACCATCTAGCTCCCCTGCAAACCCTCCCCCCCTAAATATAGCAAAAAATTTCATCCCAGTCTGCTGCTACTGGCTTTGTCCCTGATCTGTCTGCTCTGCCATCTTGGCCTACATCATCAGAAGTGCTGATTTAAACCAATCACAATGCTTTCCCAGATTGTCAAGGAGGCAATCAATCAAAGGAATCAATGCATCTCTGAGGAAAGTTCAGTATCTCCATGCAGAGGGTGGAGACACTAAATGGCAGTGCTGCACACTGTGCAGTACTGCCCCAGGCGGCACCTCTAGCAGTCATCTGAGGAGTGGCCAGTGGAATTATCCCAAGGCTGTAATGTAAACACTGCATTTTCTCTGGAAAAAAAACAGTATTTTACTGCAAAAAGCCTGAAGGGAATGACTATTCTCACCAGAACAAATACATTAAGCTGTAGTTGATTATAGGTGATTATAGTGTCCCTTTAAATAAAAGGTAGGCAACCTTTAGCACTCAGAATGTTCGGGACTACGTTTCCCCTGATGATTTACAAGCATTATGGCTGTAGGAGCATTATGGGAGATGTAGTGCAAAACATCTGGAGTGCTGAAGGTTCCCTACTCCTGCCTTAATTAGTGAGTTGTGCTGAGTGGAGAACTAATGTGCATAATGCAGGCAAATCGTTTCTGTTAGTATAATATTTGCATGTCTGTTCCCAATTCATTGCTCAGTGGCTAGACATTATTTATTTTTTTATTCATAAATGTAATATATGATAGGATGTGCATGCCATAAGAACCTATCAATATATTAGTCTGTCTAGTTACATATTCATCGATCTACCTATCCATTGATCAGTATATCTATCTATTTGTTTATTTACTTACCTATCATCTATCTATCTATCTATCTATCTATCTATCTATCTATCTATAATCCATCTATCTAGCAGCTGTGCATAATGTGATATAAATTAAAGACCCCTTACATCATATTGCATGCAATTTAGGTTAACAAATAATTGAACAATGCATTCTGGGAAGTTTTTTTTACCACAGAGCTACTGCAGGGCAAGGGTGTAAATGTAGAACCCTCGGCAGGTACAATGCATGGGTTTGCATGGTTCCATGGTTTCCATGGTGATTGGTCTGCCTTTTGCACTGTGTCCCAGAATTAATGACATAATACCCATCAAAATATTCTCTTTTTCCTGGCATTTGTGATTTTGAACATTAGTCTACAGTTGTAAAACTTGACTTGTGAAACCTTTGTGCCAATTTATGAAGCATTTTTCATTTTTCAGAATATTCAGAGAAAAAGGTAACAATTGGTGTAACAAATGGAATGATCATTATTCACTATGACTCAATCTTTGTAATAGGAAAATAAAGGTTTCCCGTTTAGGATATTATATCCGTAGCCTTTAATGTTGCTTAGAAATTGGATACAAAGTGAAATGTTCTGCTACATGGCTGGGAAAAGAACATATTTATAGGAGATAACATTTAATGTCAAGCTTTATTCCTCTAGCTGTAACAAGTGGTGTATTCATTAAACAGTAAATTGTGGAAAGTAGAAATGTGAATGGCAAAATTCCATCAAAAGTCAGTTTGTCTGAAAAAAGTCACTCCAAACAAACATGACCATTACAGTTTTGTTTAGTGGTCATGGTACTAGCAGGTTAATCCTGTTCTGGACTCAAGTTGGTTCAAATACTCAGTGCCCTGGAAAAGCACGCACACAAAGCATAGTACCCTAGCTGACTCACAGCATCAACAGGCTGACTAACACAGGATGAGCAGTTACTACGTTCTCCGCTGTACAAGTACTTGTACGGCTCAATGGTAAAGTGAAACTTCCTCGCATGACATTATTGAGAAGGGACTTAATAGAAAACAAACAAAAAATGCAAATTTCAGGTCTGTAGGACAGCACCACAACAAATAATCTGTCCCTCTAAATGTAGTTGTCAGCTCAACAACATACCTTATAAAAAGGGCTACAAAAAAAAAACTTTAACAGGCATTGCATAAATTAAAGATGGCAATTACCTGCTTATAAGAAATGGCCATCTAAAGTAGACTTTACCGAGAAACTGTTCTCTACTGTACTGGAACAACAATTCCCATAGTGCTTGCAATATCATTTGATCTCAGCCAGCTAGTCTACATAGTCTGGTTGGCTCACAATTCTTAATAATTAAAGGGACACTATAGTCACCAAAACCATTACAGCTTATTGTAGTGGTTCTGGTGTCTGTAGCATGTCCCTGTAGCCTTAGCACTGTAAACAATGCCTTTTCAGGGAATATGCAGAGTTTAAATTGCCGCCTAGTAACATCTCTAGTGGCACTCACTCGGAAGGCCACTAGAGGTGCTTCCTATCTCAGTGCTGCATGGAGATGCTGAATGCTCCCCATAGAGATTGATTTAATGCTGATTGGCACAGCACTGCGCTTTCTGTGAGTGCGCAATAGCCTCCCAATACTGTCCTTGCACTGGCCCTAGCTATTATAAAAATGTAGGCAGTGTTCCTTCTAGGTACAAATCCCAACACTGAGAGGATTAATGAGTTAATGCACACAGGAAAAGGAATTCTGAGGAAAACATACACTTTTTTTTTTCGGATGTGGAAGCAGACTATTTTGTAGGATGCTTTCAAAGTGAGAAATATAAACAGGAACTTGTGTTCGTAAGAAGCAGCTAAAAACAGCAACTCCTGTAGGCACAGCCTTGAAGTCAGCATGAGCACATAAATATGAGAAACCGCTGCCTGTTCTGCCATGTTCTGCCACACAGCTACTGGCAGCAAGATGGCAGCCAGCGTTTTCTGAATAAAACTTTGATTGCGGTCCGTTTTGATTTTTTTTTTGCAGAAAACAAATCTGCTAAACTCAAACTATACTTCCCTCAACTGGCAAAAATCCCAAAACACAGTCCCAGCTTGGGACCCACTTATTGCTGTCCTGAGTTTTTTTTCTATGGTGAGAAAACGTCCATTTACTAAAGATGCTCAGACTGCGCATAACCTACACAGGGAATTTCGAACCATAAAGGAGTATTTTTGGAATACCCTTCACTTGTAGTTCTGTATTTCAGGTTGCAAGGCTGACACACACCTTCCAGGCCATTACACCTTAAAAATGACAACGATAGACAATATGTTAAAATGAAAATTATGGAAACATACACTCCACATATATAAGTATATTGCTTTCCATGGCCTCATCCATGTTATCTGATAAGCAGTGTTCTCACTAAGAACCTATTTGAACTCCACTGTTCAGCATAAGAGTAGTGCCCTTTGGACTTTGTTTGCTTATGGACTGTCAGAAGCTGAAGGCACTGAAAGGGCCATACAGATAATCACAGTTTTGGGGTTTTGATCACTTTCAGGCCTTGTGTTTATACCAAGCAAACAATTGTATGACTGGAATATAAAGTTGGCAAATTTTGGTTAAACTGATGCCTTGGCCATTTCCCTCCTCCAAATTGGCAGTGTTTCTGTCATTTTGTAGGTTAATCTGCACATACTTCACATAGAAACATAGAAACATAGAATGTGACAGCAGATAAGAACCATTCGGCCCATCTAGTCTGCCCAATTTTCTAAATACTTTCATTAGTCCCTGGCCTTATCTTATAGTTAGGATAGCCTTATGCATATTCACATGGATATAAACAGTCATTGGAATATTAGAAGTGTAATTACGCATTGTTTAATATATTTGGGTAAAATGGTAGAATTTTCTTATATTGATTTTGTATGTTCTAAGGGTGAATGAGTGGTTTATCTGTGTTCCATGTTAAAAGAACAGTTACTGGGGGGCGGAGCCAAGCAACCAAGCGGCCCAGACGTGCCAGGCAAGAGCTCCCACGCCTGGGAACAAAAAACGGGGCATCTTACCCAGCCATCGAGACCCACTAGCTGCAGACCACGACAATCGTGACCGGGAGGGGCTACCGCACAAACCGGTGCCCCTCTCAAACTCTAACTCAGCCTAACGGATACGCCGAGGCTTGCGGCCTACCAGAAGCTGAGCCACGGAGAGACGGCCGCTCTCCGGGCACAACAACAGTGACTGGGACCCCGACAAATCACCCCCCCCCCAGGACCGGTGGGGGATATCCCGGTCCACCTACTGAGACTGAGATACCCAAGCTACAAAATACCCTTGAGTATTCAAGCAGATAAGCGGAGACCACAAGGCCCGATCAAAATGGCCGACAGTGGCGCTACCCACTCAGACCGACAAACTCCCAGCAACTGGGCAGCAGACTTCAACGCCAGGTTCGAGGCTGTCTGCGACCGTTTCTGGACACGCCTGGAGCAGAAACATAAACCCACACCACCAACACTGGTCCATGCTGGGCCCAGAATACACAGGAAACGACAGCTTGGCAGAGGGGAGGACTCTGCAAAGCGCAAGAACAGAGTGCGGCAAACAGAGACCCAAACAGGCGCACTTCCCCACACAGGCCCACACGGCATCAGAACCACAAGGGGGGAAACTTACCCAAGCTACCTGTGCCAGCGGAAACGCCTGTGGAGGCCCAAGTATGCAGCCCGACGCAATCACAGGCGAAGACACCAGCCACAGACACAACAGCGGGGAGACGGAAGGAACAGGGGGACACCCACGCCGACGAAGAGTGGCAACTGCCGCCCTGACCCTACGGTAACAACCCTAGGACTCTTGAGACTTTTAACCCATGGGAATGGAGCACTGCTGTCCACGCAATCCCCAGACTGGAGGACCCACCCGCCACCACAAGGCTGCGCAGCCCCCCACAGAGAACTGAACCCACCTGTGAGTAATGACCCACGACAGGGCATTGGATGACCGACCGAGGCATGCACAAGACGGGCTAGCCACACCAACCGTAGCCCCAAACCTCCCCCTGACTACAGGACTCTTGGCGTCGGAACAGCCGACACACAAAAGTAAATTGCCTAACTTCGTATTGCAATACATACACGGTCATACTTGACTAACACACTAAGCTGGATACCCTCCGCTTACCTAGGATACCCATCACAATTAACAAAAGGATACTAGCAGCACCATACGTTGGCCTCCTCACAACACGTAAAGGGAATATACTACCTTAGGAACCACTCAAGATACGAATCTCAGTCTGATGTTAGTAACAATAGATGTTGGCATAGCATGTTTACATACCACTAACACCGAAGCTTTAAAGATACAACTACTTACACACCTATACATTTGAAAAATTTTGTGCACGTTAATCGTTTGCCTCACTATGTAAAACGTTATGAACGCATGGGGATTGCCTTTGGGGCACCTCAGGCATGCTTGTATATTTCTCTCGCACAACAAAAATAAAGAATATAAAAAAAAAAAAAGAACAGTTACTCAAGAGTGAATAGGCAGCTTCTAAGTGAAGGTAAATGGACAATTTCTATGTAAATTACCTGACTCGCAGATAGATTTGGCACTTTTTCACTGCGAAAGCACGAATGGACAGATCTAAAAAAAAAAAAGGCGTAAGGCCGAACAGGGTTTCTAATTAGGACTACCATACAGGAACCCGGGATAGCTCGGAGATATTAGTAGGATCACATTATTTTAAATAGGTTATTATTACATTTTGGTAATTTGATGTCTCAAATTCACCACATTTATAACGTTCCCAAATACGGCTACCCTGATCCCGTAGTGACGACCAGTTTCTCCTTATTTCTTTACCCATTATGCTTATCTCTGCTGTAGTTGTTTGAATTGAACGAAGCCACTATTATTGGGGAGACAGCTAATTCAATTCTTGGTGGCATCACAACTATGATGAACCACCCACTCCTAAAAGGAGATTACATTTTAAAATTAAATTAAAACCCCCTACTTGTTAAATATCATTTGCTATTGTATTATGCACTTGTTAAGCAACGTGTTCATTTTACAGCTTAAACAATAGCCTACTGGGGCATCTCTCCGTTTTATTGTTATAGACATAAAGCCACTGGGGGATAATTAAGATGAAACATTTGATGTTCTCTTTGTATTTTTTCAGCTCACGAAGCTCCTGCCTGTCTCAGATTTGTATTGGCATTTCTCTCATGTCAATGCTAAGACTGACAGAACTAAGCTTCTGTTCAATAGAGATAAGTGGTACTGCAGAACTGAAGAACGACAGTTGTGGTCCACTAATAGAGATTACAGGATGCTGCTTCCGTTTCCTCTGACCTGCTCCTTTAATTAAAGAAAGTTCTCTAATGAAGCAATGTGCTATTACCTGATAAGATAAATGTCACCCACTGTGTGTCATTTAAGAGAAAAATCCAAAATATGAGCTGAGAAATGCGTTAGCAATGTATTCATCTGATGCATGCTAGCATAAATAGTAATATTGTAAAACACTGCAGTTATATTGGTAAAATCAACAAATGTTAGATAAACTTTGATGAGTACCATACTTAAAGGGACTCTCCAGTGCCAGGAAAACAATCTGTTTTCCTGGCACTGCAGGTCCCCTCTCCCTCCCACCACCCATCCCTGGTTACTGAAGGGGTGAAAACCCCTTCAGTGACTTACCTAAGATCCCCGCCGATGTCCCTCGGCGGTGGTTTCGGGTCACCGCCGCTCCTCCCCTTCATCACGTCACCCGGCGGGGGAGACTGATCCCGCCGGCTGAGCACACCTAATGCGCATGCGCAGCAATGCAAAGGGACACTCCAGGCACCCAGACCACTTCTGCCCATTGGAGTGGTCTGGGTGCCAACTCCCACTACCCTTAACCCTGCAACTGTAATTATTGCAGTTTTCATAAACACGCATTAGAGCTCTCCATAGGGAAGCATTGAAAATGCCTTTCAATGCTTTCCTATTGGGAATTGAGTGACGCTGGAGGTCCTCACACAGCGTGAGGACGTCCAGCGACGCTCTAGCAAAGAAAACCTGTGCTATGAATCAGGAAGTGCCCTCTAGTGGCTGAGTAGTAGACAGCCACTAGAGGAGGAGTTAACCCTGCAAGGCAATTATTGCAGTTTATGAAAAATACAATAAATACAGTTGCAGGGTTAAGGGTAGTGGGAGTTGGCACCCAGACCACTTCAATGGCAGAAGTGGTCTGGGTGCCTGGAGTGTCCCTTTAAGTCGTAAGCTGGGAAGAAGGAAATAAGCTTTAAATAGGCAAATTCTACGGAGCCAACGGGAAATGGAATTTATGACTTGATTATCTCCTGTTGGTTGAGGATGTTCTGATTTAGACAGCTGCCATGCAAACACGGACCATTCCAGTTTTATGTATGTCCCAACAAATATAAACAACACATTCTTCAATATGGCTTGATGTGTACTCATGGCACAAACTGAAAATTATACAGAAGCTTTCTATATGTATACTGCCATGGGCATGATATACATTTAAAGACTAATTAATAACATATTGTTTTATTATTTTATTATTTTTATTATTGGCACTAGGGTTGTCATGATCTGCTCTGCTCTGTTCTGATGTCTGGACTTGGCTTCTGGTATCCAGTATTCTTGTTTCAATTCTTGTTTGGTTTTTCTTGGTTTTTGGTTTTCCATTCTATGTCTGGTTTTCTTTATGCTGGGATTTCTGGGTTCATTCCTATAGTTCGTCCCTGGATTTCCCAGTCTCCAGGTTTCCTTTAAATGTTTGTTTTATGTTGCCACACCCGTTTGTTTTCCATCATTCCTTTCTGTTTCAGAGTCCTGCAGGCAGCTGCTCAAAGCTTCTGCCCTTTCTTGCAGGTAAGTGCTATATATGTCTACTTAGGATGTTTTAGTATACATTAGGCAGTGTAGGACCTACCAGATATGGGGTACATTGGCGTTGTTGGTAGGCTTATGCAATGTATGATCATATAGTGTGACTAAATCCCCATGATTTCCATATGTAGTACTTAGTTATTTCTCCTCTTGTTTTGCCTATGTTATCTTGTCTTGTTTTAGTTTGTATACCCAGCCCATATACAGTCCTGTCTAGTCCTGTCCAGTCATGCCCATGTTATGTTCATGTTTTCCTCATGTCTTGTGTATATGTTCTGGATTTAGCTTACTATCCTTCTCTGGTTCTGGGCTCTACTAGTTCTGTCTTGTTTTCATGTTTGGTGCCTATCTCTAGTCTTGCTTTGTTTCTATTACTGGATACAATCTTGCTGCAGAGCCTCCCTATTCAGCTCCTGGAAGGTCTGCTTAATTTCCAAGCTCCTAGTTCCTGTTATCCGCATAAACTGAATCAGGGTCTTGGTATGTGGCTGCACAAACGCTGGTGCTCAACACCAGGGGGCGTGCGGTTACCCTGCACCAGACCCTGCTAATCCACCTCCACGCTGAAGACTCCCACTTAACATCAGGCATATTGGGTCCCGGTCCTGCACCACCGCACAGACAGTGTCTGGGTCCCGGGCACCGGACCGCCACCCTGACAAGGGTAAATTAATTTCTTAGCAGAAAGTCTTAACCACCCATTCAGTTTGTGAGCAGAAATCAAGATGATAACAGTAGTTAGTTTTGTTTACAATATAGGTAGAGGTGGTTTCAGAAAAATGAATCATCAAATAAATAATCCATAACTGAATAAAGGAAACGATAGATTAAAAAAGAAAAATTAAAAAAAAAATAATAATAATTCCACTTACAATACATATGTACTTAGTTATTTGAAAGTGACTCTGTAGGCACTGGAACTGCTTCACTGAAGTGGCCAAAGTGTCTAGAGTCCCCTGGTGCCATTATAGCATTCAATCTTACAACATTTTTAATATTTTAATGCTATATGGGAGATCCTAGCAGCTCAACCCCCTGTGCTGCTCTAGCTAATAAGGAAGAATTCGCATAAGAAGCAAATGGGCGGCTGTGATTGGCTGGAACTCTCAACTGACCGCTGTCAGCCTATCACATTGCTTATTCGGGCACTGTGATAGGGATAGAAAAAAAAGTGTGCAGGGCTACAAGGAAGCGTGTAATCTCTGCCACAGTCACACCCCCAGTGGGGCAGGGCTTTAGGAAGCCAGGAACTCTCATTCAGTATTAAAAATGGTTTAACATTGAACAGTACCAGAAAATCTCAGGCATTATAACCAATTCAATCCCAGCTTCTGAGACCTCTTTAGAGGTGGCCACAGGTGTGTATAAATAGGAGGAGTTTTATAGTCTTGTCACTTTTATTATTTTCTTCATGCAGCACAGATATTATCTGCAAATGTGAGTATACTCATTTAAGCACCAACACTTTAATTGTTTAGTTGTTACACTGTTTTTAATTGCTTTTATCACTCTTTATTGTATACTCACTTTGCTCTTACAAAGAAATTAATTTAATACACTGTTGCTTATGTTTAGCACTAGTACTATTTAATTTATCTCCCACATTTTTGTTATTAGCGTAGGACCCACTGATATTGGGGTACTTTGAAGCAGTAGTGGGCTTAACATCATATGGCCATATGGTGGAACTAAATCCCCATATTTATTCTCTTAGATAGGCGTTTTAGAGTAGCCTTCTTAGTTGTGAATTTTTACATGTCTGAGTGCGCCGTAACTAGTTTTTCTGTAATCTCTGCCACAGTCACACCCCCAGTGGGGCAGGGCTTTAGGAAGCCAGGAACTCTCATTCAGTATTAAAAATGGTTTAACATTGAACAGTACCAGAAAATCTCAGGCATTATAACCAATTCAATTAAATGAAATAGTTAGTGTTACAGTGTCCCTTTAAGACAATGAAGAGTGTTTACTACTGTATGTGTATGCATGAACCAATATGTACTCATATATTATGTTATAGTAATATTATGCAAGAAACTGAAGTGAGAATTCAAAGTGGATTGCAAATTTAAGGCCAGAGTAGCTGAAATAAAAGCATAGCTGATTTTTTTCAAGTTCAGCTATTTTGACCTTATTTTTTTCCAAGACCATTGGTTACTGGCTGACTATTGGCGCAACCTTTTGGCTACAGAAAAAACACAGAAAATGTGTTATCCTGCTAACACGTTTCTTTTCCCTGATCTGATCTGTATTGCTGATACAATAAAATTCACGTTTGTCACTTTTGTCATCAATGTTTCCCATCAGCAATGAAGACATTTATTGAAATGTGGAATTAATGATGGCATTGTCATATGGTCCCATAGGATCACTGGATAAGTTTATACATTTACGTTTCCATTAGCAGTTGTTTTATTAATAAACAGTCCCGTATACAACATATAATGCCATAAGCATGGGTCATGTTAATATGCTAATTAGAATTCATTCTTACTAGAAATGTCCTGCTCCTCCATAAAAGCAAAACTAGCTGGTATTCAATATGTATCAACTCACAGAGTTGATCACCCGACCTTTGGTTCCAAATGCTTTTCTGACATGGTTGCTCTGTGATTTGCAAGGTATGACTGCATGGTGTCCTTAACCCAGCTCACTGCTTGATGCCCGTATAACCCAGTTATTTAAATAGCTCTCATTTCTGTGCCCTAATCCCGGCTAATATGCTAAGTTATACTACTTGATCCCTCTAGGACCTCTGCCTTGCTGTCTTCTCTCACTTTGACCTTGATTCCACGACCACTCTATAAGCTTATCATTGTGAGTCATTCCACTTTTCTACCTGCTTCCAACACCCAGTGTTCTACTTGCAAACAGAGAATGATTAAAACCCTGCGAGGCCCTAGGTAGGTTTCTAGTTTGAACCCTCCCCTCCCTCCCCCCGCCCATTCATTCTTCACATAGGGATGCAAATTCATGGACCCAAGACATGTCTAAAGTCCAGGAAATGTGATTCATGGTGAATGACCTTGAATAGGAATTTCACCGTCTAAGGCAGGCATCTCAAACTTTGCCCACTCCCCTCACCCCCAGTTGTTGCTAAACTTCAGCTCCCATGATTCTCTGGGAGTTCGAGGCCATCATGTCTGGTGTTCCAGAGTTTGAGATCCTTGATCTAGGTCATCAAAGTCAGAGGAATCTATTACCAGATCCAAGATTACAAATCACAGTCTCATCAATTAAAAGTCTATAAAAATACCTGTCCTATTTCATACGTTGTTTTGATTATCTTTAACTGTACTGCATTATTTTCTATACTTTTAATGATAGACTCTAACTGATCTAAAATTAATTGTTCATGTGTTGTGGAAGGCAAACGTTTAATTAACTTAATCCTTGTAAACATTTCTGAACCAGCAATTAAACAAATTAGAAAGACTTAAACACACAATATTAGCAACCAATGAGAACTTGACGTCA
The DNA here is from genome assembly GCF_036172605.1 of Pelobates fuscus. Classification (NCBI taxonomy): domain Eukaryota; kingdom Metazoa; phylum Chordata; class Amphibia; order Anura; family Pelobatidae; genus Pelobates; species Pelobates fuscus. The sequence continues at coordinate 148,503,252 of NC_086323.1, read as the reverse complement.
GATGCACAATGGTTAATTTTGTGGGGGCTGTGTTCAAAGAACACGTCTTAATTAAAGAGACACTCCAAACACCATAACCACTGCAGCTTATTACAGTGATTATAATGCTAAACTCTTCAATTATCAAAGCGCTATATTCTAAAAAGTGTTCTAAAATATTTAAAGTGGAACAATCACCATGAAAACCATTGAGGACTTCTCCTTTTTTACATTTTAACACCAGTATTTAGAACAGAACGCTTTGATAAATCTTACCCTATGAGTTGAGTTCCATTGTTTTTTTGTAATTTTTATTGTCAAACTGTTTCCCCAATTCTTCTGTACTTAAATCAGATCTGTCATCATTTGAGGAATAATGCACAAATAGCCCCGGCGGTGACATAATTGCTGGGAGTCCGGTGGCTGGATGGGCAGGAAAATTTGAGTTTATTTATCTGAACCTATCCCTCACTGACACCACCACCATATTCCAGTTGCTCCTCTTCTACTACTAGCATGCAAGATTACAGTATTGAGGTCTATGCAGGATCCCACGGATGTAATATGCCAATTAAATTTTATTCTTATTAGAAATATCCAGTTCCTCTATGAAAGCAAAAGTTGCTGATATTCAATATGTATCAACTCAGAGTTGATCACCTGACCTTTGGTTCTAAATGCTTTTCCGACGTGGTTGCTCTGTGGTTTGTAAGGTATGCCTAAATGGTGCCAGTAACCCAGCTCACTGCATGATGCCCGTGTAACCCAGCTCACTTAAATAGCCCTCATTTCTATGTGCCCTAATTCCGGCTAGTATGTTATATTATGTTGGCTGTTCTCTTTAGGATCTCTGTCCTGCTGCCTTCTTCCACTTTGATGTTGGATTCCTTGACCACTTTATAAGCTCATTATTGTGAGTCACTCCAATTTTCTGTCTGCTTCCAACACCCAGATTTCAAGTCAGAGAAATGTATTACCCAATCCAAGATTACAAATCTTCTCTTCTACTACTAGCATGCGAGATTACAGTATTGAGGTCTTGGCAGGATCCCGCGGAAGTGCGTGCTCCTCCATAGAAATAGGTACTGAGCTGTTTTTACATAATACAATAACCTGGATTGGCCATGCTGCTTAGACTGTGCTTTTAAGGTAAACACAAAAATATTTATTCAGTTAAAATAAATCCATGCCTCCCGATGTTATAAGACCCTTACACAGCATGTGGGTTGGCACGAGTGGCTAAAGGGGTATGTAAAGCTGACAAGATCTTCTCATATAAAATATCAATTGTTGGTAAACAATTTACTCCACATGTGGAATTACTTGGGCAACAGCCACTTGCAGACCAATAAATAAGCTTCTCATCCAGGCGTCTACCAGGGAGAGAGTATCTAGAATTCCTGGTGTGTGTTAAAATTAAAACTGGCTCCATGAAAGATTAGTTGGCACAATCGGAGTTAGCAAAGAATGTGCTTTAATGGATGTTCAATTATGTATGTATGCGTTCACACCACATGAGTTTTCTGAGGAGCTGCCAGGTTTCGAAAAGACGAAAAGTGGAAGGTTTGTGAAAATTTTTAATTTACGAGTCTGACATTAATCTCTATGCTTTTAGTCAATTAGAAACAAATTGAAAAAAGCACAAAAGACCACATTTATACTTAGGAATGTATCTTCTAAAAAAACAAAAAAAAACTCAGATTCTTAAAAAATGCATATCATTAAAAGTAAAATCCTTAAATGACACTATTTTATATATTTTTTAAAGTGACATATACTAAATTTCCCAACATACCATTGGTTGATTGTGATATCACTGACTAGCATTGGAAATCCAGTAATATAAACTTACATAAGTAGTCGTTTCCCTGTGACAATTCCAGTACTGGCCAAACAGGGACTTTGTACATTTTTATAAGACAATGTATAGTTTAAAGAAATGAATAGTGCACTAGTAAAATAACATCCTTCACCTTAATGACTATATCATATTTGCAGGGCTCTAGTGCAGCGAGAACTTTTGGAACTCCGTTACCTTACTACAGGGAGTGCAGAATTATTAGGCAAATTAGTATTTTGACCACATCATCCTCTTTATGCATGTTGTCTTACTCCAAGCTGTATAGGCTCGAAAGCCTACTACCAATTAAGCATATTAGGTGATGTGCATCTCTGTAATGAGAAGGGGTGTGGTCTAATGACATCAACACCCTATATCAGGTGTGCATAATTATTAGGCAACTTCCTTTCCTTTGGCAAAATGGGTCAAAAGAAGGACTTGACAGGCTCAGAAAAGTCAAAAATAGTGAGATATCTTGCAGAGGGATGCAGCACTCTTAAAATTGCAAAGCTTCTGAAGCGTGATCATCGAACAATCAAGCGTTTCATTCAAAATTGTCAACAGGGTCGCAAGAAGCGTGTGGAGAAACCAAGGCGCAAAATAACTGCCCATGAACTGAGAAAAGTCAAGCGTGCAGCTGCCAAGATGCCACTTGCCACCAGTTTGGCCATATTTCAGAGCTGCAACATCACTGGAGTGCCCAAAAGCACAAGGTGTGCAATACTCAGAGACATGGCCGAGGTAAGAATGGCTGAAAGACGACCACCACTGAACAAGACACACAAGCTGAAACGTCAAGACTGGGCCAAGAAATATCTCAAGACTGATTTTTCTAAGGTTTTATGGACTGATGAAATGAGAGTGAGTCTTGATGGGCCCGTGGCTGGATTGGTAAAGGGCAGAGAGCTCCAGTCCGACTCAGACGCCAGCAAGGTGGAGGTGGAGTACTGGTTTGGGCTGGTATCATCAAAGATGAGCTTGTGGGGCCTTTTCGGGTTGAGGATGGAGTCAAGCTCAACTCCCAGTCCTACTGCCAGTTTCTGGAAGACACCTTCTTCAAGCAGTGGTACAGGAAGAAGTCTGCATCCTTCAAGAAAAACATGATTTTCATGCAGGACAATGCTCCATCACACGCGTCCAAGTACTCCACAGCGTGGCTGGCAAGAAAGGGTATAAAAGAAGAAAATCTAATGACATGGCCTCCTTGTTCACCTGATCTGAACCCCATTGAGAACCTGTGGTCCATTATCAAATGTGAGATTTACAAGGAGGGAAAACAGTACACCTCTCTGAACAGTGTCTGGGAGGCTGTGGTTGCTGCTGCACGCAATGTTGATGGTGAACAGATCAATACACTGACAGAATCCATGGATGGCAGGCTTTTGAGTGTCCTTGCAAAGAAAGGTGGCTATATTGGTCACTGATTTGTTTTTGTTATGTTTTTGAATGTCAGAAATGTATATTTGTGAATGTTGAGATGTTATATTGGTTTCACTGGTAAAAATAAATAATTGAAATGGGTATATATTTGTTTTTTGTTAAGTTGCCTAATAATTATGCACAGTAATAGTCACCTGCACACACAGATATCCCCCTAAAATAGCTATAACTAAAAACAAACTAAAAACTACTTCCAAAAATATTCAGCTTTGATATTGAGTTTTTTGGGTTCATTGAGAACATGGTTGTTGTTCAATAATAAAATTAATCCTCAAAAATACAACTTGCCTAATAATTCCCTGTATATTTGCAGAGGGAATGGAGTTCCTATATTTCTTACTGTGAAGGAATGATTTCTGCTTCCAGTACAGGATCATTCAGACAGGGCAAAAACATTCTTTTCCCCCCTGACGAAGGTGTACATGGAATTGCACCGAAACGTGCGTCGGGTAGTTGCTATGTTTTAAATGGGCACTTCACGGTTTTGTTTGTCAAATTTGGTGACAGTTAAGCATTTGGGTTTAAATGATGATTTAATTTACGTTTCTATTTTATTCCTAACCTCCTATACCTATTTAGTTTCAGGCTATTTAGTTAGAATACGTAGATGCTACGTAGAATACGTGTATATATATTTCTTTGTTACTTTTTTATCTTTTTGGATTTACATATATTTGGCTACATCTGTTTATTTACTAAATTCATTATTTCATTATTTACTCACTAAGGATACTGTTAACCTTTTCCAGGTGGCATTTGTTTCACAGTTTGGGAAATGAAGTGCTCTTCCTTCTTACTTTGAACTCTGCCTTGCGATGGTGAATACAGTTGAACAGCCAATATTAGAAGTATCATATCAGTAGAATGCCCTAGGATACATAATAACAGAAAACGTGAATGTGCGTGTGGATGGTTTAAAGTGGGATCATGTGAGCTCCTTAAAGGAATACCTCAAACCCTCAACGGTTTGCTGAATTATTTTAGGGGTTAACAGTGCCCCCTGTTTCTTAATTTATAAAAGTGCAGTTTTCAAGAGAAATTCATGAAGGTGGCTCCCTTCCAGATGTCACTCAGATTGTTGGGAAAGAGATCTTCGTGATTGCTTTGCTCTAGGGTACAAAGTGGAAAGCATGCACCTTGCCTAACAATGCTTCTCTATTAGAAGCTTTCTAGTGGCCAGTAGATCATCAGTGCTGGTTTTGAGGTAACCCTTTACTTTTACAGTTATTGGGGGTGGGGGGAGCCCACTGGACTGTTTATTTAGAATGATGGAGCGTTCCTTTAAATGGTTTGTTTTTTCCTTTACGTATGCCTGCCGTGTTAATGATTATATTCCCTTCCTTGCCATTTGCCTTGTGCCAGAGGGACCAGCACAGAAGCAGATTAGATACAGTTTATTTTTGGGACAGAGACGCTTTATTGCATAGGAAGGGGTGGTAAACCTGAGGAGACCCCAAAATACCTTTTTAGGACTTGACCCTTCCATATTAGTCTTGTATTTGCAGGGGAGATAATACCTAAAAAAATATTTAAATTGAAATACATCTTTACCTGGTAGAGTTAAAAATATGAAGTAATAGTAAAGATTATTTTTGCCTTCTTTTGGTTCAATAGCCACAATGGATTTGACAAATACAGAACTTGAGGAACGAAAGTCTTTGTTCAGCATATATAATAATATTCTCTGAATACGAGTATTAAAGGGACACTATAGTCACCAAATCAACTACAGCTTACTATAGTGGTTCTGGTGTCTATAGCCTGTCCCTATAGGCTTTTCAATGTAAATTCTCATAGAAAAGGCAGTGTTTACATTGCTGGCTAGTAACACCTCTAGTAGCAGTCACTCAGATGGCCACTAGAGGTACTTTCTATCTCAGTGTGTAGCACGCTCTGCATGGAGGCGCTCAATGTTCCCCATAGAGATGCATTCATTCAACCCATCTCTATGAGGAGATGCTGTGCATATGCAAGAGCTGCCCAATGCTTTACTATGAGAAACCATTTGATAGGCAGAGATCAATATTGATAATCTCTGCCAAGGAGGAGGGTCCACCTAAGGCAAGACTGGCGTGGGAAAAAAGTTGAGTAAATTCACCTTTTTAGGGCGATCGGAGCGTGGCCGGTCGCCTAAACAGCCACACCAGCACTATGGTGTCAAGTATACATGTTTGTATTCCTGACACTATAGTGTTTCCTTAAGGGCAAATTATTTTTTGAGAATTAAGGGGATACTATAGGTGTCAAAACAAATTTATCTTAATGAAGCAGTTTTAGTGTATAGATCATGCGCCTGCAGTCTTACTTTAGAATTTTTTTATTTCCTGCTCTGTTAACTGAACTTTAATCATACACAGGAAGCTCATGTAAGGTCTAGAATGATACTCACAGAGCAGGAGATAAGAAATTCCAAAAATTTGCAGTAAAGGAAGTTTAAACATTAGATTTCTCTTTACAGGAAGTGATTAGGAAGGCTGTGCAAATCTCATGCAAGGAGGTGTGTCCAGGGCTGTATAAACAAAGTGCTCCAACACGTAAATGGCAGAGATTTGAACAGTGAGATATGATCTATACACCAAACTGCTTTATTAAGCTAAAGTTGTATTGGTGCCAATAGTGTCATGGTTACAAGCTGATCACAACAGAGCTTAAAGAGACACTCTAAGCACCAAAACAACTTCATCCAAATGCTCCAGGTGGCACTCTTACACCAAGGGGTTAAACCATTCTAAAATGGTGTAACACTAGAGTGGCCTCCAGTGGCGATGTCCACTCCCCCCGGCTTCTGTATTTTCAGATTCAGAGAATGCAGAGTGCCAAACTGAATTAGAACTAAATGTTGTAACAGAGGGTACCAGTTGTAAAACCCCTTTAGTGCATCAGTGAAAAAACATTTACAAACTTATACTTAATCAAATTATCCTTGGTACCACAAAGCATAATTTGTGGTACAATGGATACTTTGATTAATTATAAGTTTGTAAATATTTTTTTCACTAAGGCACTAAAGGGGTTTTACAACTGGTACCCTCTGTTACAACATTTAGTTCTAATTCTATATATATTTATTTATTTTTGCTTTATTATCTTTAAATGCAGGGGAAGCACCTTATATATCAGTTTGGTATTTACTTGAACACTTATTTTATATATACTCTATCTGTTTTAGAGTTGCCACCTGTTTTTCTTAAGTAAACTACTTCAATCGCTTATATAGCCGGAGGATTCTTGAGCTTTCCTTCCTTTCAGGGAGTCTCTATTTGTAAAAAATACATACCGTATTTTATTTTGTTACAGCATGAAAGAAGTAATGTTTCAGAATAAATCAGGTTCTTCTGCAAAGTCTTTGTCCAACCAGTACAATTTGATCTGATACAAACACACTTGTTTTACTTGAATAACAATAATATTAGACTAGGTTAATTTTGTTATGCTCCATTTAAAGCACAAATAACACATTGGCCAACATTTCACCATCCAATATAGGATTCTCTAGCACCCAACAATTACCCTCTACGTCTAGGACAGCATGTGCAGGCTATCCTCTCCTCATTATCCACGCAAAAGATTCTTATAGGTTCAATGGATTCGGCCATGACTAATGAAAGTCATTACCACTGCATTAACAGGCTGTGTCCACAGTTAACAGCACTTCAGCATGGTCTTGGTACTCTAGCCCATACAAATATTTAGCTTGCATGATAATTTTCTTTCATTATCATATTATCTTCTAAATATCTTATTTATTTTTAGTTAGCAAATAATGATTTATTTTAGGTTTGAATATTGCTGCAGACACAGGTTATACATACTGTACTTTATACAGGGCCTACCTTGTACAATACTAACATAACAGTCGTTTTAAATATGCCGAGATTGGGGTAGGGTTAATCTTTATTCTACCTCCGCAACACTACCAAAAAATAATTTGCTCAAGGAATTGAGTGGTCTGGCTTCTAAAAAAAAAAAGATTTAAAAATTTGGCGTAATTATTTTTTAAGTATAGGAGATAAAAAATATGTAATAATGTAAAATAATTAGATGATTACTATAAAGATAATATACTATAAAGATAATATATATCCAAAAAGCTCTTGCACTCCAACAAAACAGTTATTCAATACCTGGTGCTCTGGTAGCTTGAACATATAAACAGAAAAAATACCGGCACTCCTAGGCTTTCCAAATGAGGATTCTTTATTCCAGAGAATTATATCGACGTTTCAGCTCCATTGTAGAGCTTTCATCAGGACAATATATATATATATATATATATATATATATATATAGATATTTATTTTGTACCCAAGTTTAGAGGAAAAAGATTAAATGTTAATTTTAGCTGATTTTAACATTCAGCATATATCTATGAGCCAACTGGATCACTAATTTGCTGCATCGATGTCAAGTGTACTGCCCCACTGTCTGCAGTACCATTTAAGTGGTTAACCTTACTAAAGTGCTTGAAAGTGAAGTCTACAAACTGAAATATTAAACCACTTGCTTTATTTTCTGGAGTTTGAATTTGAAGGTGTCAATTTCGGATAAGACTGTAGGGCATCAGGCAACCACATTCTTCTGCCTGATTTAAAAGCTGATATTGCAGACACACTGCTTTTTAATTTTTTTAATTTTTTAAAACAAAAGCATTCATGTCTTATTATGACATCTGAATTATTATGGGGTAAAGTGATATTGCCTATGAATGGCTGATGTAAATTTATTTAACAAACAATATTGGCTGAAGGACACACACTCATTGGTCAACTACGATAGTTACATAATACTACTAATATCAGTAGCAGTAACTATATTTCTTTCTATTTTTTTCAGGGTGGGAGTGAGTATCAGGTATCGGCAACCTCAGGCTTTAAATATTTCTAAAAATGTTCCTGTTGTAATCCTGAGACTCGTGGCATTTTACGGTTGTATGTCAGTCTGTAAACAATGAGAAGTATTGCTGCTGCACTGCAGATGTAGTACATTAAACCGACCTGATGGAATACTGGTTCTCTGGAGTCTATGTAGGAAAATGCTGGAGAAAGTTAGGATACAGTGGAGGAGCTGCAGAGAAGGGACACTGCAGCAGAATCAAGACAAAAGGGGTTTATTCACTAAACAGTGTAATGTGGTGAACTAAAAACAAAACAAAAAAAAATCAAAATTATGGCAAACTAGAAAAACTGTCTGAAATTTGTTTTGGCCTACAATTCACAATTTCTCATATAATTACGAGGGTTAAAGTGCAAAAACATGTGGGGTCATAGTATGATGCACCCCAACTAAGGTGGATTTAAAGAGGAACTAATAGTAGAATACAAAAATGTTTTTCTAACGTCTGAGTTTTCACCCGCCTATTTATATTTACTGACCCTCTTTGTAAGAAAAAAATACAATTTACTTTTACACCACATTTAGCCGGTCTCGACGATTATGGCCACTATTTATTTTTCAGTCAGTGTAATGTATTTAACAGAGATAGACTGGCAATGTGATATGGGAGATGTAGTTTAGCAGGTGAACAATTTTTTTGTGGCTATTTTGTTTAAAAAACTGGGTACTTTTTTTTACCATAGCATAGCCAGTCCTCTCACATGAATGAGGTGTGTGCCATTGGGAGCACAATCCTTGGTTGACACAAGGTCACAATTAGTAGTAGTTGATAAATGTAAATGACCCCCCAACAGGCCAACCATCACGAACCTCCCTTTACACCACTGCAATGCAAGAAGTATACAGTCACACTGAATCTTCAGATTGGGATTGGGTAATGGACCAATGCAGACAATGTCATGGAGCAGCAAAGTGGTCCTTCAACGTTATATTTTAGAGGTTGTCATATTTTAATTTGTGGACTAGAATTTTTGCTAAATTATGAATTCATGCAAAGGCCCCTGGGCTGTAATCGAGGCAAAGACAGGCACTATTCTTGGAGCAATCGTTGTAGAAGCCAAAAGAATGTCCCTATTCATTCAACACTTTGCTTCAGAAGAACATCTGTTTTGACTTGATAATTGCGGCCTTGCGTGTTCTCCAGTTTTTATTGCGTTGTAGGGGTTAAATAATATCTTTGGCAGAGACCGCAGCTGACTCACTTTGAGGACAACATGTGGTTAATGACAGACATGCAGCACTGAAAACTGATCATACTTGTTTAACAGGTCTGTTCATTTAAACAACATCCCCTTTGCTCCAGATATTATATAATGTTTTTTTTTTCTGAATGTTCTATGTGAAATACCGAAACATTTGAGAGAAAGTCTTTCCAACTCCCCCTTCTACACATACACACCTATACACCCTAATATATATATATATATATATGAAGAAAGAATATATATATATATATATGAAGAAAGAATATATATATATATATATATATATGAAAGAATATATATATATATGAAGAAAGAATATATATATATATATATGAAGAAAGAATATATATATATATATATATATAAGAAGAAAGAATATATATATATATATATATGAAGAAAGAATATATATATATATATATATGAAGATAGAATATATATATATATATATATAAGAAGAAAGAATATTGCACTCCACCAAAAATCACTTTAGTGACCGGTGCTTGTCCAGCAAAAATACAAAACTCAATTACAGAGGATAGCACTCCAAGGACTTATAAAATATAACTTTTATTTACCTTCCAGTTTAAAAAATGGTCAACGTTTCAGCTTGATTCCCTCACGCTTGAGGAAATCAAGCTGAAACGTTGACCATTTTTTAAACTGGAAGGTAAATAAAAGTTATATTTTATAAGTCCTTGGAGTGCTATCCTCTGTAATTAATATATATATATATATATATATACACACACACACACATACATACATACATACAGAGTGTGATCATATGTACGTTTTTGATATGTGTATAATGTGGATGACACGCGGCCAATTAGCCATACTTTCTCTTGAATACACAAGACATTTTCACATGTACCTACCTAATTACTTCTCACTCTCTTTGCTAATACTATCTCTCTTTCTCCCCAACTTACTCCCTCCATCCATATGTCTATCCATTCTGTTTGTCTGCCTACATGGGTCAACATAAGACTAATAGCTTAGTTGTTGCCTGCAGAACATGTGGCCTTAATGGTCACAGAGATCTTTGGAATTTCTCCAAGTCCTTATCACACAGACCAGCCTGAAAGTGTGGCTACTCAATCACATCTACTGACATTAAAAGGTTAAATAACCATTTTTTTCATCTGCCAATATTTAAAGAAAAGTAATGAGACACCCCAACATCTGATGAGGTTGATAACATTAGACTTTTGTGCATGCATGTCTTTGATGAAATAAGTAGCAGGCTGGGATAGTAAATGACAGCTCTCTCTTTATTGAAGTTTCCATGGTAGGTAATCAGTGTGCAAAACACTATATTAGAAGAAATATAGTCCTCTACCGAGCTGTATGAACCTCTTCCTTGATAAAGTGTGTGTGTACAGTTTTGCAACAGTATCAGGAAAAAGTCTTTAAAACTGCATCTAGAAATATCTGCTTGAAAAAGCTCAGAACAAGAGAACAAGATGCATTTTATATTATATGTTAATTGTTTTGACAGACAGGTGGGGGAGCCAAATAGCAGCTGCACCATTCTGAAGATGGGCTGCTGTATGAGCTCAGTATTCTGAGATGTTTTGGAATGACCCCCAATTGTGTGTGTCAGTGAATGTGAGTGTGTGTGTGTCAGTGAATGTGAGTGAGTGGGTGTATCAGTGTGTGTGTGTGTGTGAGTGTGTGTGTCAGTGAGTGAGTGAGTGTGTATCAGTGAGTGTGTGTGAGTGTGTGTGTGTCAGTGAATGTGTGTGTGAATGTGAGTGTGTCTGTCTGTCAATGAATGAGTGTGTGTGTGTGTGTCTGAGTGATTTTGCGTGTCTGTCAGTAAGTGGGTGCAACTGTCAGTGCTTATGTATGTCTGTCAGTGTGGGTCGGAATGACTATATATGTCTTTCAGATTGTATCAAATCAGTGAGTGTATGAGTGTGTGCAGATCCGTGAGTGTGTGCGTCTGTCAGTCAAAAAGTGTTTGTTAACAGGGAGAGAAAGTGGCGGGTAAATTTAAATTTGGGGGTGCCACTTATGTTGAGATAGAGGTGCAAGTCTTCCATTTCACATTTGGCACTGAAATAGTTAAAGAGACACTCTAGTCACCAGAACAACTACAGCTTAATGTAGTTTTTCTGGTGGGTATAGTAAGTCCCTGCAGGCTTTTTAATGTTAACACTGCCTTTTCAGAGAAAGAAAGTGTTTACATTACAGCCTAGAAACATTACAGCCTAGTGACCACTCTTCCCACTAGATGTGCTTCCTGGGTCCTGCAGTTCAGCATCTCCGCACTCTGCATCCGAGACAAGGTTTGATTCAATGCATCTCTATGCCCGCCTCCTTAGTTGAGACCATCCCTATGGGAAAGCATTGTGATTGGCGGAGATCATCAATTCTGATGATGTCAGTTTAGGAGGTAAATCAAGGGTGGGACCACACACGAGGAGCCCCGAGCGGTGCTGGAAAAAGGTGAGTAAATCACCTTTCTAACCAAAGGTAAGGGGGACCGAATACCTAAACGGTGGTTTTAGAGAAATAGTGTCAAGAATACGCACTGTGCTCATGATACTATAGCGCCCCTTTAAGTAATCTGAAGTATTACACATTTAACTAATGTAGGCTTGTCATAGAAAACAAGCAACCATACGTTAACTAACAGAATATAAAAACAATACATCTAAATTTTAAGAAACATTTTTTTTACACATTTAATAATTATTTCCAACTGGCTCTTCTTCTTTCCCCAGCCCAGATTATCAATTATAATACAATTTAAATTAATTTTAACAGAAGAAATGAGCAACCTGTCATGAAGGGGAATATTATGTTCTGAACACGGGAGTCTGTAAATTAAATATAACTACTTAATGAAAAAGATCTTTACGATGGCTGAACATTTTTATTAACATAATGATATAAAAAAGCTGATCAAATAGTTCATTTTAGACGGCTGATAAAGTCAGGCGCTGTCAAAAGATAGACTGCAAGCTCTTTCTGAGTTACAACTACCATAATGCTTTGCCACATTTAGCAAAGTACCAACCATTTTGCCACCCTTTGTCTCCCTGATAACGCTTTGTACAATGTAGCTTATGTACTCTATCCAAAAGTATTGCTAAATTGTGCTGATAATATTTAATTAAAAGACAGTAGCTTGAAATGAATAGATTAACACCTCTAACCTAGTTCACATGGTTTTTTTACGAGCTGACTCAGGATGGTAACAGAGAATTTTTACAATTATCAGCTGCTAACACCCACAAGTTGCATGCGAGTTCGGTCTTTACTCAATTATCTGGTGAGTTATTTAGTGCACACTGCACCCTAGTGGCTATTTTTTTGCAGAAGGGAGAATGACAGTAACCCTTATAGTCTCCAATACATGTTTATACCTGAAAGCCTACGTCAAATAAAAAAATTGGGGTTTTAAGAATGTTTAATTCTGGTGGGGTGGGGGGAGGAGCCTTACTGCCGACCTGACTGGTCGTCTTAAAATCGTCTTAATCGTCTTAATCATCTTAAAAATCTTTGCAGAAATCTTACTGCCGCAGTGTCATGAAGGTGACAGGCCCCCGCAGTATCGAACTTACTCAAGCATCTGACCGAGATCGGCAGCTACAGCCAGGGCAGACTTGCAGCCTACAAGAGACCCACGCACAGCGCAGACGGGGGGAGGCGGCCAAAGTCTTTCCCTCACTCCCCCCCCTGCGCCCGCAGTTGAGGGATATCCAAGAATCATCTAGGTGTGAAGCGGTGGTGAGTCCAGGACGGAGGAACCCAGCAATCCATTCGGCTCATCCCAGATGGCCACTGCACTGATACTTCAGCAACACCGCACGAGCCAGACAGGCCAGACTTGGAGAGAAGCCTTCGAAGCAATCTGCCAGGCCTTCTGGGAATGTCAGACACCTACCCCTCCTTTGTTACAAACGATTTGTGAAGCAGTGTCTGTCCCACGTTCCTTTTCTGGACTGGGGCCCAACTGAAGGTCCCTCCAAGGCACAGTCGAACTACCCTTGGGCCGGACCGAAGGCCGGAAGACCCTGGGGCCCATGATCCTGAGGCCCACAGCATCAGGATCCATTGACTAAGTGCACTGGCTCCCTTTACAGCCGAAGCTACAGGGAACTATGGCACCACAGACTGCCGACCACTTACCTGCTCACGTACAGCACTACCTGAAATGCCCTGTGCCAGGGAAGAGGCACAAGAACAACCACCCTGCAGGCTTTCACGCTTCCCGAGGTCAGGTGTCGGCTGAATGTGGACTCCCTCTCCTATACAGCCATGCTGCCCAAGTCTCACATCCACGTAATATGAACGGACTCCATCTTACCCACACATCTTGTTGCATACAGTTTTCTCTGAGATGTCCTACTCTCTTTCATTTTTATTTCTTAATTCTCTTAAGGGCAGTGTTTCAAAAGGAATATTGGTACCAGTGGTCTCTTTCCCCACTCTTGTTCAGCAAACATGTTAGAAAGCAACACCACTCAAAATCCTTATAGCCAGGTTAAGGCATTATTATTAGCTTGTATCTTACATCTGCCTAGCCTGTATTTCTACCACCAATTGCTATAATTAGTCTATGCTCAGGTTAGTTAGTGTACTCTTGCCTATATACAGTTCTACATAGCCAGCTGACTGAAAACACTGTTCTTCTGTTTTATTTACCAACAAAAATGTGCTGTATGTATGACTGCCTTAAAGTGACAAGTCCGTCTTTTGTCTTATAACTTCCCAGTACTCTGACCATATTTAAGCATAAGTATGCCATATTACCCCTACCCTGATAATAATCACCATGTCTAACACGCCTCTCGAGCCTACCCGCTTAATCTTATGGTTTTAGACATATGTATCCAGCCTGTACTTATATACTAAACAGTGTGCTGTTAATGCATGTCATGAAACTGTTAATCCTGTAATATCTCATGAGCTTGTGCCCGATGTTGTGGCGACACGAGCGTGTTTGTATTTCAAAGCTTAAGAATGAAAAGAAGAATGTTTAATTCTGGAATAAAATGGAGGAAGAGAATCCAAAGAAAAAGCTTCTACTTAGTGGTTCATTTTCATTCCTGCCCACTACTATTCTTTATCACATTGGCAACAACTAAACAGTATAGCTCCACATGTGGTTAGCCCCTTCAATCTGAATGCTGTTCCAAATTGGTCACGAAAACCTATCCCTAAATGATATGTTATGGCCTTCACAATAATATCAACAACAACAACAACAACAACATATTTAACCAGGAAAGGCACATTCAGATTACTCTGGTTTTAAAGTACATCCGCGGGATGTTACCTTAGCCCAACATCCAGGGGTTGTTACTATTAGCCAATTTAACGATACTCATTTTATCTAACTCGGAAGGATGAGTCAACTCTGCCGAGATTCAAACCTGCAACCCAAGGGTTGAACAGATTCTGCCGATGATGCATTAGTCCACTGAGCTATCACCAAGTATATATAGATCCTACCTGATCAAGGACTAGAACAGTTATGATCTGTAACTTACTAGGCATTTCACAACCTTCATTGCAAACTGTACACATACACTGAGCACAAATAAACGGCTGCCTGTGTCTGCACTGCAATATAATGCTGCCTGTGTCTGCACTGCCAGCCTCATTATCACCCACAATGATTGTAAGTAAGAGGGAGTTTTGGAGATCAAAGCTGAAGTTACCCCATTCATCTCCATTGTACCCAAATGGGCCCTTATGCTCAGCCCACCATTTAACTTGTTTGCAAATAAGTTCTAGAGTGATGAAAGGGGATTACATGTCCTTACCTCACTTCCGGGGTGAGAGGGAGGCCTGGAATTACATGTATTTATTTTTTTCAAAATATAAAATCATTAATACCTGTATTGTAAACCGATTGAGGAGACCCAAACATATCACAGTGATTGTGAGTGATAGTGAGGCTTGGGGGATAAATAAAGACAGTAAAAATAAATAATCAAAATAAAATAAGTTAAAATTGTGTTTGATGAAGGTGTTTATTTACAGCGAATATACTGAAACTTTAAAAAAAAAAACACTTTATGATGCTAATTAAACATTTTCAAACATTATATCTAAACATCAGACTGACTTTGCACATTTACACTCAAACACCTCAAGATGAAAAGAAGAAGGTGACTTACCTTACAACAAAATAAAGAGTTAGTGGCCCAGATTTACTTGGAAAGTCATGGTCAAGCACCCTTTGATCCAGCTGAAGCCAGGCATATTGACCCCTGCAAGCATTAATTTTGAAATTATTTCACAAACGATGTTTAAAAGCTTGAGAACACTAATGTACTTGGGAGGAAATGGGAGGCAAGAACCAGAAGACCTATCGCAGAAAGCCCTGCCACTCAAAGGACTCTGAAGAACTTCTAGAAAGATGTTCTAAAGACATAGAAGAAGCATGGACATGGTCTTGCCTGTTCAATGAGAGTATTGCTTCCATTACCAGAATCATGTCATCTATTCTATTAGTTGGAAATTGATTGAAGAAAATAAATCAGCAGCTTTAGGCCAATTACCAACATATATATCCAGTAAATGCAGTGTTTTGAGCTTAAACTGGAGAACTGTGTCTTGTACGTGAATTTGGCAGAAACTATTGTGCTACTAAGAACCCACCGATTAATTAAAGAGGGGAGCATTAAAAGGTATATAGGGCTTTCAGAAACCTTTTGGCGAAACCTATTAATTGGAGAACACAACTTTCAACAAGCACACTTTCAGCATATAAAGAAACAGGACAGAATCAATGTACTCCATCATACAAGCAGCACAATGGTGGGAAACGGGTGACAAATAAGGACTCTCCTGCTGTATTTGGGGTATGTGATACATTAGATTTAAACTTTATAAAGAGAATGAATGACATAGATACGTCTAATTTTAATATTCACATTGGAACAATTTTTACTCCCCATCTATATTCATTTGATTGGGCACATGTGGCGGGTTATAATAAAAAATCTGGAACCTTTGGAGTGGCACCTCTACATATATAGTGGCTTGGTTGCATTAAATTAGATTCGGGCTTGGATTAATTGCCTCTGTTGGCCATCATTGATATCAAGTTCAGCTTTGTTCAGTTTCAAAATTTTAATATTAGCTCAGGAATTAATTATTCATCTGTAATACAACATACAACACAAGCAATTCTGCAAAACACTTTCACTGGACTCTATCTGGTGACAAAGGCAAAGTGGTGTACACTGCGTTGGAGAAGGCATTTAGACTGCCTACATTGTTGTGGGCAATTGCCTAAGGCCTGGTCACTATATAGAAGAGCCTTTTGTAACCATTGTGGATCCACGGAAACAGCACGAGGTCCCAGTTTTAGATCCCACCATAGAAGCTATCAACAACTGCTGTTTTTATTCTTTAAAAGATCACCATGGTTAATTAAAAAAAATCTGGGTGTTCTACACTCTAGTTACAATAAGCTGGAAATTTTACAGGTCTAAGAATTTAATTGTAAATCACATCTATCAAGAAAAAAAAAATCTAGCCTTAGAACAATACCATAAAGGAAATCTAACTTTCTCAAATTCATAGCAGTTCTCTATATCAATTACAGGAAAGGGCTGTCAAAAGGCAAGACTGGTCTTATAGGAAAATTCCGACAGCTCATGTATAAATAGTTCAGCACTAAATTACAACCGGATGGCAAAAACGGGATGTCTGGTTCATTAGTTTGTGTTAAATAATTTAAAGATGTAATTATAGAATCCTGATTTTACATAATATTCTTCTAATTGATTCATCGTTCTCTGTTCTAGTCATAGAAGTGGAATGTTAGGCATTAAATATTAATACAGTATGGTAAATGACATAGATATTCATAGCCAATGGGTAAGCCAGTAAGAGGTCAAAACGTGATTTATGTAGAATTGCCTGTAGAATTTTCATGGAATCGATAGTAATGCACGCTAATGATGGTTTATGCAGATCGGCCACTTCTATCTTCCTTTGCATAATAAAATGTTTTGTTTTTTTGTTTTTTTTATTCTGTCTATACATTTATTTATTTTTTTGTATTAAGGTGCCCCATTTACAAAATATTACTGAGAAGATGTTGGGACAACCTAACTTCAAGGGTGTTACTTCCTGCAATTTAAGGCACAATCAGATATTTATTTCAGTTTATTTAAAGAAACATTAATACTTGACATTAAAGGAGCAGGGTAACTGCTACATCTCATGGAAGTGGTTATAGTGTCTGAAGTAACCTGGACCCTTCCTTCCATTCAGTGTCAAACCTTTTTAAAATGTTTCAGTGCTATAACCCCTCTGTGTTGCTGGGGCTAACGAGGAAGCATTAGACTGAGTAGCAATGGATAGCTGTGACTGGTTGAGAGTGTCAGCTGACTGCTTTGAGCCAATGACAACACACATTGATGGTATGGATTTGTATGGCTAAGGAAGTGTGTTAAACTGGTTGAAAATGGTTTACCACTGAATAGAGAGAGTGTGCCAGGGAACTCCAGGCACTATAACTTGTTCTATGAGATGAAATAGGTATAGTGCCTACAGTACCTCTTTAGTTCAATTTATATTAAAGAGCATGTCTACAGAAGTTCACATGTATGTGTCAAAGCTGTATAGGGATCAATGTCTGTTACCTGCTCATTGAATTGCTGGCTGACCTCATAAATCTCAGCCATTTATTAATTCGCAAAGCAGCAAGTCAAGTAACATTTATATTTATAATATTCCACGCTACCAGAAGAAATGTCTGTGTCAATAAAAAAAAGAGCAGTGAAGGAAATAGACAGACAATCAGACAGACAGATAGACTTGTTTTGTCCTGTCCAACTCCTACTTATGTAATTATAATTTATTTTTTACTTACGTATCATCCAGGAATGAAATCCCAAAATATTCCTTCTCTTTTAGATTGAAATGAGAGGCGACTAGATCCAGTAATTCACGGGATAAAAGTTTTGGCTGTCAATAAAAAAAAAAAAAAGAAAAACAATCTCACTATAACTCTGTTATTACAATATGTCATACTGTTTTTACAGCTGTGCACGTACAAATCTTACTAAGGTAACAACATTTGCAAGATCATTAGTTGGTAGCGCCATCAACAGGTGTTGGCATCAGACGTGTCCTTAATCTAACTACCACAAGAGATGGTCATAACAATAGACCAGGCTAGCAGAACCCTATAACCTGAATATAAAGAATGCTTATAATTCCTAAAACGGGGTAGGCAGCCAGATGTTGTGGACTACATCTCCCATAATACACCTGCAGCCCTAATGCACCTGACACTCAGCACAAAAAAAACATTCAGAGAAGAGAAGACATTTTTCAATTTCTCCTCATTTGCATTATATGCCCTGGCTATGCCTGAACTTAACTTGTTAACAAAGGTAGTGTAACAAAAACAAAACAAAAAGACAAGATAAAATAAGGGTCAGGAACATTGTTTTCATTAAGGAATGTAAACGTTTCAGTATTATATCTCCCTATGGAGAAAAAGTTTTAGATATCATCTGACATTCTAAAATAGGGCAAATGTCACTTATCAAATCAACAGAAGGCATGCTAATGTGAATGCTACACAATTATCAGAAAAAAACCCTGAAGCCCAATTAATATAATTTATTATGAATGAATCACAGTGAATTTAGTGTTGCATTTGGTTGTAACCAATCAACACTGGCAATGTGACAGGGTAAGAAGAACAGACAGGCGTCCTTCTGTTTCATGAGGCTGGGATTGAGATTACAATAAACTGGACTTGATTGACAGTTCTGTTGCTCCAAGAGATTCTGCTAAAACTCATTTATGTCATTGAAAAATTAATGGGTTCTCACAAGTTCTCGCTGTAGAAAAAGTAAAAAATGGAGGAGCGCAACTGCTATCTGGGAAATATGCGGTATTGATTCACTGCTTAGAAATGACAGCAGGGACATTTTGGCAAGTAGCCTTAAAATGACACAGAAGTTTTCTTTTAACCCCTTTGACACATAATTGCACTGAAGGCTACAATACACTGCGTGCAGAATTATTAGGCAAATTAGTATTTTGACCACATCATCCTCTTTATGCATGTTGTCTTACTCCAAGCTGTATAGGCTCGAAAGCCTACTACCAATTAAGCATATTAGGTGATGTGCATCTCTGTAATGAGAAGGGGTGTGGTCTAATGACATCAACACCCTATATCAGGTGTGCATAATTATTAGGCAACCTCCTTTCCTTTGGCAAAATGGGTCAAAAGAAGGACTTGACAGGCTCAGAAGAGTTAAAAATAGTGAGATATCTTGCAGAGGGATGCAGCACTCTTAAAATTGCAAAGCTTCTGAAGCGTGATCATCGAACAATCAAGCGTTTCATTCAAAATAGTCAACAGGGTCGCAAGAAGCGTGTGGAGAAACCAAGGCGCAAAATAACTGCCCATGAACTGAGAAAAGTCAAGCGTGCAGCTGCCAAGATGCCACTTGCCACCAGTCTGGCCATATTTCAGAGCTGCAACATCACTAGAGTGCCCAAAAGCACAAGGTGTGCAATACTCAGAGACATGGTCAAGGTAAGAAAGGCTGAAAGACGACCACCACTGAACAAGACACACAAGCTGAAACGTCAAGACTGGGCCAAGAAATATCTCAAGACTGATTTTTCTAAGGTTTTATGGACTGATGAAATGAGAGTGAGTCTTGATGGGCCAGATGGATGGATTGGTAAAGGGCAGAGAGCTCCAGTCTGACTCAGACGCCAGCAAGGTGGAGGTGGAGTACTGGTTTGGGCTGGTATCATCAAAGATGAGCTTGTGGGGCCTTTTCGGGTTGAGGATGGAGTCAAGCTCAACTCCCAGTTTCTGGAAGACACCTTCTTCAAGCAGTGGTACAGGAAGAAGTCTGCATCCTTCAAGAAAAACATGATTTTCATGCAGGACAATGCTCCATCACACGCGTCCAAGTACTCCACAGCGTGGCTGGCAAGAAAGGGTATAAAAGAAGAAAATCTAATGACATGGCCTCCTTGTTCACCTGATCTGAACCCCATTGAGAACCTGTGGTCCATCATCAAATGTGAGATTTACAAGGAGGGAAAACAGTACACCTCTCTGAACAGTGTCTGGGAGGCTGTGGTTGCTGCTGCACGCAATGTTGATGGTGAACAGATCAAAACACTGACAGAATCCATGGATGGCAGGCTTTTGAGTGTCCTTGCAAAGAAAGGTGGCTATATTGGTCACTGATTTGTTTTTGTTATGTTTTTGAATGTCAGAAATGTATATTTGTGAATGTTGAGATGTTATATTGGTTTCACTGGTAAAAATAAATAATTGAAATGGGTATATATTTGTTTTTTGTTAAGTTGCCTAATAATTATGCACAGTAATAGTAACCTGCACACACAGATATCCCCCTAAAATAGCTATAACTAAAAACAAACTAAAAACTACTTCCAAAAATATTCAGCTTTGATATTAATGAGTTTTTTGGGTTCATTGAGAACATGGTTGTTGTTCAATAATAAAATTAATCCTCAAAAATACAACTTGCCTAATAATTCTGCACTCCCTGTAATGCTTGCATTAGAGCAGTGCAAAACAGGTATGCATTCTTAAATCTACCAAAATCCATACACAAATTAACAGATAGCTAGATAGATAGTAAGACAGACAGACAGAAAGGCAGACAGGCCTATTGATTGCAGACAGACACTGCCTAAGTCTGGTTATGAGTCCAGTACTGCTATCACATTGAGATAGTTTTTCGTTCATAGAATTTTAGTAATAGTAACATCTGACTACGCTTATATTTGTTATGGTATCATTGTCAGGATGTACATCCAAAACCCAACCGTATAACTTCTCTTCTCTTCCCTCTTCCATTCATATATTTATATTCCCACGTTTTCTCTGCATATCCAAAAATAAACTTGATAACAAGGGACCAGTACAAACCATTATCTGTAAGTCTATACATAAGCAGGGCTATACATAGGACACAAGGTCACACATTTAGGCTGGAAGAAAGGAGATTTCATCTAAGGCAAAGAAAATGTTTTTTTTTTACAGTAAGAGCAATAAGGATATGGAATTCTCTGCCTGAAGAGGTGGTTTTGTCAGAGTCACTACATATGTTTAAACAGCAATTGGATAAATACTTACAAAAACATAACATACAGGGATATAATTTCTAATAAGTGGGGTAACAGCTGCTTGATCCAAGGAGACATCTGACTGCTATTTAGGGGTCAAGAAGGATTTTTTTCCTAGTTTGTTGCAAAATTGGAAGCACTTCAGACTAGGTTTTTTGCCTTCTTTTGGATAGACAGCAAAAACATATGTGAGGAAGGCTGAACTTGATGGACGCAAGTCTCTTTTCAGCTATGTAACTATGTAACTATGTAACAAAGCACAATTTCAGTGCAGAAGGTGCAATGCTTAACTAAAGAAGAAAAAGTAAGAAAATAACTAAGCATTGTGGCGATGAGTAATTAAAAAGGCTTGTAGAATGTAACTATAAACAATAAAAGCGATGTAACATTATCATGTATGAATGCAAGGTAGAAGAAGGTGAGTTTAGAGGAGAAGATGGTCTTCGGTTAGACCAGCTCTGACACGTCATAAAATGATGGCTAGAGGTTCTGTCTGTTCAAATTTGTGATAATACATTGCTAGAAACGCTTGCAGCACTAGGAAGATAATAATTAGCTAAAGAAAACCAAATGAACCAAAATGAAAGCATTGCAATGGACCCCTACCTCCATATAACCTGAAGCAGACATCTGGGTACCCAATATTTCGGAAACTGATTTGCATTTCAGTCAAACAATTTTGAAGGAAGTCAAAACAGAGCATACATTTCATAGGTGATAAAATCAAAAGTTATAAATCATAGCTAAAATAAAGATAATGTGTTATCATTTAGCTTCGTAGCAGTAGTTATGGCCCAGGGGACTTTATTTGCAGAGGTGATAACTTGAGGGTGTCATAAAAGCATATTCATATTTTTTTCCCTCTTTATTTTCTACTGCAATCGAGCAGAAAGATCTCTGCTTGAGATGACACATCTCCTTCTACCTCAAGTCTACATTGGTTGACTGCAGTGATGGCATTGGGGGATGACATTAATCAGGGCTTTGAATGAGTACTCCATGGACCATGACCACCTAATGAAGAATTGATATAGATGGGGGTCTTTTGAGAATCATAAATGAATCCGACATATTACTTTGTAATGCTTTGGGCACTGAAGATAGTAAAAGGGTAAACAATGAAAATACTGAAAGTACTTCACCCAGACTTTAAATGGACATTTATAGTCACAGACATCACCATCTCGCAAGTTGGGATAGCAGAGAAGACAAGACATCCATTAGTTCTTCCAGTTATCACTATACATTGCAGGCTGTCCAATTAAGCTAAAATAAATCTAGTCGAGTTATCTCAACAGAGCAGAAGAATTTTCTAGCAACAGAAAGACATCACCAATGAGTCCATACTAGCACCTAACGACCATGAATTATAGTAAGACAATATGTGCAAAGAAAGAGATTTAGTATACCTGGACAAGGAGCTCCAATTTTCGGTCGTCCAGAAGATGTACCTTGCAATGCCGCCCTTCTGCCATCTGTAGAAACAAACGGTTTATATTTTATTCAAAGTAAGCACATTATTTTAAAGACCACGCTGCAACAATGTGTCTGATTATATTTTACTGAATCACGTGGAGGCTGAATGGCTATTGCATGACCCAGTGTGCAGCCATTTCTCTTTTATCAAAACCCTGCAATTTATTTAATTTCAATAAAAAAACGCTACTTGCCACAATGAATATCTTATACAACTAGTAAGCAATTCTAGCAACTCTCCAGGAATATTATCAAGTCTGTTAAGCAGAGGTGGGATAAAACAAATGATTCATTTATTGATTGACATACAGTAAGTATATCTTTGGATTGTTGCTTAGGAGTGTTTTTTAAAGCCTAAAATTGCAAATATCATATTTTAAAAAAATTGCATACTCGCTTACAAGGCACATTAAGCAGGATTTGATAATATAAAGAGACCTATGCTCCTCCAAATTATAACTCTATTTGGATTTTTGGTTTGGAGAAGGTTTTTGGACTGTGCTCATCAAGTCACTGGTTAGAGCAACCACTCTTGTTAACCCCTTAAGGACCAAACTTCTGGAATAAAATGGAATCATGACGTGTCACACACGTCATGTGTTCTTAAGGGGTTAAAGGGACACTATAGTTACCAGAACAACTACAGCTTAATGTATTTGTTCTGGTGAGTACAACCATTGCCTTCAAGCAATTTCATGCAAACACTGGCTTTTCAGGGAAAAGGCAGTGTTTACATTGCACCTAGGGACACCTCAAAGTAGCCACTTCTCAGATGGCCACTGGAAGTGCTTCCTGGCTCAGTGCTGCACAGTAGGCAGCTCTGCCGTGCAGCGTCTCCACGCTATGCATGGGGACGCTGAATTTTCCTCATAGAGATGCATTGATTCATGCTTTCTCCATGGGGGTAAAGGGGTTGGGGTAAGCCACCTAAATGGTGGGTTTAGTACTATAGGGTCAGGAATACATGTCTGTGTGTTCCTGACCCTTTAGTGTTCCTTTAAGGTACATAGTTGAGTTAAAGGAGCACACTAGACACTATAAACACTATAGCCCTCTGTAGTGGTTATGGTTCAAGAGGCTACCCATTCCACTTGATGAAGACAGGCCTATGCACTAAAATTAGCATTCATGTTGAATTCAAAGAGAATTTAAAATCCAAAGTCAAAGTAGCTGATCTATAATCCTTTTCTCAATCAGATATGCATTGCTACTCTGGCCTTAAATTTCAAATTCACTTAAATTCTACCTTTAGTAAATAAGCCTGGGAGGGTCAACTGATGCTTTCAGCCAATTAATGATCTGAAAAGTTGCACAAAACTGACATCGAAAAACCAAATTATAACACGGTTGCAGGGGGGACGCAAATAAGTGTCACACCATTTAAATCAGTTTGACTACTTGCCATAGGATGGCACAAGGGGGTCTCCTGCTACACGGGGACTCCTGCAGGCAGTAGTGATTATGGTGTCTAGGGTACACTATTAAGCCTCCTCATTAACTAGAAGATGCTCAGAGCTTCCAAAGCCATGTAGTTAGTTACATAGCACTTTATTTATTCTTTTATCAATGTGTTAGCCACCATCTGCATCCAATTCTAATTTCCCCCCAGTCTAGAACAGTAGTCAACAAACTGAATACATATTTAACACAAAGCTGTTTACTGCCACAAGCATCCTGCTATTTATTCACAATCATTTATTTAAAGGTTCCAGTTATTGCAAATATGTTTGCCAAGGCTATAATAACGGCACAGTTAAAGCTTAGATTTAAGTATTATTATTATTTTTTTTTTGTGTAATATCTTTGTCAATAATAAGTACCGGTTAATATTTGCTAGTTAGTCCCGTATTTCTGATAACAGTGAAATTAAATCTGTTTGCTCCGCAATACAAAGAATGCAGGCACGACTGGGAGGGAACAGGAGAAAAGCAATATCATCTTCATATCAACAAGAGAATACAATGCATTGTACAGCGCTACCGAATTTGTTGGCGCTTTATAAATAATATTAATAATAAGAAGACTACCAGGGCTATTTACTAAAGTGAGAATTTAAAGGGAATTTCAAGTTTAAGTCCAGAGTATTCAAACTATAAACAAAGCTGACTTACAGGATGATTGTCAATGTTTCATTCAAACGTGTACCTTCCACAGAAGTGACGGTCCCCATTTAAACCAGCAGTGAAAGGCAAAATTCTAAAGCCCAGAATGCATTGTCATTTAAAGACGCAGTACTAAGTATAGTTATTAAATAAACTACTTCTGACCCTAGGAGGCGAAACGACAACAAGTCTAATGAAAAACAATTTCTTCACGTGGTGTTACTGTCATTATTGACTCTTGTACCATTATAGCACACTGACAGCCGCTCACATACTCTTGCTACAATGTTGGAAAACACTTGTGAAGATGATTTATTATTTTTTCCAACTGTTACACTGAATGCAGGCTGCAGGGAGCTCTCACTCTGTTTCCATAAAATGTCTGCTGATATTTCCCCGCTCATCTGTTGAATAGCGATTTCAGTGGAGCTGCTGTAATTGTATTACTGTGTGCATTATTTATTGTTACCATCTAGAACAATCGGAATCTGTTCGACTGCAGAGTTTGGCTTGTCTCTATATCCATTGTTTGTCTGTATGGTTTGTTTTTTCAGTTATTTATTTTTTTACAGTCACATCGTGCAATTGCAGGATAAAAACAAAAATAAAAAAAAATTAAAAAAGGATAACTGTCTCAGTGCCATAAAGATGAATAAAGCATTATTTTGTAGCGTATTCCTTTAAATTACAATGGTACGTAAATGATCAAATTCTTTTCTCTCTCTCTTTGTCTAGTTTAAGAGATCATCTGCACGATCCAATATTTTTACATATTTTTCTACGATATTATCTTACCACTTTCATGTCCTCTCAAATAACACCTCATCGCTTGTTTTTCAGTCTTTCCAATATTGCCTAAATCCAATTTCCACTAAGTTTGTCACACAGTTCTCCTCAGTACTATAGAGTAATTATAGAGTTCTGTAATGAATGTACAATAATAGGAATTGCAATAGTGTAATATTGTAGGGTTACAGTGAATATTAAAACAAATAAGAAATGCACTCACAATGGTGGAGCTTTTCTCTTAAGCTCAATATTTCTGGCATAGGGTGGTCTAAATCCTCATCTTTAGGATGTTTCTTTGTTACACTTTCTCCAACAGCATAAGCATAAATGTAGAACAGAAAAAAAGCACAACATAGTGCTCTCTGTTAATTTGAGTACATAAAGAGAGGTTAGAACCATAATCACATTTATTAGAGCAGCCAAGTCGCTCAGTGTATTCAGCATAGGTGGTATTGTCCCCACCAAGAATCAGTGCATGAAGTATTTCCCAAAAGATGCCAGGAACCAAAATAAAATCAAATAGAATGAAAACAATAAAAAAAAAATACATGGCCAAATTCCAATAGAAGTAGAAGTATAAGCCAAATTTTACTTTATTGTACAACTAAAACCAAACAATAAAAATCCTCAATGTGTTTCATCTGTAGAATAGGCTTTTTTTTTAAAGTGAATTACAGGAGTATTGGGTTATATACGGAATCTGATGGCGCTATATAAATAATAATAATAATAATAATAATATAATATAGGGCAATGACATTTTAAATACATAACATGATGACTAAATGAATACTTGCCGCATTTAGGAAGAAAGCTTGTTTGTGACCTTTAACATGCAGGTATGATATCAAGATGCCTAAAAAAACGTAAATCCGAGCATTGTCGCAACATAACTGGAGGGGTGGTAACATAATAAAGCTGTTAGGTTGCAAATGTATGTTAGTCCACCTATTGTACAGCGCTGAGGAATATGTTGGTGCTTTGAAAATAATAATAATAATAATAATAATAATAATAATAATAATAATAAACTGGGCTTTCTTTTTACATCAAAAAAGGCTAATTTCCAGTTACAGTTAAATATATTTTGCGCTAACAATTGCATAATTTTATTTGTTGGAGGAGGGAATAATAATGCTCTTTCAGACACTTTAGTGCGGCCTACAAATCATTAGGCAAACAGTAAAGAATTGAGTTTTTGGCGGAGGTGGTAAGTAGTGATAAGACAACTGTCTGCTTTAGTTAAAAAACAGGTGTCATGCTACAGTTCTTGGGGAGCAGAGATCCACACAGATTTCAGGTTCAATGTTCTTTCATTTTCTATGTTTTCAGGATGATATCTTAGAGCGAACAAAAAGAAGAAAGCTGGAAGCCTGGAGAGAGCACTCAAAACAAAGGGGGTAACCCTAGGGGAACTTCCAAGGTAGTTGATATGGATGATATCTTGCACAGTCTCCAGAGAAAAACTGAAATGTACAAAAGGAGTCAAGATTTGACCTTTCTGGAACACAGACCAAAGAGTTAAACGATTGAATTCAAGCCGGCTGCCATTGGTTAAACTAGACAGACACAGGGTTGAAGGTAAAGGAACATTGCGCTCAGATTTCATCAAGGCTTATATAATTAATAATGGATACGAGACAGAAATTCCACTCGCAGGTTGTGATGTTCCTGTAAAATGTTCTTGAATGCTCTTGTTTCTTAACATACAGTAAACAAGAAAAAAATAAAAATGGGTAAAACAATCTAGTGTATAATTAGTCACCCACAGCCAGTCTGTACTGTAAAGCTGTCAAGATCAGCCTTGTAGTAAGGGCAGAAATCTATTAACAACATCGATTTTGTGTCATATCTGCACAATCATTTTGAGACACTTATAGATGTTTCTCAGAATAAAATGCTCAGTGGATTAACCCTTCCAATGCACGATGCCTTCCAACAGTGCGTGCTGGCCATAGGGTAAAGGAATATCTTTTACTTTGCAATCCTTCTGAAAGATATTTGGTTTAAAAACAATTACATATAAGACTACAATTGCAGCAAGTCTGCTAAAATTGGGACTGTTGGGGTATGGGTGGAGTATGTTGTATGTGACAAAAACAGGACCTCCACTAGGGGGTACAAGCAATACTCTCATAAGCAGACTACAGAGGAAAGGACTTGTTGGGAACACTTAAAGGGACACTGCAGGCACCGTAACTACTTACTCTCATTGAAGTAGTTATAGTATCTAGAGTCCTTCCATTTGGTGTTAAACTGATTTCATGTTTTAAAGGGACTGTAAACTCACCTAAAAAACTTTGTTTGTTGAAGGGTTTTATGTGTGAAAAGTGCAGAATTCAATAGAAATTGATACTTTTAACCTCCTTACACCACCCCTCCCCCTGCTGTCAATCAGACAACTGGTCCTGTTTGTTACTTCCTGGTTTGGTTAGCTCAATGGAACTAAAGTCAAGGGGCAGCAATTGCTCACAGCACCTGCCTTGCAAACCTTCTCGTTGAGCTGCATTGGGAAGTGTGTAGATCGATAGAGAGTTACCAAATCCACTATGTTATCAGGGAAACATATCATGTATACATGAGGATGGGCAGTATTCATAAGAAGGTTTATTAAGTAATTAGGCAATGAAGAATGCTTCAGAATATTCATTATTGCAGGGCATCCCTTTTCATAAATATAACAAACATACCGTATGTGTCCCTGTAAACATGGTTGATTTGGAGAGAGAGAGAGAGAGAGAGAGAGAGAGAGAGAAAGTGTATATATATATATATACCATCATTTTAATGCTTTGCATAAAAAGTAAGGGGTACCAGACTCCAGGCAATGTATCCATAATTTATCTGTATATCTTGCTGAGTAAATTAATGCTTTCCTGTAAACCACTTATTATTCTGATTGGCCATGCAATCAAAGCAATATCTGGGAAGATAACTAAAGTAAAAGTTTGAACACATCACATTTTTAGGTTTATTATAAGAGTAGAACAACCTAGCAGAATGAATAAAAAAAATTACTAGAAATCATATTATAGTAAACCCCCACAAGTGCCAATTGGAATGAAAATCAGGAGGAAAGAAAGTACTGTTCCTGTGCTATAGAAATCCAAAGTAAAATTGCTAGACAAAGCTTTGCTAAGACTTGCACTGTAAGGGTTAATTAGCAAGCCTAATCACTATAACTTTGAGTAGCAACACCCCCTTACTTTACTGGTATCATCAAGCACATTGTTCATAAGTCAATGAGATGAATTTCAGCACAGTGCAATTTAAATGCCTTGATTTCTAAGAAACGCTTTAGTTCTCATCAAAGGGCTCTTTACCAAGACAGTAAATGATTATTTTTGTGTGTGATGTATATAGAATATATTACCAAGAACACATTAGAATGATACAACTTATGTGCACAACAAGTATACACAGACAGTACTAAATGTGTGCCAAGCTAGGCATTATTCTCTAACAATGTGTGCTTGGTATCATGGGAAATGTAGTCAACAAATATCTGCAGTGCCAAGATAAACCATACAATTTGTGAATCGATAAACAGATAATTTATATTCCAAAATGTTCTCTCGTTTAATGTAGTGACTTTGGTGCATACGTATTGTCCCTTTATTTGGGCAGTATGAAACACTGCCATTTCTCCAAAAAAGCATTGTTTACATCCGTCCAAGAAAATACAGACAGGCACTAAAAGCAGTCCCTTTTTTTAATTTTTAGACCTGTAAGACCTTCAGCATGCAGATGCCAAACACTTTTAATGATTGTCATAGAGCAGCTTTGGCTTTAAAGAGTTACTTCAGTCGTTCCCAAACCTGTCCTTAGGGCACCCCTACCAGTCCAAGATTTAGGGATTATCCAGTTGTGTCTAAAGTGTTTGTAGAAATAAAAACACACCTTAGACACAAGTAGATAATCCCTAAATCCTGGACTGGTAGAGGTGCCTTAATGACTGGTTTGAGAACCATTGGGTTACTCCAACCACCATTACTACTTCAGCTTTTTAAAGTAGTCATGATGGTAGGAGTCTCGATGTGCAGTGTTTCAGCAGAAAACACTGCACATCCAGAGACATTTTTAATTGTGCGCTGGTGGCAAGTTGCACCCCCAGCACATATGACTTAGGCAGTCTGACACAGAGTTCTGGGCTGCATAGGTCATATGTGCTGGGGGTGCAACTTGCCTCCAGCGCACAATTAAAAATATCTCTAGATGTGCATTGTTTTCATGTAAATTCTGTACACACATTACGTCTATCGTCAGTATGTGCTGTCAACAGATGTAACTGCTTCTCCCTCCCACCCTGTGTGAAACAAACCCTCCCTTTTCCCAAACCCCTCCATTATTTTTTGAATTACCCATCCTCCCTCCTCCTTTACTTACCTCTGTCCCACTCCCCATGCCAGCTCAGAGCGTGTGCATCTACTAATCAATGTTTTATTTTTGTGTGTATTTGGACAGTGGAGTGTCCCTGTAAAATCCCTATTACATGGACACTCCAGTGGAGGAGTGGAATTCTGGAATTATTTAGATTCTATTTAATCTAACAGCAACTTTCAAATTATGTTCTTTTTTGTCAGGGCTGGCGCAATCGCTAGGAGGATTAGGCATTTCCGCTTAGGGCTCACCTGCTTGGGGGCGCAATGCCCGGGTGACAGGCAGGAGGGGGCGCTGTCCTGCGGGTCTTTGTGATTTCCATTATATTGTGTATGATTTGTGCCCCCTAACATTCCCATATTACCATAGGCCTGGGCACACCCTAATCCTCGCGGCACGCCTGTGAGTCCTGCAGGAACGCATAGGAACACCGTTCCCACTGTTCCTGCAAGCACTCTGCCGCCCCCAAATGCCCTCTTCCTCCCTGTGTTCCCCCTGTCATGGGGGGGGGAGGGGCGAGAGGTGATGGACCCCCCGCCCCCGGTCGGGTGCCTGTCTCCATCTCAGCTGCGGCGAGGGAGCTGTGTGCTGTCTGCTCCCTCTCGCCACACGCCATTTGCTGATGCGGGGAGCCGGAATATGATGTCATATTCCGGCTCCCAGCTACAGCAGACAGCTCACGCGGCGAGAGGGAGCAGACAGCACACAGCTCCCTCGCCGCTGCTGAGATGGAGACAGGCACCCGACCCACTGGACCCCAGGGACAAGTCCACGCCAGCACTCCAGGTAGGGAGGCTGGGTGGACTATTTTTAATAAAAAAATTATAATTTGTGTGTCTGTGAGTGTATGTGTGTGTGTCTGTAAGTGTGTGTGTGTCTGTAAGTGTGTGAGTGTCTGTGAGTGTATGTGTGTCTGTGAATGTGTGTGTGTGTCTGTAAGTGTGTGTGTGTGTGTCTGTGAATGTATGTGTGTGTGTCTGTAAGTGTGTGAGTGTCTATGAGTGTGTGTGTGTGTATGTCTGAGAATGTATGTGTGTGTGCCTGTAAGTGTGTGTATGTATGTGTGTCTATGAATGTATGTGTGTGTCTGTATGTGTGTCTGTGAGTGTATGTGTCTGTAAGTATGTGTGTGTGTCTGTGAATATATGTGTGTCTGTAAGTGTGTGTCTGAGTATGTGTGTGTACGCATATATATATATATATATATATATATATATATATATATATATATATATATATATACACACACACGAGTGTATATTATTCCCACATGTAACGAAGAAAGTTCCACCCGTGAGAATGGGTCCCAAAATCGGAACCGTCTTGTTGGTGGAAGTTCACCTTTGTGGACACTCCAGGGGTGTCCTGGGGCTTGACCCCTATTTAGGAGAGAACAAATGAAATACTCAAAAAGCTGGAATGAACCAGACTGGCTGAGTATTGTACTGGAAGTAAAGAATATTAGATATAAATGCTGTGTAATAAAGAACAAATAATAATAATAATAAATGAATAAATAATAGAACCAAAAATAAAGCAAAGTGCAATCTTGCCTTAGTGGCTCACCTCTAGAAATGCCTACTACTACCCGTATTCCTACTAGGCTCAAAAAATGCGACAGGCTAGTGACTTTATTAGGCAATATGAATGGTCAAGTCCTGTGGCTTTGAGCGTATTTGGTAGGTGAGTGTTATACAGCTGACATGGGTATCTGGGATGTGGTTAAGGAGTGCCGTGTGGCTAGTGATAACACTAATGTGATTTGTAGCCTAAAAATATATACAGACTACAGCACAATGGTTACCCAAATAGTCCAAACAGGCGTTAAGGGACAGCATGTGACTATTCTCTGTCGGATAGGTGTCTAGCATCTATAGAGGATTGATAAATCCCTCTAGGAACTGGTGCTAGATTGCTGTAACTCTCAACATATACTAGTTACAGACATAAATTACAGAGACGTATTCAGCATGCATATTAGGGTCCCAGTATTCTGTCCGAGGGAATCACCCTTTACAGGCAAACATATTGTGACCACGGAACAAAAGGAAGAGGTGAAAAGCAGAGATTAAAGTGACTCTATGTGCAGAACCATACTTAGGATGTTGGTTACCTGACCATAGTGATAGATAGCCCTAGTGAAGAAAAGTGAAGGGAAAATGAGCCCAATGAGCCCGACGCGCGTTTCGGTGCTTGCTATGATGCACCTTCGTCAGGGGCTGACTGGAGACTGATTCCCAGTCTCCTTTTAAATGTATTCAGGTACCGGTATCTTGTAGACTGTCCAATCATAAAGCTGATGTCATGCGCATTCGGGCGCCAAATAACCACGTGATCGTTATGCTAATGAGTTGGATTGTACCAACCAATCGCGCTATTGCTGTACTGACGTGTCTCCAAGAGCTGCTTAACCAGCTGGGTGCCGAAGGAAAACGAATCCGTTTATGTGCACGCTGTGGGAAACGAATCCGTTTATGTGCACGCTGTGGACGCTGTGTATATTATTATTTTTTTTTTGGGGGGGGGGAATCTTGGGAGAGTTTTCACACTTTATTCCCCAGGACTTGACCCCTGCCGGCAGGGGAGATCTCCTGATATCCCCTGTCGGCTCATGCAGAGCTGGCGCTATCTGAGTGCCGGCTCTGCTCTAAGCCTCCATGGGCCGGCGGGGAGATCAAAGATCTACCTCACCAGCCCACAGCAGCATGGAGGGAGGCAGGAGAGGACCCGGGGAGCTCTAGACAGAAGTTCCGCCAATGTTCCTCTTGCAAGATTTGAGCGTTGCCGCGGCAATGCTCAGATCTCGCGAGAGTGAACTCTAGCCCCGCAGGCTAGAGTTCACTCTCCCTTGGACCACCAGGGATGGCACATGGCAGCAAGGATCCCCCCTTCCTACATAATGTAAGAACGGAGGGGGGTTATTTACTAATCTGCCCCCACCTTCACAATCCCTCCAAACATACAGCACACACACACACATATGCAGCACCCTAACACAAACAGCGCACGCATACAGCACCATCACACACAGCACACAAACAGCACCCTCACACACACAGCACACAAACAGTAACCACACACACAGCACACATACAGCACCCTCACACAAAGAGCATCCTCACACACACACAGCACGCTCACACACAGCACCCTTACAAACACCCTCACACACAGCACTCTAACAGCACCGTCACAAACACACACAGCACCCTCACACAAACAGCACACTCACACACAGCACACTAACAGCACCCTCACAAATACATGACACAAACAGCACCCTCACACACACATCACACAAACAGCACCCTCACAGGACCCTAACACACATACTCAAACACCCTCACACAGCACACTACCAGCACCATCACACACAGCACATAAACAGCACCCTCACACACAAACCGCACCCTCACACACAGCATACTACCAGCACACTCACACACAGCACACTACCAGCACCCTCACCCACATAGCACACTACCAGCACCCTCACACACACACATCACACTAACAGCACCCTCACACACACACACACACAGCACCCTTACACACACAGCACCCTCACACAGCGCACTAACAGCACACACACACACAGCAGTATATGTATGTGTGTATATATATATATATATATATACATGCGGCGTGTGTTTGTGCTTTAGGGTGCACACCCTAATACAATAAGCTGTGCACGCCTATGCATATTACTCATAAAACAGGGGCCCGGTCGGGTGCTGAGTGGGCCCCTTTAAGGGCCGACTGGGCCCCTGTGTTATTAGCAGGCAGGGACTTCCTCCCTGCTTCACAGAGAGCTGCCTAGGAGGACTGGAGGGAAGAGTAATCATAGAAGAACAGAGCAGCATGGAGGCAGAGGAGAGGGCTGGAGTGAGCTGCTGCTGCATGCTCACTCCCATTAGACTCAGCCAGCACCCGAACTACAAACAAACCACCCTCCTGGATTCAAAGGTAAGCTAACAGGAGGGCGGCTGCAAAACCATAAAGTATGACTTGTGTGCATGTGCCAGTATGCATTTTTGCATGTTGCAATGTCTGTTATATGAATTTATGTGGTTGCTGTAACAGAATTAAGTGCACCAAAAATCAATTAATTAAAAAAAAATTGTAAGACTTGACAGAACTGGAACACGATTTGCAAATTTTAGGGTACAAAAATCCATAAACTGGACATTTTCACTTAAAAACATTTTCAAATGGTTGGTGTATTTAAGCTATTTTGGCCTCTCTAATTCACTATAATGATGATCTGTGTGTACAATTATCTGCTATTAACCTTTGCTTCTGACTTGAGAAATATCTTGTTGTTCAATATATAATATAGCCAACAGTTCTATAGTCTATTGATTAACATAAACACTTTGCAGATACTAAGGAAAGGTCTCGGCCTACTACAAGAATTAAGGTGCAAGTGCCCCATATTGTATTGATTTACTACCAGCAATACATCTATACACAAGGAGAAATCAATACTGTGTTTTTAACGCAGACACTTTTATTGTGAATTGTATTTGCAATTGTAAGGATATTAATAATACAACCTATCAATGTGTTTCAAATTTCCCTGTTAAAATTGCCAAAGCCTTCTACACCCTGGTCTGGTTTGGATCAGAACACTCCATGCAGACGCACATCTTGCAGGTAATATTGGAGCAGCGTAGGGTACTGCACTCAAATTACAGTGATCTGTCCATTCATCTTGA
Source organism: Pelobates fuscus (assembly GCF_036172605.1). NCBI lineage: Eukaryota > Metazoa > Chordata > Amphibia > Anura > Pelobatidae > Pelobates > Pelobates fuscus. The sequence goes on along the minus strand of NC_086323.1, from coordinate 148,468,307 downwards.
TTACATGGGTACACAGTTACACAACTGTCTAGGCTTAAAAATAAAATACTTTACTTTTAACCTGTTTCTGCTATTAATCCAAAACAAGATTAAAACAAACAAACAATTTGAAGTGATATTTATGTCACGAAAAGGGAACACATTCTTGTTAAATATAATATGCTTGAGCATCCTGTTTTTCCAAACAGTGTCATTACCCGTGTTGTTTTTTTTTTTTTTATCATACGAATATAACACAACCAGGCCAATATAGCTGAAATGAAGCATCGCTGATTTGGATAATTTTTCCAATTCGTCAACTATGGTCTTTCTAAACAATTATAACTTTATTGAATAACCCTGAATCTGTGTGTGTGCGTGTGTGTGTGTGTGTGTGTGTGTGTGTGTGTGTGTATGTATGTATATATATATATATATATATATATATATATATATATATATATACACACACACACACACAGCATAACACCATGTAAAATGTGCACATATAGATAAAATACCAACAAAACAGCAGCTACACTAAGAGAGTTCATCACTTAACTCCAAATTGTAGTGAAATTTAATCGGAATAGCAATATTTAGGCTCCAGCCAAGCTGTGACTAGAGCTGGGCTGGAGAATATTTCCAGATCAGTTTATTTTACCTAAATTTGACATTACAGATTTTAATGCTCTATGATTTGGACTTTAACCCAGACAGTAACATATATTGTTAAACCTCTCACCCTCTTATTAATTAAGAGTCCCTGCACAATTCGCTAAATCCAGTATAAACAAACACGACCCATTGTAGAGTTAAAGAAAAGAGAACCCCATTACCTTACAATTAGACCAGAAGGTTGGAGCGAAACAACGTGCAGATTGTCTGCCATAGACGAAAAGTCAGTGTAACTCACGCATTTCTAAAAATACTGACTAGTGGAAGTAAGAATGGAGCGAGCCCAGGCTTTTCCGCTAACATATAATCTTAAGGAAATGACCGTACTGTTGTTTGCTTTGATTACACGTTTGAAAACAAAAGGCATTTAAATTTTATTCAACAGTCTGTTGGCTCTGCAGGATGGTCAGTGAAGCAAAAAAAATAAAAAAAAAAATAAAAAAAAAAAAATATATATATATATATATATATATATATATATATGAGTACACAATATAGGCTTGTTTGAGCAGGGCCCTTAACAACCACTGTTCCTGTGCGTCCAGCTGCAAATTCATGTCAGTTAGTCCAACTATTGTACAGCGCTACAGAATTTGTTGGCGCTTTATAAATAACAATAATGCTACCACAGTGATTAGTGATTGTTATGCTAGGAGTATTCTGGCACCATTCCCTGGTAATGGGGCAAACAATTTGGGTCTCAAGTCTTTTAGGATTCCTAGCGACATGCAACTGGCTTCTACAGCCCACGAAAAAGCTGATCATTCATTGGCGGAAGGGTTAAACTCTGTATTACAGACACCACAACCTTTTCCATCGCTGATAATTGGTGGGGTCATTTTAATCTAATTCTGATTTTATGACATTTGTAATTTGCCAACTGCTTTCTATTTTTTTTTTTTTTTTTCATTTGCTTAGAGTTTCCTCAATAGGACATGGAAGTCTTCAGAAAAACATGGGGAATACCAAGCTATATGGGGACTTGATGGAAATGTGCCAGTCTGTTTTAAGGCAGGGTTCAGCGGTTTGCCATGCAGAGAATGGGTGGCACAACAGACTGTTCTGATACCCGGAGTAGACTTTTTTTTTTTTACTGGAGCCCAGCATTCAAACTAAGCCGTTCCAGGTTAAACTTGGCAAGGTCCCAAATATCATAATATTACATATTAATATGAAGACCTTGCAGCCCATATCTATGTATAATCCAGATTAAAGAAAGGATAATGGGATCCATTACAGAAACTTACAAATGTTTAATAAGATTAAACAAACAACAAAGTGTGGCATTTCCTCTACAAAGAGGGTAGCTAGAACAAAAGGACCTAATCTGACATCACAGGAAGAAAGACACAGAGGTAAACAAGAGGAAACACTTTTTATGTTTTTGTTTCTACAGAAAAAGAGTTTTAGATGCACGTCATCGTCTTTCAGCAGAGATGGTACAAACTAACGTAATAGAGCAATACAAGAAACTTTGAGATAAGCTCATTGCTGTTCTGAGCAAGAAACCAAATCAATAATAGATAATGTGTTTTAAAACCGCACAAGAGCAGACAACATGAGCCAGTTTGCTACTGGCAATTGGCCAACACTGGTTTCTGTCACTTTAACTAAGTGATCGTTCCACTTTAACGATGCGTAGCTAAAATGGTTGAAGAGAAAAGGTAGATTAACTGTGTGTATTAATAAAATATAAAATAAAAAAAACAACGGAAGAATCAACTTTGTTCTACAATTGCATAATAGCCATAATTAAATTAATCATCATTTCCTGCCACTAGACTAAACTTTATTGGCAGAACTTAACAGTAACTAATATCGTGTTAAAACAATAAACTCTGAGTATTCTGTCTCATAGCACATCTTGAAGACTTGACAATTGGTAATACAGCAGTGTCGTTTGAATAGATGTCTCTGTTAAACTTTGGCACACTATCAAGCAGAGGAAATGAAAATAGATATTTCAAATTGGGCTACGAATTGTTGTGAAAATTCGAAAGAAGGGAAAAACAACAAAAAAAAAAGCCTCTTTATCTTGTTACTAAGAATATGCCTGGCTTTTGAGGTTTTTAAAAAATAGCCAGATCAGCTCCTGTATAAAGATCTAACAATTCCGGAAGTTTTCAAGTTACGTAAAAACAAATATTCTCTCTACAGCTGTGTTCATTGGAGGATAATGGAAAGTTCAATTTTACAATATTTAATTTCTTACCAACTTATTCAGTGCTAGTAAAAATTGTGAATTGTAACTTTTTTTAAAAAGTAGAAAGTAATATTTTTCAATAGTTAAATTGACACTAAAGATACTAAGGCTACTTGATCTCAATGGGTGCAGGGCCCTTGTATTTCTGCAATGTGAAACCGCAAGTAGAGGTGCTTACACTGTGAGAACCGAGTCAGATTCTATCATAAGCTTTTCAAAGAGGGCATTTGATTGGTGCAGAGTGCACATTAGTGTCTCTATAAAGAAGTATTGGATTGGCTGAGATCATTAAGATTGATGAACTCCGCAAAAGGCGAGGAGGTGGGGTGGCCTTGGCAAGACTACGTGTTATAAGTAAAACATACCTTTAAACCCTCACAGGGGAATCAGAAACCTAAATAGCTATGGTGACATTATAGCATTAGGAATACATGTTTATATTCCTAACGCTATTGTGTTCCTTCAACTGCACATAGTTACTCTGAATTATAATATGCATGGTTACTGTGTTCTACACTCATAGAATATGTATTTTGTAACACATTCTTACATTGTATCCAAAGTGAGATCTCCTCCTCTCCTCTCCCTTCATTGATAGTCAGTGATACATCATTAGTATTCATTGCGTACAGATCATAATGTTTCCACGGGTACTGTGTGAACACATTTTATTCTTATTCACTGTATTTTTTTTTATTCAAAAGGAATAATGTGTATCTGGAATACTTTACTTTCAGACATTTTTTTTTTTTATTAAATCACTAATATTGTTGCAGCCTCTGGCTCAATAACAAACCCTGGACCTCATAATATATATGCCAATACATTCTACCTATCAGACTCATTAAAAACTTATGTAGACTGTATTGGTGTCAGGACCCCGCGGGCGGCTGCAAGGGGAGGCTGCAGTCCGCTCGCGGCACTCACCCTCCAGCCGTCCGCGGTCCCCTTCTCTACGTGGTCTCGGCGAGCGGCATCCCTCCAGCCTGGGATGCTGCCCGCATCTTCCTCCACGCCCCCCAGCGGCAGCATGCATGACGCTGCACGCTGGAAGACTGCCCAAGATATGTCACGCCGGGGTCAGTCACCTGACCCGGCATTAAAGGCACAGTGCCTCAATCACAGTGGGAGGTTTAGATATCTCCCACGTGTGATTGTTAATTCTGATTGGAAATTATCCAATCAGAATTAACCTGATGGTTTAAATACTTACCTTTCCTGTTCCTCCCTGCCCTGTTGTGGTCTTTGCTTTATAGTATTGATTCTGAACGTGTGATTTCTGGTTACGTACTCTCTGGCTTGTTATACTGACTTTGTGACTTTCTCCTACCCTTTGACCTTGGCTTGTTTCTCGTTATTCTGTTTTCTGGTTCCCCTTACTCGGCTTGTCTCCTGACTATTCTGTGTGTGCTTAGCCCGGCCACTCTAAGGACCGGTACTGCACACTTTCTGTGTGTGTGTCTGTGTGTGTGTGTTAGCGTGTTGGGTTCCCCGAATCGTGACAATTGGAATGCAGGTGAATGCTGGCATTTTGTGGCCTTTTGTGGCATTCAAAGCTCAACGATCCCGTTAGACCAATCAAGGCCTGGAGAGCATCGAGATCACAGGCCACCAAGTGCTGCATAAACCCAAACGCTGGTTGTGTGATGGAAGGCACCTTGACCCAAGGCTCAAGCTACAGATGACCGGATGTCCAGTCTGTTTTTACTTTCATGATATGCTTTGAACTTTTTATCAGTGGGCTAGTAATTGTCTGCACAATTCCTGCCTTCTGTGTTACTCCTGCAATACTCTGACAGACATCCCAACATACTTCCAGTTGCTTTAAAGGGAATCTGTACGGCTTACCTTGCCTCCACTCACCTGCCGTGATCTCAATAAAGAGGTGGGTGTTACATTTATCTAACACTCACTTCCAGTCCACCCACACTCCTCCTGATCTTTGCTGATTTGCAATGCCTGTGGATACTACCCTAGCAGCGCAAACCTCCCGGATGACCCCGACACACTGGCTTGTTTGACGGTATCTAAACGGAGTGATGTCACGTCACTCCGTTCCTATACGCCCTAGCTAAGTGCTAGCACCACGGGCTAGAGAGTTACCATAGCAACCACAAATGCATGTCCTGTGTTTGCTCTTGGTTGAGAGAAGGTTTTTGTTTTTTAAATATGGCCAGGGCAGTACTTAACCCCTTAAGGACACATGACATGTGTGACACGTCATGATTCCCTTTTATTCCAGATGTTTGGTCCTTAAGGGGTTAAAGCAACTTCTGTCACCATATTTTGCAATGAGCTTCTACGAACAATGTAAGGTGCGAAAAAAGATATCTTCTTATGCAATGCACAACAGATACCCACGTGTGGAAAATCCATATGTAAAGCATCCTGCGATCAAAACATTTTATTCAAATTCCAAGACACACATTGCTTATGGACGTAAGCATAAACAGCTGCTGGGCGCGCTGAAGGAATGTGATTTCAGAGCATATTTTCACATTTTAGAATATAGTGAATCAGGGTCCAGATCTCTATCTAAGGTATTGGGCAATGCACTCAGCGGATAGAATTTTTAATATGGGGCAGGCAATGCATCATAGAAATTGTATTTATAAAACCAATGGAGGGATACCGGCTATTAGTAAAACTCAGATTTATTATAATACATGCAGTAGAGGGTCACTTGCCATCTAACGTTGGAAATCTGTCTGACTTGTGGCATCTTTCACTTGTCCAATGATCCAAAAACACAGAAACTATTTCTGTTAATATGTAAATTATCACGTAATGGCTCGTTAAAATCATTAAACGGACACTATAGTTACTAAAACAACTTTAGCTTAATGAAGCAGTTTGGGTGTTCAGATCATGCCTATGACGTTTCACTGCCATTTAGGTGTTAAATCCCTTTTTGATTCTGTTTATGCAGCCCTAGTCACACTTCCCCTGGTTGTGACTGACTCAGCCTGCATGAAAACAAAAATGACTTTAAACATTTTTTTATGCCTTTCTCTGTAAATCTGTAAATTTAACTTTAATTACATACAGGCTGTAAGGTCTAGCAAGTTATTAACACAGCAGTAGATAATAAATTCTAAATTAAATAGAATTTGCAATAAAGGAAGTGTAAACATTAGATCAATTGTTACAGGAAGCGCATAGGAAGGCTTTGTAAGTCACATGCAGGGAGGTGTGGCCAGGGCTGCATAAACAAAGTGGTTTAAATTCTAAATGGCAGAGAATTGAGCAGTTAGACTGCAATGGCATGATCTATACACCAAAACTGCTTCATTAAGCCAATGTTGTTTTGGTGACTATACTGTCCCTTTAAACACTTCCTAATACACAGTTTGAGAGGTTTACAATGCAATAAATATTATATGGCTTTTCACATACATCATACACACCAAGTGCAATACTATAAGTGAAAACATGGTTTGAGCTATACATTAACAAGGTATTTGCTTGTATGGATCATCTTTATATTTTTATATTTTGTGTATAGTTACACCGTCCTGAGCAGAAATAGCATATTTCCACCTCAAGGAATAATGCTTACAGAGATTCTCGGACAGAACGGTTGGCAGTGCTTCTTTTATCTGTGCATTATATTTTATGGGCAAACAAAAAGAGGGTCCTGGTGCATCCAGACTTGGGGCTGACTAGCCCCACTCCACGGGTAAAAAACTAAATGTAGTCCAGGCACTTAGGATCACTTATGCAGCAGTTTTATTTAATGTTTAGATCTCAACTGAGATCTTCTTTTTCACTCGTATACACCTACTAGGGTTTGTCCACTTATTTATCCAACTCAACCAGATTTTACCTCCTACAGTATGGGTGGGCAATCTTCAGCACTCTAGATGTCATGGACTACATCCCCTAGTCGCAACTGGAGGTACCTTTTGGCTTTTAATTTGTGCATTACAGATTGCATCTAGGTACATATTGTCCCAGCGAGGATAAAGCACTTGTGCACACTGTCTGTTATCGTAAGCATTTCTGGTTGTGAGTGTGTTTTGTTTACATGATGTTTCTTAATCCTTGTGAATAAATTACTACATAGTGTGTGTGTATATACACACACACACACTCTGGACAAAATTATAAATGCAACGGTTTTGGTTTTGCCCCCACTTTTCATGAGCTGAACTCAAATATCCAAGAGCTTTTTCTATGTACACAAAAAGCTAATTTCTCTCATATATTGTTCACAAATCTGTGTGTGTTAGCACTTCTCCTTTGCTGAAATAATTTATCCACCTCACAGGTGAGGCATATCAAGATGCTGAATATTGCACAGGTGTGCCTTAGGCTGGCCACAATGAAAGGCCACTCTAAAATATGCAGTTTTACTATATTGGAGGGGTCCGGGGGGGTGTCCGAAAACCAGTCAGTATCTGGTGTGACCACCATTTGCCTCACGCAGTGCAACACATCTCCTTCGCATAGAGTGGTTTTGTTGTGTGTGTATGTATGTATGTGTATATATATATATATATATATATATATATATATATATAAATTTTGACATACATTCCAATCGATTTGGAGAAATTCCCTTCACCAAGAATATATTTTACATATACTGATGTATATTTTGATGAAATTGTTTTTTCACTTTTGTTTTGGGTGGGGGTTTTTTCCGAACTTTTTCTTTTTAGGTTTAAGTAATTTTTGTTATTTTTAGAGATGTACTTAGGAATTGGCTGCTAAGATCACTTTTTCGCACATAATTTACTGTTAATTCTCCACAGTGGGCTGCTAATTATCAACAGTTTCTGTGTAAACTGGAAGCAAAGCTGACTTTTTTTTAGGCCTTAAATTTGAAATTCACTTTGAATTCTCCATAATTCTCACCATATGAATACGTTTGTTTGTTTTAAAATCAGTTTTTTTTCTCTGCGTAGCTAGATTCTAACTATATATAATAAAATAAGAGCAAACCAAAATATTGTATAGAAGAGGTAGGAGGGAGGTTTTCAATCGATGAGGGAGGGCAGAAGCAGAGAACATCTGTTGCACATAGAATATGTACAAAATTTACATTGGGGGTCCACAGAGTTTCAACTTGCCCCTGGCACACAATTGCCAATAACACATAGGACGCAACTTGCCCCTGGCACACATTTCCCAATAACTCTGGATGTGGAGCGTTTCAAGCTAAAACACTGCACATCCAAACTCCTAACACCATGACCACTTCAAAAAGCATAAGATGTCATGGCGGGTGGAGTAACACTTTAATATTTAACTAGCGAATGTTTACATGTGTCTAAATCTGTTTTTGCAGTTATTTCCAAATATCCAAATGTATATGTTAAATTACACAAGTTCTTATTAACATCTAATTACCGTAGATAACCATGCATCACACCTTGTCTACCATGCTCTTCCCTCCCTACTAAGGCTTTTTTTTCTGCTTTTACACATTTGCTCCTTTTACATATGACAAGTTTCAAAAAGCATTTATTAAAAAAAAATCAAAAAAAGTAGCAGAACAGTTTGTCTTGTACAGAAGTACAAGTAATGACGTAATTGTAGGGATGCTCATGATTTCCAGGCATGGAATGTATGACACCCAATCTCTCAAAACTGTTGGAACTGTGTGCTGTCTGCATATAGCCAGTGGACAGGCTATCTCTGGAACGTCGGATTCTGCAGACTGAATCTCCTATCAGGCTCAGTCAGCTGAAGGCTGGGAGTTGCAAAGTGCCAGAAATTATTTTTTTATATTTTTTTTTTTTAGCAATGAGTTCTACATTTTCAAACAGAATGGAAAAGTAATAATCTGAGTTCAAAGCAACTAATATAGGAAGTTTTACAAAGCAGGTTGACAAATTGATAAATGGTGCAAGTGGTAATATCTGCCATTATAATGTAAGAGACCTATCCACTAAACAGTGTGTACGCAAAAGCTTGGTCAAAACAGACAAGTAAAACAAAATTGCAATCAGAGAATTATTTTCCAACTCTGTTATGTTGGCCGAAATTACAAAAACACACTGACAGAAATATTCATCTAAGTGTTAGATGTGTGAATTATTAGGAATTCAAACTTCATTTCAAAATAACCAGGAATTCAAAGTTAATTATAATAATAACTTCAAAATAAGTGAAAAGAAAATATGGCCTTGACTTGATTTATTTTAATCTAGCTATTATTATCCCTTTTGAATTTTATTTAATTTTCAGACAATGACTATATTAGTTCATAAACCTGTGAATGTTTCATGCACAGACAATGTGAACATGATATATTATGTAGTAACATCATTTTGATTAGAAAATACTTTTTGTTATACTGTATATAAGGTTTGTGTTTTTTTTTTTTTAGACCGTTAATATTGTTTAGTAGATTTTAGCAGACTTTGAAGAAAAACGTAGAAGAGTTTAACAAAAACTCAGCCAGATGGAAGAGTGTTCCAACTTTAATATATTGATCTAAATAGTGCAAGTTTGCAAATGAAATTCAACTTTCTGTTTAGCTAATAAAACCCTGTGCGCGTGTCTGTACTGTACATCTAAAATTGGTATTGTGTACATAACAGGCTGTTACCGGCTAGTATGTTAACTGGCTTCAGCTAAACACCTGCTCTAATCCCTTAACCATATGTCACTCACCAAAACCATCACCAAATTATGATATATCTTTATTGAGAACTGTGGTCTCGGAAAACGCAAACTGTAAATGATACTGGTTTGAATCCATCTAGTGTAATTTTTGTTATCCCCTTTTAAGCAAACTATATTCTAGAAAATGTGACACACTATCGCCTGGCATTTGAAAGGTTAACACAGACGAAGGAGGAGTATTGCTGTAAGACTGCTGTGTCCTACCTGGTAGACCGTTCTCGGTCTGCACCACGTCCTCAGCATGAGTTGACATGTCCGCACTCTACGTGTGTACCATCTTCTCAGCGTGGACACAGTCAGGTTCCACACCAGTCGGCTCCCATTACACAGCATGTCCTCTATTCCGCACATAAAACCCGAAGCCATTTGCTAGGGACAAATTGCATTCGGCATGTTATTTCTACACAGCTGGATCTGGCAACGGACGGTCTAGAATTAGTTTATCCTGTGCGCAGTAAAAAAAAAAGGGCAGAATGTAGCAAAAAGGAAAAAAAAAACAAAAACCAGGGTCAATTAAACAAACTCGTCTTTCAGTCTATTTCCTGGGCTGAATCCAAGTAGTTTTTGAAGTTTGGCCAAAAAAGCTGCAGCAGTTCAGACCTTTCCGATAAAAAAAAAAAAAAAAAAAAAAAAGCTACGAAACTGCCAGGCACCTTTCTAGCAGTTCATAGTATTCTATTGAACTTCAATAGTGGACAGCATACTTTTCATTAAAATGACCAGGATTTTGTAGGAAAAAATAGTAGCAAATGTTTGACTTCGGGTTCCAAGTGCTTAATAATTATGTCATGCATTAACGACAGTTGTTCAACCATAAACACCGATCTGGTCTAAGCACAGACAACCGCATCAAATGACTTGGATTTCTGGCTTGTTTATAAAACAGATGAGCCTGTTGCAGAACATATTGCTCTGTCAAAAATCTCATTACGTTTTTCAGTCCAACTCCTTTTTTTTTTTTTTCAAAAATAAATAAATCACCAAATGGGACGTAGGATAGATTTCGATTTGTGTCTCTAGTGAGAAAGAAAGACTGCTTCATACACCATCCACGGGCTCTATTGGTATCGTATCTGGGTTACTGATGATGTCAAGATCAAAGATTATTGTGCATGATCAAGGAAAAGCAATCTGTTTTCTGGACTTAAAGCCGTGTAATCGTATTAACAACAAGTTCATTAGCAGTGAGGGAGAAAAGTCAGAGCCTTCGACAATCACAAACAGAGAGAGATGTAAACACTTGCATAATAACCCACAGGAGGATTCTGCTATCCAGCCTCCGTACTTATAACTGAGAATGTGGCCCTTAGAGATGCAACTGTTTGCAATACCAGCACGTGTTGGTGTTAACATAGCAACTCTACCATGTCACTATATCCATGCAACAGCAATTCTACGGTACACTATAAACATGTTGGTGGGGCCATAATAACTCTACCAGGACGTTACAAATATGGTGGTTTTGCCGTGGCAACTCTACCTAGATACTTTAAGCAGGGGTAGGCAACCTTCAGTCCTCAAGATGTTGTGGATCACATCTCCCTTGATGCTTTGCCAGCATTACGGCTATAACAGCATCTAGGAGATGTAGTCCACATCATCTGCAGTGACGAAAGTTGTCTACCTTTTCTTGAACTGGTTCTGGCACTGCCAGCTTTTTTCCCCCATTTCAGTTTTCCTGTTCTTATGCCCCTTGTATCTGAATGATTACACACTTCCTTTGTTTCTTACCTCTATATATAAATGTTATTTTTTCTTACTTGCCTTTTTTTTTCTTCATTGTCCATAATGTCTGCAGTTTGCCCCACTGTGGCATTCTATGGACTGATGGATCATAACTAAATTGGTTTTGCAATTGAAATTGAACTCTGTTTAAAGGAACACTGTTGTGTCAGGAATACAAACCTGTATTCGTAAAACTATAGTATTAAACTAATTATTTAGTTGACTGCCTCCCCCCCCCCCCCCCTCGATAGCATTAAAAAGGCGATTTTATTATTATTTTTGTCTCCCCTTTTCGCCCTTGCCCCATTGGTCTTGCTGCGAATACTGATATAATCAAGTTAATGATCAGGCTATTGTGCTTATGCAGCAAAACAGAATCCAATCAGCATCTCAGAGGTCCATTGAATCAATCTATCACTATAGGGAACATGTAGCACTTCCATGGAGGGTGTGGAGACACTGACAGTAGGTGCTGCACATTGTGCAGCACTAAGATAGGAATCACCTCTAGTGGTCGTCTGAGTAACTGCCACAAGAGACAGCGTATCTATCTCAAGGCTATCAAGGCATTTGCCTTGGGTGGCCCTTTACCGCCCCAAACGCCTCAGCAACTTTATATAAATGCCTTGCTAGCCTCGTGCCATAGGGGGGCCCCAAGAGCCAGTTGACCACCTTAGGGTCCAGCCTAGATGGGCATCTGGCAGCTGTGAGCAATGGCGGTGGGCGGCGAGGGAGCTATAATCTTCCTGCTCTTCTTGCTCTGCTTCCTCACGCACCATGCTGTGATGCCAGGCGTCGGAATATGACATGACTCCAGCCATGGGATTACTAAACTGTGCGCGAGAGAGCAATTAGCAAGAGCCTGAAGATTAGAGGATCATAACCGCTCCATTGGACCCCAGGGAAATAATCCACTATAGTTCTCCCAAAGGTAAGGAGGCTGGGTGGACTTAAATTATAATAAAATAATTATAATTTGTGAGTGTATGAGAAAAATGTGTGTGTGAGTGTCTATGTGCTGTCAGTGAGCGTATGTGTGTGTCAGTGAATTTGTGTTTCTGCCAGTGTATGTGTCAGTGAATGTGTGTGTGTCTGTCTGTGAGTTAATGTGTTTGTGAGTCTGTCAGAGAGTGTATAGGTGAGGGTGTGTGTGTCTGTCAGTGAGTGTGTCTGAGAGTGGGTGCCTGTCAGTTAGAGGGTGTGTCACTGTGTGTCTATGTTGGCTAACCAGGGTGTGTGTCAATGATGGTGTCTGTCAGCGAGTGCATGTCAGTGTATGTATCAGTGAGGGCATGTGTGTGTTGGTCTTAAACAGGAAGAGGTGTGACTTTGACGGAAGGGGACAAATTTAGATTAGTGTCCCTTTAAGTTCTCCATTTGACAAATATCATGCTCTCCATAAGAAAACATGTAAATTCTCTTTACTATTTTTTTTTTTTTCAACAAAAAACAGGAGGATAAAAAAATGGATCAATTTAAAAACAAAACCAAGTGTTGGCTGGTAACAATGGAGGCAGATTTAAATAGTGTGTTCAAGACCAGAGTATACCAAAGAAACCTGTCAGTATTTTTAGTCACACTAATCTAAAGGCTGTTGGTATTAACAATGCTTAACATCTACATTTTTATTTTCTTTAAATGACATGCATGGAAATGAACCCGAAGTGCCCATCTGTGTTAACTGTCAACACATTTTATGTAAATGCAAACTCAGCATCATTATAATACACAATAGGGGACTGTAAATCTGCCCACCTGTAATATAAAGTGACTAAGTTTACATTTTTGGACAGCGTTATCTATAATAAAGGAATGGGGGGAGGGGTCTTTGTTACTTTCACCGAGGCATTGCTAACATGAAAGCAGACATATTTTTTGTTTTACGCCTAATTAACTAAACCTCTTTTATGAAAGCAATCCACCATTTTTCCGGTGGAATTGTGATTCCACCTGTTTTGCTGATATCAACACATTACTTTTGCTGATACAGGTTTTTATTTTACTGTTGTAATGTTTTGCTATGGTCAATGTTTTTTTAATGTGTTAGCTGCCAAAGTTTTAAACCGGAAGCCACATCCCAGCTGCCGAGAAGCAAATCATGAACTTTATAGTTTAGGAAAAGTGTCAACAGAATATAGTGCTGCTACATTAGCCTAATATATTTAATTTTTTTTATTTTTAAGTTACTGTATGTATGGCATGAAATGACTGGTTAGAGTAGTGGTAATGTTACTCCCTTAGAACCGTGAAACCCAGCTTCAAATGCAGGTTAGACTAGTTCACTAGTAAGTGGTTTGGGGCAAAAACGCCTAATGATACGATTATCCTCCTACTTTAAATACTCATTATTTACAAAGCACCAACATATTTTGCTGCACTGTACAATTTGGGGAGGGGGGGGGGGGGAAACTGTACAATATACACAGACCAGTACAATAGATAAAGAGAGCCCTGTCCGTGAGCTGCGATCAGCCAGCCAAAGGTGGGGGCGCCCAGAGGAACCCTGTCACAGTATGGCAGAGCAGGCACCTTCTTACCTTGATGACAGGTGCCTGTTCTGCCATCAAATGCCGGTGACCGGAGGAGAGAGGGGACGGAGCAGGAAGGCGGCAAGGAATATGACGTCATTCCGGACCCCGGCATACTAAACGGCGCGTTGGAGGAGTGAGGAGCTGCCCCACACTGGGAGGTGAGTGTTTGTCAGTGAGTGAGTCTTTGTCAGTGAGTGAGTGTCTGCCTGTGTGTTTGTCTGTCAGTGAGTGTATGTATGTCAGTGAGTGAGTGTGTGTCTGTCTGTCAGTGAGTGTGTGTGTCTGTCAGTGAATAAGTGTATGTGTGTCAGCGTGTGTGTGTCTGTCAGTGAGTGTGTGACATGAAGGGCGGCAAAATTTATTTTTGCCTAGGGCGGCAGAAATCCTTGCACCGGCCCTGATGGCAATGCGCTATGCAACACTTAGACTGGAAAGTTGGAGAGAGGAGCTGCCGGAAGATGAAGATTATGTTGGCTGGGCCCCCTCTTCACTACACAGCACCTGGCAGCCTGCACTATGCCACCGGACCACCAGGGAGTTTAATGTTCCCGCTCTCTGGCCACATAACTTGGGGAGCAGGCTGAGTGGGTGGGCTCAGAGTTGGGCCCCAGGGGCCCGGACCTTGAGCTGTGATAGGTGCCCCAAAATTTCTGATGGCAGCCCTGGTGATATTAATACCAGTACCACAGAGGTAATGAAACATGTCATCCCTTTAATTCACTACAAAACAACCAGGTTCTTACTTATAGTTCTACTGCAAGCGTTTAAAAATAAATTCTTTAAATATGAACCAAAATAATTTGCTAGATTGATGTCTTAATGAATAAACTTTGCAAATGAGTTGTCTTAAAATCTACTTACATAAAGCCGCATTAAACTGAATTATTTATCCAAAAGCGAATTAGCTAGCGAAATGTATACATTTAGTTGGTATTAATCATTTCTGCTAATAACACTCTGTCAAGATTTAATCCCATTATCCAGAAATCCAATAGAAGCATCTATAACCCCCGGCCGTTTTAACCAAACCTGTGTTTATAGAACAAATACTTTATCATTAGTTTTTAAGTAAGAGAATTCTAACAGCTTGACTAGCAGCTTAAACCACATAGGGTTTGCTGTACTTGCTTTATTTGGCATCAATCTTCCAAAATGCTTTTTTTTTTCCTTTCTTTTTTTTTTTTCAGGTCCACAACCACACCCTGGCATATGTTACGGTGTTAAGAGTCAGTTTTACCGAGGCAGGAAATGAAGTCAGATTTCCACTATGATTCCAAGAACCCTTTTCCCTCCTGTCTGGGCATACAGGCATAGAACAGATAAGCTTTATATGTGACTGGAAGAGGAAGCTGATTGGGTGCACCCATCAGCAATAAGGCACACCCTCTCTAAAAGTCAAATAGTGGGTTAGCATGGTCTACTGTTGTAATATGTGTATTACACTGTATATCTCCTTACATGATTATTAAGAAAGGGAAATAGGAAACTGCACAAGTTCACACAAACAAAATTGTTTTTCTTTTTGCAGTATTATATCAAAATAGAAATAGTTTTTTCAATGCATATTTCTTTATATCACCACCAACCACTAAACAACCAGGGCCGCCATCATGAGGGTACAGGCAGTAACCTTATAAGGGGCCCAGTCAAGCACCTGGGGTCACATGAGACTCTGTAGCGCTTGTTGTTGTTCCGATTGGGGAAACAACTATTTCTCCCTGAACCAGACTGCATTGGTCTGCTGCAGCATCAGAGTGGCCCTTTATTGAATATGGGCCTGCAAAGCTCCCTTGCAGGTGACCGCACTGGAGAATTTGATATCATAGATATCACTTACTCCCAGTGTCACCATAGAGCTTCTCTAACTGGCAGCTTGGAAGCTGATGCACTGTTTGGGGCAGTGTGTTGAGGGGATGGCATCAAAGGCGGCTCTCTGTTTAGGCGGCCGCCTAAGGCCTCGCGCTGGCTGGGGCCTCGCAGACGCCTAAACCACCTTAGGGCAGACTAATGACCGAGGACCTGACACCGGGAGGGAGCCCTGCGGCTTGCTCAGTATGCCGTTGGGTGCGAGGCCCCTCCTGGCTGCCCAGCCAGTGTGCGTGGCAAGGAGTGTGTATCTAGGTGAGGGGAACCGGACAATATTTTTTTGAAGGGGTCCTGAGATTTCTGATGGCAGCTCTGAATACAACTACAGGTGAGTTGCTACAAATGCTCCGTTCTGTGGAATGACCTGGAAATAGAATATGATGTAACAGATAAGGATAAGATAATCCTGAAGGATCTATAAGACTAGGGCTGTTAAACCTATTTTGGGGCATCCAGCTGTTATTGAATGACATTTCCCATAATGTTCTGATAGCTCGTGAATGTATGAACCATGGGGGATGAATCCTTCACCAGAATATCTAATGTAGCTTTTAAGCTCATATGTATTGCTGTTTAAGAAAGAAAAGAAAAGCAGAATATATGTTAAAAGACCTGGCTATCCTTTTCTACGAATAGACTTCCTAGTGATAATACATAATTTTGCTAATGGAAAACGGTTTGCCTTAATGTAGTTCCCTAACTGGTGGTTGGATTATTATGAATGACTGTCCCCCGTCCCACATTTAATTTTCTTCCTATGCTGATGCACTAGCTAGCAAAGTATCAGGAATTGTGTAACAACATTTAAAGGCCAATGTTTGGGCGCCTCTGTATTACATTGATAAGAGTGGGAGCTGTGAAGGCTGTTCAGTTCTGGAGGGCTGAAGGTCTACCTATTAAAGTGGCTTTGTCAAATTTTGAAATGCTCCTTCATGGGAGCATGCAAAATATATGACAATCAGCGTTTTGTCAATGAAAATTTCAATGTATTTCCTTCTCTAGGTGGGCCAAGGCTGAGGTCCACAAAGTAAACACACGTGTATTCATGATTATACAGGAATATTTTGCTGAATTAAAATGGTACTTTATAATTCTAACACCTCAGCTGTCCCTAAATTGTACACAGTTTGAATAATTAAAAGCACACACCATATAGAAAGCTTTTAAAATTAAAAAGACGCTATAGGCATCAAAACAACTTTAGCTTAATGAAGCTGTTTAAGTGTATAGATTATGCCCCTATAGTGTCACTGTTCAATTCTCTCATTTAAATCACTTTTGTTTTTGTTTTGGAGAGCCCTAGCCACAGCTCCCCTGGTTGAGACTCACACTGCCTGCATGAAAAAAGTTGCATTTTTTTCATTCAGATGTTAACTTGCTTTAGAAGTGTTTTTTCTCTTGCTTTGCAAATTGACACTTTAATCACACCCAGGAGGATCAGGGTCTAAAAGGCTATTAATGGAGCAAGAGATAAGACATTCTAAATTAAACAGCATTAGTCATTTAGCCTCTGGTGTTTGGTAAGGCTGTGCAAGTCACATGCAGGGAGGTGTGAGTACGTAGGGCTGTATGAACAAAGTGATTTAACTCCTAAACAGCAGCAAACTGAACAGGGAGACTGCAGGGGAACAATCTATACATCAAAACAGTTTTATTAAGCTAA
Organism: Pelobates fuscus; assembly: GCF_036172605.1. Classification (NCBI taxonomy): domain Eukaryota; kingdom Metazoa; phylum Chordata; class Amphibia; order Anura; family Pelobatidae; genus Pelobates; species Pelobates fuscus. The sequence continues at coordinate 148,451,026 of NC_086323.1, read as the reverse complement.
AGTTGTTTTGGTGCCTATAGTGTTCCTTTAATCTAAAAATATATTCACAATATCAGCTTTGTAAATCTTGGAAAACGTTCTAGTGTAGCATGGTTGCCAAGGAGAGAATACATCAGACTCTAATGCTTTGGCCTTGAATGCCCACTACCTATTGCACTCATACCTTGAGGTGGTACATCATCATAATACATCTAAAGAGCCCTGGTCACAGAAATTGCAAATTTCCATTTTTTTGCTAATGCAGCAAAACACAGAAAAATGCTGAAGTAATATATTGATAGCTGGACTCAATCTGGCTAACCTCTCCCTTCCTGTACTAGTCCTCCCATCCTTTTCCATGAACCATCCTGGTGTCCCTGTGCACTGACAAAGGTGTAAAAATGAGAACAGGAATATTTATTTTACTGAGTTTTCTCTCTGCTGCAGTTTAGTATATCGAAATAATTCTCAGAACTTTACTAAGACATATCCAGCAAATCCTCAGAGTACATGAGCAGATTCGTGGGGTGAGTGAGCAGATTCTTAGATTCTACAGGTGTCAAGATAAATTATCTCTTTATCTTCCTTAATCTCTCCCCCTCTACCCCCCACCCCCCCCCAAAAAAAACCTCAAACATTAAAAGAAAATACAGACCTTCTCGTACTTCACAAACCAAAGGTCTTATTAACCCCTTAAGGACCAAACTTCTGGAATAAAAGGGAATCATGACATGTCACACATGTCATGTGTCCTTAAGGGGTTAAAGGACCACTATCGTGCCAGGAAAATTTTTTCCTGGCTCTATAGGGTCTCTAGGTCCCCCCCACCCTCAGGGCTCTAGGGGGAGGAAGGGGTTAAACTTACCTCTTTCTCCAGCGCCGGGCGGGGAACTCCTCCTCTATAGCGACGTCATCGGCTGAATGCGCATGCGCAGCAGGAGCCGCGCACGCATTCAGCCAGTCCATAGAAAAGCATTCACAATGCTTTCCTATGGACGCTGGCGTCTTCTCACTGTGAAAATCACAGTTAGAAGCGCGGAAGCACCTCTAGCGGCTGTCAATGAGACAGCCACTAGAGGCTGGATTAACCCATTTATAAACATAGAAGTTTCTCTGAAACTGCTATGATTATAGAAGAAAGGGTTAATCCTATCTGGACCTGGCACCCAGACCACTTCATTAACCCCTTAAGGACACATGACATGTGTGACATGTCATGATTCCCTTTTATTCCAGAAGTTTGGTCCTTAAGGGGTTAAGCTGAAGCGGTCTGGGTGCCTATAGTGGTCCTTTTATTTGGGGTCTCAACCCTACCCAGTTTTCTCAACCGTCTTTTTATCTAGGTTTTCCTATGTTCCATTTTCAGGCAATCTTCATTTGGAATATCAGATCCATAACATCTGATAATCTTAAGGAGCTTTTGACGAAGCATCTTGGTTGGATGTCCGATCTGTACAGTCTTTCCTTTTCTGTTTCCCCCCTTGTTTCATATTATGATTTGTATATTTTGTGAAATCATTTCTTATTGAAGTAATCATGGAATCATGTCAAATTTACTTTAACGAATTTGTATACAATGTTTTAATGGATTCAAGGAATTATCATCCATGCACAGCCACTTCAAGTTCCGGGTGTTCTCTTGCCTGTTCTACCTTTTTATTTACCCTGTCCCTTCCTTCCTTTTTTCTGGGCCTTTCTGCCCCTGTCCCAAAAAATTCTAATTCCTGCCCTGAACTGCTACACAGATGCCTAACCACCCTCTATTACAGCTCCCAAGGACATTCACACTGTTGACCAACTTCCACCTGTAAACTAATCAGTCATTTGGCATTAAAAGTAATACTTTCTCCTAATTGAAATATATATCTCTTTATCATTAGTTTAGGGTTTCATTGTCTGACGTTTAAAAGCTTGCTCCTTGCTTTGTCTTTTAAACCATGTTGACAACATTGTTGTATGTATACACTGTTCAGTCCCTCAATAAATGGTAACTCTAAGTAACATGACCACTTCCGTGTTTCAATATACTTGAAGTGTGTATGTACAGCATTTCAGTATGAAACATAAAATATGGAAAATGTTATTTTAAACTTCACTGTAACACATTATCTGCATTTCTCATGTAAAATAGTCTGCCTTGGCATAGCAGTTGCAAGAAAGAATTTCTCAATTCTCCCAGAATTCACACCTCAACATGCAAATGAGCACCAACAGGCATCATGTTTAAAATGCAATCCTTCATTTTTGAAATCACCTTGGCTTTGGAGAATTTTAAAATGCTGCCAGAATAGAAAGAAAAAAAACCTGAATTCAATGTGTTTCAGGTCATCGTGGACTTTAAAGGCTCAATATTTTAAAAATTCTCATTGTGGTACAATCACACCATCAGTGTCACTAGCCCATCTTATTTACACTTGGTAAATAAACCAAACAAATCCATATATTTCCCAAGGCAAATTGTAGAAGCAAGTAGTAAAAAAAACAAAAGATTAATTTTTTGCCATAGTTGCTGTGGTGCTAATGGTTATCGTGTTAGGAGTGCTCCTACAGACATTACCTGTGGTCTGGTAAATGCTGGTCTCCTTCTCCAGGCGAGTTAGGAGCGCTGCATTGAACTAAGCTGTCACTGCATGACCTAGCACAGAGGAGCTATAAGATGCTTCATTCAGGAGCTTCCGGTTCTCCTGTAGGCTGTGACCAGCACCAGGTTGATCCCAGATAAATTATCAAATTGCTTGCAAATTGTTTGACTACTTACCCTGCAAGGAAGCCAGGGCGCTCCTGACACCATAACCACAACAGCTAATGGTGCTTGGAGCGTTCTTTTAACCCCTTAAGGACCAAACTTCTGGAATAAAAGGGAATCATGACATGTCACACATGTCATGTGTCCTTAAGGGGTTAAATTTTTTTACTATTTTTGTTATACATATTCTATTTATCTGTGGATCAATGTGCTCTGGATCAAGGTGCAATGCAATCATGCATCTGGGGAAAAAAAAGTCTTATTGTTTGTGCATTTTTCAAAATAAAATTATAGCTCTTGAATTCTAATGAGATAACATTATACAGTACATTGAGATTTTATTACAAGTTCCCTTTGGGTGCCCAAGGATAGATAAGTACCATAAATGATCTAATCAGAAACTGATTAAACGGTTACTAGAAGCATCATAATTACTGCAGCTCATTGTAATGGTTATGATGTCTGCTGTACCATGGCCCCTTTCACTGGTAATGGAGCAGATTGTTTTGCAATGGTTTGGCCTCTTACCTGGGTTCCTGTTGAGTGATGAGGTCAGGGCCAGATTAAGATACGGACTAATGGAGCTGAAACTCCAGGTCCATGCAAAAGGCACGTTGATTTAAAAAACAAATTAATATTATTTATTTAAAAATACTTGTAATCACGTTTTTGCTTTTGTGCAGAGGGAATTAAGTATGGGAACTTATGAAGGATGTAGAAGAACAGAACTTGTGTGGACGTGCTGACCATAAATTAGTTAAGGTAAAGTTAATGTTGCATGCTGTACAAATGATCTTGCTGTTCTTAGTCTCACTAATAGTGAGGCATGTCCCCTTAATTCTACACTCCCTACATCCACCTTTTTCCAAAGGAATGGACAAGTGAGTGCTAGGAAACTGTGAGTAGAGTGAGCATCATTAAACGTGTATGCGCCATGCTCAGGGTTCTGAAACAGAGCTGTCTGCGTAGTCCACTCCTAGTTGGCCAGTTTGCATGATTGTGTGTATTCATGCTAGGCTGACCTTTCAGTTCTTCAGGCAGACCTGCTCCTTTTTTCTGGGTGGATCCACCCTTTTGAACAGTGCCAGTGACGTGATACATGTCATTTGCCCACATCCTTTTACCCCGCTCGCTGACATCCTGCTTCACAAGCGGGGGTATGGATTTGGTTGGTAGATGAAAGTGAGAGATTAGCATAGGGTATGTGTATTCTTATGGATGCTTTCTTTGTTCTTTGTTTCCCTCCAGGAACTACCACCACCAGATACATGATGCTTGGGATGGTTCGGGGTATTAAGGTATATAGAACTAGCTTTAGGAGGAGTTAAGTCAATATATGGGTGTTGCCATAAAATGTATCCTGAAGAATCTGGTCTTTTTGCCACCTAGCAAGGCCCCTGAAAGTAGGTGAGACTGGAAGTAGACCCCGCACACCACAACAACTTCATTGAGATATAGTCATAAAGGTGCCCGGAGTGCTCCTTTAACATGCTCCAGATTTGTGAACTACATTTCCCATGAGTCACATTCAGCCAGCTACAATCTTGTGATCTATGTCAGCACTGTTCTGTTAGATGAAATGAAACAGGAGGGACTACTTCCCTGTTCCTCACACAACCAGTTGTGTATTTCATAATTAAAGGGATTCACCAGTGCCAGGAAAAAAAATAGTTTTCCTGGCACTGCAGGACCCTCTAGTGACTTACCGGAGTCCAGCGCCGATGTCACTCGGCGCTGGGTCAGGCTCTGCCTACGCTCCTCCCCGCCATCGTCAGCCGTCTAGGGAGACCTAAAGCTCATGCGTGGCCATCGGGGGGGAGACCTAATGTGCGGCAATGGCCGCGCATGCGAATTAGACCTCCCCATAGGAAAGCATTATACAATGCTTTTCTATGGAGGTTTTGGTGACGCTGGAGGTCCTCACATAGTTTTAAAACACTTTTTGTGTTCTATGAACACAGAAGTCTCCTCTAGTGGCTGTCTAGTAGACAGCCACTAGAGGAGGACTTAACCCTGCAATGTAAATATTGCAGTTTATGAAAACTGCAATAATTACACTTGCAGGGTTAAGAGTAGTGGGAGATGGCACCCAGACCACTCCAATGGGCAGAAGTGGTCTGGGTGCCTGGAGTGTCCCTTTAGTCAGCAAATATGATTCCAATGACAATTGCCTGTTTATATTGATAATCTGCCATTAAAGGGGAGTCATACCTGGTATATTTCACACAATAAATGATTTTGTTGGTTTATATTATCTGCAAAAAAAGGAAGATTATACATTATTGTGCCAGGCTGCTGATAGACAAATAAATATATATTGTTTGCATCCCGAGCCAATCATGCTAGGAAGTATAATCTATGTAATTTCCTAAGCCACAAATGTCTCATGGGACTATTTCTACCTTCTTCTGCTGAAAAATATAACATTTAGGACTTTGTTAAGTCTAATCTATCTATGGGTACACTCTGAACAAGTGTAAATGAATATGTGTGGCTTTTCCATCTTGTAAAATATTAATCAGAAAATAATCTGACAGCAGCATGCCAAATGTTATGTGTTGTACTCTTCAGGACCCTCTGTAGCCAAAAATACATAACACAGAATTATGGCTTAAAATGCATATGTGAAAATAGCTCCATCTAGCTACCAATCAGTGATTTGCAGCTTGCTAGCACATGTAAACACGGCTCGTTAGCAAGCCCATAGCATATACACATCTTATTAAAAAAAAAAAAAAAAAAATGACAGCTGTTAAATGTTCTAATTGGTGATTGCATCTATTCAAACAGTAATTAGATATATAAAAAAGGGAGAGTAATGCGAAGGGGAAACCTCCTCCCTCCCCCCCAAAAAAGAAACTAAACCGAATATAGTGACTGGAAAAATATAAAACAGTGGAAAAGATTCCATGTTGGTGAACATTTAATTTGCCAGCCAGTTTATACCCTGGCATCATTTAACTTATTTCAACCTTAGACTAACTTTTTAAAAACAGGTCAGTTGGTAGATATGCTAGTAACTGTCAGGATTCTGGTCATTGCGTGTACCCCAATTTACTGATGAAAAAAAAAACCTAAAATAATGTCTATACATAGTTAAGTCTTGATTGGATCTCATGCATATCTTTAATATATCTAACAAAACTATTAAATTAACTGATCAACACTATCTGTCCTGCTGGTTTAATCCTTTTATAATTGGACATATTAGGTAGACATCTGCATCTTTTATTTCTATCCAAACAAGGAAGACAAATATTTGCAATATACTTTGAATAGTTTGGTAACTATCACAAGGCTCTACATTATTTGCAAGACGCAATCACAAGAGATACAGTAAATAGATAAAGCCTTGGGAAACAATTGTTTGCTGTGATGTGACAACATAGCTTTGCAGCTAATAATCGCTAAAAGGTGCTTTAGCTGGAAAGACCTGCAGATTTTAATTGTGGTTAATTTGCATTATTCCATCCCTGACTCTACGCTTGCTGAATTCAGCACCTGAGCATGTCTCATAGAATTAAGTGCCACTATTATAGCCAGAATGGTTTGGGTTCTCTAATTAACTTACTGTGGAGAAGAACCTAAAAATTTCAGCATGCACCAAATCAGTGGTCTCATCAGCTAAGATAATTGATATAGTGATTCCCTGTAGATGTGTGCGTGGTGAGAACATTGGGCTTGGCTGAACCATTTTTTTCCAAAACCAGAAACATCAAACATCTCTTCTTTTCATGGAATGGGGGAATTCAGAATCTGGAACCAAAACTACAATGCTTCGCCACTGCGCATTTTGGTTGGTTGGTTGGTATTTCAGCTCAGAGTTTGGTAATTCAACTGATCACCCTATTGGCCCAAATTTGGACAAGCTGCATGTCGTAATCTCCAAGTGTAATTCTCTGTTTCTACACTGCAAACAGGGGCACCATTCATTATTGGCCCCAAATCCCTTGTAATACTGAGAGAATAACACAATTGGATAATTTGTGATAGTGATTAACTGTGGGTGCAGGAAAGCATACCTCCCAACTACGGTGTCCAGAGAAAGAGAACGCCACTGGGTAAAGGGAGTGGGCCTGTGCTGCTATCATGTCAATGACTCTGCCCCAGAAAGGGGGAACGTCTGCCTGAATTACTGGTTGGTCAGCCTGGTATAAATGGATATCAGACTGCCTTATTATCCAAGTCCTGCCCGCTGAGTGTTGTATAAACCATAATGTGTTTTTTTTTACAACACAGAGTTTATGTTTGAACTTAGAGCATTGTATAAGGCTGTTTTTTTTTAAAGAGGCATAAGTCAATGTATGTGGCGTGAACATACAACTGAAGTCCCCTGACTGCAAATAATTTGACTATGAAGTTTATTTTTTTCCTTAAATGAAGGGAACAAAAAAAAAAAAACAAAAAAAAAGCAATGCTGCACCTTTAAAATGTCAGTAGTTCCACATGATAGCGGTTATTGTGCTGGATGACACAATAACACACCCTGGAATGTTACACAAATGTTCTGGCACTTGCTTAATCACAGCTGCTGGAAAGTCGACAGCTGAGTGAGCTCAAGAGATTGCAGAGCAGGCAAAAAGGGGAGAGATTTATAAACACCATGTCACTAACAGAGTTTAGCAAAGTTCTAAAACAGAACAACCACCATTTAGATTATCGGAGATTCAGGTGCTGTCTATGTTTACTGTAATACTTTTACAAACTGTTCTACTTTTTGTTTGCGAAAAAAAAATAGACCCTGATACTTAAAACAGCCCAAGTACAATTTCTTTATCGCTTTCATTGTCAACACTCACTCATTTGCCAACTGACACATGCCCACCATAACTTAAGCTACTCTGTTATATGATGCTGGAATTCCTCACGCACTGCATGAGGACTTCCAGTGTCAGATTTTTTCCCCATAGGAAAGCATTATTCAATTAGGGAAATCCTAATGCTGGGAAATCCTAATGCGTGCATGGCGGAGAGCCATCGGCGCTGGGTTCAGGTAAGTGACTGAAGGGTTTTTAACCCCTTCAGCGCCACAGAAGAGGGGCGCGAGGGCTTTGTTTTCTTGGCACTATAGAATCCCTTTAAAGATAATTGTGTCCAGCAGAAGACTAACCATGAGGTGACCTTAGATGGCTGCATGTGGTACAGGGGTCCGTAATATTGAGTTTACTTGGCCCCACTCGCCTTCCTTACATGAAAAATGAAGGGGACCCCAAACCGGTAAAATACTTAAAGCCCTGTGGGATATGAACCCGCCTCTGCCTGTGCCCGCACCACTTCTTATTGGTCAAAGACAAGGAGTACAGAGTGAATTAAAAGAGAATTACAATTTTTAGAAAGAAATAGCTGTATTTGGTGCATAGCGGACCAAAAGGATTCTTCCAGTTCAGGTATTTTGGTTTTAAATTTGAAACTTACTTGTAATTCACTTTAAAATCCTGATCATTTTTTACTTTGGTGAATAATACTGTAGAAGTCTCCATTATTAAAGAAGAGTGATAGGACAGTAACTGCTTATTCTGAGGTACATATTTTTATAGCCGTAAATTATACTGCCTTTTTGATTATTAAAGTGGCACTGTCAATTCCCCTGCAAAATTAGTATTTCATAAAGATATCATTTTTACAAACTGCTACTACTATACTACTATTGTCTCTCAGAAATAATGTAAATGTGAATTACCGGTAATCAAACTTTGCAGGAACTTGACTTTGGCTACTAAAACACTCTGTCAATATGAACTATCACTGCATGATGATTGGTCCGTGATTGTGAAGGATGCTCATGAGACATAGTTGCTGCACTGTCATTGGCTGCAGTGTTGTGCGTGGTTGCTTCACAGTCACATACACTATTCCGGGAAACTTAATATCCCAATATTTGTTTGAGATGTGACAAAATGGCTGGGGGAGATAAATGGCCACAGTCTTCTATCATTTGACAAATCGGTCCAAAAGCTTTGTATATACTTATGAAAGCCAGATATTACACATATACCAGATATTAAAAGTCCTCCCAACACATCTTCTTTTGGCTTTCAAACCAGCTTCTTAAGAAGATAATTCGGACAATGTAATTTGAAATTCTAGCACTACACTGGGGTAGTAGCCTGCACATGAAATGGATTTTTGGCCTACATAATGCCTGCATTATCACATTGTATTTTCTCGAAGGCTGAAACTTATCAGTCAGCCCCTGACAATGATATGTCTGTTCTACAGCCTGTCCCGTACAGTGTAACATAACCACCAGATGGCCCAACCTAAAATGAGGCATGTATACACTGAATGTATTTATCTGCACATTTGGGAGTTAATCATGAATATTACACAGAGATAAGAAGCTCTTTTCCTGTAGAGAAAGTCTTATCACGAAAACAGACCTTCACTGAGAGTATTTAACAGATTTGGAGGAGAATATGGATCACATCTGTCCTGCTCAAAAAAGAGATTGTCTTCTGTTGAATCGGGATGTTCATCCAACCAGCAGTGAAAATACATATGGCCAGACCATATGTTCCATATGTTTAATAATATCTTTAGTGTCAAATACAATTTTCAGGATTTTGGGAATCATGAAAAAAAAAAAAGAGAGAAAATTGTATAAGATCTGAAATCTCTTGTCATTTTGTTAACTACAAAACATTATAAAACCATGTATTTGTATTTATACAAGACTTATCTTTTGTAAAACTCACTTAACTAATTCATCATGGCATAGAAGGGCGATCAGCCTCAGGCACATTAGCTAACAGGGTGATATCTACGAGATTAACTATTTTGTCAAGAACACAAAACTACACAAAGTAACAGGCCAGCTTTTATCAGATAAAGATGAAACCAGAATTGGAAATGTTTTTTATTTTTTTTATTTTGTGTGTATATTTTCCAAGATGTATATAATAAAGCTTGTATTAGTGCTTTTTGATCTCTGCTTTTTATATTTTGCTGCACTTCTCTTAACTTTTGTGATTGGTGCTGAGGACCAGTTGGAAGCTATCTGGATTGAATGAAGCCTGGCACTGTAGGGCTTAGCTCATTGGCTGACAGCAATCAGCTAATATTCTCAGCCAATGAGCTGCACCTGCACAGGAGGGCTTTAGCTGAGAGAAGCAAATGGAATATTCTGATTCTGAATGAAGAAAATGACCAGCGCCCTGTGGCCACCGGGTGAGTTGTCAAGCTTTTAGCAAACAGTCTGACTACGTATAGGTGTAGTGGAGGGTGTGGGGGAGGGGTGGGAGGGCTGTAGTGGTTATGGTGCTTGTAATTTGTCCTTTTTTAGTAACCCTGTTATCGCAACTTAAACCGCTTTAAACCTCTGTTGTTAAGCTGTAAATTTGCACAAACTTTAATAAAATTTATATAAATGTTACGCTACTAGGGGTGATTTGGATTGGAACTCAACTGCAGCTTGTAAACTCCCTAATTACAATAGTGAAGAAATGGAGAATCCTTAAGTATCAATACTGTAGCTTTAAGAAAAGAGAATCTCTGGTAACTTGATTCAACCGAAGTTTTAATAAGTGTTACACTTAAATGAATTGCATTTAGGCAATAATCCAATAAGAAGAAGTGCAAGTAATCAACAACACAAAGTTCATTATTAAATTTCTTCAGAGATCCATTAAGTAACATTCTTTAAGTTCATGAGAATAATCTTCAATAGGAACAATAATCAAGTAGCTAAGAATATTTGCAAAGCAAGAACAGGTCATAGTGAATAAGCATGATGGGAGTTGTCCTTCATGTAATTAGTAGATTGAAGCACTGAATGTATTTGCAAAGCAAGAAACAGTTCATAGTGAATAAGCATGATGGGAGTTGTCCTTCATGAGATTAGTAACTTGAAGCACTGAATGTATTTGCAAAGCAAGAAACAGTTCATAGTGAATAAGCATGATGGGAGTTGTCCTTCATGAGATTAGTAACGTGTAGCAATGAAGGTTTAAGTAAGCAAGCATTAGTTCATTAATAAATGATTTTGTAGACAAATAGCTGAAAGATATACTTAAGGTTAATATGGGTAGTCCTCCAATAGTTCAGAGATATGGTCCACTTGTAAAGTAGCAAAGTATCCGTTCTCCAGTAATCCTTTATGGCATGCAGCAATCCTTGCATTTGCTCAAAGGCTGGAACGGCTTGTCTGAGCTTGTGGAGAGGTAAGTCTGGTGGAAGTAGATCCCAGTAGCTGAGCCCACGGTCTCGCGGAGGCAGCTCACACGTTAGCTCACACAATCAATCATCAAGCACCCTCCCTCTGGCCCAGTTTGCCTAAATACCGTCAGAGCTGTGTCAGAGGGGGGCGGGGTCCGGCTCCTCACAGCTGAGTGCTGAACCTGGAAGTGTTACTCCATGACAATAAAGGACTTAAAGAAAAATCTGAACTTCTTATGTAAACATTTTAGATTAAGGGTTGGGAATCGACAAGGGATTGTTTTTAATTGAATTTCTACTAAAGAAACCTTGAGAAGAAAACCACAACATTTGCTATACGAACATTGCTATCAAATACATAGAAAACCTGGAATGCATGGTGTACATATAGACAGGGAGAAAGGCATGATATAATCATAATAAAGCCTTCTGTCAAATTCAAGGTGATGAAAATGTTGTTTAAAGATGAATAGAGACTTCCAAGAACAGTCAATGGCTGTTGTAGCGATTAGTTTCAGAAGTCCTCTGGCGCTATTCCATGGTGATTTATGAAAATTGTTTTTGAATAGTTTGACATTCGAATCATCTCTATACTTCCAGTCGGCTTTCCTTTTCTGATAGCATTAATGCATTAGTAACATAAATTTTACTTGTGTTTGATTTGAATTAGTTGTCTTAATTCAGTGCATCAACTGATACTCCCAACCAATTAGTTTTGTCCAAATATGGACATAATTTCTATATCTAATGTGGAAGCCTAACGTCAGCAATGGATATAGTAGACATGAAAGCCAGATCAGAGGAACTCTGCAAACCCAAGTAAGGGTGAAACCATTTGAAAATGCTTCTATTATTGTGCTTGGCATGGGACAGAGACAATGGACTCTACTCACCACAACAGCAGGCTAGTGGTTATCATGCTTAGATTGCCCCCTCTAAAGTATATACATTTATAGAAGGGGTACAAAGGAAGGACTCTTGCAGCCCTTCTACCTCCTAAACAAACAAGCAAGGGGCATCATGCTGGATGGGATGTTTTGTCTCCCTTTAACCTCCATCGGCCGTAGCTTCAGCCACCAGCGATCTATTGATCAAATTCCAGAATGGCCAGGACAAGGCTGCCATCATGAACGCAGCTAGGGGGAGAAAACCCATACTAGTTCGAAGAAATGGACATTGCCTTTTACTCCAGTTTTTCCCGCATGACAATTCGGTGGCAGAAGTCACTTCGCCCCCTCACGTCAATTCTGTCGACTAAAGATATCAAGTACCACTGGGGATCGACATGCTTACTCCTCATTAAACACCAGAATATGGAGCTAAAGGTATCTGAAGCATCGGAGATGGAGGCTGTCCTGACCACTCTAGGTCTGAGCCACAACGCACCACCTGCACCACCAACCTGGGACCCAGCTTACATCGGTCCATTCACCCCGCCAATCAAGAAAGCAACCAAAAGGGCAGTTCCCTTTTCTTTTTCTATTTTTGGGCCCATGTTCATCATGGTGCTTGCATTTTCCATACTGGAACTGACAAATATTTAGTTTAATTATCGTTTAATTTACATTTCCTTTTGATTGTTGTTATGTACTACATTACAAGAAAGGGCCACTGAGGCCTACACGGGCCATGACCAGGATTACCCCAGTCTACATTAGCTCCTATTTCCACCTACGCCCCCAGCTCCACGCCAGTAATAGCGTATATTGACTCCAACCCCTGGAGCTGTTTTCATTTATCGCCCCGTTTTCTCTAGTTAAGCAAGACTCACCTCTCTCTGTTTGTTAAACCAATGCCGTGTACAACTTAGAAATCAACAGATCTTAACGTACACCCTTAACCCCTTAAGGACACATGACATGTGTGACATGTCATGATTACCTTTTATTCCAGAAGTTTGGTCCTTAAGGGGTTAAAGGAACACTATAGTCACCAAAACATCACCAAAACAACTTTAGCTTAATGAAACCATTTTGGGGTATAGATCATGCCCCTGCAGTCTCAATGCTCAATTATCTGCCATTTAGGAGTTAAATCACTTTGTTTATTACACCTAGTCACACCTCCCTGCATGTGACTTGCACAGCCTTCCTAAACACTTCAGGAAAAGTGAGATCTAATGTTTATCCTTCCCTTACTGCAAGTTCTATTTAATTTAGATTTTCTTATCCCCTGCTATAATAATAGCTTGCTAGACCCTGCAAGAGTATCGTGTATGTGATTAAAGTTCAATTTACAGAGCAAGAGATACAATTGTTTAGGTAAATTACATCTGATTGAAAGTGAAACCAGTTTTTTTCATGCAGGCTGTGCCAATCAGAGCCAGGGGAGGTGTGACAAGGGCTGCATAAACAGAAACAAAGTTATTTTACTCCTAAAGGGTAGTGGATTGAGCAGTAAAACCGGAGAGGCATGATCTACACACCAGAACAGCTTCATTAAGCTAAAGTTTTTCAGGTGACTATAGAGTTCCTTTAAGGTGCTAACACGGTGATAAGCTAAATTTAGTATAAAAACCCACAGTCAGTACTGCTATTACAAATGCGTATGTATTATTATCCTAAATGTTCTTCTCTGACATCTGTTTCACACCATGTTTAACGCAAATCTACCTGCGGAAAAATAAAGAATTTAAAATAGAAAAATTAGAAAATTCTTGACAATTGCCAATGTAGTGAATCAACCCGTCTTTTGATTAATGTACAATAGGAGCTAAAAATCTCCAAGGAATCAAAGTTTCTTTCTGGTTGGCTATAGGCATTAAAAACTCTTGGCAGCCATGTTAAAACTAATTGTCACGAGGGCTTAAAAAAATCTCATGTAGTTCTAAGAAGGCTGTAATTATAGCTCAATGTATTATGGTTTGACTACATTGCATTCATACATTTTAATATTTTTTTTTTTTTTTTTTTTTTTAAACTATCTTTGGAAAAAATAGCCACAAAAATACAGAGGGCCTTAGCTGGACAATGTTCATATACAGTAATAAAAATGGCTTGGTGTATTGATGTTCTTCCAGAAGGCCTATTTAACTGGCATACACGCAGAGCCATATTTCTAACATCTAACCCCAAGCTTCGACTGACAAGATAAAATGGTTCTGAGTACAATTAAACCATAATTCTGGAGAGGACAACTTTGATTGTAAAATCAATAGTGGCTACCTGCTGTTTCTTTAAAGGGCACCTATGTCAATTATTTAATGAGTATAATGGTTTGGGTTTAAAGACAAATTCAATGAAAAAAATGGAAAACCTTTTAAAAAGCTGTAGCTGAACATTTTTTTTTGGTTTGCCTAATTTAGTTACCTACATTTCTGAAAGATCTAAGACCCAGTTTCTTGAGACATGCGCAAGTTTACTTTCTAAATACAAAACCTCTCGTTGCATGTTTTACAAAAGTTCGCCATGCGCTCACAAAATCCCAAGCCCTTTAGAACTTTGAAGCGGTTTCTTTTTGTTCTTCTTGCTAAGCAGTTCACAAGGAAACACATATTTATATCTGAATCTTAGACACTTTTATTCTGTGAGATGATTTAAAAATAAAACAAAGAGTACATGATTTTGAAAGCCAACAAAATATAATATTTAGTATTAAGTCAAGTGTTCGTAAGGTTTGGTTTAATTTGGAAAATAATGTGTTTTAAGAATGTCAAGTCCCGATTTGTCCTTTCAGGTAAATTACAGAACACATTAGTGCTAAGAATACAAAGATGTATTCCTAACACTAAAGGGGTCCTCTGCCCCCCCCCCCCCCAACTACTCATAAATAAAACCTGATTCCAACGCCAATGTTCCCTCGGCACTGGGTTGTGCTCTTTCTTGAGCCCCACATACGCGTTAGGCCTTCCCCATAGGAAAGCATTGAGTCAATAATTTCCTATGGGCATTTAAAGGACCCTTGACATCCTCATGCAAAGGCAGTCTTAACCCCATAATGTAAACGTTGCAGTTTCTTTAAAACTGCAATGTTTACATTTCAGGGCTAAGGGGGGCAGGAACACTGCACCCAGACCACTTCAGTGAGATGAAGTGGTCTGGTTACCTATAATGTTCGTTTAAGGGTTTTATTGTCACTGCAGGTCCTCTCCTGTATGAAAATAAAATCCTCAATTCATTTGAAAAGACTCAAAAAAACATTAATTTATGCATCTCAAGTAAGCTAGCTATACTTATTTAAAATTATCAGAACATATATTATTCATCAAATTGGCTTTTTAATACGTGCGGTTTCTTATTTTGTGTTATTGTCCCTTTAAGCACTGTGTTGGTAGATTCTGCAGCCCCAGGAGGCTGAGTTTTAAGAAGTGGCAGCTGTCTATTGATCTTCTAGACAGTGGTCCTACCCAAAGGGAATGAATGATAAGAGGTAAAATGCTACATGCTGAGTTTTTCTAACCACATGATACTCTGGTCTGCAATCGTCATCACTTAATAAACTACTCATTCGTTAAACTACAATAGTAACAGCTGATATTTGTGGCGACAATAATTTATACTCTTATACCTTATATTTCTATTTACAATGTGATAACATTTTCATTACGTCTTGTTAAGAACCTATTGTAGTTCCTCATCAATACCATTTTCTTTCCAAATACGAAAGGGAAACAATTATTAGAAACCCATAACTAGCCAGCTCAAGACTTTTGTTCAAACAAACAACTTTTTATGATTTTTTTTCCTTTGGGGATATCTAAAAAATGTAAATAAGGTACAACTACAATTTAAAAAAAAACTTTGCAAAAAAAATGATTTTACTAGCCTTGTTATATACGTCTGATAAGTAAAATATAGTCAAGAAATAAAAATAGATGCCTTGCTCACATTGGAGATACACAGGGTTATTAAAGGACCACTATAGTGCCAGGAAAACATACTCATTTTCCTGGCACTATAGTGCCCTGAGGGTGCCCCCACCCTCAGGGACCCCCTCCTCGCATTTACTGGCTGCTGTAAATGCAGTATGTACAATGAGCCTAAACATATTTAGGGCAGAATTCTCTTAGCCGAGTAACGGATTTACATAGATTTCAATGAAGGAATTGTTATTTAGCAGCAAAGAATCCAGCCCATATTCTATTGTAGTGGAAAATTAATAGTGCACAATTTTAACGAAAAACTTTAACAAAAACATAAGTCAGGGCTGTTTTTATTTTTTTAAATTAAAATGGAGATCTGATAAGTCTAAACTCCACCTATGCATGCCCACTTTGTAATTTATGACAGTTGCCCATGATTAGAACTAAAAAAACACTAACATACACATATGATATTGGTTATTGGATATAAAAATTCAAGGGGAAATTGTGTTCTGTACGGTAATGGTGGTTGAGCAATCTTTTTCTACTCAGATACACAGGGCCGGTGCAAGGATTTTTGCCGCCCTAGGCAAAAGTAAAGTTTGCCGCCCCCCCCCCCATATGACATCACAATGCCCCATGTTAACTAACGCAAGTGCTGCAGTGCCGCCGTGTTTACATTAAAAGGCCTGTAGGGACAGGCTATAGACACCAGAACCACTACATTAAGCTGCAGTGGTTCTGGGGACTAAAGTGTCCCTTTAATGTGAGGTAAATTAGAGATTAGTGCCACGAATAATATACTAGATTGCCTACTTACAATCAGATGAGGATGGTGATGGGCTCTAGCTGCAGTCTGGCTCCACTCGTCTATTGTATAACAGGCTCTCTGGAGGCTGTTTGTGTTCTGGGAGAACGGAAAGCAGCTCCATTTTTTTAAAGGCCCTTTACACAGCTCATGGTCTGGGCCCCAAGGTCCACCTTCATGTTCCACCAAATAGTTTGTTCACAGGAGTAGGGGATGTCCTGATATGTGTGTAAGGAATGCATTGTGTGAATCTGTGTTTGTATGTGTTAGGGCTGCAATGTGTGTTTCTGTGTATGTACGGGATGCAGTGTGTGCGTCTGTAAGGGGTGCATTGAGTGTGTGTAAGGAATGCATTGTGTGTTTCTGTGTGTGTAAGGGATGCATTGTATGTAAGGGTTGAATTGCTTGTGTGTGTGTGTGTCTGTGTGTGTAATGCATTGTGTGTTTTTCTGTGTGCAAGGGGTGCATTGTGTGTGTGTGATGGACGACTCTCTTCTCTCTCCCCCCTTGTCCCTCTCTTCTCTCCCCCCCTTGTCCCTCTCTTCTCCCCCCTTGTCCCTCTCTTCTCCCCCCTTGTCCCTCTCTTCTCCCCCCTTGTCCCTCTCTTCTCCACCCTCTTGTCCCTCTCTTCTCCCCCCTCCCTTGTCACTCTCTTCTCCCCTGCGTGTCCCTCTCTTCTCCCCCCTCCCTTGTCATTCTCTTCTCCCCTCCCCACTCTCATTCCCCCTCCTAACCCCGTCAATTCCACTCCCTGTCAATTACTTCCCCCCACCTTGTCAATTTATTTCCCCCCCCCTTTCAATTTATTCCCCCCCCCTGCCTGTCCATTTATTCCCCCACCCTCCCTGTCCATTTATCCCCCCCTCCCTGTCCACTTATCCCCCCCTCCCTGTCCACTTATCCCCCCCTCCCTGTCCACTTATCCCCCCCTCCCTGTCCACTTATCCCCCCCCTCCCTGTCCATTTATTCCCCCCCTCCCTGTCCATTTATTTCCCCCCCCTCCCTGTCCATTTATTCCCCCCCCTCCCTGTCCATTTATTCTCCCTGTCCATTTATTCCCCCCCTCCCTGTCCATTTATTCTCCCTGTCCATTTATTCCCCCCCTCCCTGTCCATTTATTTCTCCCCCCCTCCCTCTCCATTTATTTCTCCTCCCCCCACTCTCTCCATTTATTTCTCCTCCCTCTCCATTTATTTCCCCCCCTCCCTCTCCATTTATTTCCCCCCCTCCCTCCCTCTCCATTTATTTCTCCCCCCCTCCCTCTCCATTTATTTCTCCTCCCCCCTCCCTTTATTTCTCCTCCCCCCCCTCCCTCTCCATTTATTTCCCCCCCTCCCTCCCTCCCTCTCCATTTATTTATCTCCCCCCTCCCTCCCTCTCCATTTATTTCTCTCCCCCCCACCCTCCCTTTATTCCCCCCACCCTCCCTACCTATGTTGTAGCGTGGCCGAGCTCTGTACTGTCCGCGGGTACAGGGAGCTTTTGTTTCCTGTACCCGGCCGGACTAAAAGGAAGTGAACACTCAGTGTTCACTTCCTGTTAGTCCGTCCGGGTACAGGAGACAAATGCTCCCTGTACCGGCGGATCATACAGGGCTGGCCACGCTACAGTGAGGGAGTGACAGGAGGGAGCGCTGAGCGCTTCCCTCCTGTCAGCTCCTCTCTTCATGCTGCGCCCGGGCGGTGCGCCCTCATGGACGCACCAGCCCGGGCAAAGCTGCAGCCGCCTGAGGCGCTCTACAGAGCGCTCGGGCGGCTGCAGCATTAGGGGGGCCGGCGCTCCTGGCGGCGCCCCTTCCTAAGGGGCGCCCTAGGCGGCTGCCTAGTCCGCCTTAATGGTAGCGCCGGCCCTGCAGATACAATCATATGAGGTTAACATTTGGTTTGAAAAATAGCCACATGTTGGCATATTTAAAGGAACACTATAGCGTTAGGAATACAAATATGTATTGCTAACGCTATAAAGCCCTAGTCACCGTTTAGCAAATAAATGGTTAATTAACCATTTATTTTCTTACCTTAAAGGGAAACTCCAGTGCCAGGAAAACAATCAGTTTTCCTGGCACTGCATGTCCCCTCTCCCTCCCACCTCCCCATCCCCGTTTGCTGAATGGGGTGAAAACCCCTTCAGGTCACTTACCTGAGACCCCGCTGATGTCCCTCGGTGGTGATTTCTTCTCGCCGCCGCTCCTCCCAGTCATTACGTCAGCCGGTGGGCGAGACTGATCCTGCCCACCGGCCGGGGAGACCTAATGCGCATGCGCGGCAATGCATGCGCATTAGAGCTCCCCATAGGAAAGCATTTTCTTTTCAATGCTTTCCTATGGGGAACTGAGTGACGCTGGAGGTCCTCACACAGCGTGAGGATGTCCAGCGACGGTCTAGCACAGGTTTTCTCTGCTATAGAACAGGAAGTGCCCTCTAGTGGCTGTCTAGTAGACAGCCACTAGAGGTGGAGTTAACCCTGCAAGTGTAATTATTGCAGTTTTTAAAAAAATTCAATAATTATACTTGCAGGGTTAAGGTTAGTGGGAGTTGTCACCCAGACCACTCCAATGGGCAGAAGTGGTCTGGGTGCCTGGAGTGTCCCTTTAATCCAGTGCCGGGCTCCCTTGGCACTGGTGACCTCTCCTCCTACATCGACATCAGCTCCCAAGTGGAGCCAAATGTGCATGCGCGGCCACAGGCACGCGCGCATTCAAACCCGCCCATAAGAAAGCATTACTCAATGCTTTCCTATAGGGATTTTTTTTGACACTGGACTCAGTGAGGACGTCCAGCATCAAATAAGTGTGATTTACTCCATGTAAATCGCAGAAGAGGCCTCTAGTGGCTGTCAGGGAGACAGCCACTAGAGTCTGGATAAACCCTCAATGTAGACATAGCAGTTTCCCTGAAACTGCTATGTTTTCAGCTGCAGGGTTAAAACTAGGGGGACCTGGCACCCAGACCACTTCACTGAGCTGTATAATGGTCCTTTAAAGTCAGATGAGGTTGAGAGTGCGCTTGGGTAGAACTGTTATTTGGACGGGTCCATAACACTAGCTGTGTAACAGATAATATACTTGACCCTAAAAGGGACATGTCATGCTGGCCCGCAGGTGCCAGAATATCAGGCAGTCCATGCTATTTTGGCTTACAATTTAAAATTAACTCATGAATTCTTGACAATTCAAGTTTTATAATTTTATAATTATATATGTGCTCTATACTATAGTGTATTGTTGGGCATTTAAAATAAATTTCAGGGGGGGGCAGAGCCTAGCAGCTGCGCTGACTGGTCACACATCGTGTGTGCTCCGTGCTAAACAGCTCCTTTGCACCCAAAATTTGTGAGACCAGCCCAAAATATAGCCTGCCCACAAGCCCCAGAGACGGGGAATTACTACTGTGGCAACAACCATCAGGATAAACTACCAAGATCTGCGGCTTTTTCCCGAGGATATACCCGAGGACTACAAGAGGCCTACTCAGGCAGCACGAGGGAGTCGGCCAATCCCTTAGCAGACTGCAGCATACTCAACAAGAGGTCTCCCCGCACACTTCCCCTCCACTACCTCTCGCCGGTTACAGATACCCCGGCAACCACATCCTGTGGGACGGATACAAAGTACCAATGCTCTCTCACCTGCACCACTGGACCAGCAAGATCGTCATGACGGATGCCACGTGAACCTCCACATCTAACTATTCGCCACTCTCTTGCTGAAAAGCTAGACCGCCTGTTAACTGATTTCTGGGCCAAGCTCTCTCACCATAAGGATACTCATGAGAAGGCTCCACCGGCAATGGGCAATGGCAAAGGGCCGCCGCTCCCAGACGGGGCCGAGGCACTGCACGAGTGGCGGGACGGAGGAGGTGGACGTCCTGACGAGAACATTAGTGCCAAAAAATTGGACCAGCGAGCTGCCATCCCCTCCCTAAGCAGAAGTCTATCACGGGACTAATGCCTTCAAGCTTCTCTTCCCTCCAGGAGATCATCACCTACCCCGTGAGAAGACAACATGCAGGGGGACCCAGAGTTCTACTGGCATGCTGCCATGGGGAAGCTGCTGCAGTTGCTCAGGAGTGCAGAAAGAATGGGACTGGGGGGGGTGCTAAAACTAGCCACAAATACCAATTCAGCAGCACCTTTCACATGCTGGGCGTAGGTTGAGACATAACGATACACTGCCTACATCTCCCTCGTTTGGGCACCATACTACAACCGATCTTACACTCTACATTACAGGGCATTTATTTAACGCACTTTGTGTCAGTTTTTCTACACTCATTCTTCTTGTGTTTAGCTCCAATCTGCCTATTTACATATCTAGCTCCTTTATTCTCTGCAACTATATACTGAAAGCCAAGTTTAGATATGTATATCAAGTATGTTCACACAATCTTGTTTCTATTATAAAAATGTGCATGGCTCTCTGTTACCCCGAATGTAATACGCGATGCTATGCCTGAGGATTGCTGTTGGGGTACCTCAAGCTTGTTTGTTAAAATCTTATGCACTGCAAAAATACAAAACAATTTTTTTTTTTTTTATGTTTTCAAACTGGTTATTTTAGCCTAAATTTAGGCATTCACCTTAAAGGAACACTTGCGTGTAATGAATACACAAATTTACTCCTAACACTAACAAACCCCTCTGCCCCCTCCCAGAATGGTAAAGGTTTAAAAAGAACCTTTACTCATTTACCCGATTCCAGTAATTAGGTCCCTCGGTGGTCGAGGTCTGCCTACTCTGATGTCAACTGAGTAAGGGGACCTAATGTGTATTAGGCCTTCCCGACAGGAAAGCATTGCCTCAGTGCTCTTCTATGGGGATTTTAGTGACGGTGGATGTGTTCATGCAGAGCGTGAGGACGTCCAGCGTCATTTCACAGACTCAAACGTTGTTAGAATCCAGAAGGTGCCTCTAGTGGCTGTCTGATAGACCGCCACTAGAGGCAGTCTTGGTGCTGCAGTTACTCTGAAACTGCTATGTTTTATATTGCGGGACAGGGACACTGCACCCAGACCACTTCAATGAGCTGAAGTGGACTGGTTGCCTGTAGTGTCCCTTTAAAGTCACTTTGGATTCCGAATAATTCACATTATGGTGTATAAACTTGTCTTTCTATGTATAAATACTGCATTAAGGTCTTCTTACATGAATCTATATATTGGTTACAACTTTATTTGCTGCTGCTAGTTCCATACATTATATTACACACATGCATACACAGGTGTTTTTGCTTTTTTTGTTTAGTCTCCCACATTTTTGACTTTCGGGATTGCCAACAGCTTTGTTAGATGCACTGCACCCACTATGGTAAAATATTATTTGCATGAATTCAGCAGACCATGAGGAACACAGGTCAAATATCATTCTGTTTATTTGCATTGATGTTGTTTCATGGCTCGAAACGAAACCCTGTATTAGAGAACGTCAGAGCACACAACCAATATCCGTATTCTTTTTATCTCGCTTTACATTTTGTTATATTATTAACACCTTTGATCTGCTAGCTGTAATTATAAAAGGGAAAAATACCTTAGGAGACCTCTAAATTGCAGCTGTGGGATTGCTGTGTTCAATCTGCTGTTATAACAACCTGCTTTAAAACCTGACTGCGTGTTACAGCGTATCTACATGTGATTTACAGAAGTGTAATGAAAGCTGTAGATCCTGGGTAATTTTAGGGTTAAACATTAAAGCATATCATAGATTTTGCCCCTTGCCTGAATAAGGCACCCTAGTCTCAGCAATAGTGCCTAATAACAAAATGGTACTAAACCTTGGATGCCCCCACAACAATTAAAATGTAGTGAAAAAGCTGACAATGAATGTTCCAGAGCTCTGGCCAGTGCTTAGTGAAAGCCTGGGTCTACATACCTGCCAACTTTCCCTGCCAAGTCCCAGACAGAGGTGGGTTCAGAAAAGAGCAAGCATGCACGAGGCATGCAGGCTGTCAAACTTTCATTAGTCCCTGGCCTTATCTTATAGTTAGGATAGCCTTATGCCTATCCCACGCATGCTTAAACTCCTTTACTGTGTTACCCTCTACCACTTCAGCTGGAAGGCTATTCCATACATCCACTACCCTCTCAGTAAAGTAATACTTCCTGATATTATTTTTAAACCTTTGCCCCTCTAATTTAAGACTATGTCCTCTTGTTGTGGACATAGTCTTGTAGCGTTGTTGTATCACTCATGCCGAGGGCATTTCATATCTGGTCTGCATTTTAGGGTGGGATCACTTGTTTGTAAGTTTAGTAAATTACTTCTAAAATTCGGTGTCTGAACTGCTTTATTTAATTTTCAATTTAATCTTTAGTGAATAATCTTGGATGGCTCTACCGAGACCTTAATCAAATTTTAGTTTCTGGTGAAGTCAAATACTATTATCGTACTTTGCCTCTCCGTGGTACACATTACCTCCAACCCATCTAAGCGTATCTGTATATTTAAGACCCTTTTTCTATAATTTCTTACATATCATGATAACATCTACTGTATGAATAAATAATTATCGTAAAAAAGTCTGGTCAAATCCCTTGCGTTATATAATTTTTGAGATGAAGGCGTATAATATAAATAAATCATGTTACAGTTTCTTTTGAGTATCCATGTCTGAACATTTCGTTTTGTACATAGCTGAGCTTATCCACGAAAGGATATAATTAAGACGTAATCTGTCTAGTCTGAAGGGAAAAAAATGTATTGTACTTAAGTATTTTTGTAAGTATTATAGTTCTGTAAATTCAGTATTAATCGTATAGCTTGTAATTCACTGTATTCAGGTATTATGACTTTATATTTTTTTTCTGTTAAGAAATCAATTCAGAAGTCTTTTGATTCCTGTTGGTCACAGATATGATAATGCTTTTTGTGTTGATGTGCTATATCTACTGCAGTTATATTGTATTTTTTTTTTATAGCCAATCAATAACCCAGTTTGTGGAACAGTTTTAAAGTTATTGTTTTCTGTATTCCTTTATTTTTGCAGTTTAAAAATAAAACATCGGAACCTAGAAAAAAACAAAAAACAAAAGAGGACCTTGTGATCAACATAATCACTGTGCATGCACTACATTACAAATCCCAGGCCATTATTTGAAAGGTGAGAGGATGAAGGCAAAACCTGCTGTCAATCATATGCTTGAACTTGATGGACTTTAGTCTTTTTTCACCCTAGACTACTATGTAATATTAAATATATAGACTACTCGTTAAGGCAAATAATCAGGGTTAGCCACATATATAATTTGAAATTTAGAACAGCGATAATATACAGCAGGGGTGAACTGTTAAAACATAGGTAAAACTATCATATTTGAGTTGGTATTGTGAAAACTTGAAGATGTTTAAATTAGATTTTGCCTACAAGACTGCAGACATCGTTACTGAATGTAAGCTCTCCAAAGAATAAGGACATCAATTAACTAAACTGTGAATTATTCAGTGAATTTTTAATATTAAGCATAAACAGCCAAAATGAAGATAATCTCACTTTTAGCGATGTTGGAAGTTCTGCTATTTTTTTGCCTACAATTTTAAATTCACTAGCCAGTTCCTGACTCATTCAATAAGCCTAATTAAGATGTGATATCACAGGATACACTTGACGCAGATATTAGTCCCTGCCAACAGCTGTATATTTCTGTCCCGTTGCTCGCTAACAAGCCACATCCTTAATTTTCCAATATTTTCAACTTTTAATAATGGGCCCCATACCTGAGTATTATTGCAAGGTGTAGAACTTTGAAGGTCATGAAGTATGTAAGCTGATCGTGCTCTGCTTTTAGTGATAGTTCCACTCTGGGCAGTAAAGACATCAAAGGTGGTTGTAAAAAATAGTGATATACATAGAAAATAGCCTGTTTAATAATTCAGTATTTTTTTTTTTCACCATTGCTCCTTAGACTTTCAAAGGAACAGCCTCTGGGGGAGGATCCCAATGCATTTCACATGTAAAATTGCTACTTAGATGACTTCCCAGTCACAACAAATTAAAAGTGTATAGGCATTACTAAGAATTTTATTAGTCTATTAACAGTATATGGCACTTGTAAGTCTTGGCTTGTACTGTATTAGTCCTCTTCTTATCTGTAGTGATGTTTGGCTTGTTATATGACTGTCCTGTTTTCTAAAGCCAATTGCATTACAATCCCTTTCTATATTTTCTCATATTTATTAATTATGGTGTTCCCATCATTTAGGTATTCCCCAACCCACAAGTGATTTTATCTTCTGTAGCATGGGTCGGCAATCTTTGGCACTCCAGATGTTGTAGACTTCATCTCCCATAATGCTCTTGCAGCCATAATGCTGGCAAAGCATCAGTGGAGATGTAGTCCACATCTGGAGTGCCGAAGGCTGACTTCCCCTGCTCTATAGTATGTAATAGTCATTTATAGGTAATTGCCCAGCTTTGCATCCCATGTACCAGTAGCAGTTTTGTCCGGATCCCATAAAAGATCAAAAGCCAGGCACGTGTCCTCTGTGCTTTCAATACTAAAAGAACAGTAAAGACCATCAGAGTCATTCAATACATTCTTACATTCTACAGAATTAAAATCTGAATGGCAAACTTCAGAATATAATAGCTGATCTGAAGAAAGTAAGTATCCAATGCAGTTACAAGCAGGGCTTGACAGTGTGATTTTTGTTTTCAGCCTGGGTTTTTACCCTCCATGTTTAAGGGATCACTAAAGCACATCGAGATTTGCTAAAAGCTCTGTGCAACAGTCTCAAACAGACTCTGCTAGAGCAATTCCAGGTTTTCTTTCTTTTTGCCATGTGTTTATTTCAATAGTCCAGATTAGACTGTAAGATATGCATTGAGGCAGGCTTCCAGCAGTGAAACATGTAGCCATCGTTCCATGCCAATGACCAGAAAACGCGTCAGACTGGTTAGAGAGCTTAAAGGAAAAAATCTAGAAAATTGGGTCTATTCATTAAATAGTGACTTGTGGTGACTTAAAGGAACATTCCATGCACCCTAATTACTACAGCATGCTGTAGTGGTTATGGTGCCAGGAGTGATGTGGTGCCCTCCCAGGGTAAGTAGTCAAACTGTTTAAGAACAGTTTGGCAACTTAACCTTGGGTCTGCCAGGATAGGGGCTGTAGTAGGGGATAGGGGCAGTGGTGTGTGTGTGTGTGTGTGAGGGGTGCAATGTGTGTGTGTGTGTGTGTGTGGCATGCATTGTGTCTGTGTGTTTGAAGGGTGCAGTGTGTGTGAGGTGTATAGTGTGTATTGAGGGGTGCAGTGTGTGTGTGTGTGAAGGATATAGTGTGTGTGTAAGGTGTACTGTGTGCTTGAGGAGTATAGTGTGTGTGTGTGTATTGAGGGGTACAGTGTGTGCGTATTGAGGGGCAGATTGTGTGTATGAGGGGCAATATGTGTGTGTATGGGGTAAATGTCTGTGCATTGGGGCAGTCTGTGTGTGTGTGGGGGGGGGGGGGAATTATTGTGGGTCTGTGGGTTCTTATTTAAATTACATTTTTGTTGCATACATTGTTATTAGTCACCTAAAAGTCGCCTGACGGCATGCAAAAGACAGGGCCTATTCACTAAATAGCAAACTGCATTAAACTGAAATCTCAAAACGTATAAATACGCTGGCTTTAAAAAAAGCCTCCAAATCAGCTCTAGACACAGCTTGTCTACTATAACATGAATCTTGAAAGCTCAGTGTTCAATTCACTACAATTTGGTGTTTAGCAAATAAACCCCACATGCTCCATCCCTGCATTATTTTTTCCATAAATAATTTCAAATGTTTATATTTTGCTTCAATGTAATAGGAAAGGACATGTGAAATATTAATCAATTAACCATTTTCTTCTTCCCTATTTATTTTAGTAAAAATGCAACATTTGTTTCTGTCTGAGGTTGGGATTAGGGTGTGTAAAATACAGTAGCAAACGCCAAATACTTTAAAATCCATGAGGAAACTTTTAATAATTTTCCAGATAAGTAGTTGATTTGGGAAATGTAAATTATTACTCATATTTTTATCTCTCCTGTAAAAATCCAGATTACCGTAATTCCTTATTCATAACAATAAGCACTATAACATCTGTGCACCGTTGCAAAGGTTATGAGATATATAGCTCTCTTGTTAAACTGTATCAGGGTTATTGTTTAAAATTCAAAGTGAATTGAAAGTGACTTTTGAATTTACACACACAGGCTGGGAAAGGGGAGAACAAGATACACAAAAGGAGCTTGGGGAGGAAGAGGGCTGGGAAAGGGGAGAACAAGATACAAAAAAGGAGCTTGGGGACAAAGACACACACAGGAACTGGGAGGGGGGAGTGAAACACAGGGCTTGGGGAAGGGGAAAAAGAGACACATACAGTAGCAGAAAAAAAAGAGAGGCACACAGAGGGGCTGGGGGTAAACACACACAGAAGAAAGGGGAGAAAGAGACACACAAAATGAACTGGGTGAATAGACATGTATATAAAAGGGGAAGAAACATATAAAAGGGGCTGTGGAGAGTGAAAGAGAACAACAAGGGTGCTGGGGGAAAAGAGAAACACAGAGAAGCTGGGTGGGGAAAAAAGACACACAAGGACTGGGGAAGGGGAAATAAGACACACAGAGGGGCTGTTTGAGAGTAAAATGCACACAAAGGAGCAGGGCCGATGCAAGGATTTTTGCCGCCCTAGGCAAAAAACAATTTGCCGCCCCCCATATGTCCTGCCCACCATGTGACATCACAATGCCCCGCCCATTTGCTCTGCCATATGGGCCAACGCCAGTCTGCACAAAGTGTCTTTTATCTGAAAAGACAGTGTGTTTACATTAAAAAGCCTACAGGCACGGGCTACAGACACCAGAACCACTACATTAAGCTGTAGTGCTTCTGGTGACTATAGTATCCATTTAATGTGAGGTAAATTAGAGATTAGTGCCACTTATAATATATTGGATTGCCTACTTACCACCAGATGAGGACAAGAGGCTGATGATGGTCGCAGTCTGGCTCCACAGGTCTGGTGTAGAAGAGGCTCTCTGGAGACTGTTTGTAACAGTGCTCACAACAATTAACGAACATGAAGCAGCTCTATTGTTTGGGGCCCCTTACACAGCTCAAGGTCTGGGCTCCCAGTGCTTAACCGTGAGTATGCCTACAATTCCCACCCATAAATCCACCTACATGGCCCACCCATGAGTTCTCTCACAGGGAGTGGAGTGTATGTGTGTAGGGGATGTGTTATTGTAGAGGATGTAATGTGTGTGTGTTCTTATAG
Source organism: Pelobates fuscus (assembly GCF_036172605.1). Taxonomy (NCBI): domain Eukaryota; kingdom Metazoa; phylum Chordata; class Amphibia; order Anura; family Pelobatidae; genus Pelobates; species Pelobates fuscus. The sequence goes on along the minus strand of NC_086323.1, from coordinate 148,423,297 downwards.
AATGTAGTGCATAAGGATACCGATTTGTGTAAGGGATGTAGTGTGTGTATAGTGGATGCATTGTATGTTTCTGTGTGTGTGTGTGTGTGTGTGTGTGTAAGGGATGCAAGGTGTGTTTCTGTGTATGTAATTGAATGCAGTGTGTGTCTGTAAGGGGTGCATTGAGTGTGTAAGAGATGCATTTTGTTTCAGTGTGTAAGAGAATGAGTGTTTGTTTGTGTGGCTCCCTCTGCCAAACCCCTTAGTGGCCTTCCTCCCCTCCTCCTCCAGTGGTCCTTACCCTTCCCTCCCCAGTGGTCCTTACTCCTCCCTCTGTGGTCCTTACTTCCCCCTCCCCCCAATGGTTCTTATCCCCCTTCCCCCAGTGGTCCTTATCCCCCCTCAAGTGGTCCATATCCCCCCCCAGTGATCCTTATCCCCCCTCCTCCCCCAGTGGTCCTTACTCCCCCTCCCTCTGTGGTCCTTATCCTCCCCCCACCACCAGTGGTCCTCCCCCCCTCCCCCAGTGGTCCTTTCCCCCCCTCCCCCCAGTGGTCCTTCCCCCCCTCCCCCAGTGGTCCTTAGTCCCCCATCCCCTCCCTCAGTGGTCCTTCCCCCCCATCCTCTCCCCTCCCCCAGTGGTCCTTATTCCCCCCATCCCATCCCCTCCCCCAGTGGTCCTTATTCCCCCCATCCTCTCCCCTCCCCCAGTGGTCCTTATTCCCCCCCATCCCCTCCCCTCCCCCAGTGGTCCTTTTTCCCCCCATCCCCTCCCCTCCCCCAGTGGTCCTTATTCCCCCCATCCCCTCCCCTCCCCCAGTGGTCCTTATCCCCCCATCCCCTCCCCTCCCCCAGTGGTCCTTATCCCCCCATCCCCTCCCCCCCAGTGGTTCTTATCCCCCCTCCCCCAGTGGTCCTTATTTCCCCCCCAGTGGTCCTTATCCCCCCCAGTGATCCTTATTTCCCCCCCCCCTCCAGCGATCCTTATTCCCCCCCAAGTGGTCCTTATTTCCCCCCAGTGATCCTTATTTCCCCCCCAGTGATCCTTATTTCCCCCCCCAGTGATCCTTATTTCCCCCCCGTGATCCTTATTTCCCCCCCAGTGATCCTTATTTCCCCCCCAGTGGTCCTTATCCCCCCCAGTGGTCCTTATCCCCCAGTGGTCCTTATTCCACCCCCTCCTCCCCCAGTGGTCCTTACTCCCCCTCCCTCTGTGGTCCTTATCCTCCCCCCCCCTCTGTGGTCCTTATCCTCCCCCCACCCCCAGTGGTCCTTTCCCCCCTCCCCCAGTGGTCCTTATTCCCTCCCCATCCCCTCCCCTCCCCCAGTGGTCCTTATCCCCCATCCCCTCCCCTCGTGGTCCTTGTCCCCCCCATTCCCTCCCACCCGTGGTCCTTATCCTCCGACCACTCCAGTGGTCCTTATTCCCCCCATCCCCTCCCCCAGTGGTCCTTACCCCCCATCCCCTCCCCCCAGTGGTCCTTATCCTCCCCCCACCCCCCAGTGGTCCTTATTCCCCCCATCCCCTCCCCTCCCCCAGTGGTCCTTATCCCCCCATCCCCTCCCCTCCCCCAGTGGTCCTTATCCCCCCCATCCCCTCCCCCCAGTGGTCCTTATCCTCCCCCCACCCCCAGTGGTCCTTATTCCCCCCCATCCCCTCCCCCAGTGGTCTTTATTCCCCCCCATCCCCTCATCCCCAGTGGTCCGTATCCTACCCCCACCCCCAGTGGTCCTTATTCCCCCCATACCCTCCCCTCCCCCCCCCCAGTGGTCCTTATCTTTCCCCCTTCCAGTGGTCCTTACCCTCCTCTTTTGTTCCTCCTGCCAATGTAGCGTGGCCGGGCGGCACGGAACGCGGGGCAGGAACCTCTGTTTCCTGTACCCAGTCGCCGGCGGACTGAAGAGAAGCGCTCACTCAGCGCCACGCAGGCCACGCTACATTGAGAGACCGGCAGGAGGGAGCGCTCTTCGCTTCCCTCCTGCCGGTCACTCAAATTCAGTGAGGAGCCGCACCGGTGATTTCGGGAGCAGGGATCCGGCGCCCCCTGCTAAGCTGCGCCCTAGGCGGCTGCCTAGGTCGCCTTACAGGTAGCGCCGGCCCTGCAAAGGAGCTGGGAGAAGTGAGATACAAACAAGGGGTGTAAGAGACACACAAGGTTGTGTAAGACACACAAAATGTAAAAATGGGGGATAACATACTCTAAAGGGGGGGAGTAAGACAAAAGAGTGGGTAAGAAACACAAAAAGATATAATATATTTAAAAGGGGGGGGGTTAAGAGCGATACAGTTGAAGATGCATTTTGGGGGGCGGAGGGGGGGAGTTGAGGTTGCAAAATTAATCTTTACCTGTGTAGCCCAATATCCTTGCACTTGTCCTGTCGTATGTGGAAAAAGCTATTAACATTTAAAAAAAAAAAAAAAAAAGTGGTTTCCTTTTTTGAACAGAATGCTGCTTTTCACACCTCTGGGATAGACAGAATTTAGAAATTACAAAGCTATGTAATGCTTCTAAAAGCATCCTGTCATCTGGAAGTTGTGAATGTCAGTCTGGTGACTTTTACATCAGTATAGCAAACTGAGGCGAGTATATATTGAGAACATTAACACTTACTAGCCTAACAGTATGGGGATATGTGCAGGTGTGAAAAGTGCCCTGGGTGACTCCCAGGGGCCAGGATGTCCTCACCACCTCTGTCCCTGTCTATACAATGGGGGTGTAGGAAATCTGTGCCCACTGACCTTTCTTTGCTTTAGTGATGTGCCATGGAAAGAAAATATCAATCTTCCTCTGTACCTCTCTATACTTTGTAATACAGACTGAAGATGCTAGAATATAACAGTATATAGTGATATAAAATGGGATGTGTCACAGCTCTCCTACATTCTTGGCTAAAATATCATGGACCGCAGCCTTAGACCTCTTCTATTTGTCTCCCCACCCTTTGAAATACGTTTATTAATGGTACACTCTAAGCACCAAAACAACTTTAGCTTAATGATGTGGTTTTGGTATGTAGATCATGCTCCTGAGGTTATTTTGTTATGGTGCTTAGAGTATCTGTTTAATGAGAAATCCAGATAATCAAACCTCTTTTGTGAATGCTGCATGCTATCACTCTACATCTCCTGCAAATGTAACATAATAAGTAGCCTCCTCCTACACTCAACAGAAATGTTTGTACATCAAACTCCATGGATGCATTTTGGCAGCCAATGTGAGCATAAGGATAGATAGGTCTGAGCACACAAAGTACACTACAATAGTTTGTCGTGAGCTGCAACTGCAGCTTGCTATACACTGTATAGCATAGTTAAAGAAATACTATAGTGTTGGGAATAGACACATATATATTCCTAACACTGTAGCTTTGAAAGGCTATAGACACAAGAACCACTAAATTAAGCTGTAATGGTTCTGGTGACTACAGTGTCCCTTTAAATAAAATATATACTTATTGTATGTGAGGAATATGATTTTATATTTTTGTGGTATTTTTATGAGACTGCATTCCCAGAAATGCCACCAGGTCCCTTTGCTAGAAGGGGATTTTTCCACTTTAACTTATCTAATTTCGTTAAAAGTATGTGACCAAAATGGTAATTGTTAGCATATGCTAACATTTCCATATTGTTGATAGCAAGTATTTTTAAATATATTTTATCCTTCCAATATTTCTGTAAATAATAAATAAATGATTGAAAAACTTACATTTTACATTTTTTAGGTATTATAAATTTGTTGCTTTTTCCTAATGTGCTCAAATTTTGTTCTGCTATTTTTGAAACGAAAATAACTTATTAGTGATACACATGCAAGGGCATAGCTGTACTTTACCCCACTATAAAAATAAATCGCCGACTGCATTAAGCACATTAAACACAAGCAGTGATGGATAGTACCAGCCTCTTCAAACAATTTTCCTGTAGACTCAAAATACTTGTAAATAGAATCAAAGCTAGGTAAAATTTTGCATGTATTACGTGTCTGGGTAATTTCTAACTGTTGACCTACTTTATACATGTCAGCTGTCTGATCTAACAAGAATTGAACTCAGGGGGAGCGATCATGCATGCACTCTGGCCTCCCACTGCTCTTGTGAGCTGTTAATGGATTGAAGGATTGTATCCAGAGGCAATTTCATTTGATATCAATTATCTACTGCCATTGGACCATGTACATTTTTCAACTCTCTTATCAGAGACATAATTAACTGGTCAGAGTCCACATCCTGGGATGACCTGTGCAAGAAAACAAAATTGGTGCCTAGACTTGTACTAAACAAGAACTTTGACAATATCAGAAAAAGGCATTTGTTCACAGTACAGATTCCTTAAAGGAACACTATACTGTTAGAAATACAAATATGTATTCCTAACACCTTAGTTACCTGTTCAATGTTTAGGTTTCCGCCCCCCCTTGAAGTGCATGAAAAGATTTTTCTTACTTTTTCTCCATTGCCGTGTGGTCTTGCCACAGCTAGCCCCCGCACCCATGGATGATCTCTATTTAGATCAAGTAGCGTTTTTTCCCACATATTAAAAAGTATATCCCTAAATATTAAGAATTCCTCCAGTTGCTGTTTAACCCCTTAAGGACACATGACATGTGTGACATGTGTGACATGTCATGATTCCCTTTTATTCCAGAAGTTTGGTCCTCAAGGGGTTAAATATCTGTACAGACTCTGATAAAACCACCTCTTCAGACAGATAATTCCACATCATTATAGTTTTTACTGTAAAAAAAACACCTTTATTTTGCCTTAAGCTAAATCTTCTTTTTTTTTACAGTCTAAATGTGTGACCTTGTGTACTATGTATAGTCATGTCTATGAATAGATTTACACACAATGGCTTGTATTGACCCCGATTATATTTGTATAATACTATTATATAGCTTTTGAGGTGCCTTTTTTTTAAGCCCTGAGCGCCTGAAGGTGACAAAACTGCTCAAATATATACCTACCTGAGATGTACCTCTTTCCTTAAGGGCCAAACTTCTGGAATAAAAGGGAATCATGACATGTCACACATGTCATGTGTCCTTATGGGGTTAAAGGAACACTATGGCACTGGGAATACAAACGTGTATTCCTAATGTTATAGTACCCTATTTGCATGTTTGTAGGTCCTCCTCATGTTTGACATAAAAATGATTAACAAAAATAAAAAGATGTGTATTTTCTTTTTGCTTGAGCTCCAAGACTCCCTCAGTGCTGTCAGCCACTCTGCTTCCTGTGACATAATATCCCAGTGCCACCACAACCACTTACACATCTGTAGGGCTCCCAGTGCCAGTATTGCCACCACAACCGCTTACACATCTATAGGGCTCCCAGTGCCAGGAATTAGCTTATTGGTCAAGATTCCTGTCCTGTCCTGTCACATGATTTTCCCTCCCGATTTCTTGTTTTGCCACTTCTCAGAAATCTAAAGCAATTCGGAACTTCAGCACTTCGGACATTCGTAAGCATCTGAATATCCGAATTTCACGAAATTTGTCTGAATATACATTCGGAAATAAACAAAATTGCACATGTCTAATACTAACTGGTAATTTCCTCAGCATTGTGTACAGATTTCATATATATCAAACTGAATGTGAACTTGTCATGCATAACTTATAGCTGACAGATTCATGCTAAAGAGAAGAAATGAAAAGGTATATTTCATGTTGTTTTAAAACTTTCTCCTCTTATTGAAGGAGACTCAGTGAACAAAGAACCCACTGCATTGAAAGCTGTAGACTCCACCGGCAAGAATAGTCACAAGTGATACATAGTCACTGCTAGCAGCAAAACAGAGATCAATCAGATTAAAAACAAAAGAAAAGAAACAAATAGTACAATATTAACATAACAAAAGGCTCGCTATAAGTGAGAATTCCTAGATTTTACTAGTAACATGACGTAAAGTCATGATTTTATTAAAGACACGGAGGCGAGTATTAAGCATATCTCTTTCTTTATTTCCTCAGCAGCAAAGATAGAGGAATATAAATATTATCAGAATGAAAGAAAAAACTGTACAGGCATAACGAGTAGCCAATCACATAACAGAGGAAGTAGCTATATAAGTCCTGTGTCTCCCACAATCCCCCTCTTTCTTGCGCAACCGAAGACCAGGTAAGATAAACGATGTCCCACTTGATCCAAACAGGAAACGGGAAACAAAACGAGAACTTCAAGCTAAAAAAGATAGAAAAATATGGTAATTTCCAAACTCAAACTGTAGACTTACCAAACATAAACGTGAGGGATCTACATGAAACATGATTCTGAAATAGAATATACACATGATTAAAAATCAATATAAAACTGTCAAATCATCTAAGCATGATAAAAACTGCACAGTACAAAAAACATGAACTCAATACAGACCCAATTGCCCACGTACTTGTATTGCATCGAAGCATCTCCAATCCCAAATCCACACCGGGAGGGTGGGAGGGAATAATACTCGCCTCCGTGTCTTTAATAAAATCATGACTTTACGTCATGTTACTAGTAAAATCTAGGAATTTTATTAAAGACACGGAGGCTCCTATTATGCAAGTTTAAAGCTGTGCTATCACCTGAGATGCGACGTGTTCAATTGGTCTGAAATAGAAGTCTCTGAAGGTCGACTCTCGGGACCAGTCCGCTGCGCGCATGATGTCCTCTAGGCGGCAACCAACTGTGGATGCCTTCGAGGCCATAGCACCCCTTACAGAATGAGGCGTAAACACAGATGTGTCTATACCCGCTAGGGATAAAAGCCAACGAATCCAACGCGCCAGCGTCGGAGTCGATACTGGGCGATGAGGAGCCTTAAACGAAATGAATAGGGGATGGCGTTCAGATGAGCGCACCGCACGTGTAGCCTCTAGATAGGCCTTTAAACAATCCACCGGGCAGAGCGCCGGACACAACGGGAATCTAGGATATACGAAGGATTTGGACGCCGACTTAGTTCTCCTAGATATGGTGAAAGTAACGCCATCCGGCGTAAACACAAAGGCACCCCAGTCAAGAGCCCTAACATCGGAGACTCTCTTACAAGAGACCAGGCAAAACAGCATAACCATCTTGGAGGATAGTTGTTTAAGAGTCAAGTCCTGGTTAGGGTACCAATCCGACAGAAAACGCAACACAATGTTGACGTCCCAAAATGTCGAGAACCGCGACCTAGGCGGACGGACGAAGCGAATACCCTTGAGAAGACGGCATACAAAAGGATGTTTGCCGATGGGTGCACCTTCCAAACCACCATGACCGGCCGATATGGCCGATCGAAAAACATTGATAGTCCTGTACGCCTTGCCTGAGTCGAACAGGTCTGTAAGAAACCCCAGTATCAAATGGAGAGGGGCAGATATGGGATCCACTGCCCGTTCCATGCACCAATCAGACCAAGATTTCCATGCAGCTCGGTAGGCTGATCGTGTGCCCGGAGCCCAGGCGTTATCGAGGAGCAAGAGAGTCGACTGTGGAACGTCAGGGACAAGCCAGCGTCCCCTGAAAGGAACCATGCTACCAGGGGCAACTGGTGCTGGAGCACCAATTCGTGCGAGTTCCCATCCGGATCCAGAAGGAGGTCCTGGAAGTTCGGCAACAGACGAGGGAAGTCTATGGACAACTCCATCAGACGAGGGAACCACGGCCGTGATCTCCACAGAGGGGTGATCAGGGTCAGACAACAGTCGTGACGAACCAGCTTCGAGATCGTACGAGCGATCATGTTGAATGGGGGAAAGGCATACAGGTGGCCTGGAGGCCATTCTTGAAGAAAGGCATCCGTCGCCACTGCCGCCGGGTCCGGTCTCCAACTGAAGAACCTCGGTAACTGAGTGTTCAGTCGAGATGCGAACAGGTCCATCTCGAACCGACCCCACAGCCTGTTTAAGCTTTGGAAGACCGAGGCGTGCAAATGCCAGTCTCCCGAGTCTCTCAAATGTCTGGAGTTCCAATCCGCACCTGAATTGTCCAGACCCGGAATGTGTTCCGCCGTCACCGAGACGTTGTTTAGGAGGCAGAACTGACAAAAGTCCTTCGCCAGCAGAGCCAACATTTTGGACTTGGTTCCGCCCAAGTGATTTATGTATCGGACTGCCGATACGTTGTCCAATTTGAGGAGAACACAACAGTTCGCCTTTCCAGGGGTAAGGCTGCGAATCGCAAAGGCCCCCGCCAGGAGTTCTAGGCAGTTGATGTGTAACGACTTCTCTGCGTCGGACCATCTGCCCCCCGTGGAGATATCGCCACAACGAGCCCCCCAGCCGTGCAAGCTGGCATCTGATTCTATGACCACGTCCGGAACGGAACCGAAAATTGCTTTTCCGTTCCAAGCTTCCATGTGTGCCAACCACCATACCAGTTCGTCTCTGGACTCCTCGTCCAGACAAAGTCGGGATTCGTACGATCGACCCGAACGTAGGTGTGACCCCTTGAGCCGTTGGAGGGCCCGGTAATGTAAGGGGCCTGGGAATATTGCCTGAATGGAGGAGGCCAGTAGGCCGATGATCCTCGCCAACTGCCGGACTGACAAGTCCGAAGCGCGAAGAGCTCGACGGAGCTCTTTCTGGATGGCTTTTATCTTGGATTCTGGTAAGTACAGGAACTGCCGCACGGAATCCACCTGGAACCCCAGGAATTCCATAGACTGGGCGGGTGTCAGGACCGACTTGTCCCAATTTACCAGAAAACCTAGGTTCTGTAAGAGGTTGATCGTCCAGTCTAAATGCAACTTCAGGCATTCCAACGACTGTGACATGATCAGGATGTCGTCCAGGTAAATAATTAGTCGAACCCCTCGGGTACGGAGGAACGACACCACCGGCTTCATAACCTTGGTGAAACACCAAGGAGCCGAGGAGAGGCCGAACGGAAGGCATGTAAAACGCCACCGTCGTCCGTGCCAGGTGAAGTGCAAGTAGTCCCTGGATTCTATCGCTATTGGAACCGTGAAGTACGCATCCTTCAGGTCCAATTTGGCCATCCAATCCGACTGTCTCAGAAGGTCTCTGAGACAATGGATGCCTTCCATCTGGAAATGTTGGTAGCGTAGGAAGGCGTTGAGAGGGCGAAGGTTTATCACTGGGCGGACACCGCCCCCTTTCTTGGGTACAAGGAAGAGATTGCTCGTAAAGCCTGGAGTGGCGAACGGCAATTCTTCGATGGCGCCCTTTGAGAACATCTCCGCGACTTCCGCGGAGATCATCGCGTCCTGCTCCCGTGGGAGGGACAATTCCCTGGGGGTATACGTTTGGAACGGCAGGGAAACAAAATCTAGTTGGTAACCCTTTACGCATTGCAGAACCCAAGCATCTGAGGTAATAACTGCCCACCTTGGGTAAAATAAGGCTAGCCTCCCCGCCACCCGAGCCTGATCGAGAAGGGAAGAAGGGGTACTCACCATAAGGGCGTCTGCCCGACGACCCACCACGGGGGTATCTAGAGCCCCACGATCTCCCTCTAGCCGGGAAGAAAGGAGGCGTTTTCGGGTCCTGGAGCCCTCGAGAGGGGAAAAAGGAACCTCTGTTGGCCCTGAATGAGCCTCGGAAACCACGGCCGGGAGGACGGTTCCTGCTACGCCCGGCCCCACCGAAAACCTTGGGCGCGAAGACGCGCTTCATATTAGCCTGCGCCTTGTCAATAGCCGTAAAGGTTTTTACATAGGACCCCATGTCCTTCACAAAGGATGTGCCGAACAACATCCCCTCATCGGCTGAGTCAGGTTCAGCTACGGTCATAGCAGCCAGTTTAGGGTCTATTTTCAAGAGAATAGCCTTGCGTCTCTCGGAAGACAAAGCCGTGTTGGCATTTCCCACAAGGCATATAGCTCGCTGGACCCACCCGATGGCCACATCCATATCTAGAACTGAGTCGCCATTACGGGCTGCCTCAAGGAGCTCGTACAGCTTAGACAGGGGGCCCAGCGCATCCAGAATTTTATCCTGGCACCCTTTTAGGGAGTGATCCAGACCCTTTTTAGGTTTCCACCCAGACTTATTAAGAAATTGGGCAATCTGAGGGTCCACTTCAGGGGTCTTACAGGCAGCGCCAGGGAGGGAAGGTCGTGGGCATTCGGCACGCAATTTATTGCGGCCTTCCTTTGACAGAGGTGTGCGAATCCTCTTAGCCACATATTGGGCGATATGGTCCGGAGGGACCCATTCGGCAGACCGCGGGTGACGCAGGTCGTCCGGGTCAAACAGGGGGTTCCCCTGTGGGTCTAAAAGCCCTTTTCCATTATCCCCAGAGGGGTCTGGCACTTTTCTACGGGGGACGGCAGAGGACCCAGAAGGGGTTACACCCGCAAGGGGTTGATCCTCGCCAGACTCGTCCTCCCCATAGGAGTCATATTCCATAACATCGGAATCATTGTCCACACTCCGGTCGGTATCCGACCCATCATCCAGGGCTCTAGCCCGTTTCCACAATCTAGCCTTTTTAGCCCGGCCAGGGGCTCTTGTGCGCGTGGGATGCGCGCTATCTGCGACCGCCAGAGGCGTGTCAATCATGACAGGCAAAGCCTGCATCGAGGAGTGGGACCCGATATGTCTAGCTTTTGCCTTTGCCTTACGGGCACCCGGCACAGTTAGGGCAGGGGAGGGGGACCCCACACTCAGAGGGTTAGGGGCAGTCATAGAAGGCAAGAGCACAGACTGAAGGGACTGGGCAAAAGAGGATGAGACAGTCCCCATAGCGGAGGCAATAGCCTTTTCAAGGGAGGAAGCCATAGTAGCTTCTAACAGGGCCTGGAGCTCCTGAGAGGCCATAGCGCCCTCAGGATTATCTACTGGAAAATCCCCAGAGGGGACGGTAGGCCCATCCTTGCTATCCTGCATAATGAGGTATAAGGGGAGCAAACCGAATACTAGAAATGGGTTGATTAACCCAGCAGAAACAGAGAAAAGCTAAACCTGATCGTTGGTGTAGTAAGGGGGCCCGTAGTAAAGGGACCGACCGCACGGCACAGCAGGGTGAAACGAATGAACGCCCAAAATGGCCGCCGCACGTGTCAGGGTGTGCCCGTGGACCGGCTCCAGGCGGGGGAAGGGGCGCGTGCACCTACCCGCGTGGGCAGCCCGTGAGAGGGGAAAACGAGCACACTCAGTCGCGTCCACAGAGAAAGGGGCACGCGGCTGAGATAGCGCCGAGAAGCGGCAACAGGGGCGGTATGGGGAAAAACAGCCCGCGGCGGCGGGTAAAGCCCCTAGGGGAAACCCCCAATACACCAACGATGTAGGTACTAGATAGTAATCAACAATAAATAAAAACGACAATAATGAAACAAGCATAAGCAAAACATGAATCACAAGTAAACAAAATGCAATGAGTAGGAGAGCTCAAGTAAAATACTTAGCTGTCTGAGGAAGCAGCAAAGAAAGAGGGGGATTGTGGGAGACACAGGACTTATATAGCTACTTCCTCTGTTATGTGATTGGCTACTCGTTATGCCTGTACAGTTTTTTCTTTCATTCTGATAATATTTATATTCCTCTATCTTTGCTGCTGAGGAAATAAAGAAAGAGATATGCTTAATAGGAGCCTCCGTGTCTTTAATAAAATCAGGTATACGATGCTGTGCAAGTTATTAAGGTCTTGTGTATCTGGCTTACGGTCACTAAGGACACTATGGATACCAAAACAACTTTACCTAAATTAAGCAGTTTTGGTGTATAGATCATGCCCCTACAATCTCACTGCTCAATTCTCTGCCATTTAGGAGTTAAACCACTTTGTTTATTCAGCCCTAGTCACACACCCCTGTAGGTGGCTCATACAGCCTTTCTAAACACTTCCTGTAAAGAGTCATCTAACGTTTAAAAATCCTTTATTGCACATTCTGTTTAATTTAGAATGTATTATTTGCTGCACTGTTAATAGCTTTCTAGACTATGCAGCTGCCTCTTGTCTGTGATTAAAGTTCAATTTACAGAGCAAAAGATAAACACTTCCAAAGCAAGTTGAAATTGAAACCATTATTTTCATACTGGCTGTGTTAGCCACAGACAGGGGAGGTGTGGCTAGTGATATAACTCCTAAATGGCAGAGAACTGAGCAGTGAGACTGCATGGGGTAAGGTCTATACATCAAAACCGCTTAATTAAGCTAAAGTTGGTTTGTTACCTATAGTGTCTCTTTAATAATTTAAGACATGCATAAAAGCTCAGCCAATTGAAGGACTATTTTGTAGGCAACATAGTTTGGGGACCAGACATGTAATGTTTTCAATTCTCCAAGAACTTTCCAAGTTAATACAAACATGTATATTCCACTCGACACTTTAATGTTTCTGTACCAAAAATTATGGCATACCGGTAGATTTGCCATATCTTACATAAACTGAGAATGTTGATGAATGTAAGCTTATTGAGCAGGGCTCTCAACCCCTCTGTTTTCTGTGTGTCCAACTCGTCTGCTTACAAATACGTGCCTGTTAGTCCACCCATTGTACAGCGCTGCATACTTTTTTGGCACCTTATAGATAATAATAATAATAATGTGATTCTTATCTACAAAATTTGTAGAACTGAATACCGTTCAGGCACCATATCCAAAGATATTCCTTTCCCTTTCGTTACCGATATCAAGCCATTGATTATTGTTTACCACTGATGGAAGGAAGGAATGCAATCCGGGATGTTGGCAAACAAGCACTACTACTGATGGGGGACCTGAAAAGGCACCAACCCTTTGTAAAAAAATCCAGCCCACAACATGCGTTCCATTTGTATGTTTTCATCTTATTTTCTAGTTTTTCTTAACAGATCTGCTTTAACAACCTGCTTTAAATTATTCTCCGGCAGTAAATGGCTTAGACCAGGTCAAAACATTTAAGAGACTTGAATTCCTATATAAAAAAAAAACAATTATAAATATTCATCTTTAGTCAACCACTTCAAGAAAATAAAGAGAGGTACTACTCCTTGTACCATTAAAATAATTGCATCCATGTGGACCGTAAACATAATTTATGTGTCATCTACAGCTACTATCACAGCAGCAGCAAAATAACAAAGTAAAATAAATAAAAATATAAAAGTCTGAATTCTTAGCTAATGACAACAGCTGCAGCAAAATAGTGTATTGTAATTTTAATTTCTTTGGCACAGCTGCAATGAACAAATAAAGTATTAGTATTTAAAACTGGTATTCTATGGTTTAAAAATTTGGGTCATAAATAACAAGTAAAATTAGTTTGCTTCTGTATGTGAAATTTTTTTTTTTTATTATTCATTGTATCCTAATCCTACAATATCCTGCAAGGACCCAAGCATAGTCAGGAAAAGATCATGGAAAAATAATACTTTGCGTAAGTCATGCCAATACGTAATAAGTGAATTAATTAGGAGTTTATTAGAGTTATGTCTTATTGTAATTGAGCTGACATATGGTTCATTACTCACATATTTCAGGTATGAAGCTAATTTGAATTGATTTATCTTGTACAACTGCTATGAGCTTTAATATTACATAATTCCTCCGATCATATCTTTCATTACAAGCAAAAACAGTCCACAACCACACATTATCTTCAGGACCTTCCAAGAAAGTCCAAACTGGTTTTTATAACCAAACTTTGATTAGTGTCACTTCTGAACCATATTTGTTTTCATAGTTTCTTGGTCTTCATGATACTATTTTCGATATGGTCTCTTATAAATTCTTGGTCTTTCTCAAATAGAAACATATATGTTACGAGTACATAACGTTTTAATTACATGTATATTTCACCAATTATATAACTTCTCTTGCAAAAATGCTTACACAAGGTCAGTCCGGAAAGTATCCAACTATGTAATAGAGACATTTAAGATAGAAGATACAAGAAACATTGTACATAGGACAGTGTTTCCCAAACTAGTCCTCAAGACCCACCAACAATCCAGGTTTTGTCAGTATCTCCATTGGAATAAAACAGGGAAATACATAAATACTGGATTGTTGGTGGGCCATGAGGACTAGTTGAGAACCACTGACATAGGATAATAACGCCTAAGCTCTCTTCAAAGTAGGCACCTTTGGACCTCACACAGTTCATCCAGAATCTCTTCCACTGTTTAAAACACTCTGCAAAATCCTTTGCTGGAATCATTATCAGCTGCTTCGTCATATTTATCTGAATCTAGACTGTCTGAAATCTCTTCCCTTATAAAGGTAATTTTAGTTTTGGGAAAAGCCAGAAGTCACAGAGTGCCAAATATTGACTATAGGTGGGCTGAGTCATCTGGGTGATTTTATTTGCACTGTACTCAGTGCATCGTCGCAGAAGGTCTTCTAAATCATCTGATTCAGATGTTCAAGCTTGATGCTAAATTTGATGTAGATTGACTGCTCTACTTGCTCGGTCATTTTGAATGCGAAGGCCATACAGTACACATGCTTACTCAACGGCGTCTAGCGTCCACAAGGTCTAGTACAGTGAAGTCGTCATTGTTCACGCATACGCATTCCAGTCCACTCTCCTTGGCTGACATGTTATGTTGATGTAGCGCAAATCGTTCTCATTATATTAACAATGGCTGGATACTTTCCAGGCAAACCTTGTAAAATCCAAGTTAATCCCAAATTATAACCATATAATCTACAAACCAACCGTTAAATACTGTTTAGATACTATGCGCCTTTAACATCTTAAACAGAAATTCACACTGAATTACATGACATATAAAGTTGAAGATTACATTTCTTCTTTCACAACGAGCTGAATTTAATCCGTCTACACTAGCGAAGGTGCTAATTAAAGCCTGCTGTGTATTTCTTGAGTAAAATGTTTCGGCTGCTTACAACATAATGATATTTTTAATTCCTTTCAAATGCAGTTGCAATCAGACCTTAAAATAGCAAACAAAGTGTGACATCCAGCTTCAAATATAGGCTATCAGTTCCAAATTTAATTCTTGAACATTTCTTAATGCAAATCCATATATCCAAAGTTTACCAGGTTTTACCAAGTTTGCCATATAAATGTTTTATGTGACTGCCATTAAACAATTAGAAATATATTCACTAAAATTGACCCTAGCACAACACATTAACAATGCCTTTGGTGTATTTTGGTACGGTTTCCTACAGTTTAAGTTGCATTTTTCAGTTGATATCACAATAGATAGTCTGAACAATAGTTCACGCTTTAGATGAGCTTGTATATATTTAATATATACTAACCAGGCGCCAGAAATGGTACTGCTACATCCAAAATTACCACAACTACCGAAACATGAGAAATATTTCTTAATTCACGCATTGATGGCTATTAAATTGTCTATTGCCAGGAATTGGAAAAATATGATAATAGATTCATGGCAACAATGTAAAGAAGTCATTATTCATCAATGTAAGATGGAAAGAGGAATATCTTCTAACTTTTGTATTAGTACGGAGAAATATAAAATTTGGGATAAATGGATTAAGATTCTTGAAAGACCTTTATCAGTTAACTGGTTGACACAGGTATCAAAACAAAAAAAATGAATTTTTGAGATAAGGATAATAACCCCTTGATAGGATAAAAGGTATAACCCATAAACACGCTGTTTTGATTGTGTTTGTATGGTTTTATGTCTTATTTGTAACATTGGATGATATGTGATAATCATCTTTTCTTTGAATATTTATGTCTGTAAACCGTATATATTTTTGTATTGTTATTGAAAAAACAAAAAAGAAAAAATGAGGGAACCCTAGGACCACACAGTCCCGGGTGCCCAGGTAGGATATCTCAGTGTGAACAAATACTGTTAAAAAGTCATAATTTTATTAACATACTAGACACCAACAAAATAAGAAAAAAAGTGTAGCACCAAGCTATGGGGACAGGGAAAAGTAGGTGTAATACTAGGTAGTGACCCCCAAGCACAGAAGGGAGACTAGACAAATAGAGTTGCTTGTAACCAGAAAGATTACTAAAGGTAATGAAACCTGGGGTAGAGGTATGCTATATAAAGTGTGCCAATAGATTCAAACCCTCAACGGTACAATCCTTTAAGCATAAAAAAGTATCTGAGTCCCATAGGTCAGTGTTCCCCAACCCCCGGGCCGCGGACCGGTACCGGTCCGTGGATCAAACGGTACCGGGCCGCCCAGGGGTGTGGGGTGTGCGAGCCTGCCGGCTAATGCAGGGCTGGCATTGCCCAAGTGCCAGCCCTGCAATGTGCCTGCGGACCGGAGGGGAGATCAGAGATCTCCCTCCCCGGTCTGCAAGCACTGTGCTGACAGCCGGCAGGGGAGGGAGTGAGAGAGGACCCAGGAGCTCTTACCTGCAGCTCCTCCGGGTCCTCCTCTCGCGAGATTTGGAGCGTTGCCGCGGTAACCACGGCAACGCTCCAAATCTCGCGAGATTGAACTCTAGCCCTGTAACTGGGCTAGAGTTCATCTCACCACCACCGGACCACCAGGGATTCCCCACCGGACCACCAGGGACTAAGAAATGTCCCCCCTCCTCCCAGTAAAGGTAAGAAGGGAGGGGGGACATGAATATATTAATTTTAATTAAATAAATTTAAAAAAGCCTCCCTACCCTCCTTACCCCCCATACACACACTGCCCCACAAACACTGCCCCATACACACACTACACACACTGCCCCAAAAACACTGCCCCCATGCACACACTACACACACTGCCCCACAAACACTGCCCCCATGCACACACTACACACACTGCCCCCATGCACACACTACACACACTGCCCCACAAACACTGCCCCCATGCACACACTACACACACTGCCCCACACACACTGCCCCACAAACACTGCCCCATACACAGACTACACACACTGCCCCACAAACACTGCCCCCATGCACACACTACACACACTGCCCCATACACACACTACACACATTGCCCCATAAACACACTGCCCCACAAGCACTGCCCCATACACACACTACACACACTGCATAAACACACCACACACACTGCCCCATACACACACTGCCCCACAAACACTGCCCCATACACACACTACACACATTGCCCCATACACACACTACACACACTGCCCCACAAACACTGTCCCCATACACACACTACAGACACTGCCCTGCAAACACTGCCCCCATAGACACACTGCACACACTGCCCCACAAACATTGCCCCCATACACACACTACACACACTGCCCCACAAACACTGCCCCCCCACACACACTGCAACTCTCACACACACTGCCACCCTCACATACACACTGCACCGCTCACACACACATACACACAATTTTGAGTCTATGTCTTTATGTGACTGTGTTTGTGATTTTCTGACTATGTATGTGTCTGCGTGTTTTTTTTAATATATGTGACTGTTTGGTTTTTTTTTTGTCTTATTAAATCAAAACAAGCGGGCCACGGAAAAATTATCAAACGTTTACCGGTCCGCGGCGATAAAAAGGTTGGGGAGCACTGCCATAGGTAACCTTAGTATAAAGAGTCTCAGGATAAGGTCCTATAGGTCTACCAGTGATGAAAATCTTACTGCTGCACTTGTCTATGTTAGTCAGCTATGCTTATAGATTCCATATCACAGAATAGCCACCTAATAATCCTTGCTCAAACTAAGATCCCTGTGTGCCGGTCAATGTCCTACCTAGTTTGCATACAGCACAGAACCTTTAACGCTGAAAATTCCCCATAGATAAATACACCCCAATCTAGTGGATACACATTAAATAAAGTGAGTTAAAAACCCATCCTCCGCCTAACGCGTTTCGGCGCTTAAACTAGCGCCTTTCTCAAAGGCTATCAATGAGGACGCTTACCTGAGCGTGTCCTTATACCCCTCATCAAATTTCAAACACCAATCCGATCGCGAATAGGGGGCGTGTCAATTCGCACGTCCCCCATTGACGCGATTGGATACTACTGATGTCATGTTCCCGGTCACCAATCCTAGGGTGGGCGGGGCTTAGTGCCGATATTCCAGGGAGGGTGTTAATTACTACATCACCTCCATTTTGCGGTTATCCTTAACCACGCCCACCTTACTGCAATTCGAGGTTGACTCTGTCCATCATCCTGTCAACGGGTGGGCAGAGCTTAATGCCGAAAATACAGGGAGTGCTTTTTCCCGTTGCCATTGGTAACAATGAAGTGAAAGTGACATCTTGCTTCCCTACTGAATCGTCCAAACCCACAGGGGATAGAGGACTTATAAATGCCAAATCCCTTTGTGTTAATACAAGGTGTTAATAATATATATAACGATAACTACATTCCTGGCATCTTTGGCCAGTATAGTTGTATTTCTTCCATTGTACTCACACCTGGCACATATACTCAATGTAGATCCCTTTCATACAGTGTCTCCGTAATAAAATATGGAATTCGAAAAAGGGGGGAGTTGTACATTGAGTGTTGAAAAAGAGGTTGTTAGAAGTACACACCAATCTCCCTATAGTAGTATATGAATGGACCGGTATCACTTGATGAACAGATTGGTGGGTATGTGAACAGAAAATTCGTCAGGTCTCAAATAGATGGCTGTCCTCATGCGTTTGTGCCTAGGATGCAATATGTAAAAATATATAATAGACACAGTAAATATCTCACAAATACATACTCAGATGGATAAATTATGATCTAAGATTCAATAAATGGGGTGAAGGTAAAGCCTTCATTTAGGCCATTTGGAGAGAGAGTGTCCAGTTTATGAATCCATAGACATTCTCTTCTTTTTAAAATGAGATCCAAGTCGCCTCCCCTTTTACCCAACTGTACTTTTTCAACCACGACAAACTTAAAGCATTTTGGTGTATCGCTATGGTGTAACCTAGCGTGTCTCGCCACTGGAGTGTCTCTATCCGATGTGACCGAGTGAATATGTTCCATTATACGTCTTTTAAGGGGACGTATTTTAGTCCGCATTTACAGGTAAGGAGATATACAACTCCTGTAGAGTTACAGTTAAATAACTGTTTGATAGGAAACTCCAATGTACCAGAGGAGTCGGTTACAACTTTCGAATTTCTATCTATGTAGCGACATGCTACACAGCGTCCACATTGATAAGTCCCTTGCACATTAATCCAACTTTTTTTATTACTACTACCAGGTTTGGAGAAATGACTTGGTACCAGCAGGTCTTTTAGGTTTTTTCCTCTCTTGGCAGTTATAGATACATGTGAGGGGACTACGTCTCTTAGATGGCGGTCTTGGGTAAGAAGTGGCCAGAATCTGGCCAGCACCCTTTTTGCAGTATCCCATCCTGCATCATAGTTTGCCACACATCTAATTATTTTTTGAGGGCAAGGTTCTGGTTTGTCCTCAAGGAGGGTTTCACGTTCACTCAGAAGTGCTCTTTGGTACGCCAATTTGAGGCACCTATTAGGGTAGCCTCTGGCTTTAAATCTGGCTCTCAGTAGGGCAGCTTTCTGTATAAAGTCCTCAGACGAGGAACAGTTTCTTTTTAATCTGAGGTACTGTCCCACTGGGATGCCTCTCTTGAGTGAAGTAGGGTGGTAGCTGTTCCAGCTCAGCATATTATTGGTGGATGTGGGCTTACGGTATAGGGTACTGTGGATCTGTAGTCCCTCTGTAATGTTGAATGTGCAATCCAAGAAATTTAAGGAGGGTGTACCTATCTCCATAGTCAGGCGTAGGTTAAAGTCATTTCTATTCAGGGTTTCCACAAACTCAATAAAGAGCTCTTTTGTGCCTGTCCATATTATAAGGATATCGTCAATAAAACGTTTCCATATAAAGACCTTCTCCATGAAGTGTACCAGGTGTTCAGCTTGTCCAATATAGTTCTCCCACCACCCCAGGTGCAGGTTAGCGTAGGATGGGGCACAAGGCGTACCCATCGCTGTCCCCCGCACCTGGTGGTAGAACTGACTGTTAAAAAGGAAAAAATTGTGGGTCAGTATAAATTGTAACAGGTCCAAGACAAACGTAGTATGTCTTGAGTGTTGTGAACCCCTCATTTCCAGAAAATGGCCCACATGTGCAATTCCATCCTGGTGAGGTATTGAAGAATATAGCGCTTCAATATCCAGACTACACAAAATCGCCCCCTGTGGAACTACTAAGGACTTTAGACATTTAAGTGTGTCCTTAGTGTCCCTTAGGTAGGATGGTAGCTTTTCAACATAGGGTCTTAAGATTTTATCTAGGTACCTACTCCCTTTACATATGAAGTTGTTTGAACCTGATACAATCGGTCTAGCTGTTAGTGACTCGTATTGTTTGTGGACTTTCGGAAGACAGTAAAACGTTGAGATCACTGGGTTTTTGACGAGAATACTGTTGTACTCGTCCTTAGTAAGAACCCCATGATCAAACGCCCTGTCTAATAGAGTTTTGTATTCCGACATAAATTTAGGTGCAGGATTGGACGTAAGTACCGTGTATGTGTTTACATCCTTGAGTATATTTTCAGCGATTTGGACATAATGGGGTCTGTTAACAGTATTTGTTCACACTGAGATATCCTACCTGGGCACCCGGGACTGTGTGGTCCTAGGGTTCCCTCATTTTTTCTTTTTTGTTAGTTCACTATTTAGGGTTAACCCCTACTATAGGATATTCTCTGGACACACTACATTGTTCCTGTTTTACAGGTTCTTTCTTTCTACTTTTGTTATTGAAAAAAACAAATAAATTATTGTCCAAAAAAAAATAAAATATATATATATATATATATATATATATATATATATATATAATAACCAGTGGTGACTAGTCAAGTTTCAAGATGGTGGGGTGCAAGCTCTACCCAATGAATTTGACTCCACCCCCTAACTTGTTATTCTTTGCCCACTTATGTAGTAACTCCATACCCAATGAGACATCATGTCTGTATTTTAGGGCATTCAGAAGCTAACAGCCCAATGCAAAGTCAATGGGTGACATCAGAAATCCTGTTAGAGCGGATGAAGCATGTCCATTCTATTGCAAGTCCTGGTAAAACTTTTATCAGTAGTATAGAAGAGAGAGAGAGAGAGATAGATAGAAAGAAAGAAAGAAAGAAAGAAAGGGTCAGATTAAGCCAATATTAAGTAGTAGTACAAATCATGAAATTGAAGAGGCTTAATGGTCCAGAAAGCAATGTCATAAAACAGGTGCAGAGATAAACAAGTACAGAATAACAATAGTATACATTTAAATTGTTACAATAAAAATTAAATTCAGTATACAGTGTAAATGCAGAATTTTATGGATATAGGCCAGCAGAAAGAGACTGTAAAATTAAAATCTTCCAGTCACCTTGCTGACTTGACTAATGAGTATGGCTTGATGTTTGTAGTAGCAAGGCATGCTGGGTTGATGTTGCATGCGTCGGGTGTTGGTCTTCACTGATAGCAAGCAGTTCTATTGCAAAGCCTGTTAAAAAGTGCTTCCACCAGCCTCCACAGGTTATCTACATCTAATTTATTGGCTATTGTCCCTATCCTGGATGTTTTACATAGATGTGTGATCTACAAGTAATATTAAAAGTTAGAATAAACTGGAGTCAGCTAAGACTATTGTAAGGTAAAATATGGTGCTGTTGCTATGAGTAGATCAGTTGATTAAACAGAACCTTCAAGTCACATGATGACAGGTGACTTGTTACTGGGAAAATCAGTTCAATACTCCACCCTACGTGGCATGACGTTTAGTGCCTTGAATTTGTGAATAGCCGTTAAATACAGCATTTTTTGTCACATAATGTTCAGTGAGCAGCCATATTGAATAGCAGTTTCATACAGCAACCACTGCCATTTGATCTTTAGCGAGCCACTATTGTGAGTACCAGCTGGTTACAACACCCTCTGTCACACTTGGCAGATCCATCAAAGATGGCAGCATTCTGAATGGCAACAATAAAACACTGCTGCATTGACATATCACACTGCACTTCTAACTTTTGCCATTATGGAATCATCAGTATACACGGAATACCATTTGCTACCTGGCAACCATATTAAATAATGCAACATGCTCAGGGCACTTCCCCATGCTGCCAAACCAAGATACATTCTGCTGCCAGCCTGGGAGACCTGGGCAAAGCTTTGAGCTGCTTAGTAAATTAGGAATTCTCATAGGAATCTCAGACGAGCTCTGTTAGTTGCACCAGGATTAACAGTGCCCTAAGGCATTAGTCTGCAGAAAACTGGTATCCAAGTGCACCTGTCACTTTCAAGATTTCTGTCTCATTAAAACGTCCTTCCTAATCAACCATTGCTGCCTACTGATGTAATATTCCTGAAGATATTCGTCATAAGCTACTGTTCATTTTACCATTGGCAATTTCTATCTTATGTGCTTTTTGTGCTTTTTGCTGCAAAGGCGGCATATCCATTAACCTACTTGCTAACCTCCCTCCACCTAACTGGTCCTTCTGAAGCTGCCTTGATATTCAGAGTTAGAGGGCTAGGTGTTAGATTGAGGTGGAAAAACCAACAACAACAACAACAACAACAGATGAGTTGGGATAATCAGGAATTCAAGACAAGCTGGAGGCTGTTGAGCAAGAAGCACTTATTGTACAGCTGGAGTGCCTCTAACAAGGCCGGTTTTACCACAAGATCATGGTGGCCTTGGGGAGGCAGGCATGAGAAGGGTGGTACAACCAGAGGGGAGACCAAAGAACGCTCACACGCTAGCCCATTTACCATGGGGGAAGTTTCCCAGTGTGCCATTAAAACCTGGCGACAGTCCCATTAAAAATCAAAAAACATTAGGAGGCTATTGGGCATATGGGGCAAAATGCCATGCTGCACCAATCAGCATCTCCTCATAGAGATGCCTTGAAAAAATGCATCTCTATCAGAAACGTTTAATGTCTCAATACAAAGTGTGGAGACGCTGAACAGTCCAGGAAGCACGTCTAGTGGTCATCTGAGTGACTGCCATTAGAGGTGTTACCACGCAGTAGTGCAAACACTGCCGTTTCCCTGAAAAGGCAGTACTTACATTAAAAAGCCTGCAGGGACAGACTATACACACCAGAACAGCTACATTAATACATTAGTTGTTTAGGTGTCCCTTTAATGCATGTGTGTTATAGTTTTCCTGCATCCATTTTTGGCAGAGGACTGCATTGCCCTGGCCACTTAAATAAAAAAAACTGAAACTGGCTGATGTTTCAGTATACTTGCAGTTATAGAGCAAGAGTTTCAAGTACCCATTGTGGCACTTTCCAAGATACATGCTTCAAACAAAACCATTAATCGCACGCTGAAATTAAAATATCCCCGTTTTGCCCCCAAATTCTTTATAATACATTTAATAACACAACAGATTGATTCAATATATTAAAAAAAACAATATACCACACTGTACTGGTGCCAATTTGTTTCAAAGTTCTGTATGTTGCTACTGTCTAATTGGGAGTATGACTGGCATTCACACACATCTACAGTCAAACGTAATTAATCTGTTTTCAAGCTGCACAGTTAAACTATGGGATATCACACATTTGATAGAGGAACTTAATGCTTTTTCTATTTGAAGCTAGGTATTGGAAAATGATTCACAGACTCATCTTAGTAAGTGGTAATGTTCAAAGGCAGCTACATTATTTCCAATGATCAAAGAAAGCTGAAATGTTCATATTCTATAACAGAAAACATCAAACACCAGAGCCTGCTATATATACTTTGACTGTAATATTCTGCAAACAAGCATTTTTTTTATATTGAGAAGAAGGAACAGGCAAGAGCTCATAGTAATATCTATCTATCTATGAGGCGAAAAAAGTATTTGATCCCCTGCTCATTACCAACGTTTTCCCACTGTCAAAGAAATGATCAGTCTATAATTTTAATGGTAGGTGTATTTTAACAGTGAGAAACAAAAAACAAATCAAGAAAAACACATGTCAAAAAAGTTGTAAATTGATTTGCATGTCAATGAGTGAAATAAATATTTGATGCCCTATCAATCAGCAAGATTCCTGTCTCCTATGTGTCTTTTATACAGGTAACGTGCTGAGATTAGGAACACTCTTAAAGGGAGTGTTCCTAATCTCAGCTGGTTACCTGTATAAAAGACACCTGTCCACAGAAGCAATCAATCAATCAGATTCCAAACTCTCCACCATGGCCAAGACCAAACAGCTGTCCAAGGATGTCAGGGACAAGATTGTAGATCTACACAAGGCTGGAATGAGCTACAAGACCATCACCAAGCAGCTTGGTGAGAAGGCGACAACAGTTGGTGCGATTATTCGCAAATGGAAGAAACCTAAAATAACTGTCAGTCTCCCTCGGTATGGTGCTCCATGCACGATGTCACCTCGTGGAGTTTCAATGATCGGTGAGGAATCAGCCCAGAACTACACAGGAGGATCTTGTAAATGATCTCAAGGCAGCTGGGACCATGGTCACCAAGAAAACAATTGGTAACTCACTACGCCGTGAAGGACTGAAATCCTGCAGTGCCCGCAAGGTCCCCCTGCTCAAGAAAGCACATGTACAGGCCCGTCTGAAGTTTGGCAATGAACATTTGAATGATTCAGAGGAGGACTGGGTGAAAGTGTTGTGGTCAGATGAGATCAAAATCAAGCTCTTTGGCATCAATTCAACACACCGTGTTTAGAGAAAGAGGAAAGCTGCCTATGACCCCAAGAACACTATCCCAACTGTCAAACATGGAGGTGGAAACATTATGCTTTTGGGGTGTTTTTCTGCCAAGGGGACAGGACAATGTCACCACATCAAAGGGACGATGGACAGGGCCATGTACCGTCAAATATTGGGTGAGAGCATTAAAAATGTATTCCAGCATGACCCCAGACGCTCTACCACATGGGCACCACCATATTTGTTATGATGAATATCTTCAGCTCTTGGCACCTCAATTATCACAAACTGTGGGGGCAATGTCAGAGTTTGCACAAGATGTGTTACTGCAAGACTAACTTTCTTGATACATGAAAAAGTACGTATTTTCCATATACATTGCTAGTGATGGATGGTGAAATTTGATGGGGGAATCTCCATCATTGTCAAGTTTGTTAACTTTAGCTTTGACCATAAGACAACACAGTCTCTATGACTTATATATTTTGATTCTGGTGGAATTTTAATGAAATTCTAATGCTGTCATTATGACTGAGTAAAGTTACACTATAGGCACCCTGACCACTTAATCTCAACAAAGTGATCTGGGTGCCATATCCCTCTAGTTTTAGCCCCCACAGAGTAAAACCTTGTTGTTTTGCAGAAACTACAATGTTTTCATTGCAGGGTTTAAATTACTCTAGTGACAGCCACTAGAATCACTTCCGACGAAACAGAATAAAACTCGGCTATTTCAAGCTGATAATCTCACAGAGACCATCTGAATGGCGCAGTCTTGCATTTTGGCAAGCATGGGCACAACCTTCCCAGCATCAGTCTTAAAGGGACCATTTCATCTCATTGATGTGGTCCGTCCCACTTAGTCCTGCAATGTAAATCATTGCAGTTTTAGAGGAACTCCAATAATAACCTTGTAGGACTATGAATGCCTCTAGAGGCACTTCTTGGTGGCTAACCGACTTTTGGTCACCTAACAGACACTGGATGTCCTCACACCCTGCATGAGTACATCCAGCGTTGGTAAAATCCCAATAGGAAAGCACTGAAGCAATTGTTTTGTATAGGAAGGGCCTAATACGCTCACAGAGCTCACTGCGCATGTGCAATAGCACCTGATGACGTAGGAGGAGGCGGAGTGCCAACGGAGATCAGCACTAGAATCGTGTACGTTTTTTTATCCCTATGAGCAGGGGGTGGGGCAGTGACTAGACACTATAGCGTTAGGAATACATTGTATTTTTAATGTTATTGTGTTTGTTTAATTAAGAGTGCCAGAGTTACTTTTTATTACAGTCTGAAAACAAATATACGCAGCTTCCCTCAACTAGCTAGATAAACATAGAAAAGTTGTATCTTTCTGCATAACGACAAATACTAATGCTCGTTTCTTGCTGAGGAAGAGAATTTGACTTGACTCTTGATAAATTATCACCATAAACCAATCATTGCTGTGTGGTTTGTGATAAAAGGGTGACATGCACATATCACATGATAACCTACATCATGCTCTTTATATCAGCAGACCCAGTAAATTGAACTTAGCAATAGGAAACCCAGTAAACTCTTCGTCGTGAATTTAAAAATTTGAGGCCAAAATAAGTCAAAATTAAAACATTGGTGATTTTGTTTCCAATTAAGCTGCTTCACAATTGCCAGTGCAGTGAAAAACCTTGTATGTAACACCTTTAACGCAAGCAAATAATTGTCTTCCTCTTTGACTCCCATTTTAAACAATAAGAGTAAGTGGTCTCCTGCCAAATGGAAGATCTGTTGCATTGTATCTTGATGACACAGAAGACAAATCTACCTTAAATAGCTAACGTAAAAACGTTGCATTTCCTGTCTGTGAAAGTTTGAAAGCCTGCAAGAAGTAATGTCTTCTAGCTTGTTTTATGAATAGAAAGGCCCTTTGTCCATGTGCCAAGGTTCTCTTAGGAAATTAGTTAGCAAATGGTAACCAAAAGCAGAAATGAAATTGCGCTGATGTGAAAATATAATTATAATCTGAAAAAGTCTTTTATTTTTCATAAAAAATCCGGCTTCTACCCCCTGTAACGTCTATTACAGAACAGAAGAGTGCTCAAGCACAAAGCATGCAGTTTACATTAACAGGTTTGCAAAAGATAAACAGCTTGATTAATGCATGCAGGCAAGAGGCATGAATAAATAATTACCTAGTACCATCACGGGACTACAAAACACTTCTTTAATTCTCAAACTTTCGCTAAGGGTAAAAGGGCCATATTACGTGCATTAACTCGGCTTTTATTCACCTGTTTCTTTCTCTGGCACACGAGATCATGTCCCTTAATATTTCAGACTTCTAAATATTGGAAATAAAATTCTAGCGTAGCATGGTTGCCAAGGAGAGAATATATCAAACTGTAATGCTTTGTTTTCGGTGCACAATGGAAAGACTCAGGTCAGTGCACACAGTCTAGGGATCAGATTATTGCCAGGAGCCAGCGAGGGAAAACATACTGATATATCTATCTATGTGTCCGTGCGTTTAATTTTTTTACATTTGTTTTGTAATTAATCTTTGAATGTATCTCCCATGAAACAAAATCTTGGGAATGTCTCTATTACTAAGGGATATACTTTTATTTAAAGGGTTTAATTATATAGACAGGGAATTGGAAGCTATTTACAGTCCAGACTGCACAATCTCTATTAAATAGCCTTGGATCTGATCTAATCCGTTTACATTTTTACAAATAAGATAAGGCTCAGTAAATTTATGTTGGCCCCGGACGTCAGGCCAAGTTCTCCATGATTGTGTCCCCACCTTCTCCGTTGTCACATGGAGTCATCCTCTTACCATTCGTGGTCCAATCAAATGCTTCTCATAAAATATAGTTGCACCAGTGTACATTACACCACTCATGTGAGCGGTGTTTGTTTTTATGAGCATCGAGAGGAGCTGAGTGACCGCTCAACTCCCTGCTAATGCCCGCTCTTCTTCCAATCATTGAGGAGGGTAAGGAGGAAGGGGAGGGCTGTACAGAGTGTAGTGGGGTTGGTCAAGTGGCTGGCTTGCTGGAGGGAGGATTAAACATTAATATCAGCTGTTATTAGCACTGTGTGTGCGCGCAAGTTGCATGCACACAGCCTGAACAGGCTTCTACTTGCAGGTACACCCGCAGTGCTGCCTGCAAGAGAAGAAGCTGATTACGTCCACTGCCAGCATGCAGTGAATGATGACGACAGATGTCATTCTATGACAGGACTCATACCCTGATCAGTCACAACAGTAAAGCCTCCTGCCTAATATTGTGTAGGCCCCCCTTGAGCTGCCAAAACAGCTCTGATGCGTCGACACATGGACTCCACAAGACTCTGAATGTATCCTGCAGTATCAACAAGACATTAGCAGCAGATCCTTTAAGTCCTGAGGGTTGCGAGGTGAGGCCTCCATTAATTGGATATGTTGTTCCAGCACATAAGATTGAGATCTGCAGAATATGGAGGCCAAGCCAACACATTAAACTCTGTCATGTTCCTCAAACTGTTCCTGAACAGTTTTTTTTGCAGTGTGCAGGGTGTGATATTGTGCTGCCAATAGAAAACACATTTGCTATGAACGGGTGTACATGGTCTGCAACAATCTCTAGGTAGATGGTACGTTTCAAAGTAACATCCACATGATCCAAGGTTTCCCAACGTAATACTGCCTCCGCCATTCTTCCTTCTTCCCATAGTGCATCCTGCTGACATTTCTTCCCCCAGGTAATGACACAGACATACCAGCCATCCACCTAGTCTAAAAGAACATGATTCATCAGACCCAACAACCTTCTCCCATTGCTCCATGGTCCTGTTCTGGAGGTTATCATGGGTACTCTAACAGGTCCACGGCTACGCAGACCCATACACATCAAACTGTGATACACTGTTTGTTCTGACACCTTTCCTTAATGGCCAGCATTACGTTTTTCAGCAATTTGAGCTACAGTAGTTTTGTGTGATTGGACCAGAAGGGAAAGGCTTCGCTCCCTAAGTGCATCAGTTAGCCTTGGGCACCCATGACCATGACAACGGTTCAACTGTTGTCCTTCCTTGCACCACTTTCGGTAGGTATTAACCGCTGTACACCAGTAACACACCACAATACTTGCTGTTTTGGAGATGCTCTGACTCCGTCCCTTGGACCTTGTCAAAGTCACTCAAATCTTTTTGCTTGCCCATTTCTTCTGCTTATCACACATGACATTCAAACACTGGCTGTTCACTTGCTGCCTGATATATCCCACCCCTTGACAGGTTCATTTGTAATTATATAATCCATGTTATTCATTTCACCTGTCAGTGGTTTTAATGTTGTGGCTGAACAGTGTATTAGTATTTGGCCTAGGTCACATGTGCCAGGGAACTAATTACACCCCTGCACAAAATTACAGATTTCTCTGTATAAACAGAGTTGCAAACTTAAGAACTGCACATCTAGATTGCTTGCACCATGTCCACTTCTAAAATATAGAATAATCCCTTAAACCTACATTCTCTGCCCCCCCATTCCCAGTTCTAAAGTACTGCACTCCTGCCAATACTTGTACCTGCATATCCCTCCCTCTTAGCATACTGCGTCAGAAATTAACCTCCCTGGCGGTAATCCCGAGCATGGCTCTGAGTTAATTTCAGTACCAAAAGCGGTAACGACGAGCTACGCTCGGGATTACACTGTGGTATAACTTACCTTGTCCCTACGAGCCCCTAGTGTAAAAATAAATAAATACACACAATACATTGTAAAAACAATGTACCGCTTTAACATAAAAAAATACTGACATAATCAGACCGCCAGGGAGGTTAAAAGAACACTCCAAGCACCATAACCACTACATATCCATCTTACCTGGGGTATGACAGGTGAAGATGACACTGTAACTAAGGGAGATGAAATTTCTGCAATCAGCTCTCGGGCACTCTCAGCCAATGAGCTGGCCATGCATAGCACGGT